>NC_090936.1:756639806-757255290 GCF_040938575.1 Ambystoma mexicanum
AATGGGTTCAAAGGAATATTTGATATCTTGGATATAATAATTAAAAATGGCTTCCGCCAACAAACAGTCTTGTTTAAGGCCGCGTGTAGTCGGAATCGGATGGGAAATTAGGCCATTCAACGTCAATCTATCCTGAACCGTGGTGGTAGAATGGAAATGATAAATAAGATCGGTAATGGAGGGGGGACTAGAAATTGAGTCAAATGCAGAGTGCAGGTCTACAAAAGAAAAGTAGACCTGCTGTTTTTGAATGTGACACAGATATTTGATGGAGTTTAGGAGGAACAAGTTGGCTGCTGTGCCCATTCCGGCAACAAAACCTGTTTCAAACGGATTACGATGGAGATGGATTAATGTCCATGCAGAAAATTCAAGCAGCAAAATCTTGCTTGGCGAGTCAAGAAGCGCGATGAGTCGATAATTCTCGGGGAGCAAACGATCTCCCCTTTTGTAAATAGGCACTAGAATAGACAAGTGCCATGAAGATGGGAGCATTCGAGTGGTCAAAATGTTTTGAAATAAAAGGAAGAGAATTTGGGCCCAATGGTTTATGTTGGATTTAAGCATTAAATTGCTGATTCCATCGGGTCCTACAGCTCTCGAGTTTTTAGCCAGTTTTATGTAATGAATAAAGGTTTCCATCTCACAGTTCAGGGACCATTGCGTGGTGGACTGCATTTGGTATTTAAAATTACTGAACTCCAGATCAGAATATAATTCGGAGAAGTGTTGGACCCATTGCGCTTCTTGCACGGCATTGGCTTGTGCATCTAGTTGTTGATTACAATGTTTGTGCTTAAGTAGTTTCCATGTACTTGCAGAATTTTTTGTAGCTAGAGTGTTAAGCATAAGCTCACTATCATGTTGAAATAACAAGGCTCTATGCCCACAAACCCAGTTGGTATAGCGGGTTTTTGCCTGTCTTGAGTGGGCAAACCGAGAGCTTAGTGACGAGGAGACCAATAATTTCCGTTCCTGCCTATAACTAGTCCTTCTATGATGTAATTCATGATCAAAGGAGTGTAAATGAGTAATCGACCTCTGTTTAGAGATAAGAATGTTGTTCTGAAATTGTTGTAGAAGGTGTGTATATTCAATCTTAGAATTGGAATTGGGCACCGTAGATGGGGCAAGTGATTGTTTTAACGTCCAAAACATTCTAGGGGACACCGAGAGGCCATTAGCAGAGGAATTGATAACAAGTTGTTGAGAGGTCCTTTTAGTATGAGAAGGCACTATAGCCAGGGGTCTTAGGAAATGTAGTTTCAGAAGCTTGTGGTCAATGTACATCTGAGGAGTGATTTTTAATGAAGTGATATTGTCAAACAAATTTGAGTCAGCATATATGTAATCAATTGTACTGGTGCTTACGTCACGGCGCCAAGTAGTTGAGGCTGGAAGCATAGACCTGTTGATCATCATAAAGTTATTGTGAGACATGAAGGTGGACCAAGTCAAGACCTCCTGGGCAGTAAATTCAGAAGTAGGATTAAAACAATCAAGATTAAGATCACCAAGAAGAAAAGTGGCAGTGACATCAGATGCCTGAGAAACTATTTCCAACATATAGGAGAGTTCTCTAAGGAATACATTCAAAGAGAGTTTTGCCGGATTCCGGTATATGTTGAAAATGGCCATATTACCTCCACATCCAATTACTCTAACTAATTGTATATAGATGTCGAAGGCGCACCATGGAACTATTTCTAGATCGGAAGATTGTCTAACTGCTACCAGGAGGCCCGACATTGGACGACCTTTCTCACCTCTTACAGCCGAAATAAGTGCAATTGCATAATTGTCCCAAACAGGAGGAGTTAGAAACCATGTTTCCTGAAAAGCCAGTATATCATAAGAGTGAATGAACACATCAATAGAATGTTGTAAATGAACATGGCCTCTGGTGTACCAACAACCTAATGAAATGGAACGGTATTTCGGGGTATCTTGAGGTTATAAATTGTGACAGCCATTTTTGGTAGATTGATATACTTGTGTGGTTTGAAGGGATTTACCTGAGTCACTAGCCGATAAATTTGTTGAGGTGAACAGGGATTGTGATCGATCAGGGTCCTGAGAGATAAGAAATCCCATCTCAAACAATAGCAGCTTAGCATTCCAAAGCAATTTCACCACAGTACCTGAAGGAATCCATAGACGCTCAATGGTGAAGTCAACATCAGCAATAAATTCCACCAAGTCAATATCAGTTGACGAGATGTGTTACAAGGTGTCAACATCATTCAGGATATTTAGTACACACTGTCTATTGAGATCATACAGAGAATGAGAGCCACCACGACATTTCATGATCAATGAGTAGCCATTTGGTGCACGTGTATTGGAAACTTGAGATAGAGTTTTAGGAGGTACTTTACTGAGGTTTGTATTTTTGGAGAACTGCAAAGAGGCGGGACGGGGAAGGAGGTGGTAATTCAGCTTTGTCGATGCAGGGGTGATGGCAGACCAGGACTGGGGGGTAGGAAGACTTCGTAATGAGTCCTGAGATCGATGTGGGACTGTTATTGAAGAACCAGGGCGCGGACCACTTTGGGCGTGAGTAATAGCCAGCGCATTATTATTGAAAGGACCAATATATGAAACACCGTGGGTTTCAAGAAAAGCGTCCATTAAGGATTTAAGCTGAGAGGTCATCAAATCAGAATTATGTAAAGAGTTGCCACACGGCATGTTGTTAGGAGCTTGATCTTGAACTGTGGCAGAAGGTAACGTGGAAACTGGAGGAGGAGGCGTCACACTTGTAAGCGCCATTCTGAAAGGATTGTTGGTTGAAATCAGGGGAACAGCATCAATAGACTGAGTGGGAAGACAAGTAGGAAGAATAGACTGGTTTTTCAAGGAAAGATACTCATCAATAGCATTTTTGAGGAGAGCAATTTTTGCAGTAGATGAAATATCAGGACAGATTGTGTGGCCGGAGGTGATCAAAGCAGGCGCAGAGGTTGGAATGGAAGTGATGGAAGTAGCAGCCTTTGAACATGCGGGAGGCACCGAGTTTTCCAAAGCATTAATTAAATTATGTAGAGGAGAGTAATGAAAATTGTTAAGAGGAGGTGGACTGCCACTAGGACCACTCTTATCAATTTGACACGCTGGCTTGGGTTGATTGATAGATGGAACCTGTGGGAAACTTGAAGATAGAGGTTTAAAGAAAGAGGCAATGGAATTCTTCGGAAGCTTTGGAGCAAGCATGTTTTTAGATTTCTTGATAAGTGTTTGCCTAAGTGGCAATTTCTTTTTCTTTTGACGTTTGCCTTTTAAAGGCTCCTGAGCGATGTCAGGACAAGCAACAGGAGGGTGGCAGATAGGAGGAGTTGGTTGAGTAGAATCAATAATCACCAACTCAGGAATCACAGGGGGGTAGGTTTTCTTGAGTCGAGGAGATGTTTTCCCAAGAAGAATCATTAACCACAATGGCTTCGTAAGCGGGATCAGCCTCAGTGGGGCGAATGATTTCTTCAAATGAGGGAAAAGTTGGAAAAGGTCCCAACTGAGTAGAGACTGGATGAACAGGCGCTTGATTTGGCACAGGATTTAGGGAAGTTATCCTATCATACATTGTGTCAATCTGCAGGGATTGAGTAGAAATGTTATCATCAAGGCGTTCAAACAGTTTGTAAAGACTTAACACAGTGGTATTTAATGCAGCAAGCGTAATTTCAAGCATGGTGGGTAAAGTGATAGTCGCCGAAACCGGCGAAGATGGTTGAGACTGCGCACGCGGAGTCGGATGCGCGTAAAGAGAAGCATCACTTGGGACATTACTGATGGATGAGATTTCATGTGGCTGAGCTAGATCATGGATACTAGCCACAGAAAATGGAGAATGGGGTAGATCAGCATAAGAAGAGATGGTCTCCTTGTTTACAGGGGTAAGACATTCATAGATGGTATCTAAAGTGGGAACTACTGGCAGGACATGCGTTTGGAAGCGATGGTTATCGTCAGCAAGCAAAGTTGAATCAGAAACAAGTTGTGACATTGGGGCTATTGGAGACCCTGCTGCCCATTGACGGTGGCCAGCAGCATGGAGCATGCGCCATGTGTTGGAAGGAGCCAAACGTACCGTGCACTGGGGTTAAGGGTTGACAAAGGGATGTGCGAGTGTGGTTGCGTTCCGCGATAACTGAGTCATGGTTTGGCAGTGGGAAATTATCAGAGTGTCTCCGTTGTGATTGCAACGGGGGAGCAGAAAGTGACTGCAACCTACGAAACGCACAAAAGTTATTCATCACAGAATTTGTCAAAGTAGCAGCAATTACAGAGTCATCAGCCATGCCTACTTTGAGAGACTGAAGATGGGTGAACATAGTAAATTACACAAGAATTAGAAAAAAAAAAAAAAAAGCAGACAGGGCAGTGCGCCCTCAACGCCCTCAACACCCGTGGACAGCCGTAGACAGCCCTTGCCAAACAGCGCTTCACAAAAAGCGCGCACGCATAAAGCGCGGGTTTGCAAGATTAAATGGATTATGGGATAGGAGGGCGGGCCACGGGGCTCGAGGAAAAAAGACAGTCCCTTCTTTGTTTTCGTTCTCTTTTCCTTTGAAGTCACGGGAAGGAGGCAGCAGAAAGGCACAGCTATCAGCAATCCTTGAGAGAGCAGCGAGTCCAGCCGTAGGCAGCCCTTGCCAAACAACGCTTCACAAAGAGCGCGCGCGCATAAAGCGTGGGTTTGCAAGATTAAATGGATTATGGGATAGGAGGGCGGGGCTACGGGGCTCGAGGAAAAAAGACAGTCCCCTCTTTGTTTTCGTTCTCTTTTCCTTTGAAGTCACGGGAAGGAGGAAGAAGAAAGGCACAGCTATCATCAATCCTTGAGAGAGCAGTGTGTCCAGCCGTAGACAGCCCTTGCAAAACAGCGCCTCACTTATTTTTGTGCATGTACATTTAATCTATGATGGTGTACAGTGGGGCAATTCTAACAAAACAAGTGTGCATGTCCACATGCAGACAGTGTGTCACAGGCACATTACAGTTATGGTCCCTACGTTTCAAAAGTATTCGTCAATTAGTGCTTGGCGTACAACATGGCCATCCCGTGCATCACGTACTGGCAGGGGGGCTCCTTCGCCTCCGTCTCCATCCCCTTCATCCTCACCCGGCCCATGCATGTCAATGGCAGGTGGCAGTGGTACATTCCTTCGGACGCACATGTTGTGCAGCATGACACAGGCCATGGTGATCTTCGCCACCTTCTCAGGGCTATATAGGAGTGCCCCACCAGACCTGCTTAGGCAGCGGAACCGCGCCTTCAACAGGTCAAAGGTCTGCTCAATCACAACACGGGTACGAGTGTGCACACGATTGTACTCCTCTTCATGGCTGTTCTGCGGGTTCCGCACAGGGGTAAGTAGCCACGGCCTCAAGGGATATCCTCCATCACCTGCAAGCAGATACAAATAGGTGTGTGTCACTCTGAGCTGCCACCTTCAGGGAGCACAGTCATGGCAGCAGCTATTTGGTGTGGGCATGCACATGTCCCTGTACGTGTACAAAATAGTCACCTAGATGCAATGTATACTGTAATGAGGTGTGGTACACTGGATGGGGTTCAATAGATGATGCAGGGTGTAATCATGCATGCTCTGGCAGATGTGCTGTGGAAGTGCTAAAATGTTTGGCCTCCAAATCATGCTGTATATTCTTTACTATGCATGGTCACACTAGCCACATTGTCACTGTTGCCATCCTATTCAGTCATGCATTGCTTGCCATCACCATGGTGCCCTGGTTGTGCTTCTTACTTGTTATCATCCATATGCAATATTTGTGATATGTGGCCCAGTGATGTGTTATGCTCTGTTTGGCTGGTTCAGGTGAGGAGTGTTTATCTCTGCATGCATTCTCCACTAACTGGCTAGTGCCACCCAGGTGCACTATTCCCCCCCTTTCCAACCCAGGTGCACTATCCCACCCCCCCTTTACCACCCGGGTGCAGTAGCCCCCCCTTCTGCATCCGCACACATTAGTACCCCACAGCATGGCCATGGCCCTGTTGTGCAACTCACCGAGCAGCCAGGCACGTGGTCGAGCATGTCGCTCCATGTGACGGGGTAGCGTGGAGTTGCGCAGTACCATGGCATCATGTGTGGATCCAGGAAATCGGGTCGCAATGTGTGATGATCTTGCTGGAGTCAAATACCATTTGCACATTGATGGAGTGGTATTGCTTGCGATTGCGGTACACCACCTCTATGGCATGGGGGACTACCAATTCCATATGGGTGCAGTCGATGGCACCAACACAATTGGGCATGCCTGCCAGTGCATGGAAGCCTACTTTGGTTTCGGCTATCTCCTGGGCAGTCCGTGGTAGGGATATATGGGTGCTTGTGTGCTTCAGGAGGGCATCCAGCACTTGGTTCAGCATGCGTGAGAATAGTGGTTGTGAAATACCATGCAGCTGGCCAACTGTGTGTTGGTAGGTGCCTGTGGCCAGGAAGTGTAGCACAGACACCACCTTCAGTAGTGGGAGGATGGCAGTGCGTATGTCTATGTGGCTGGCAATGTCGTTTTGTATCATTTCCACTATGGTGGTGATGGTGTCACAGTCCAACCGGTACAGGGTGTGGATCTGCTCTGGGGTTAGGTTGAATGGGCTGGGTCTGGTGCGAGGGATTGGTGGCTGCCTACGAGGCACTGGTGGCTGCACTGGTGGTAATTGCTGGGCCTGACTCACCCTCCTTCTCCTCCTGCATCTCCTATGTGCTGCCTGTTCTTGATGCTGTAGTTGTTGCTGTTGTTGCTGTTGTTGCTGTAGTTGTAGCAGTATAGGCATGTCCTCCAGTGCCATGATTGCAACTGCTAGTGGTAGCATTTTGGTGTAGGATGGGGTGTGGTGTGTAGGTGTGCTCCTTTTGTACTGGGCCACTCTACATTGCCTACACCTGTGGGGGGGGGGTTGTGGTGTGTGGGTGTGCTCAGTTTATACTGGCACAGCCTCCATTGACTCCACCTGTGGGAATTGTGTGCACCTGTGGCAGCTGCCTTGTATCCTGCTTGCTTTTTGCGGGTGGTCCGTGATGCCTGTATGGCCGGCATTGTGCAGCCCGTGATTACTGGCTTTGCGATGCCGGTATTTGCATGTATGCGTGGGTTGGAATTGCCCCCTATTACCGGCATGCCGGTATTTGCTCCCTGAAGGGGCGCGTGTGTGCGCCTATGCTGCTATTAGCGGCACCGTTGTTTAGTGTGCCGCTAATACCGGGCTTGCGGGTCGGAATGCAACGGGATGGTAAACGATGCTGGTATTACATGCTCTGTAGTGATGCCCCCAGCAGCAGGTTCATGGCATCATCAAGCCCCATGGGGAGGGAGGAAAGCTGTATAAAACTGCATATGAACAATTGGGCATAGGAGTTTGGAGCAATCGTGCATCAAATGGTGGATCAGATCATTTGGAGGTGCAGTTGCAGTTAGAGGACCAGAAGCATGTGGATGTGCAGGAAGGATTGAAGTCCCCTGTATTCAGAAGTTTACTTTCGTTATGCATCAAGGCTACAGTCACATTTAAAGCTCTGACCCTTGTTCATAAATACATCTTCTGCAAGGGTCAAAACTGTCTTAAACATCATCTTACAATCTACACCACGAATAAGATTCTATGGCCATTGGGCAAACTCCCAGTTGTTGTACCTCCTGATCCATCAAAGTTGTGCCAGGGGGTGTGTCTTTTTTGTGAAAGCTGGGCACTTTGGGAACAGCCTCCTAGTAGTGATATGTCTGACTTTAAATCTATTTGATTTTTGATGGACATTGTATACATGGCTGTTTTTGTACTAGCCAGATGTCAATAATTAAACTTATCAACTTCTGTCAAAGTCAGAAGCAGGACCAGTTATGTTTTCAGGTTGTGAGATATTTACAAAGAGCAACATCGAAAACAATCATGAGTAGTAGGAGGTGGTGGCACAGGAAGAGCTGATGGTGCAAAGGGTGGTGGAAAACAGGAGGAGGTGGAGATGCAGATTGAGGTGATGGTGTAGGAAGAACTGATGGTGCTTTGAATGCTGCAGTTGCAGTAGCAGGTGGTTAAGCAAGATGAACCCGAAGAACAGGAAGGCCTGATGGTGCAGGTGGAGGTTTTAGTGCAGGAAGAACTACAATGGGAATAACTACTGGTGTAGACAGAGGTGAAGGTGCAGGAAGAGTTGGTGGTGCAGGGGGACATGGTGGAGCAGGAAGAGCTGATGGTGGGCAAAGAGGTTGAAAATCTTGTGGTGCAGGTGGGGCACGGGGTGCAAGGGGAGTTTGAGGTGGACAGTAAAAGGTGATGGTAACAGGCAAACGTGGGGAATTTGGATGAAGGGATGAGAGGTAGTTGGAGAAATATAGAGGAAACAGAAGAATCTTTAGTTGGAGATAAAGAGGCTGTCTGCAAACACAGGGGAAGTGTTAGAATCTTAGTGAGACAACAAATCCCAATTATGGTTGGGGTAAAGTGGGGGAAGGAATGAGCATGTGAAGACACTTCGAGCAGGCTCGAAGGCAGTCAGGTCAAAGGCTAAGGATGAAGTCTAGTATGAGCCCAGAGGAATCAGTGAGCACTGGTCCACCAAGGAGAAAAGGAGAAGAGTAAACATGAAAGGAAGTTATATGTTCAGGGACATAACATTGAATGTGGGTGTTAGTGAGTTTTTTTCCTAAAGTCTACCCAAAAGGTGGAAATCTACTTGGCAATACAAAGCCCCTACTTCTAGTAAAAGAATGTACTACTCAATGTAACAGTAGCTATGGCAGAGCAGTCATGCTTGTGTTAGGAGGAGAGAGGGCTGTAGGAAGGTACAAAGAATGTGTAGCATAAATATGGTCAAAAGAAACACACACTTAGTTATGTAACAATAATGGTTTATTTTATATACACACAGGTAAAGAGAATTCTTTAGAAAGGTAAGTACTATCACAAGCAATAAGCACAATACAAAACCAATACAAGACTTATGTTAAGTAAACCACATTGTAAAAGACATATAGAATGCACGTATGCCAGTTAAGGTAAGTACAAGTCAAAATGTTGATACATTTAAAATGGGCAGACATACTTGGCAGAGGAGTTAACCAAGTCACCCTGTTGCCACATTGCTAGTCTGAGACCTGCACCCACCCCAGGGAGGAAGGATAGCTTAGGGGCAACACGTTTGTCTTGGAAGCAAGACAACGTGGTGCAACACAGGTTTGAATCCCAATCCTGCGCTTTATAAATAAACAATAACATAAATAGATAAATATAAGAAACCAATTCTGAAAGACACAAGAGGGTCTGGGACCCTGAAGAATATTTAGACATATGAAAGGGGCAGACATACTTGGCAGGAGAATAAACCAAGTTGTGCTGTTGGCACATTGCGAGTCTGGGACCCACACCAATATGAAATCAGAAGAGGGTCTGGGACCCTAAGGTGTACTGAATATTTGAAAGTGACACACGTACTTGATAGGCGAGTAAACCAAGATGTGGTGTTGTTGCATTACAAGTCTGGACCTACTTGCATGTGAGGATCAAAAAAGAGGGTCTAGGAGCCTATGAGAAACCAAGACTGTCCAGAAGGAAGTGTATGTTTGCCAAGAAAACAAATCTATGTTCTGTGATGCAGTTTAGAAGCCACAGGAAAAGAGCCAAACCCTGGATAATGGGACATTGATTGTTAAGAAGCTGAAAATGCGTTTTTCCTTTGAAAACTTGAGTCTTTTAAGTGGCAAGAGCTGTCACTACTAATTTGCTTTGGATTGTGGAGTCCTTGCATGTTAGTCATTAGTTAATAGAGTTATGGTCAGAAGTAGGGTTTTGAGACACAACAGTGCCAGACTATTTTTATTTGGACATTCTGACAGAGTTCCTTAGTTTTCTTGCAGGCAGGGAAACCCCTCTTAGTTTAGGGAAAGAAAAGTCCTTTCTCTAACTTTTTTACTTTGATGAATCAAAGCTTAAACAAAAACAATTCCACACGTGTGTCCGAGCCTTAATCCTGCACCCTTATGTATGGTGTTAATGGTGGGATCTTGCCCATTTCACACAAGCGGGGGAAACCCAGAAAATATAACCTAACCAGAACCTTAACGACTAGTGTGTTGAGCCAGCTGGAAAACAAAAGAAGCAGGTCTGGCCCCTCTTTAAACAGCTGCAACCCTCAGGGGTATCACAAAAACAGAGTCTCAGTATTTGGCACTGCCATACCAGGCATATAGCAGATTTGCAGTGGCCACAAAATGGTTAGTTTGAATTAGCAAGAACACAGCATGTGGAGACAATGTTATTTACTAAACAAGCAAGGCCTGCTGTTTTTCATGTGGTTCGGGATTGGCGCAAAGAAGCCACCCAAAGCCTCAAAAGTAGAGAAAAATATGCTTGCAGATATATCAACCAAGCATAAAAGGCTTTAGCACATGACCAGCGGAAACAGGATGAGGCTATTAGGGCCATGGGCAGGAACTTCCAGTTAGATGTACATGGAATATACCCATCAAAAGACTTGTGCACGTCTGATGAGTTGATCGACAAACTGCTAAGTGAGAAACGACCACCACCCCCTCCCTATGTTCCCCCTCTGACAGCCCAGCAAAAGCTACTAGCTCCTGACACAAGCTTTGACTCTTGGCCTGCGCCTCCTCCCCTATCGGAATCACCTAATACCTCACAACCAACATCCCCTGACACGTCCAACACTCCTCCACTTGAATACCATTGCTCCCTCAGTAACCAGAGAGCTGTGATTTGTAGTGCAGTACCCTGTGAGCGAAAAATGGCATTGCAACAATTAGCAGAAATATATATAAAGGAGGGTGACGAAGCAGCCACTTCCAGCTCTCTAACTGATCATGAAAGCATCACCACCCCCTCCCTATGTTCCCCCCTCCGACAGATCAGCCACAGCTACTAGCTCCCGACACAAGCTTTGACTCTTGGCCTGCACCTCCTCCCCTATCAGAATCACAGAAGACCTCACACAATATCCCCTGGCAGGACCAACACTCCTCCACTTGAATACCACTGTTCCCTCAGTAACCAGAGAGCTGTGACTTGTAGTGCAGTACCCCATGAGCAAAAAAAATGGCATTGCAACAATTAGCAGAAATATATATACAGGAGGGCGATGAAGCAGCCGCTTCCAGCTCTCTAAATGATCATGAAAGCATCCCTGAACAGAAAGTGCTGTTAGAACAAATGGGATAATAACTGGTCCAGATGTGGGGCGATTTTACCGACTTTCTGCCCCACCGAATTTGCAAGATTTGAATTATCTGGCCTGTACCCGGGATACGCCACTAAAAATACACAACCACGTATTGCAGTTATTTTCCTAGACCAGCTGCACCAATCCAAGCTAGATAGAGATGCTGGTCTCATGCTAACTGCATCTTATGTCCAAAAAAGCACTTTACCCAAAAGCATTCGAGATAGCAAAGAAATGTGCATCATCACTGGGGATGCTCTCAGGTGGATTTCGGACTTCTCTATCTTCCCTATATAGATCCAGGACATTTTCATCCAATATTTCCCTTCCTTTCAGAGAAAAGTGTTGCAAGTTATGGCTGAATATTTGCAAGAAAAATGTCTTAAAAAGAAATTGTGTTATGCAGCAGATATTATGAAGATATATGAACACACATTTTCTGATGACACTCTGCCAACGTCACTGTCTCTTGACATAGCTTTGTTCCTAAGCAATAGGTTTGAGAACCCCACTGCGCGATTACCAATGAGATAGGTACCCCCTACTCTTGTACAGCATAATGAGAAACCAGCCGATGGTGACATACCTGCAAGGACTATTGCAGCGCATTATATCTCACAATAGGTACATGTTCCCTTCTCAAGAAAGGACGTTAACACCCTTAAACACTCCATATCCGACATTAAAAGAATCCCACCGGATTTTAAAAAGAAGTTGATTCAGTTTTAAATTCCTCGGTCTTCACTTTGAGGG
The DNA here is from genome assembly GCF_040938575.1 of Ambystoma mexicanum. Taxonomy (NCBI): domain Eukaryota; kingdom Metazoa; phylum Chordata; class Amphibia; order Caudata; family Ambystomatidae; genus Ambystoma; species Ambystoma mexicanum. The sequence goes on from NC_090936.1 coordinate 756,651,755, forward strand.
ACATAGACTTGTTATTTTCTGTCATATTACCGTCCGATTTATGGAAACAGATCAGAACCATTGATGATGTGACTGCATTTGACTACCCATGGGTCGACATTGTGCAGGACGATGCAGGAAGGGATGCAGGTGAGAAACCTCTGGAATGTATGCTGGCATTACCTAACAATATTGTAAACAAACTTAAGTCATTGGTGCTGGAGAAAAGGATTATTTGGGATAAATTGACCGTCTGCATACAAGGGAAAACAGAAGACCACACAATACTTTAATAGATTTGAGCAAATATTTGTTGGATTATAGTGGCCAGGATTTGAGTACTGAATCAGGGAAAAGATTATTTGTTGTTAAATTTGTATGTGGACTATTGCCTGACATTCAGTCTCAAATCACTGCGTCTGAAAGTCCCTGGCTAACTAAGACACTGTCCGAAATCCTACATATGGCCCAGTATTATGAGAATAGAGTGACTAGTGAGAAGGAAAATATTGAAAGAAAAAAGCTGATTTAAAGACTAGGGTGCTTTTGCAGCAAATTGTAAGGGGATAGGGAAGAGTGTATGCCCAACCCAGAGGACAATTTACCCTGCATACAGGAACTGTGAATGTGAACCAGTGTGTCTATTGTAAACAAGAATGCCATTGGAGGGAACATTGTCTGATCCTCCAGCGAAAGGCAAATGGAATGTCAGGTAGGAGGCCGAGAACACAAGGCAATGGCATGCATGGACAAAACAGAAGTCAGTTCTCCCAGAACCAGCAGTACGACAATAATACAGGATATCAAGATGGGCAACAAAATGCTTGGGGTGCGAACATTTTTGACAACACTTCCTGCACTTTTTTTTCCCCCGAGTTACACATCCGACGATATAGTATTTCACTAGGACAGCCTGAAGTAGGTTCTGGACCCACTCCTATCCCATAGATCATAAAGCAACCTACATACAAATGAAAGATGGGGATAGGGCACACACTTTTGTGGTGGACACAGGAATTCAGAAATGTTCCATTGATCACTTAACGGTTCCATATATCTCCCTTTTCAGGGCAACAAAATGTATCACTAGGGTTTTCTGGCACTCCAGTGGTAAGCCTGGTTTCTCAACAGGTGCTCATTTCTCTAAGACCTTTTACTGACTTGTGTCCCTTTTTGTTAACAACCAACTGCTGTGAAAATCTGCTTGGGCTGAACTTATTGACGGAGTTACATGCAGTAATTTACTGCTTTCGGGATGGAGTTTACTTGACAACTCCCCCCAAGTGGAATGCCACCTCTCAATTTATCGATTTGCCTTTACTACACCAAGTACCTACACATCTGTGGTCAATCAATGACAATGATGTTGGAATTTTAGATGTTGATCCAGTGCACATAGTTTTGAAGACTGGTGCCACATTGCCCCAATATAAAGTTTCATTGAAGGAGAGCAAGCACTTAAAACTATTGTCTCTGACCTCTCACATCAAGGTGTCATACAGGAAATTTCTGGTAGCAGATATAGCCCGATTTTACCTGTTTAAAAGAAAGGTGACAATGCATTACCTTCCTATTTCGTTATTGACTTGAGAACTATTAATAAGGTTGTTTCACCCCAGTTTTCCATTGTTCCTGAAATCACTACCATTCTAACAATGATATGTAGAAATCCAAAACTATCTTGAAACACATAACCTGCTGGGTCTTTGACAATCAGGCTTCTGCCCAGGCCATGGTACGGAAACGTCCCTGGTAGCTCTAAAAGCCCAAATGGATCAATTAAGAGACAGAGGTGATCTAGCCATACTTTTGCTCTTGGACCTCTTGGAGGCATTTGATTTAGTAAATCAGAGCATGTTATGCAACTATCTAGCAGTGGTTTATAGAAACTGGTCCTGCTTCGGTGTTGACCCATGTGAGTACATTTGAGTACTTCACCCATAATTCCAGGAATTTGTCACTCATTATCTGCACTATGCTTGCTGATTCCTTCTTCAATAGATATGCAGGGCAGGCCTATAGCCCTTCATCACATTCAGTACTGGTGAAAACACCTCCGTATATCACTACCTGAGGTATCTCTCCACATCTTAGCTCTCCTGGTTTTTTAGTTATGTCTGAGCAATTCAGCATCTTCATCTGAACAACCTTTGTTCATTCTCCTATCTTGGATGAATGCATATGTTTCTTGCTTGTCCATTCTAGTCCATTTTCCATCCTTCTTGTCTTCACATAGGTGTCTTCATAAGGAAATACCATTTTTCATTGCCATCATAATATAGCCCATTTTACTTTAAATTGTCCTCTATTTGTGCATGCTGCTAGATGACTGAGACATTTGCATCATGTGTAGACATTTCTCTTGCAATAAATGTTCTTGCAGCATTCATGGCATACAGTATTAAGGAACACACATCATAAGAGCTTTTGTCTGACGTTCTTTCAATTTTTAAGATCATTATTTATACCTTCATGGTTCTCCTCAACATGCCTTTAAATCTAATTAAACTCCTATTTATATTGTAAAACAGGCTGTTTGTGCCTTTAGTGGGAACAATAACAGATGTTTAATTAATACCCTCTATATCTGTGCCAATTTTTGCAACATTTGTTAATTGTCATAATAAGGAGAAAAGCACAAACATAATACTGACTGATATCATCATCAATATTCCATGAATCGACTCTCTGGATGGCGATGAATTTCTAAAATGTTGAAGCCTCTCCATTTTATATTTACTTTAATATACACATTTGTTATTGCCTTTTTAATTACTTCTATATCAAAAACAGAGTATTATTGTGTATGAATTTGGCACTAGATCCCAGTCTCGTGGGTACAGCCCTGGAGGTCCCATCAAATCTTTTGTTTCATGAGATAGATTTTCTGTGTTACTTCTTTTTGACCCCTTCCTTCTGTTCTTGATCTGTTGAGATGTAAAATAAACAGTTGCAATCATTGTTGTTAACCAATCAAGCAGCTCGTCACCTAGTGCCTTTGCTACACTGTGGGCTTCAGTTTGTACTCTAGTCGGGGGGAGTCAATGGGGTTCTCACACAGCATCCAGTCACTGACGCATGAGCAGTTAGATACTGATCTGAACCAGACTGATTTCTTGGATCCTACAAGGCAAGTGGCAGGCAATGTAGCCATCCTTTTTTCAGAGTCATCGTCAACTTGGCTATACGCTCTGTCAACAATCCATTTAACATCTCACTGATACCATTAACCTGTGGTTGATAAGCAGAGGAAAATATATGTTTCATACCTAACAGAACTACTATCTGCTCAAAAGGTTTATTTACAAAGCATGGTCCATTGTCAGACAGCAAAAATGTACAGAAACCCCACCTATGGAACACCTCACATACATGGAATAGTTAGTGCATGGGGCACCAGAGTGTATGCAAGGACCATTTTGAAAAAGGACATACTACGACCAGCATATATCTGCAGCCATTGCATATCTGTAGCATATCTCCATAATCTATGTGCAGATGATGAAATTGGCCATTGGGTCTAGTGATTGCTCCTCTCACTGTTTGCAAATTGTGCCCTGCTGTACATTTCTGGCAGTTTACAGTGAACTGTGTCACATGCTCCAGGAGATTGGGTAAGAACCATCCTTCAGCAATTGTTGCAGTTACACTCTCTCGAGTTGTGCTTGCTGGATAGTGAAGCTGCTCCAGCACTATTTTCAATAATGCTAGAGTTATAACTGGCTTCCCAGTACTATCCTGCCTCCAAATTGCTCAGTGGGGGATAAAGAACAACCCTGCATTCTCCATATATCCTGCATAAATCTAGCATGTTAAACCCTCCTTTGCTAACATGCATCATCCTGTCATTTGTTTAACATCATCTTTCTCTAAACTAGACATGGGTGGATAATGGGCTGCTTTTTTGGCCAAACGTCTGTGGCTTTGTTTCCACAGAAAATTAAATCTGCTCATTTAGAATGCACTGAGCATTTTGCTTTGGTCAATAGGAGACTTAATGAGCCTATCCAATAGGGACGCATGTTGCACTGGAGTGCCATCTGCGCGGAGGAAGCCCCTCCTTTTCCAGCATGACAAACCTGTGTGCGCAGAGGACATCATACAGGCAGATTAAGAATACACTGTCACTTCCTCATCCTCAAAACTATGCAGCGTTTCAATAGGCACCACTAATTCTGCAACCTGTACTGAATAATTCGAAGACAATTTCATGCTTATTACTACCTCAAATTCACCTTCTTTATTGAGTTTCACTACCGCTGCTCCTGTATGCTTTTCCCCAGTTGTCTGGTCAATTTTTGAAGAATCATCAATAAAAACAGCCTCCCTCCCCCTCCCAACAGCATTTGCTCTAACTTGGGGATTTCATTATAATTATCAATATACATTGTGCAATCATGCACATAATCATGTTCTCCTGCTGGTTCTGCTATAAACGCTGCTGGATTCACTGTCTAACATATAACAATTTTAATCGCTGGGTTGGAAATAATCACCTTATACCCTGATGCTCTTTGTGTGGTCAATATACTTTTGGGCGTCTCTAAAATTGCAACTAATGCATGTTCTACAAATAATATTACTGTACCCCTCCCTTGTTTTACTTCAAGCTGTTTAATTTGCAAATGTAGCTGCAGCTAAAGATTGCTCACTGGGATAGTGTCCCTTCATTACTGGATCTAAAATCCCACTATAATATGCCAATGGTTTATGTCCATGACCTAGTGTTGTTTTCTATGTAATTACTGCTGTCAGGACTACTCCATTTGAATGGGAGAATAAATAAAACTCTTAATTGAAATCTGGGATCCCCAACACAGGGGCTCTACTGATGTTTTTTTCAATGCTTCAAACCCCTCCGTCATCTTATCTATCCATGTTATTGTACTTTTATTTAACTGTGCTTCTTTGAGCCCTTTTAGAAATTTTCAAATGTATGTACTGTGATTGAAAACCTGAGCCCTACAATAATTGGATAAGCTTAGAAACTGTTTCATTTCCCTCTCTGTTTTATGTGCTACAGTTTTCACAATTGTGTCTGCTCTTTCAGGTGCCACTTTTATCCCTTTGTGAGAGATCAACTGTTCTATATACAAGACTTCTTCTTAACAAAATTGTATTTTTTCCATATCTACCTTGTATTCTTTTTTTGAGCATATAGTCATAAGTTTAACTGAGTTTCCTCTGCACCTTTACTCTGTCTCACTGCACAGCAAAATGTCATCCACATAATGAATTATTGTACTTCTGAGATGGATATTACCCAAGTCCATCTGGAGGGCTCTGTTAAAGATGGAAGGGGACTCGCAGCACTCCTGTGGCAAACAAGTATGTTTCAGGCACGCATTTGTATACGAAAAGGAAGTCAAACTGTGTGAGTCTTCATGAAGCGGAAACAAAAAGAATGCATTCTTTAAATCGACAACTGTGAAATATTGGGGTGTGGACGGGATGTTACACAGTATCATTGCAGGATATGGTACTAAAGGAAATTCAGCTTCAACTATATTGTTCAGGGGGAAAAGGTCCTGGATAAATCTCTGCGACCCCCCCCTTTTGATTTTTTCACATCATACACAGCCGTGTTACATGATGAGCCTGATGGCACCATTATGCCTTGCTTCATTAAAGCAGAAATGGTCTCAAATATACCTTCATCGGCCTCTCTAGACATGGGCTACTGTTTTTCTTGTGGTAAAAGAGCTCCTGGTTTTAATTTAATTTAAACTGAACCTATCCCTTTTAATAAACCCACATCATATGTGCTCTTGGTCCACAAATTCTCTGGCACCTTCTCTAATTCTTCCTGAAAAAAAGACGGTTTTCTTTTTACCAATGGCATTTTCTGTGGTATTTCCATATTCTTTACTTTAATCCATTAGTTCATCATCAGAAGAGTCATCTCTAAACAGTTCTTCATCTGTCAACCTGTATCCTTCTGAGGGCTAACCACTGTTCTCCATCCCCTTCCTTCAACTTCTGTACCATGCAGCATCACCCTTCCTTCTCTGACCACTGCTGCTTCTAATTATAAGGGAATGTTCTGCCCTTCCTCATTGTCCATAGGGATTTTTGGCCTGAACAAAAAAGCATCAGGTATTCTCAATATTTTACCTTCCATCCGGGGTAACCATGATAATAAAATAATAAGTCCATACAAAAATACTTCTGGATCTAAATGCTCTCCTCATAATACATCCTGTCCTTTAAAGGCTTGTATAAACTGTTCCACATTCATATAGTGTATCCCTAGAATAGAGCACACTATTCCTTTGCCAGCAAAAGATATCATCAGGTTAAGCTTTGCCATTAAGTCAAATCCCAATATATTGACTGGTGTCTACCTAGAGTATAATAATGCCATTGACATATCATGCTCTACTATGGAAAATGGTAATTTGTAAAATGAACTAAATTCATTGCACCAGAGAACCCTTGCGATTTCATGGCAGTTCCTGACTTTGGGTATTTTCCCTTGAGGACACAGATTGAGTGGCTCCAGTGTCTACTAAAAATGAAAGTGTCTTGCCTCCTTTTGTCACCTTGACCCTTGGTTCCTTTGGGGGTCTGGTGTCACTGATAGTATTGAACACATCAAGTCACTCTGTGGGCTGTCTGATTGTAGATATACATTCATCCCCGTACCTGTGACAGTATTTCCTCCTAACACAGATACAATCCCCATTTTGGGTGCATGTTGTGTTCCTGAAGTCATGTTCCATTGTGGTACCATAGCCTGCTGTATTGGTGTTTGCTGTGTCTGGGCATGTTGTGTTTGCATGCATGCCTGCTGTTGCTGCCCTTGCAGCAACTGCATTTGCAGCAGTGCTGGCTGCATTTGTTGGGGTTGTGGCAAATATGTCTGAGCATACTTGTGATCTTGGGTATAATATTCCTTTGGTTCTGTATTATATTGTGGAGCATAACCCATCCCCCCTCTTGGAACTGGCCAATTCTGGTGCATGCTCCTCCACTTCTGAATGTCTTAGCTATATGCCCCATTCGCCCACAAGTCCAACATTGCTGTGGCTGTTCACCATCAAATCCTCCTCTTCCCTGAAAATGTTGAAATCCACCTGGTGCTATTCCTCTAGGCCCATTCCCTCTTCCTCTTGGCCAAGAATCTTGCCCAGTGTGTTCTGCAGGATATCCTGCATTATTTTGCTGCCCTGACTGTTTCTCCTGTGTCACCCCTCCTTCATTACTTGTTAATACTGGTCCCTCAATGGCTATTTTGGACAATTCCTTCTGATATAACTTTGCTTCCTCCTGCTTTCTATTCTCTCTGTTCTTTTTATTTTTCTCCTGCATTAATCAGCAGTGATCCACGATTGTCAATTGTGTTTCTGGCCATGGCTTTGCTTCCATTCCCACCTGTATTTTCAATTGCCATTGCACTGGCCCAGGCAGCCCCTGACACAAAATGTGGTAAAATAATACTACTGTTTTAACCCACGGTTCGTGCGTCTCCTGCCAGCATCTGTCCTGAATATCTTAAATATAAACAACAGGATCTTCATCCTCTCCCATCTTCATAATCATGATCGCACCCACATCTGCTGCATCAGGATATTGCACTCTGAGCACTCACCATATGTCTGCAATTATTAAATGGCGCTCCATTGTGTGTCGTGTTTTTCTCAGTCACACATGCATATCCTGCTCGCTTCCAAATGTCATCATTTCTCTCCACTGGAATAGCTGCCAGCAGCCCTTTTATGTCACCTATAGCTAACATCATTCCTGATGTCATCCTTTCTAACTCAAAAATCCATTTTCCCACACCGGAAGTTAAACTCAGCAATTTACACCTTAAATTATCGTTATCCATCTGTGGCCATGGTATATACTGGGTCATCCTCCCCCTTCCCCAATAATGGAAATTGTGAAAATTCTGCTTCACAATCGTATTTTCCTATGCTCCTTTTCTTCAAGGCAGAGCTAGCCTCACCCATTTGTTACCTTCCTGGTATTTGTCTTAACCTGCTTACATATGGCAGGTATATATAACATGTACTGCATGATCGTGCTGATGGTCGCTCAACATAGGGTATTGATTCTACTGTCCTTCTTTTAGGGTCCTCTAAATCTGACAATTGTATCCCTTTTTTTCATTATGCCCCAGCTTATGTGACTATTGTCTCCTTCCACGTCGTCCAGGTCTATTCTGTTTAAATACAATGTTCTGTACTCGTCTGTTATTACATCACCTAATCTACCTTCAGTTCCCTTTAATACGGATCCTTCTATATTCTCTTGGGTTCTGTACCTTCTCTTTCCCTCATTTGCCTAATTATCTTCCAAGCCTTTGATCTATGTTTTCTGTATCCTGACCACCAGCCCATGCTGATTTCAGCATTCCTTGGAGCTCCCTACGGTGCTGTTGTAACCCTCCAATCGTTCTTGTGCATCAATCAGCACTATGCTCTTATGGCATAAATATTCAATTTCATTGTCCTTTAATCCCCTACTCTTATTCATTGCTTCTTTTCTTCTCCTCGTCTCCTTCAATTCATCTTCCTCTCGCCTTCGTTGCAACCTACATACTTTCATTTTTTGGGCTTCTATTTCTTCTTGTTTCTTCTCTTCAATGCTCTCCTTTCCTTATCTTGCCTCATATGTTCTTTGTTCTTCCCTTCACGTGCATTCTTTGTGTATTTCTTCCTTGTATACTCTTTCCTCTTCCTTCTCCTTCTTTTCCGGCTCTCATCTCCCCTCTCTCTCTTTAACCCCATCAATGCCCTTATTGTCTAGCTTATGCAATATTTGTCCTCCCATCCAGTCATTCTGTACTATTGTTATTTCCTTAGCTGTATCTTTTATTTCTGTTTTCATGTATCCTCCTCTATCTCTATTCATCTATCGTGGCCTTCCTTTCTCTCATCACGCTGTTTACTTTCATTGCACGCTGCTATTTCTTTGGATTCTCTGCTCTTGCTCTTGTCTGCATTATCCTCTCTTCTATAAGCAGGGGGTGCATACATTGGATTAACATACCCTGCTGCTGCTTTTAATTCCTTGAAAGGGTAAAATCCCTTCTCCTCTGTATCTGTACTCTCCTCTTCAGGAGGGGAAATGGGAGCTGAAGGCATTTTATCCTCCCCTTTATGCTGATTGAACATCCGCTCCCTATATGCTGGATCTTCTAAAATGGCTAGCCTTTTCAGCAACTGTTTTCCATTATATGTGGCATGCAAATATGTCACCATATACTGCAGTACGTCCTTTGTCAGTGAACCCTCCTGAGGCCATGGCACGAGTGTCTTATTAGTTGTTATGTTATGTTATGTTACTTTGCATTTATATAGCTCCTTATATACCATTGGTATGGTCTGAAGGCGCTGGTAGGTTGAATGCCCTTGGGAACCGAAGTTCAAGTCAGTAGAGAGAGTAGAGAGAGTCAAAGGTGCGTGTGAGCACCGGATATGTGTACAGCTGGTGTGGCATTTGTGTAATAGCTGCTTCTTAGCGGTAGGTGTGATGGTTGAGAGATTACGAGTATGTGTTAGTTCTGGCAGGATTTATCCACTGTGGATGCGTTAGGCCTGAGAAGAATGCCTGGCTGGGGGGGTGTAACCAGCAGTGTTTAGTTAGAGTGATGTGGAGTATAAGTCAGATATTGGTATGAGAACAGCTATACCGAAAGGTGTCATAGTATCTCCGTGTTCTAGTTGGGTGGTGGTGTAAAGAAGAGAGTAAGCATGGTGTTGTGATATGATGGGTTACATGCTATTTTAAATGTTCTATGGACTCCAAACCATTCCATGTAAGTCGCACAGTTCTATGCGCTCCAATCCATTCTATGCATTCAGTCCGTTTTATGTACTCCCTTCCGCTCCATGCACTCCAGTCTGCTCCACGCACTGCAGTCCGCTCACGCACTACAGTCCGCTCTACGCACTCCAGTCTGCTCCACGCACTCCAGTCCGCTCCACGCACTCAGGTCCGCTCCACGCATTCGAGTCAGCTCCACGCACTCCAATCCGTTCCATGCACTCCAATCTGTTCCACGCACTCCAATCCGTTCCACCTACTCCAATCCGTTCCACGCACTTGAATCCGTTCCATGCATTCGAATCAGTTCCATGTACTCTGATCCGTTCCGTGTATTCTAAGTTGTTTTATGCACTCCATCCACGTATTTCGCTCGTACCATCCACATAGTTCCCATACCTTTCACATATTACACCAGTACCTTCCACATACTTCATGTGTTCCATCCACATATTTCATCCGTTCCATCCACATACGTTGCCCATTTCATCCACATATGTCCCCCGTTCCTACCACATACGTCACCCGTTCCTACTGCATAAGTCACCCGTTCCAACCACATACGTCACCCATTCCATCCACACACTTCGCCCATTCTGTCCGCTCTACGCACTCATTTGCTGTACATGCTCTACGCTCTCATCCACTCTATGCACTCATCCACTCTATGCACTCATCTGCTCTATGCATTCATTCGCACTCATCCGCTCTATGCACTCATCCGCTCTATGCACTCATTCGCTCTACACACTCATTCGCTTTCCGCACTCATCCGGTCTATGCACTTATCTGCTCATCTGCTCTATGCACTTGTCCACTGTATGCACTCACCCACTCTACGCACTCACCCGCTCTATGCACTCACCCGCTCTACGCACTCTGCCGCTCTATGCACTCACCCGCTCTACACACTTAACTGCTCTACGCACTCACCCGCTTTGGCGCCCCGCTCTCACACACCCCTCTGTTCTTACACACTCATTCGCTTTTACGCATTTGTCTGCTCCCTACACTCGTTCGTTCTATCCACTAGTCTGTTTCTCCGCCTTCGTCCACTATGCATACTCCTCCGTTCTTACACATTCATCCGGTCTACACACTCTTCCGCTCTGGGCACTCTTCCGCTCGGGGCACTCTTCCGTTCTGCGCACCATTCTGCTCTGCGCACCCTTTCGTTCTGCGCGCCCATCACGCTCTGCGCACCCATCATGGTCTGCACAACCATCATGCTCTGCGCACTCATCCGTTCTGCGCACCCATCCGCTCTGCACACCCATCTGCTCCATGCACTCATCCACCACCCGCACTCATCTGCTCTATGCACTCGTTCTTTCCACGCACTCATCTGCTATATTCACTCATCTGCTCTACAAAGTAATTCACACATAGGCACTCATCCGCTCTATACACTCATCCGCTCTATACACTCATCCAATCTGCACATTCATCTGATCTATGCATTCCTGCATTCTACACACTCCTCCGCACTTATGCACTCATCCGCTCTACACCCTCATCTGTTCTACACACTTGTCCGTTCTACACACTCATCCGCTCTACACACTCGTACGCTCTACACACTCATCCACTCTACACATTCATTCACTCTACACCTTCATCTGCTCTACTTACTCCTGCGTTCTACATACTCCTCCGCTCTATGCATTCATCTGCTCTATACATTAATCCGCTCTATACACTCATCTGCTCTGCACATTCCTCTGCTCTATGCATTCCTGCGTTCTACACATTCCTCCCACTTATGCACTTATCCGCTCTACACACTCGTCCGCTCTACCTACTCATCCGCTCTACCTACTTGTCTGCTCTACACACTAATCTGCTCTACACACTTGTCAGCTCTACACACTCATCCGCTCTACACACTCATCGTCTGTTCTGCACATTCATCTGCTCTATGTACTCCCGCGTTCTACATACTCATCTGCTCTATACACTCATCCGCTCTATACATTTTTCCGCTCTATACACTCATCCGTTCTGCACATTCATCTGCTCTATGCATTCCTGCATTGTACACACTCCTCCGAACTTACGCACTCATCTGCCCTACACACTTGTCCGCTCTACACACTTGTCTGCTCTACACACTCATCCGCTCTACACACTCATTCGCTCTACACACTCATTCGCTCTACAAACTCCGCTCTACACACTCCTCCACTCTACACACTCATCCACTCTATACTCGTCCGCTTAGCACTGCACATTGTTTGTTTGTTTGTTTGTTTGTTTGTTTGTTTGTTTATTTATTTGGTAATGCGCACCAACCCCTTGGGTGGCCGGGTGCAGCAACACAAATGCAACAAGAAGTCTTAAGCTTGGTTACAGTGCTTATCATAAGGTATATACAACAAATATGCAGGCATGCAGAAGTACAAAGCAAAGTTAATGTGTCAAGGGACACTAAACTATAACATATTTAACTGTAAGGGCATATATACAAAACATATTTATAAAATGTACATCATAATATTGTGTAATTCTGCAGAATGTGCGACCATTAGGGTGCTCATACATGCAAGTAACAAGAGTACGTATTTAGATCTCAGATGCAGGTTAAGTAGGAGGCCGAAAGTGGTGGGGGAGGTGTGGATCTGGTTATGTGTCATTGCACGTAGCCATTTGAGTATATTGTGTCTGAATTTAGGGTAGTGTTGTACACATCTGAGATCAAGTGGTAGCTTATTCCAGCATTGCGCAGCTTTGACAGGAAAGCTAGAACCTCCCGCAGTCGATCGTTTGAATCTAGGAATCTCTAGCATGAGTGTATTGGCAGATCTAGTAGGGCGGGTGGCTGTTCTTCTTGTAATTTTGTCCATGAGGTAAGGGGGGGCTAGGTTATTAAGGCATTTGGAAGTAAGGGAGGCTATTTTGAGGAGGATTCTGTCCGTTATCTTGAGCCAATTGACCCCTTTTCTAAATTTAGTAATGTGTTCTCTGTAGGGGATGTCCAATGCTGCTCTCAAGGCATTGTTCTGTAGTTTTTTAATTTTATCCGTGATGTATTTGTTAGCTCCTGAGTACAAGGCATTACAGTAATCTAATCTTGACATAATCAAGGCATTGGCTAATGTGATGCAGCTGGCCATGGAGAGGTATGGTATAGCTGCTCGGATAAGTTTGCAGGTGTATGTAGTGGAGGAGGCAAGGGAATTTACTTGTTTTTTTAGTGTGAGGTACGTGTCTAAGTAGAATCTGAGCGTTTTACCTTGATAGGATTGTTATCAATGTTGAATGATGCGTAGTTGGGGGTTAGTTTTTGGATATTTATTTCAGAGCCTAAAATTAGTAACTCTGTTTTATCATCATTCAGGCAGAGGCCATGAGATGCCATCCATGCCTGAATGAGGGTGTAGATCTTGTTCATCAAGGCTGAGTCTGCCTCGAAGTCACCCGAAAGGGGTATGAGGATCTGGGTGTCGTCTGCATAAATTTGTGTAGGTGACACCCAGCCTGTCCAACTTGTCAAACAGAGGCTTGGTGAAGATATTTTACATGGTCAGGGAGACACAGGATCCCTGTGGGACACCGCAGGTTATTTTGATGGGGTCAGCCGAGGCAGAAGTGGAGAAGACTCGCATGGTACAGTTGACTAGGAATGATTGGACCCAGGTTATGGCGTCTCCAGTGAAGTTGGCAGCAGCTTTGAGATGATTGCATAGTACTACATGGTCCACCAAGTCGAAGGCTGCCGACAAGTCTAGTAAGAGAAGCAAAGCTGTTTTCCCATTATCCTTTAGTCCCTCAATTTGTGTCTTGAGGTCTACCAGAGCTGTTTCTGTGCCATGGATGGGACGGAAGCCAGATTGCCGTGAACCGAGTAGGTGGTTTAATTCCAGGTAGTCCTGAATTTGTATGTATGCAGCTTTATCTAGAATTTTCAGTAAAAATGTCACAGTTGTGATTGGTCTATAGTTGGTGGGGATAGTAGGGTCCAAGGTTTGTTTTTTTAAGTAAGGGGAGACCCCAGGATTCTTTGAGGTTGGCAGGTACTGTATTCGATTTAAAAGAAGAGTTTATGTCCCTGGCTGCGTCCCTGGCTGCGTCCTTTATGATTTGTGCTGGGCAGATGTCCCCCTTACAATTTGAGGGTTTAAGGGAAAGTATTATTTTCTCTGCGTCAATGATGGAGATAGTTTTGAATCTAAAGGGTGTAGTTGTTCTAGTCTCAGGAAGTTGAGGTACTTGTTGATCAGATGAGGATAATGTGTCTTTTTTTGTTGCAATTTTGCATTGGAGAGAGGATATTTTGTTAGATAGGGCATTTTGTATATTAGTACACCATTCTTTATTTTTGGGGGCATTGTCTATGGGTTGAATTGGGAATTCCAATTCGCGAAGGATAGAAAATAACTCTTTAGTGTTAGAATTAGCTTTTGCAATTCTATCATTGAAGGAATTTTTCTTGGCTAAAGTTATTTCCTTTTTGTAGAATTTGGCAAATTCAGTTAGGTTGTTTTTGTTCTTTTCAGTAGGGGAGTGTTGCCAAGTAGATTGGAGTTTTTTTTTGTAGTCTTAGAGATTTCAGATGAGGGTTAAACCAGGCATTTAAGTGGGTTTCCTGTTTAGCTTTGCGCAGTTTGGCAGGAGCAATTACGTCCAGTGCATTGGTCATTGCACCATTAAAGGCATTTACCAATGTGTCCTGGTCATTACTGTCTGAGCCAGAGATAGCAGGGAGGAGAATATGGATACATTTTTCAGCCGTAATATCCTTCTTGCTTCTAGTCATAAGGGGGGGTACCATATTGTTGGTCTTGGGACTGATAAGATCTAATGTGGCGGAGAAGGTTATTAGATAATGATCTGTCCATGTTTGTGGTGCAGTGTCGGTTATGTTAATATTGCAGTTCAGTTTGGATACCCAGTCAAGAGTTCTTCCTTTATTGAGGGTTGGGGAGAGGACCACTCTCAGTAAAGTTTGAGAGTGGTCTTTGGTGTTGTTGGCTATAATGCTAGTTAGGTCATCTTCAAAAGTACCTAAAGGTCCAGGGGGTCTATATACCAGGTGGATAGATAGTGTGCGATTATTAGAGAGGGGTAGTTTGACTGAGAGTACTTCACAGGATGAATAGGAAGCTGACCCAGCGAGTCTGATAGAGTGGGTGGATTTGAAAATGATGGCAAGGCCACAGCCTCTAGTATTAGGTCTGTCAGCTCTAAGAATTTGGTAGTTGTCAGGCACTGCTAAGATTAGGGTTGGTCCAGCAGCCTCGTTTAGCCAAGTCTCTGTTATGGCTAGTAGGTCAAGGTTATCATTGTTTAGAATGTCTGCAATTTCAGTAGCATGGGCAACTACATATCTAGCGTTAATGAGTGATCCTACTAGTGTTAAGGAGCTGGTAGGTTTGGCTAATGTACACATTTTAGGTGAGTGGGTATTTTGAGTTGCATGAGTCTTAGGGGGGGTTAGATCCCTAGTATGGGTAGACTGCATTCCTGTTGGAGGGAAGTTCTTAGGTTGGGTGATAGTATGTCTGTTGGCGTTATTGGGGTGGTTACTTATATGTTCATAGATACTGGGTAATCTCGACCTAAGTCTTGTGTTTCTATCCTTGGGGGGTATGTTTTGGTAGTGGTGGCCATAGTAGTGAAGATGGCAAAGGTAAGTAGTAGAGTTTGAGCAGCTTTAAAGACGTGGGTAGGGGACATTTTGTGTCAGAGCCAGAAGAAAACTATGTATTAACAGCTGAATGTAGTTCCAGTCTGGATATTAAGGTAGGTTGTAATACTATACCTTTGGGGCTGTTTTGCTAGTGACTAGAGTCAAATTTAGATTTGAATTAGTGACTAAAATGAAGTGTACTACCATTTGGTACCACTCTAATATATAACGCATAACATACTGGACTTAAAGTGGCAACACCTAAATTCGATTTTGGTACATGTAGTCAGAAACACTCATGCCTAGGGTAGGTAGTATGCTAACATTTGGTGCAGCTCTAATATATAATACATAGCAAAAGATTTCACATACTAGACTTAAGAGTGGCAGCACATAAATTCAATTTTGGTACAGGTAGTCAGAAACACTCATGCCTAGGGTAGGTAGTATGCTAACATTTGGTGCAGCTCTAATATATAATACATAGCAAAAGATTTCATTCATCTGCTCTATGTACTCCTGCGTTCTACATACTCCTGCTCACTTACGCACTCATCCGCTCTACACACTCGTCCGTTCTAGACTTTTATCCGCTGTACACCACATCTGCTCAGCAAACTCATCTGCTCAACATACTCATCCATTCTATGTACTCATCCGATCTACACACACATCTGCTCAGCACATTCATCCGCTCAGTGCACTTGTCCGTTCCATTCGCTTCATCCATTCTAACGATTTCATCCGCTCCATTCACTTTGTTCATTTATCATGCATTATTGATTCGTTACATCCATTTCATTACTTTAAACCTCATTCCTGTTTTCGTACGATTTATTCCTTTTTTTTTTCACTTCACTGCTTTGAGTTACTTTACTTGTTCTAATCTGTTTGTCCTTTTAGTTTATGTTATCGGTTATTAGTTGTCGATTTCTCGCATGGATCTTGATGATGTATTGTTATTTTTCTTATTGTCATTCAAGATCTAGTAGTTTGTTGGGTTGGTGTCATTGAGACGCTGTTATTCAGTTTGGGTTAGTTTGTGTACAGATTGGTTTTAGGGGAAGAGCCAAGTTTTCAGTAGTTTGCGGAAAGACATTAGATCTTCAGTTAGGCGGATGTGGGGTGGGAGTGTGTTCCACAGTGTGGGGGCTAAGGTTGAGAATGAAGATCCGCCTAACCTGACTGAGTTTGTTTTAGGTTTGACTCGGAGGCCGACTGAGCTTGATTTTAGAGTACGTGAAGGGTGATAGGGTTTTAGCTTATCTTGAAGATATTGAGGTCCGGTTTTATGCAATGCTCTATGAGAAATGCATAAGGTTTTGAAAGTCACCCTTCGGGCTACTTTGTTCCTCAAACATATTCCAAATTATATTTACTTTTTTTTGCTGTTTATCTTGCCAATGTCCTTCATCAATATAAACAAGATGTATCCCCCATGATGACAGATCAGTTTTGATTGTCAATACTTACCAGTTGTTTTATTAAATTCTTTATTTTATCAAATATACCCCGCCGAACAATTGGCGCAGGCACATCAATCACTATATATAATCCCAATCGGGATATATTTTACATAATATTACTGCTCACTTTATGTAAAAAATCTATACAATGATATTTTATGTCCTTCTTTGTTTACACTTTCTGTCCATTTTCATAATATCGTTCTTGTATTATTAGTATATTAAGGGCCCGATTCATGGAATTAAATAGCGCCGAAAAAGGAGCGCTTGTGTGCAAAATGCGCGCAGGCATCTGATTGTCGATTCATGTAACACAATGCGCAGGGCTTACCTGAGACTTGTGCTGAATCCCCACAGGTCCAACACGTCACTGCGACACCACAAACACCTTGCGCGACACTCCCAGCGAAGGCACATACCGTCTTGGGCAGTCACCTAAAAAGGGGGCGAAACATGTGGAATGGGGAACAAGTGTAAATGTGGCCGTTACGTGGGAAGTACCACAGTAAAATACTCGCAACACGCACACGCCCGCTAACAACACGTATTCATGGAATCGAACAGTGCTCACAAGCGCGTGGAAAAAGATGTGCAAATCCAGAAACACGTCTGCAATGCGAAACCTGGTATAAGCGTCACGCCGCACTAAAGACAATGCATAAAAAAGGCGCGCGAAAAACCAATGCATATATGCAGCTACGATGAATGTACCATTTTTTTCAGCAGTGACCGTGGGACACTGCGGGAGGAGGAGGATAGCCAGGGCGTGCACTTTATTACCCAGGACCAGCCTTTTCAGGATGGCTGAAGACCAGGTCTATGGCAGGTATGGGTTTCCACCTCATATCATATTAGACCTGGTCATGGAGTGGGAAGATGACCTTATATCACCCACCCTGTGCTTCCAAACACTAAACCCCTTGGACAAGGTACTCAATCTATTGTGTTTTTTGGCCACTGGGTCATTTCAGTGGACAACTGCCATAGTCGGGGGCCTTTCACAGCCCACGCAGTCACGCTGCCTACACCAGGTGTTGGCAATCATGACTGCATGCCCCTCAGTCCGTGGGCACAAATACATGCCCAGATCACCGGCAGAAAGGCTGGCCGTGATCCAGGACTTTTATGGTGCGGCGTACTTCCCTAAAGTGCTTGGTGCCATCGATTGCATCCATGTGGCACTACATCCACCTAGGGCCACAGAGCACATCTATTGCAATCGCAAGCACTGGCAACCATCAACGTGTAGGTTGTATGTGATGCCAAGGGAATCATTAACTCTGTATATGCCAACCATCCAGGGTCCATCCATGATAGTTTCATATTCAGAATGTCACCCCTACACTCGGCCCTGGAAGCTGGGAGGCATGGCGACACATGGCTCATTGGTGAGTACAAATCGCCCTGCAAATGCATGCATATCTCATTCAGATAAAATCACACCACTGACAAACCATGTCACCTCCACAGGGGACAGTGCCTACCGTCTGAGCACCTACATGATGATGCCAATACGGAACCTCACCACACCACCCCAGGTAAGATACAACACAGCCCACATTGCAACTAGGGACTATAGTGCAGTGCACATTCTTGTGCTAAAGTAACACTTCTTCTCCCTTGACCACTCTTGTGGTGAGCTACTATATGCACCACCAGTAGTGTGCAGGATCATTGTGGAAGCATGTGTCCTGCACAATGTTGCAACATAGCGTGGCATACTGGTGGACATGGTGGTGCCCCACATCCTCAACCACATGCACGGTGGCTGTGCATGGGAGGGGAAAGGGAATGTGGTGAGGCTGCCCGTACCCAGCTTGTGGCACAATTGTTCACCTAAAATCCAACCCCTGCTGAGTGCACACAGCCCTGGCACCTTCCAGGTGACAATCGATGATGACAAAGGCACAATGATCTGTCCCAACATAACCACCCTGGGAATATGTCCTTGGAAGTGTTACATTGTGTGCATCCCTTAGAACTTAAACTTACTCAATCTGATGTGCACAAAAGGAACACACGGAAGATGGAGTATGCCATGAACACCATGCCAAAGTACAAATCCAAATGCCAGTAGGTCACCTAAACCCTCCCACACTTCATGTCAGCTGGCTGACACACCATCCCATGACATGCAATGTCAAAACAGACAACGAAATGGCCAGCACATAACACTACTGTCACAAAGTCCTCAACAATAAATGGAACAAGTACAGAAATAACTCACTCTCACACAACAAAATAATAATGTACACAAACATCAATTGGCCAGTACTACATACCAGAAACACAGGACCCAAGAGTGAATCTGTCTGACAGTGACCATTCATAATTGTACATGTGCCTCAAGGTGTCATAACTTGCACATGGCACCCTTGTATTTTCATGTGGCACTGCTAGCCAAAGGGGGCAGGGAAGCGCATACAGCAGGAAGGCTAACAATAATGGAGATAGTCAAGCTAATACATGAAGATGGAACATGAACAAAGGATGGATCTCAATGTCCAAACAAAAAGGGATGCTAACCATGCACTGAACAAACAATCATGAATCCCACTAGGGGTGTATACACAGGTCGGACATGAGACTGCCCACAGATATAATGGAAGCCCAATGCCTCTATGTAAGTTACTTTTCACGCTGCACTCCTTGCAGGCCCATGGAAAGGGATAACAGGAGTGCATATGTGTCTGGACCCTAAGGCACAAACTAGGAGTGTACCAACAAGAGACAAGCCTGCATGGGTCCAGCTGGAATCTACAGTGGATGCCCTTGGCTGCCACAAAAAGCGACACACTGTCACATAAATGCACAATAGACAAAAAAGAAGTAAAATCAAAATCGAAAATGCACATGGGGGTTCTGGGGGGGCACCCAGGAGGGAGGAGGTGCAGGGTGCACTTCAACACCCACATGTGTAGATGTTAAGAATAAAAAAGCACTCCATGGGTTAATGGGTCGCACGGCTAGCATGGATCGGGAGACCTGTCGCTGTTGTTGCCACCCTCTGGTGTAGCATCAGAATGTGCTGGTGTTAAGGGAGGATCACCATGCATAGCCCTGGCCTGGTCCTTCATGGCAGTGGCCATTCGGGACTGAGATGATTGCATCTTCCACATGATGTCTCGGAGGTCCCCATGCAACACCTCACGGGATGCACAGAGTTCCTCTGTGATGGTATGAGTCAACTGTTGCATCTGCTGTTCAGACCGTCTACTGCAGGCTGCCTCGAGTGCAGCCATTGTAGTTCTGAGGGACCTATACTCTAACCTCAGGGCCTCCCTGTGGGCCCGACCTGAAAGACCAAAGAAATATCGAGGCTTAATACCACAAATGGAATACGCCAATCATGGGCTGAAAAGATACAAGTATCTTTTATTACTGAACAGTTTCAAAGCAAAACAGATAGCTATCTGGCTCCCAACACCTCGCAGTGTGTACCAGCTGACATCTAGAGTGCTGGACATCTAAACACAGACATATTTATACCACTTTTGGAACATTTGTCCAGCCTCTTTCCAAGCTAATAAGTTACTTGCTAGAGTTTGTGCCCATTTCATATGACAAACATTACAATATTGTACAACAGATTAAACAAGTTTGCATGTCCATGAAGTTACAATGATGCTGTTGATTCTCTGTTCCATGGTAAGTCTTGTCCCAAGCATTGCTACAATGCAGTTCAGCCAGAACACATGATCTGAGTTTGTTTTCCATTGTCTCAATGTTTATATGAGGATGATGCTTGTGAGCGCAGACAACACTTGGATGGCAGTTCATTCGAGTTACAAGGTTTCTTTAATTTGGTCAAACAGTCTCTTCTCGGTCAGCCTAAACATTAACAAAACTCAAAGGTCATTAGGCTCAACTGAAAGTAGAAAACACAGTCCAGCATTTTAGAACATAGAAAAAAGAGTTGAAATCAAAATGGCGGATGATTCTTAAAATGGCAGCAAAGTTGATCAAAAGTGGAAACATTACGAATGCGGTTTTCTGTGTAATGCGAATAGGCTTAGGTCAATATTCATAACAAGGTAGTATTACGTGATTATGTTTTAACAGACCCTCTGCAGCCATGGATGTGCGGAGAGCCCTCAGTTCTGCCCATTGGCTCCCGTTGCTGGCCCCCATGTGCAGCTTGTGTGAGCGGCATGTGGACCGCAATACCTGCTACTGGTGCTCCACCTGTATTTCTGGGGGGATCATTGAATTGGCCACCCTATCCATGCCCTGAGTCAACATCTCATATTGAGCACCCTGTTGTTGTGATACAGCAAACATGGACTGCTCCCACACAGTATCGCCAGCTAACACATGGCCACTGCTTTGGCAGACTCCATGCCTGCCTGGGCCAAGGGAACCAGGCCCTTAATGTGATGGCGTTGTCTGTGGCTGGAGGACTGCAGCCATAACCAACACAGATGAATGTACCAACACTGACTGCCCCTGTGAGGGGTCCCCCCCATTCAGATGTTTGGGATACAACAGCACCCACACTCGATGCACTCAGTTGCGACAGCACAGAGGAATCTAATTCCGTTTCACCACCACAGAGATAGCTATCATCAGAAGCAGACTCATACTGAGTCAGGCCCGGGATGGACTGTAGCACCAGTGGTTCATCATGGGCTGCCACCCCATTTCCCCCTCTGGTGCGTGTTTACAGATCAGTATCCTGTTCCTCCTCCAGCTCCTCCTCTGCATCCAGTGCCTCTCACTTTCACCTGGTCAGAAAATAAACAAAACACCCATGTAAATAGCATAGCCCACACACATAGGTATCACAATGTCATCATGCAACACATTAACCAGCCATGTCACAAACTCCTGCACGTACAAAGTGTCAATGGAAATTAAGGGTAGCATGAAAGCAGCAAATGACGTGTGTGAAGGGCTAAATACCACATGTAGTGCATGGTGCATAGCACCTGCTTCACACACGAGCACCTGATTGGCATAGTTCAGTCACTCTTCTTGTATTGCTTGCACCCAGCTACCTGAGGGTTTTGGACTTGCGCTATATCAAACAAACAAACAAACAAACAAACAAACAAACAAGCAAGCAAACAAACAAACAAACAAACAAACAAACATCACTGATGCAAATACACAGATATCACATAGCATAGACATGCCTGACCTGTCAAACTGCATGAGATGGAACTTGCTGACTACTTTCCCAGAACCATGTACATTGGATGTGACATGACATGACATGTAATTCACAAACTCAATACACACAAGTGTCACAAGGTGTTACGATGCAAGGGTGTTGGAATAGATTGAAGCCAGCCACACCCATTCCATGAGGCCAGGTCACATTGACATCACGCTAGTGAATAGGCACAGTGAATGTGAGACCTGGGGTTGGAAGTGGGAGTGGTCAGTGCAGTACATGGGAACAGCATCCAAATAAAATACAACTACATAATCTGTAATGAAAAAGCGCCGGGCTGGTGGCAGTGGAAGTGCAAGTGCAGACATCAGGTGTCAATTGCTGGTAGGAGGTTGTAGGCATACAGTAAACATCCACCGAGTGCGGGGATGGCAGGGAGGCAGTGCATGGGTTTCACTGGTGGCTCAGAAGCCCGTGTTGGAGATCAGAGTGTGGGCATATGACTAGTGCATTCTCTCAGTCATCCAGGACTGCAGCAGAGGAGAGGAGAAGAGAAAGCACAACACATAAGGAAGCATCAGAAGTGCCGCCAGACCTGGAGAAGGCTCACCTCCAGTTCCATTGAGGCAGGGAGGCTGTACCATAGGAAGGTCCCAGCCGAAGATAGACATTAACCGCCAACTAATTGCTATGAGAAGTAACTGACCCTGAGGGAGTAGGAATGGGATGATCAAAGATCATGAGAAGGAAGTGAATTTTAAAGTTGGAGTTAAAGGAACCGCGGCCCCAGGACCCATAAGGCTTTGTGGACAATGAACAGGGTTTGGAAATGAACAGTCGTAGCCTATGGGAGCCAGTGCCATTATCACAGTCCTAGGAAGATACAATAACTGGCCCCAAGACAAAAGGACAATTCCCACAGTCCAGTTATGAAAGAGTTGCAGAGGAAGCACAAAAATCTTGGTAGAGGCCATTGCAGTACCCCACCATAGGAATGGCCAGTCCTCAGGAGATAGTGAGATGCTGGGGGAAGGAGAGGAAAGGAAGGATACCTTTGAGGAGGTGCAGCTGGCAGGGTGACCTCTCAGAGACGTCAAAGATGTGTGGAGAGAAGGCGAGTGTGGAGTGGAAGATTATCCCAGGCTATCCACCATCACAGGTTAGACCAGGAAGAGGGCCAAGAGAGGCTGGATATAGAGTGACATGGAAGGAGTGAGCAGGTGTGGTGACAAGGATTATCATGGTGTGCAGCACATCGGCAGGACAACAAGAACATGTCAGTCCACTATGGCATGGTTTACCCATGGCAGTCATGTAAATTCAGGCAGAACTGCCAGACAATCATTACACTTCATCCAAGCAACATACACATGTCCTGGACATACACGCATCACCAATCAGCAGACATTCCCTTATAAATTGGCAGGTGTCCCATGCCTTCACTCTGCTCCACATCAATCATATCACTATTGATCTCTTCATGTGGAGTGAGTTCTTCGTCTTCTCGTGGTGACCCACCTCTAGTCACCAGAGTAGATGCATACTTAGGCATCCAGCTTATCTTTAGCACGGCACTGGAGGTCATTCCAATGCTTCACTGCCTCAGCAGCTGTGCGCCTCTCATTGCCCAAGGCGTTGATTTGATCAGTGACGCGCTGCCAGTGGGCCAATACGCTGGGCAGGCATACGTGTGCTCTTTGCCCGCACGAGCATGTCACGTTCATGTTCCCGCACGTAGTCCATGAGGATCTGGAGTTCCTCATCACTGAAGCTCCTCTTCCTCAACGTGTGGGTCTCCTGTGCCGTACCTTGGGTCTGAGCCTGTTCGCCTACTGCACGCTTTGCCTTCTTGCAAGGTCGTGCAGACCCTGAGTGGCTGGGACCACTTGGGTCAATAGGGTCTGGAGCACTGGTGGACTGGGCTGTGGCATCACCCACTGATGCTGGGATGGTAGGTAGCCTTGCAGGCATCCGTACCTGGGTTCTGGTGCCAGGACCTTTCTCTGCACATCTCTTTCCCTTGGAGACAAGGACAATTGCCCCATGGTCTCTGTGGGCATGGTCAGGAGCACTAAAGGCCTGGCTGGTTACCCTGAGTCTGGATGGTTGTTGCAGAAGCTGCCCCTGCAGCTTCCTGACCCTGCCTAGTTTGGACATCAGATGGCAATGCTGCTGCAGGACCCTGGGTGATGGTGCCACAACCTTTCTCTGCATGTTTTCTGGCGCTGGGGACGTCAGCATCAGTTGCATCTCCCTAGCCCTGTTGGTTGGGGGGCTTAGCTCTCCCTGCATGTCCTCAGGTACTTCAGCCACGTTGGGCACCTCAGCCACCTCATCCACCTCAGCTACCCTTCCCACTTGTTGCCCTCCCACTCATGGCACTGATGGAATGGTGCAATGGGAGGCGCAGCTATCAATTGCCCTGCGCAATACAGTGAGGGGAAGTGTACATGATGTTAAACTTGCCAGTGTGCTCTTGCAAGGCTCAATGTAACCCCAGGGGAGAAAGAAATGGGCTGCGTAACGTACAGGCACCCCAAAAGTAAAAAATACCTGTTGCAACCCCTCGGTAGCCCACGTGAAAAGAACAAACATTACGCAGTATGCTGTGGCACCCAGCAACACAAAATATATGTACGTGAAGGACACGAAAGCTACTATGATGTTAAGGGGGTATGCAACACACAGGGACACCCACAGTATGCAAAATGTGTACGCAACTCACTGTCAGCCTCAAAAGTACATGCGCGTGTGCACGGAGGCAAATCCCCCACCAAAACAAAAAGCTTGCATGGTCGCAGTAGTGAAAAGATCACGTGGAAATGAAGTCAACACGTCCATCCACTATAACTCGCACAAGCATGTGATGGTCTCCTACGCACTACTTTATCCCGATCCTGATCACCACGCCCAACATTCAGCACGTGTCACGTAACTTATGCGCTTAGGCCCTTTCCTCTGATTTCACGCTAACGCGCGCTTTCCACACATGCGGAGTCCCTCTGTTTCTGGCTGTCCACGCGAGTAACACGGAAGACCTACACTCCTGCCTACCAGCCAATTTTCCTGTCTCCAAGTGTCCTGAACTGCCTCCTACGAGCCATCTGCTGCTGCCAGCCCACTGTGCGTGCCTGCTGCCCATGTGCCCAGCAAGTTTGGTGCCTGCTGTACAGCCACTGCCAGTGCTCCTGTTGTCGGACCTGTGACCACCTCTGCTGATCCAGAAGACTCCCGACATTTCACCGCTCCACAGCCCAGCCGCTGGACCACCTTGCCCACCCACACCTGCCTCGGGGTTGCCATGTCTGAACTAACAACATCGGAGGCAAGTGGCAACCCCCCAGCAGTGAGGCAGAGGGCTGTCAGCTTCAATGCAAGAGAAGTTGACATCCTGGTGGAGCAAGTCCTGCAGCATTATGATGCCCTCTTCCATGGACCAACACAAGTCGGCAAGGAAGGACGGAAGATGATCTGGGCAGACATGTGGGTGCCATCAACGCTGAGGGGGTGGCAACCCGAGACTACCACCATGTCCACAAGCACTGGGAGGACGCAAAGCCAGGACCCATCTCAAGGCCCAGCGCTCCCTCCAGGCTGGTGTGGACCAAGAGGGGTGCCGGATCTGGTTGAGCACCACCAACATGCGGGTCCTGGAGCGGTTCTACTCAGCGCTGCACGCCCAGGTCATAGATTTACAGCTCTGTCTGGAGTTGACTGGTAAGTGCCCATGTGTTGGTGTCCTGCACAGTGCATGTGCACGTTGATGTGTGGTTGGTGTGCGCACCTTGACCTTATGGCAGGTATGCCTCTTTTACAGATGTCTGTGTGCATGTCCCAGACAGTGCCGCATGTGTATCCATTCAAGAATGTGTGACATCAAAGGTGTTTCTCTTGCAATGTGTGATGCACTGCAGCATGCAATGACGTGCACAAGGTTGCATACGTGTGTGCGGACGTGGCCGTGTGAGATGTGTGACACATGGGTGCTGTCGGCAACATCATGGACATGCATGGTGTACATGTGCATGTGTCTGAGAAGTGAGTGTATGACTGGCCAACACTCCTGGATGGACTTTACTGGAGCATTTGAATGTGTGCTTGACTCTTGCTGCCAAATTGACATTGAGTGGACTATGATGTGATAGCTCCGTGGCCTGCTTAATGACTGTCAGGTATGTGTGTGAATGAAATGTGTATGTCCCATGATGCATATGAGGGCCATGCACCATTTTGAGATGCTGACAGTGCAAGGATTGATTGTCTGTTGTGAAAGACAGAAATGATTGTGCATGTGTGTTAATTGCATGTACCTGTGTGTTGTGGAATGTGATGATGGTTGTGACCTTTGCCAGGGCAACTCATGTGCATTTGTTTTGTGCCAAACATACATATGTTCAGTACCCTGATGTTTGTGTTCTATGTCTCCCTATCCACAGTGACGTTGGAAGAAGAGGGCAGAGAAGGTGCTGTGGAGCAGGCAGCGTGAATGCCTCCACCATGCCAGACGCAAGGCCCAGTTATGCTCCCAAGTAATTACATCTTCTGGGAGCGAGGAGACTGGTGCCACATCAGAGACATCGGCCACAGCTGCCAGGGCCGTCACGAGGGAGGTGCAGGGGGGGCAAACTGCCCCGGGCCTCGCACTTGCGGGGGGCCTCGCGCAGGGCCGTCACGACAGGGGTCCAAGGGGGGGCAAACTGCCCCGGGTCTCGCTCTTGCGGGGGGCCTCGCGGACCCCTCTCCTAAGTGGAAGGCAGCACAGTCTCCCGTGTCCTTTATTCACACGAGAGACTGTGCTGTCTGCACTCTGCCCTGCAATGATTTTGCTGTTTGTTGCGAAGCCGTTTGGCTCCGCAACAAACAGCAAAATAATGGGAGGCAGCAGGGCTCAGAAGTGAGCTCTGCTGCCTCCCTCATTCAGCTGACAACGTGGACATGCTGAATGACAAGAGAGGACTCCTCTCCTGTCAGTCAGTGTATTCACGTTGCTCAGCGTGACCACACTGACGGACAGGAGAGGAGTTCTCTCTTGTCAGTCAGCGTGTTCACGTTGCTCAGCATGACCACACTGACTGACAGGAGAGGACTTCTCTCCCTCTCCTGTCAGTCAGTGTGTTCATGTTGTCAGCGTGATCACGCTGACTGATGGGAGAGTAGTTCTCTCTTGTCTGTCAGTGTGTTCACGTTGCTCAGCATGACCACGCTGACTGACGGGAGAGGAGTTCTCTCTTGGCAGTCAGTGTGTTCATGTTGTCAGCGTGACCACGCTGACTGATGGGAGAGGAGTTCTCTCTCGTCAGTCAGTGTGTTCACGTTGCTCAGCATGACCACACTGACGGACAGGAGAGGAGTTCTCTCTTGTCAGTCAGCGTGTTCACGTTGCTCAGCATGACCACACTGACTGACAGGAGAGGACTTCTCTCCCTCTCCTGTCAGTCAGTGTGTTCATGTTGTCAGCGTGACTCACGCTGACTGATGGGAGAGTAGTTCTCTCTTGTCAGTCAGTGTGTTCACGTTGCTCAGCATGACCACGCTGACTGACGGGAGAGGAGTTCTCTCTTGGCAGTCAGTGTGTTCATGTTGTCAGCGTGATCACACTGACTGATGGGAGAGGAGTTCTCTCTTGTCAGTCAGTGTGTTCACGTTGCTCAGCATGACCACGCTGACTGACGGGAGAGGAGTTCTCTCTTGTCGGTCAGTGTGTGCATGCTGACTGATGGGAGAGGAGTTCTCTCTCGTCAGTCAGTGTGTTCACGTTGCTCAGCATGACCACACTGACGGACAGGAGAGGAGTTCTCTCTTGTCAGTCAGCGTGTTCACGTTGCTCAGCATGACCACACTGACTGACAGGAGAGGACTCCTATCCTGTCAGTCAGTGTGTTCATGTTGTCAGTGTGAGCCCGCTGACTCATGGGAGAGAAGTCCTCTCCTGTCAGTCAGTGTGGTCATGCTGAGCAACGTGAACACGCTGACTGACGAGAGAGAACTCCTCTTCCATCAGTCAGCATGACCACACTGACTGACAGGAGAGGACTTCTCTCCCTCTCCTGTCAGTCAGTGTGTTCATGTTGTCAGCGTGACCACGCTGACTGACGGGAGAGGAGTTCTCTTGTCAGTCAGTGTGTTCACGTTGCTCAGCATGACCACACTGACTGACAGGAGAGGACTCCTATCCTGTCAGTCAGTGTGTTCATGTTGTCAGTGTGAGCCCGCTGACTCATGGGAGAGGAGTTCTCTCTTGTCAGTCAGTGTGTTCACATTGCTCAGCATGATAATGCTGACTGACAGGAGAGGAGTTCTCTCTTGTCAGTCAGTGTGTGCATGCTGACTGATGGGAGAGGAGTTCTCTCTCGTCAGTCAGCGTGTTCACGTTGCTCAGCATGACCACACTGACTGACAGGAGAGGACTTCTCTCCCTCTCCTGTCAGTCAGTGTGTTCATGTTGTCAGCGTGATCACGCTGACTGATGGGAGAGTAGTTCTCTCTTGTCAGTCAGTGTGTTCACGTTGCTCAGCATGACCACGCTGACTGACGGGAGAGGAGTTCTCTCTTGGCAGTCAGTGTGTTCATGTTGTCAGCGTGATCACACTGACTGATGGGAGAGGAGTTCTCTCTTGTCAGTCAGTGTGTTCACATTGTTCAGCATGATAATGCTGACTGACAGGAGAGGAGTTCTCTCTTGTCAGTCAGTGTGTGCATGCTGACTGATGGGAGAGGAGTTCTCTCTTGTCAGTCAGTGTGTTCACGTTGTCAGGCAGCATGTCTACGTGTCGGCTACGTGGATGCTTTTTTAGGGTGCATGGAGGTAAGGTAGGTGTTTTTTATTTTAAATTAAAAGTGTATATGTGTATTTAAATTAAATTAGTATGTATATGTGTATGTATGAATGCATGCGTGCATGTTGGTGTTTATGTCAATGCTGTGTTTGGTTTTATGTATGCATGAATGTATGGAGTTGTATAACTGGTGCATGGGTGAAAGTGTTTTTTGTGAGTGTGTGTTTAGCACCAACCCTAAATGTAGGCGCCCTGGGGGCCACTTCATTAAGGGGTGGGTTCATTGCATCAGAGGTGCACCTAGGCTAAAAAGTCAGGGGGAAAGGGGACTAACACTTCAAATGTTGGGAGAGGCGCTAACGTCAGAGGCTGTGAGGAAGGGGTAAACTTCCTTGTGTGGGGGCACCTAACATCTTTCCATATTTCGAATGAGACTATTCTAGAGAAGCTTCAATGTTACAAGCAGCTACCTCTTGCCTTCATTTCTGAAACGTCACACTTAAGTACTGCTGTGAGAATGTGAAGTCTCACGTCACCACTTCCCTTCTAATCACTCCCCTAGCATGCAAGGGCTAACCCCACATCACGATTTCAATTACCTAAAAATGTATTGATATGAATGCAGGTGCTAATAGTGAAATGACTTTGCATGGCCATGCTAATCCCTATGGCAATTCTCACCCAGTTCCTGCCCTCCCCACCCAAAACACCTCCTCACTGGTACTCTTTGAGCTAGCTTTAAACATGCCTTGCCATCAAACCTTGCCCTCAATGTGCCTGCAAGTGTTTCCTCAAAGGAGTCTTCTGAGAGTTCATGACTTCATTGGAGTTGTAAACACGTAACTGGTGTACTCACTCAATTTACTCAATTTAAAAACACCCTGCGTGTATTTCGCTGAAGTTCTTTTAAAAATAAGCATTGGCAAAGCCAACAGTTTTGGCTTGTGTATAGGTATTAGGCATTTACCAGGCACTGCTATTAGCTGCTCAGGTACACAAACCATTTTGCACTGGCGCTATCAATGGCCAGCTAATACCAATACAGAAGTGCCTTGCCCATGCCCAAACTGCTAGCATTGCCAGTGCTCTTTTTGCTTTACCCTTGATGCACAGGACTATGCATCAAGGTTAAAGCAAACATACTACTTGGCTAAATTGGCCCACTTTGAATGTAGGCCAATCTAGCCAGTAATAACACTTATGGTACACAGTCAGCCTGGATATACTTTCTGTGGCATGGCATTTTTAGTGGCTGGGAGTCTGTACATGGTAATAATGGCATATATTGATGCAGCCTGCATGGACATAATTAGAACAACCAGCATGAATATATTTTTATACTAGCATATCTCACATGGAAAGGCGGCATGACATGTATTGGAAAATGTTCCTATGCACAATTTGTGAGTTGCAACTATTGGGAATTTCCATGTGCTTCCATACAAAACCAATGGCAAACTGTATGGATCTCTACCCAATTTTCCAAAGAAAGTGCTGTAAAATGCATACTTTTAACCCAATGTTTCAAACATTTTCTTGGGAGTGAGAACCCCCCTCAAGCAACCCTTGTTTGGTTTGAGCTCCCTCACTGTGCTCTGTTCATCCTGCCTAATTGGCACAAACATGTAAGCCTCTTAAGTTCAGAAATTTACCAGCCTCCACTGTACATCATTGGTCACTGTGTATGATGTGTGTTTTAATGCGCACACAGGGGCAGGGTGCTCCTTAATGATATGATATGGCATTTATAACATGCCTGTACAGACGTGTTTCTAGGCGCGACAAGGCAAGGAGGGAGAAACAAAAGAGTAGGACAAAACACAGATCTTACTAGGCCTTGTGTCATTCAGTTCGCGCAAGAGCAGGGAAGGGGGGAGGGGAGAAGTGCCGAGGGTGGGGTAGGATGCGGAAGTGCAGGAACAAAGGAGAAACAAGAGTGCAGCCAACGGGTGTTAAGTGTGGGTACTCATAAGTGCAGTCAACGGGTGGAGAATAAGAGCGGGGACTGTAGGGTTACAGATACAGACCACAAGTGCAGGGGAGCCAAGAGGCAGTGCAGTATTGCAAGAGGACAGGCAGGGACCTGGGCCCGAATTCAGAGCTTGACCAGGTGACCAGTGCATGGATCAGGCTGGTGATCAGCAAGGGAGAGGAAGAGAGAAGGCAGAAGCAAAGAGAGGTCTTGAGGTGCTTCCGGAACCGGAGATGGTTCTCCTCAAGTTTCAGTGAGGCAGGGGGGTTGTTTCCAGAGGGACGCCCCAGCCGAAGAAAGATCTGCCACCAACTCTTTGCTTGGAAAAGTGACTGACCCTCAGAGAATTGGAAGTGGCGCAGTGGAGAGCTCATGCCATCTTATATATATTTATTCATATGATAAAAAAGTTAGTCTGGCATGATTCTTTCTTCAGTAGCGAAATCTAACTTTGCTGTAGTTGGTTTGGAGTTGTAGTAATAAACCATATTTGGGATCCTGCACACAAACTCAAGGGGAGATTTCTCGAGTCTCCTGTTTGCGGATGTGCCGCCGCTGTCCGAGTACAAACAATTGTAAGGGGGCCTCACCAGATGTTTTGCCCCGGGCCTCACCACATCTTCCGACAGCCCTGACAGCTGCTGAGGGGAGTTCCAAGAGGGCAAGGGTGGTCGTGGAACCCTCAGCAGCAGGAGGGACATGTGAGCTTGTACAGGGGCAATCCAGTGCAGAAGACGTTGGGGAGGCATCCAGGTTGGTGGGGGTGGAGTAGGAGGCTGCATCAGCCCAGTCCATGGGGCCCGGCATGGTGAGGAGTTGGGTGTGAATGGTGCAGACCAGACTCAGGATCAGGAGGCATGTAGGTCACCATGGAGGTGCCTGTGCCTAATCCTGCCCCTGGGCCTGCACATACACCAGTGCGCACCTGCAGCCATGCCCCAGGCCGGACCCATCCGCAAGTGGCAGATGGTTCCATGCAAACGGAAACACCAATACCTGTGGATGTCACCATTTGAGGCAGGTTGGAACCAGTGCTAGCCGGTATCTCGAGGCGTACAGGCACCATTTGTGATGATGTGCAGGCTTCAAGTCTGGGGCTTGCACGTCATCACAATGAGGTCTGCTGTCTCTTGAACTGGCTGGCTCAGTTCCTGGTCTTGCAATGGGTGCATGGGCTGTCCACTTATGCGACCCCCTCCTCGTCTTCCTCCGCTGTTTGCCAGTCGTCCCCCTTGCCACTTTCCAGCCTGGATACCACCAAGGCCCCCTGAGTACCTGTCCCAATCCTGGAGGCCAGTCTGGTGGAGATCACATCCCTGCCAGAGTTGAGAGTCAAAGTTGGATCATCTGAGGTGGTCATCACACAGATCCAGCCAGTGGCAGAAGATGTGGCAATGGAGGGAGAGCAGGCACCAAGGAGCAGGACATGTGCACGACAGCCCCGGGGCTTGTCATCATCCCAGAGGCTGTCATTAAGGAGCAGGCAACAGGCTATTTGGCAGCAGCAGGCTCAGAGTACGAGGCAGCAGTACTCATGGCATGACATCTCAGGGAGGCAGGTATCGGCTATTACGCAGGAGCCAAACGTGGACCTTACCCAAAGGATGCCTTCCGTGTTGGAGCGTTTAAGACAGCAGATCGGGGCAGAGCGGCAGCAGGCACGGGAGTCAAGACTCACCATGGCCAGGGCAGAGATTTCATTGCGTCGGGCAGAGAGGCGGGCTGAGGTCCTTGAGGTGACTTTCAGGGAGTGGGAGAGGAGCATGTTGGAGTACCTGCAAGCCCTAGAGGTGAGAGCAGAGGCACACCTAGGGGAATTGGATCCATTGTTCGATGATGTCCTGGCCGAGACATTGAGGGAGCATGGTGAGGAGAAGGACTAGCCCGCTCCCATTGTATATAGTTTTTTTGGTATATGTTTCCTTTTCATTTTAATTTTTTTTTGAGTGTTTAGACTGTACTTCACTTTTTGTACATAGTTTTCTTTTGTGTGTCATTTTGTGGAGTTTTTTTAATGGTTTGGGTTGCATTTGGGACATTGGACCTCTTTCATTTGTACATAGCTCTCATTTTTTTGTCTACTTTTGGGGTCACCATGGTTGAATGTCTTTTTTCCCTTTGGATTTGCTTTCTGAAAATCATTTATGGACATTGACTTTTTCTGTGACATTTCCATCTTTTGTTTACGTACAATGAATTTTCATTTGGACATTCTTACATATGATTTGTTTGTTCATGCACCTTTTTATATTTTTAAAATATGTATGCCGTTAATACTACTTTTAAACATATTTCATTTATTTTACTCCCATTGATGGATGGGTGTCGAGGTGGAGTTGGAGTGTGCACAGTGTAGTGTTTTGATTTCACATGTGCAGCATCAATGTGTATTGTTCCTCACTGTGTTTAGGAGGGTGGTGGGTGGGGTGAGTGATGCGAGTGTCAACTGTTTGCAATTTTGGGCCAGGATTTGCTTGATGCAGTGTAACGCACATGTAGTGCTTTGCCCTTCACCAGCATATCTTTGTGCCTATTTCATTGTCTCTCTTGCAGTTGGCCATCTTACTTTGCAATCATTTTTTTCAATTGGTATGGTTTTACACATGGACAGAACAATCCTGCAGTATTGGTGGATAGGGCATGGTATGATTGCCATGTACTCAATCATGACTTAAGTCTTCCTCTGTGCTTGTGCTCATGGTACTCCTCTGCTGTGATGAAGTCATGTGTGAATCTGCTATGGTCAGCTAGCTACCGTCTGAACTTGGCAAAAGGTCCCCTTGCACGCCACGTGCACACCTACACTGGCTCCCAGGCAAGCCCGATCTTTAGACTGTTTTTGTGCCAACAGACACCTACCAACAGTTTTCAACTCCTGACTGCACTTAGGCTTGGAATTGACACCGGCTCAGCAGATTTTCTTTGCAGTCTTCTTTGGTGTATTTGCTATGATGTCCTTCACATGTGCTGAACTGGCACCTCTGCAACCACATTTCATCAATCACCACTTCCAATGGACTGGCACAATTTCAATGTTACCTGCCCTAACAATTTTCTTGTGTCTGTCTTCACTCTCTTCCCCCTCCCGGGACTCTTTGGCACTATGGACGCTTGTGTACATGTGCATTCTGAATGACATGTCATATGATTGTATGACACGTCAGGCCAATGTCTCTTCATGTGACACAAATTGAGGGTGCTTTGCATTCTGTCAATGTGTGATGATTTGTACATGTGGATTGTTGACATTACGTTGTCACATGGCATGCAGGGCCTCACTTTGACATACACTTTTGTTATGTGTATGTTGGGATATGGTTGTAGTCAGCAATTGCGTATGATCAGCTGGGACAATGAAGCTGATTGGGCCTGAGGTGTGGCTGTCCCATCAGGAGGGGTCTGCTTCCTGCGGATTTGTGTGGGTATCGCGTGTTGTTTTGGAGCGAATAGTGTGCGGACGGGGTACGTGCTGTTTTTTCACACAATTTGTCTGGGGTGCAGACAGGTTACGTGCTGAGTTTCTACGTGATTTATCTGGGGTGTGGATGGGGTACGGGCCAAGTTTTCATGCGATTACCCCGCCCGAACCCCAGCAGAAATGCATAGAAACTCAGCACATACCTCGTCCGCATCTCAGACAAATCGTGTGGAAACTTTATGGGGCTCAAATGGGAATGGGAAGCATTTTTTTCCGGCATCCACGAATTGACAAATACCGGGTCCAATGGGGACGGAATGCCATGGTAATTGCCCTTTCGTGGGCACCGAAAACCTTTGAAAGATTGGCGACAGCATGCCAGTTTTACCAGCAAGGCTACCGCCAAACTTATCATGAGGCCCAATGTCTATTTACGTTTTTATGACGAACATAGACAGATACACAACACATGCTCAAGAAACCACTAAACACCAAGACACAATATCAAATACACATACAATTACAAATGCAAGCCCTAATCAGGGGTGCAGATATTACCTCATTTACTTCATATTGGACAGCCCATGTGATTTACATGGGGTCTAATTGCTGCATATTAGTGTAAAACAGTTTTGCAAAGTGATAGAAAGAAAATGCATGTTGTCCTTTTAACTACATATCTCTGCATGTTATTTACTCAGGGATGTCATTTTATTGCACAACAGAGAAAAGAGCAACGGGAGGAGGGATGGCGACCCTGTGCCCTTGGAACCACAGTAGGTGAATGATGTGTCTGTCGTGGGGAAAGTACAACCACTAAAACACTTGTTTGCTTATTCTAAAAAGCTGGGTGTGATAATCATACTCAACTGGTCTTAAGATGAAAGGAGTTAAGATAGAACAACCACTTCTTAATATCAAAAAAACTAATTTTTATTTCTAATCATAATACAAAACATCTAAGAAAGTCCATAAAAAAGGTACATGTTATGACTGTAACAAATATTTTTTTCCAAAGCTGAAAAGTCACAAGAACCTGCCATTTTTTTAGTGGGGTTAGTACGTAAGAGACAACAAATATTATAAATATTATGTGTGCACTCAATGTACAACATCAAACAGTTGAAAGTAGAGCATTATGTAATTAAACTAGCTCTATCATGCAAGAAAAACCTGTTAGACATCTTAGGTTTAGTTTTGTGGAGGTCGACATATGTTTCGGCTAATAACACCAAAAAGAATCAGGCAATTCACAAAAACGTTGTCTGTTGATGTAGGTATAGCCGTCTTCAGGACAAAAGGAGCAATGGCAGTTTTGTAGTGCTGAGTACTATTCGTCGTGCTTTTTTATATATATATATACGGAACCCACTATGAGATAAACAAACATAAACATATCACACATAAGCGAAATAGTGACAAAATCTTAAATAAAAGTGGTTGATACTGAAAAAATATTTTAAAACAACATTAACTGTGTAGTGGAGGCAAAAATCCCAATAACAGTACACATCATTATTATCATCACTAACTGTAGCCAAGGTACAAAGAGAAAAAGAAGAAAGGTGTTTGATTTACCATACAGTTTACTTGGAGGCATATCTGTTTTGACCTTCCAGCTTTTGAATTTAATGCAGAGTTTTTTGATAGGGGCACGATTATTTCTTGTAAGCCTAGGATGGAGGGACTCACCTAATTATAAGATGCGGGCAGCAAATGACGCTGGAAGCTTCACAAAGGGTCAACATGGGCAAAATATCAATTTCATATTGGTAGATAATCAGGATCTATTAATGAAAAAACACCTGAAAATCAGTGTGCTGCTCTCAAGACGGGAGTCATCATTTTACGCTTAATGCCTAATAGTCAACAAGTGGAAATCAGCGTGAGTGGTGCTTATAAATTGTGACCGCGTATGGTATCTTTAAATCTTCGGCCACATTGTTTAGATGCAAACGAGCATGTTTCACATCTAAAAAGACGACAGTAATTGTTGCAAAGCCATTAAGTGTTGCTTCATCGGGTGTGCGAACTGAATGATTGCACACAAAGGATGGGAAACAATTGTTACCTTTCAAAAA
Organism: Ambystoma mexicanum; assembly: GCF_040938575.1. Lineage (NCBI taxonomy): Eukaryota > Metazoa > Chordata > Amphibia > Caudata > Ambystomatidae > Ambystoma > Ambystoma mexicanum. Next base: position 756,687,966 of record NC_090936.1, read on the forward strand.
AAGCCTCGGGTTGAAATCACTCGAAAATGAGTTTTGATGAACTTCTACCGAGTTGTTTTAACGTTATCTAGCATGAAAGAGATAACAGAATTGAAAAAAACTAAAATGCATTTAGGATTTCAGCCGAATTTTAAAAAAGAACGTGGAAAGGTGACATATGCTTACCTTCACATTAATGAAGATGGGCCGAATGCAGGTAAAGTTACAGAGGCTTCATTCGCGGGCGTGTCAGACACCGGAGCAGCGACCTCAAGAACGCGGTCTGCTGAAAGGCTGAAGCCGTATTAATCAGTGAATCGAGCATGTGTGCTGACGTGAACAGCTGTGAAGGCTGGGGGCTGGATATTTATACAGCTAATGCGATGACATCATTCACATTTAAAGGGGACTCGTATTTTAAATTGAACCGAGTGAAAACGACACGTTAAGTATACGCGTTCAGTTTATAAGAAAGTATAATTGTGAAGATACCAGTCTTGCAATGACACAAGAGAAAGTAAATGAAATAAAATGCACTTTCGTTGAACTTAGATGAAACCAGCATGTTCATATTCTGCCACGGTGTATACGCAGAGCAGAATTTGAACGTTCCAGGGGGCGAACCGAAAAATATTCAGAATGCCGTCTTAGAACTTATGGAAGGGCAAAAAAACTTCATTAGGTTTTATTCCCAACCCCTTAGTCATATCAGACAAGGAGTGTGTTTATGCTTTAATGATTACAAGCAATGCTTTGAAATTGGTTCTAGTTCTTAAAGGATTTTTCATGAGTCCATATGGTTTTTGTTGATGTGAAAAAAAAGATATATATAGAGGCCTTTAGAAAAAGAGGGACCACTCCACTGCAGTATTTAAACCCCGTTTTACAGTGCCCAAATTAAAAATCAATTTTTGTTCCTGTTTTGTAAGGAGCAGGTCTCTATTGCCCCCTCGTGCAGGTGCTGGGATGGTTTGAATTACAAACCAGAATAAGTCATTGAAAAGAATGTTTAAATTGAATGAAATGTGCGACCATAGGTTTGTTATCAATTTTGTTTTTGATACACGAGCGATGCTCGCATATCCTTTGTTTTACTGGATGTTTTGTTTTACCCACCTATAGTAGATTACAGGGGCAATTTATGCCATAAATGGCCCAAGGAGTGTTACAGTTGGTGAAACCTGTCAGAGTCCATTTCTTTTCATATAGTTGAAGTGTTTTTACATTTTTTGTTAGAGAGGAAACAGAGCAGGAACCGCATTTAAAGTGACCTACTACAGGTGGAAGGGACCACAAAGTAGTTTGAGAGACTGATGGCTTGCGTATGATGGGATACGTGTGTACAAGTTTATCTCGAAGATTAGATTGTCTTTTAAATCCGAAACATGGTGTCTCTGGGGCAAAATCTGGAGTTTTTATAATATGCCAGTTCTTGATTATTGTTTTCCTCAATAAATTGCTGATAGGTGAGAAAGCTGAGACACAGGTGATTTTATCTACTGTATTCCTTTTGGTAGATGTTAAACAGTTTTGTCTGTTCGTATGTTTTGCTCTCTTGTAAGCTCGTTGAATGGTCTTAGATGGATAACATCGATCAGATAAGCGAGTTTTTAACGACTTACCATGATGTTCAAAATCAGTGATATTGGTGCAATTTCTTCTAATTCTAAGAAATAAGTTTTCTTTCAGACTAGCCGGATGAAAGCTGTCAAATCTTAATAATGTGTTTTTATCGGTGTCTTTTTGATATAGAGAGGTTTCCAAATGACCATCTGGAGATTTTTTGATGACTAGGTTCAGGAAAGAAACTGAACTTCAATTATCTGTCCCTGTGAATTGTATATGTGGATTTGTCCATTAAGCCACTGGATAAACAAACTGAGGTTGCTAGTAGACCCCCTCCAGACCATAAAAATATCATCAATGCACCTATACCAACAAAGAATGTTTTGTTTGTGTGGATTATCACGATGGTAAATGGAATGTTCTTCCAGATTGGCCATGAACAGATTGGCCAGATCAGGGGCAAATGTGGCCCCCATACTCGTGCCATGTTTTTGGTTGTAAAACAAACCCTTATAGAGAAAAAGGTTTTCCGTTTCTGGCACATTCCAATAGAAAAGGTGTAGGTACAGAATTGATGGTCGATGTTAGACACCTATTTTGTGTGCCCTGTGTATCAACACACCATTAACACATTTGTCATACTGATTAATTCACACAATCTTGTGGTTGCACATTATTAGTACTACAACTGCTCTTTACACATTATTTGCTTCATGGTGCATTATCCTGTGTATCTAGTTTCTACTTTATATTTTTTATCTTGAGGGTATACATCTCCAACATATGGACTAGCTTGAGTTGCATCTAGACAGGATTGTGAATGTTAGCGAATGACACATTTAGTTCAACTGTGAATATGACCTTGAGTCGCGTCTAGACAGGATTGTGAATGCTAGCCAGTGCCACATTTAGTTTAACTATGAATATTAGCTGTGAATATTACCTTGAGTTGCATCTAGACAGGATTGTGAATGCTAGCCAGTGCCACATTTAGTTTAACTGTGAATATTAGCTTGCATCACACCGCAAAAGGTCCACTTGCCCCGGTCCCCCACCTTGGAGGGGGCCCCGCAAGGCTGCCTAATCTAAAGAAGTAAGATACCATTGTTCACCAGCCTTAAATAGCACATGTTAGGATTTTTTTTATGGCATGCTGCTGAGGCTCTAATCCTATTGCCTGCCGGTTGTTGACAAGTACATTCTGCCTTGTTCAATTCATCATGTAATGCTTTCTGTGTTCACTGTGGTATTCATAGTCTGTGTGTTCACTACTCTTTTCTTCCTGGGGGAATTATGTTGATTGTGTACAATAGCCAAAATTGAAATTCATATTGACAAATTGAGTGCCACAATGGTTCATAAATTAGCTCAGTGTGATAATCACTCATTGCAGAGATATGTTAACATATACAAGATTAGAATAGTACATTCCAGCAAGGCTGACTGAGCCTTTCCTATGACTGCAGATTATAAAGCTGCCTGCATATGTACTTGGTTTTGCAGCACGCAGGTGCTATTATCAGCAATTTACCTGCACCAGATAGATTTAGCTATAAAAACGAACATGTAATCAGTATGGTGAAGGTCTAGAAATTGGTTTGTTCAGATGGGGTGCTGTGAAACTTAGGCAATCACTTCCAGCAATGACCATAAACTGTTAGTCCAAGAGGTGAATAAGTATCCAAATTCAAGACTATGGAACCAAATTGTTCATGCTTGTATCCTGGCTTTACCAGCAGATGATACAGTGAGCCTGGTCACATCATCTAATATCTCTTACATTACTGTGCTGTCTTCTGTGAGGTTTGCCTTCCCTCTTTCTGGTAACATCGTTTAGCCCATTACTTTATCTTTTTCCTTATGTAGGCCATTTCAGTGGAAGGGGTGGTAGACATACGAGAGTGGACCAGATGTTGTAGGCCTCAGGAGAGCATATTTTAAGGTACAGAAACAGCTTGTGGTAAGTGTGCTCCTCTCTGCGCCAGGCTAGGCAAATAGCAAGGTGTTGGTCTGTCGCTTCTCCGGGTGCACTAATGGTTTATACAACCATTAAACTGTGTTACTAATTTGTGTGCTACTTGGCTTATGTTTGTGAGAACAGTTTACGTAGTGCCCAAGTTTGATAAAGAGCAACGTTTTTCTGCAATTTTACATGCCAGTGTTTTGGAAGTATTTAAATCTTTAAAATAAAGACAAACCCAGATTAAATCTGTTAAATCACATTGATTGACACACTGGTACTTACATTCTTCCCATGATGATGGAAAGAATGAAGCTAGAATAATTCCCATTTTGTGAAAAACACCCTTCTATAACATTTTGTTTTAAAAAAATGTTCATGTTTGGAAATGTGATTTGTGCACTTTCCATGTCGGTTTTATAAAATTTGATTATTTTAGTTCATGGTATGAACTGGAAAATAAACTGTTAAAATGCAGAAATGGCACAAATCCCAGCTTCATCCCATAACCAATGTGAGATCCTGGGCATCTCATTTAATCTTGTATTGCCAACCTCTGAACATTGCCAGTCCCTAAACCTTTCAAAATTGCTAGTCCGGTGAGTAATTTCCTTCTCATGTTATGATCTTCAAAAAAGCCTCACTCATTGGTTCACTGGCTAGAGTGTTGCTTGCACTATAATAGTGAGCATTGATATATTTCACACCACAGGCACATGCTTGTTTGATCTCTAATGGCAACACAATTTGAAAACCATGTCCTACTTCTAATTTCAGTCTGTCTGGATACAGATGCCCTCCAGGTAGCTTGAAATCTACATCCATCCACTATCCATGCTATAGTATGGGTAGCTTTCCCTTGCCTTCCAAATGGTCTCCTCTATACATGCTTGAGCACTTTTGCATTCTGTGAGGCAGCTAATGTGAGTTCATTGTCTATTCTGGGTTACAGGTACATTTTACATATGATCCTGCATTAATACTAGAGGCTGCATACCTTCCTGAATTCTATTGATAAAAAGGATCCTGTATCTATACTAGAACAGAAGTAATCTCTTCGTAGACTGCTAATGTTGGCCTTCAAATGCTACTTGTTTAACATTCTGATTAGAGCAAGAATGAAGAGGATATGTGGACTTAAAGGGAGTTAACATGCTTATTTTGAATGCTTCGAGGGAGCATACCAACCTATTCATTATCGGTTGTGATTGTGACGCAATGTGGTGGTGAGTGGGTATTGCGAGCAGATATTCTTGATCACTTAATTCCTATGGTTTGGTGGAGGGGGGCCCCAAAGATGTCCGTGCCCAGGGCCACATAAGTGCTTAAGATGGCCCTGCACGTCACATCAAGACAGAATTGTACATGTTAGCCAGTGCCTCATTTAGTTTAACTGTGGATATCAGCGTGTGTCACATCTACACAGGATTGTGAACACTAGCCAGTGCCTCAGTTAGACATATTTTGTGATTGCTGGCTCGCGTCACATCTAGACAGAATTGTGCATGTTAGCCAGTGCCTCATTTAGATTAACTGTGAATATCAGCTTGTGCCACATCTAGACAGGATTGTGAATATTAGTCAGTGCCAAATTTAGTTATTTTATGATTGTTAGCTCACATCACATCTAGGCAGGTTTGTGAATCTTGGCCAATGCCACATTTAGTTTTTAACTGTGAATGTCAGTGTGCGTCACACCGGGACAGGATTGTGAATGTTAGCCAATGTCACATTTTAGTTTTAACTATGAATATCAGCTTGTGCCACATCTAGACAGGATTGTGAATATTAGTCAGTGCCACATTTAGTTATTTTATGATTGTTAGCTCACATCACATCTAGGCAGGTTTGTGAATGTTGGCCAATGCCACATTTAGTTTTAACTGTGAATGTCAGATTGTGTCGCATCTAGACAGGATTGCGAATGTTAGCGAGTGGCACATTTCGAAATATTCTGTGATTGTTGGCTTGTGTTGCACCCAGACAGGACTGTGGATATTACCCAGTGCCACATTTAATTTAACTGTGAATATTGGCTTGCGTCATATCTGTACATGATTGTAAATGTTAGCGAAACCGACACTCAGATAGAATTGTGAATACAGTAATCTCAAATGTGTAAATGTAATCCGGAACAGTGGGCTCGTAAGAACAAAACCTCTGGCCAGACATTCACCTCTCCTATCACTATGCTCACTCTCTACTCTACACCAACACACAATAGAGTGCAGCTACACCCCTCAATCAATTTCGGCCTAGCTGCTCACATACGAGCAATACTCTCTGAACACCTCAACATCCTGCTATAACGCAGCTAGACCCCACGAAAGCTCGGCCTAGCTGCTCACATAAGTGTCCTACACAGGCCTAACACAGCCAGAATCCAGTCTTGGAGACCAACCTCAAGACTGCACGCATTTGACTAATCTCAATACCACCACACCTAATGTTAGGATTCAGCTACTATCAGCCATTCGCAACAGTGGCACACATATTGAGTGCATCCAAGCTCCCGATGATACCCTACTCTGTCAACTGACCGGGACTTCGGTCCCAGGGGCGTTCAATTAGAGCGCTATATATATGCCAAATAACATAACATAATACTATCCACAACTTATGTAGGCAGGTGAAGTAGATGCCTGCTCACAAAGTGACATTTCAGGAGCTTTAGTGTAAACCCACCTTTTTGTAAGTTGTACACTGCAGAAAAAACAACAAATAAGCTCCTATTAAATTCTATACATAAGATAGCTAATGCCCCAATCTTTCTAAACAAATTGATCACAGTTCACAAGCCTTTCTGCATGGTGCTGTGTTTCTGTAATGAGAGACCACACAGTAAATAGCCTTGAGTCAATCACACATGCATTCAAGAACCTAGACACATATATACACTAAAACCCGGGATGTGCAAGTAGAACGTGATAAGAATACAAATATACGAAAAGGAATATGGGTTAAGCGCTAAGGAGCTCCTTATGATTACAAAGAATGTCGGCAAGCTCCTTACCCACAATTGCTGTTACAGGTACTGTCAGCACTAAGCCTACATACAGGGCAAGCAACAACAGGATCTGTGAGTTAACCATCTTGATGCCATTGCATAAGGTATCTTAAAGACAATACTCGCAAGGATGAGAAATACCACCTGAAATGTCAGCAAAGCCCACGAACCCTGTTAATCAAACAGGGATGCAGAAAGGCTATAAGAACAAAGTGAGAATAACTTAATACATCAGACTCCTAACAAGGGACAAGTAGGAATAGTGATTACAGGATAGTGAGGAAAACATAGGCATTCACACCGGAGCTGGCTACAACAGCACGCTAAATCTAACTATGAATAGGGAACAAATGGAGAAGTGCAAGGGAACACCTGGAACAGACTCCAAGAGAAAGTAAAGAAACAGGTGCAGGGGAAACAAAATTACAAGGGCAAAACCTCCCCCTCCCCACCCAGGGAAGGAAAAGCAAACTGGGACAAAACAATTAGGGGCCGATTCATGGAACAAACGTGCGCTGAAAATCTTCGCGCAAGCAGGCGCAAGCAGGCGCAAGCGGAAAAAAACAGGCGCACGCGCACGCGATACATGGAAGTTCCTGCGCGTGTTTACCACGGGATGTGCGCCAAACCCGTGCATGGCGCACACGTCACTGCAACATCCCAAAAGACGTGCGCGATGCGCACAGTGAAAGCGCACAACCTCGGCGCATACACCAGAAAGTGGGCGGAACACGGGGCGTAACGCGCGGAATGGGGAACAACTCGCGAAAACAAGGGCGTAACTGGGGATGTACTGCAGGGAAGCAGACGGAACGCCCACACACACCCGAACCACACGTATTCATGGAATCGAATAGGGCAAAGCCACGCACAGCGAAAGACACGCACAAGCCGATACACGTCCGCCACACAAAGGCAGGCGGTAGCGTCCCTGCGCATTACAAAAGTGGCAACATACAGCAATTGTGCGAGCGGGGCACGTGTATTTCGGGGTTGCGCGGGAAGTTACACACGCGATTGAGCGGGATACGTGTATTCCGGGGGTTTGCGGGAAGTCACACACGCGATCGGGCCTGGGGGAGCGGGCTACGTGTATTTCAGGGGTTCGCGTGAACTTTCTCACGCGATCGGGCCTGGGGGAGCGGGCTACGTGTATTTCAGGGGTTCGCGTGAACTTTCTCACGCGATCGGGCCTGGGGGAGCGGGCTACGTGTATTTCAGGGGTTCGCGTGAACTTTCTCACGCGATCGGGCCTGGGGGAGCGGGGTACCACTCACCGGCTGCCTTGCGTGTAGAAGAACGCGTAGCCAACACCCGCTGTGAAGTAATAGCGTGTGAACCCCAATGGATGGAAAACACACCCACCGCACGAAAAGCACGTACAGAACATAAATGCACGCAGGATCACCAAGCCCTGCCAGGGCAACGCCCGTGCGCAAAACGTCACAGACTTGCTTACGCTGCAAGGGCCTTGGGTCCAATGAAATTGGGTACGCGTGCTGACGCGCTTACGCGCTAAGGGCCTTTCCTCGATTTTCACGCTGACGTGCAGGATTTTCACGTGCCAAATCACTCTGTATCAAGCTGGCCACGCGAAAACACACGGAAGACCACGCTCCTGCCCAGAAGGCCGAATCACTGCCCCCCAGTGCCCCGAGCAGCCTCCCACGTGCCATCTGCTGCTGCCTGCCTGCCTGCCTGCCTTCTGCCACCGTGCCCTGCCATTTGGTGCCTGCACATCAGCCATCTGCAGGTGTCCTGTTGCTGTGTCCACCCTTGCTGGAACAGAAGACTCCCGACTCGGATAACATCGCTCCACAGCCCAGCCCCAGGACCCAGTTGCCCACCCACTCCTGCCCCTGGGGTTGCCATGTCGGGCACATCAACATCTGGCACCAGTGGCAACCCCCAGCCAGAGGGGCAGAGGGGCACCAGCTTCACTGCCACCGAAGTTGGTGTCCTGGTGGAGCAAGTCCTGGGGCAGTATGATGCCCTCTTCGGATCGTCCCGCGCCAACAAGGAAGGACGGGACAGGATCTGGGCCGACTGTGTGGTTGCCATCAACGCGGAGGGGGTGGCAACCCGCACCATCCAGAAGGTCAAGAAGCGCTGGGAAGACTTGAGGTCCAGGACCCTCATGAAGGCCCGGCGCCTCGTGGAGGGGGGCCGGGGCCGCATGAGTTCCATCCAGTTGAGGGTCCTGGAACGCGCACACCCAGCGATCCACGCCCAGGTCCTTGAGAGGGAGACCCGTCTGGAGTTGAGCGGTAAGTGGGCAAGCATTGCTGTGTGAGACAGGGCATGTTGCAGTGTGCTGGTTGTCTGATACTTGCCTGTATGTGTGACATAGGCCATGTACGCATGTATGTGTGCAGGGACATCATGGGAATGCATGTGCGACCTGTAATGTGTGAACCGCACGGTTGTTGCATGTGTTTGAATGCGACATGGGGAGCCCTGTGCAGATTGCACACATGAGAGCATGGCAGTCTCTGTTCCTGGACATGGGTGGGGGCGAGGGATGGGTGCTGATGCCAGATACATATGTGGTATCCATGCCTGTGTGCCTGACCTGCGTGTCTGTGACTTGTGAGTGCCATGGATCCATGACACATGTCTGTGACAATGTACAGATTCACTGATGCAGCCTAGTCATCCTTGTATGCACTGTGATTGGGGTGTACGGGGCCAGATGGATGTGACTGAGGTGAAGTGTGTGCATGTGATAGGCATGACCCATGATGCATGTGAGTCCCATTACATTGTATGATTCGAAAGTCCATTGGACATGCATTGAAATGTCCATGGCACGCACCATGACTGTCACTGTGTGTGTTTTGCCTGGACAGACACATGTGTTGTGGTGTGACATGATGGAAGTGTACTTTGACAGTGGCACTCATCTGCTATTGCTTCCTGTCTAGGGGACCATTGTACAGTACCCTGATGCTTGTGTTCTATGTCTCCCTCTACGCAGCGGCTAGTGAAGAAGAGGGCAGAGACGGCGCTGTGGAGCAAGGCGGCGGGGATGCCCCCACGGCTGCAGCGGAAGGGGTGGGTGAGCCCCCACAGGGGCCTGCTACGGCGGTAGACGGCGAGGAGCCATCCAGGTTGGTGGTTTCCACAGAGGAGGAGGAGGCCGCCACTGAGGCGCACATGGGGCCTGGTGGGGGCATCCCTGCTGGTGCAAGTGGTGCAGTCCAGGGGCAGGGGCAGGAGGCAGCACAGGTCACCGTGGAGGGGCCTGTGCATGTCGCTGTCCCTGAACCTGTGGGTTGCAGCTCGGTGGGGATCCCATCCCTGCCACAGTCGGGAGTCAGAGGTCCAGCAGGGGTGGACAACACAGCAACTGGACCCCAGCAGATGGAGGATGTGATGGCATCATCGGGCAGGGCACGTGCACGACGGCGTCGGTGGTTTCCATCATCCTGGATGCCGTCGTGCTGGCAGAGGCAGTGGCGTCGGAGGCAGCAGCAGGCTCGACGTGGGAGGCATCATGGCTCGGGGCCATCAAGATCAGAGGGGCAGGCATCGGCCGGAGGGCAGGAGAACCCTGGGATGGTAGTGTCTTCCGTGTGGGAGCAGTTGGTCCAGCGGATAGGTGCGGAGCGGCAGCGGGCGGAAGAGGAGCGGCTCACCATGGTCAGGGCGGAGTTCTCCATGCGTCGGGCGTTGAGGCGGGCTGAGTGCCTCGAGGAAGCTCGCAGGGAGTTTGAGGTGAACATGGGGTTATCCCTGCGAGACCTCAGGGCCAGGACAGAGTCCCGCCTCCAGGACATCGACATGGAGTTCGATGATGCCCTGGCCGGCAACATCACAGAGTGAGCCGCAGGACTTGCCCGCTGCCATTGTATATAGTTATATAGTTAGTGGTAGGTTTCCTTTTAATTATTTTTTTTTTATTTGGTTGCGATTGGACAATGCGCCACTTTTTTGTATATAGTTCAGTTTTTAGTTAGTTGACATAGTTAGGTTTCATTTGGTTGGGCTCATGGACCCGGGATTGTCTTGTAAATAGTTCTTCTATGGATTTTTTGATTTTTTGGATTTTTTTCCTTGGACATTCATCTTCTTTTTGTCGTTTTGCTTTGTGGTTTTTCTAATTTCATTTCCATTCTAGTTGATTTTCAATACATTTTTATTTTCATCCTTCAATGTGTCGTATCATCTCATTACTTTCATGCATGTCATGTTGGTTGTTTTGACATTCACTTGCAGCCATTGTGTGTGACAGACATGTGTTCATTTGCATTATTTACATTGGGTGTGTAACATGTAATTGCCTTTGATATGTGGGTGGATGTGATAGTTGGTTGGGCCTTTTGGCAGGGGAGGATGGCCATTACGGACATGATTGGGGATTGTTGGGACCCAGGTGCAGGGGGGCATGGATGGGACATGGGCGAGGGCCTGGTGGAGGGTGCCCCGCAATGCTGGGGGGTGGGGGTGGGGGTGGTGGGGGACATGAGTTGGACATGGGTGGGGGCCTGCTGGCAGGTGCCCCACAGTGCTGGGGGGTGGGGGTAGTGGGGGACATGAGTTGGACATGGGTGGGGGCCTGCTGGCACGTGCCCCACAGTGCTGGGGGGTGGGGGTGGTGGGGGACATGAGTTGGACATGGGTGGGGGCCTGCTGGCAGGTGCCCCACAGTGCTGGGGGGTGGGGGTGGTGGGGGACATGAGTTGGACATGGGTGGGGGCCTGCTGGCAGGTGCCCCACAGTGCTGGGGGGTGGGGGTGGTGGTGGACATGAGTTGGACATGGGTGGGGGCCTGCTGGCAGGTGCCCCACAGTGCTGGGGGGTGGGGGTGGTGGGGGACATGAGTTGGACATGGGTGGGGGCCTGCTGGCAGGTGCCCCACAGTGCTGGGGGGTGGGGGTGGTGGGGGACATGAGTTGGACATGGGTGGGGGCCTGCTGGCAGGTGCCCCACAGTGCTGGGGGTGGGGGTGGTGGGGGACATGAGTTGGACATGGGTGGGGGCCTGCTGGCAGGTGCCCCACAGTGCTGGGGGGTGGGGGTGGTGGGGGACATGAGTTGGACATGGGTGGGGGCCTGCTGGCAGGTGCCCCACAGTGCTGGGGGGTGGGGGTGGTGGGGGACATGAGTTGGACATGGGTGGGGGCCTGCTGGCAAGTGCCCCACAGTGCTGGGGGGTGGGGGTGGTGGGGGACATGAGTTGGTGTTCATTAGTTCAAGGAGACATGTGCCTTTGCTGGGGGGCATCCCCATGTTGGGTGGGCTGCCTGCGGGACATGACCAGGGATGCAGGGTAGTCCCCTGTGGTGTGGGCTGCCTGCAGGGGCCGTGGAGGGTGTACAGGGAACACCTGGGAGGACCCACACTGTCAATCACATGTAGGACTCCCCGGCACCCCTGAAATACACGTACCCTGCTGAAATCACGTGTAAAACTTCCCGCGCACCCCTGAAATACACGCGCCCAGGCTATTCGCGTGTAAAACTTCCCGCGCACCCCTGAAATACACGCGCCCAGGCTATTCGCGTGTAAAACTTCCCGCGCACCCCTGAAATACACGTACCCTGCTGAAATCGCGTGTAAAACTTCCTGCGCACCCCTGAAATACACGCGCCCAGGCTATTCGCGTGTGGAACTTCCCGCGCACCCCTGGAATACACGCGCCCAGGCTATTCGCGTGTGAAACTTCCCGCGCACCCCTGAAATACACGTACCCTGCTGAAATCGCGTGTAAAACTTCCCGCGCACCCCTGAAATACACGCGCCCAGGCTATTCATGTGTGGAACTTCCCGCGCACCCCTGGAATACACGCGCCCAGGCTATTCGCGTGTAAAACTTCCCGCGCACCCCTGAAATACACGCGCCCAGGCTATTCGCGTGTAAAACTTCCCGCGCACCCCTGAAATACACGTACCCTGCTGAAATCGCATGTAAAACTTCCCGCGCACCCCTGAAATACACGCGCCCAGGCTATTCGCGTGTAAAACTTCCCGCAACCCCTTAAATACACGCGCCCAGGCTATTCGCGTGTAAAACTTCCCGCGCACCCCTGAAATACACGCGCCCAGGCTATTCACGTGTAAAACTTCCCGCGCACCCCTGAAATACACGCGCCCAGGCTATTCACGTGTAAAACTTCCCGCGCACCCCTGAAATACACGTACCCTGCTAAAATCGCGTGTAAAACTTCCCGCGCACCCCTGGAATACACGCGCCGAGGCTATTCGCGTGTGGAACTTCCCGCGCACCCCTGAAATACACGCGCCCAGGCTATTCGCGTGTGAAACTTCCCGCGAACCCCTGAAATACACGTAGCCCGCTCCCCCAGGCCCGATCGCGTGAAAAAGTTCACGCGAACCCCTGAAATACACGTAGCCCGCTCCCCCAGGCCCGATCGCGTGAAAAAGTTCACGCGAACCCCTGAAATACACGTAGCCCGTTCCCCCAGGCCCGATCGCGTGAAAAAGTTCACGCGAACCCCTGAAATACACGTAGCCCGCTCCCCCAGGCCCGATCGCGTGAGGAACTTCACGTGAACCCCTGAAATACACGTAGCCCGCTTGCCGTGCTGGTACAGGGTTAGCGCAGCCCTTTGCGCTGGATTGGGGATTTTGATGGCTTTTCCCTGCGCGGAAGGCGTTCTTGGGGGCGTAACTGGCGCTGCTGGAAGGTCGCTGCGTCACTGTGCGCCACGGCTGGTTTTGGTGGCTGGAATCCATGAATACGCTGTGCGCGGAAATGGGTTTTGGCGCACGCGGCTGGCGCAGGGATTCGCACGCGCACACTGTGCGCCAGCCGCGTGCGCCACTTGTGCGCTGAATTCTATGAATTACCCCCTAAATCTATAAAAGAGGAGGGAAAAAGGATCAAGATTTTGCTGCTGAATAGGGCAAAGTCAAAGGAACAAAGAACACAGACAAACTGGGCTGCACAGAAAAAGGAAAGTTGACTGCAAAACAGAGGAGGACAGAAAGGGAATCCGGGAAGCAGAAATTACTAATAAGCACACTGAATTAGAAATCCAGGGAAAAGGGAACACAAAATTAGAAACTAGGAACTAGACAGTAAGGTAACAATTAGGAACAAGAAACAAGGCACAAAAAGGAACACTGCACCCAATGACCAGCGCTGGGCTGAAGCAAATTGAGGCTTTTAAAGCTGGCTAACGAGCACACGCCTCAGTTGTGCTGCTTGCTTCACCTGCTATCCACAAGTGCTGCTCATACTCCACCCAACTTTGGCATGAAAGGGTGGAGATGAAGCAGTGGGCCAGATATTCTCGGAAACATAGTCTTTTGATTAAAGCAGAATACTGGCTGCCAAAAACCTGGAATGGATCCAGAAGGGATGTAACATGGAAAATAAGGATGTAGCGCTCCCAGTTCACCACAGCACTTCTGAATGAGGTCTGGAAGTAGTCAAGCAGGCAATAAACCTGAAATGAGGCCCCCAAGTGGCGGTAACGGGATCGAAGGGAGTGAATCATGATAGTATTCCCCCCTCTTCTGGAGCCCACCACCCAGACCAGGCCTCTTGTTTCCATGCTTTTTCTTTGGAGGTGGCACTGATGGTGGCACTGATGGAAATGGTGGCCTGTCGGCAAAAGGAGATGGACTGGAGTGCATACAATCAGACTGCAGCATAGAAGAATCATAGACAGGCCTCTGGTGAGGAAAATACTCATGAGTCAAAGAAAGGCGTGAAGGACTTGCGGGATCTGAAGCAGAGTTGGAAGGAACAGGAAACTCAGTCACTGGGAGTGGACACTTGCAAGTCCTTGAGGATGATGGCAGGGTAGTGTAACATGCAGTAGAACATGGTAGACAGTCTGTTAGTCTTTCTGCCAAGAGCGGACATGCGGGAGGTGAATAAAATGCAGGCAAATTTTCAATTTCTGATGCTAAATACTCTGGAGGCTCTGGTGCTGAAATCCAGCAGCTGGGAACATCATCCTGTGTTGAAGGCAGGCATTTTGGTGGTCCCCCTGGAGGATAAGAAGGGCAGGCTGGAAGTTCTTCAGTAGTAAATGGTTGGGATTCAGGTGTAATCTCTGGAGCGGAAAGAAATGCAGCGAGATCTCACAGTGTAGACAGCTATACCTCTGATATTGGCACTGAGGATAATGAAGGCAAGTCCCTGTTTACGCTCATGCCAGGATTAATACAACCCTCTAGGGAAAGAAGCCAAAAGATAGCTTGCAAGGATTACAAGGTTTACTTGTAGAGAATACTGAAGACCAGCAAAGGACTCTGCTGCTCAAGAACTTTCTGCCAGAGTCTGCATGAACAATACATTATAAGGGCAGACAGCATCATCAGTGGCATCATTACATACGGTCGACATTTGCATGGCTGGTTGGTGAGGCCCTATGCATGGACCTGCTTCCATAGGGAATCCCAGGCTACAATTGATTCGCTTTCTCCACCATCATGGGTCAGCTGGGCTCCTCTCTCTACAGAGTGAAGGTCAGGTCTCTCATAAGTTACATTTTAAAAACTGTTATGATATGCTACCCCTAATACTACATCACTATGGCATGCACCTGGGAGGCTTGGGGGTGGTGCCAGTGGGAAGGGAGGAAAAAATACAGTCACACTGACCCACACATTCTGTGCTATGTTGATACTACTCCTCTCACTCCCAATACATCCACCCTTGTTTTGATCTATCATTTATTTCTCCCTGTACCTCATGTTACAAAGGATGTATTTATTTGAAAAGGTGAAACAGGCACTCAGGCTTTTGATCTTGTTTGGTCAGTAGGTTTATGATTTGGTCTGGGGTCATTCATAGCTAGAGAGGATAGCTCAGGGACAACATGCTCACCTTGGAAGCGAGACGACACAGAGCAACACAGGTTAGATTCCCGGGTCTGCGCTTTGAAACCTCTGGGTATTAAGCGTGTTATAAATAACCAATCATATCATATAATATCTTAGAATGCAGGAGTGTGGGGCTCAGGTCTGTGGTGTGGGCCATGGCTCTGGGTGGGCTAGGTGGGGGTTAGAGGCCTGCTGGCATCTTGGCTTGATGAATGGGCACTGTGAGCAACCTGTTGTTGTCTCACAGCCTTGCATCACACATTCCTCCCAGGGATACTAAGTAATTGCAACAATGGAGGGACAAGAGGCCTCTATGATCCCATGCATCTGTCCTCTACTTGTTATCGCTTATAAGAGTCTATTCACAAGCGCATGCTCACCCGAACTCCTCTGTTAAATGGTTCCACCAGCGGCCTGCACTCTCCTCGGAGCCACGCCCCACTTCAAAGAGCAGAGGACTTCTCTTAAAATGGCTCCTGCTAATCCACTCGAAACACATGTTTTTATGGGACTGGTCACTGTAAGAAGCAACCTGGAAGCCTCCACAAATATGCGGGCACTGGGATCACCAATTGAAGGCAAGTCCCTGAACACTCACATGAGAGAGAATACAACCTGCTAGGGAAGAAAGGCCCAAGTCGATATTGTAAGGATAACAAGTTTTAATCTCACACGCAGATGAGATCAGCAGCAAATAACTCTGCTGCTAAGAACGTTCTGCCGAAAAGTAGAACAAGCAGAATCTTACAAAGAAAAACATTTCAATACATGACGCAATACCTATAGTAAAATCATGCATTGCTGGTCGGTGTGTACCTATACAGGATACGCCTGCCCCATAAGAGATGCCTAACCATTGGTTCCAGCCCAATCCGTCCATCTTCCATGATGTGGGTGCTGCAGTGATCATATTCTTCTCTCGTTGAAGGTCAAAGAACAAATTAATTCAACTGCTACCATATGACTACTTTATCACGCATACTGTGCACTTGGCAGGCCTTAAGACGGGCACAAAGAGGGTTTTGGGGCACTTTTACCTTCACACACACAATTCTTCTCACCCCCTTCTGTGCCCTCAAGTTCCTAGGTCTACACCCTCATTTTGAACTACAATCTATCCCTCCCAGCACCACACAATACAAATCACACAATTGTTGCTTCAACAATGTGCCCTGTCTGTCCTCTTTGAACATCTCAGGTCTTGTTACTTTGGGTTTGGTGGTGTAGGGAAGGGTAGGTCAATAGGACCCCCCCTCCCACTACATGTCCCACCTTAGTTAAGACCCATGACTCGTCGGCAGCCCCCCGGCACCCCAGGCCCAGGCTGCAGGGCGGCTGCAGATCGACACGTGGTGGTGCACCACCACGTTATGTGGCAGAGCATAGACGTCATCTTGTATTAAGCCATCCCCACCTTGCTAGAAATGTGCATATCTAACCCAAGGCAGAGACACTGAACGCTGCAGAGTGACCCCCACTTGACCGCGCTCACAGAGGCCCACACTTCCCCCGCCTCCCACTGCATGGCAGATCCGCTGAGGACTCGTTCTCATGAATCACCAGACGCGAGCAAACAACAAAATAAAACACAGTAGCTGTTAACCTTCCGCAGTACATCATTGCCCCAGCCATGAACGGGAACATTAGGATGTAACTGAGACCAGCCCAAACCCTGCAGGCCCTGACCCCTGCACCAAGCCCCCCAACTATAGACGGCGTGGCGCCTCGCACCCATACCCACCCCGAAAACCCTTGCAACATGTAGAAACCATTTATGTAATATGTTCCTTGTTGACTAACGTTCGCTGCTAATGTAAAGGAGAATGGGCAAAGAGAAAAATGTGCAACCGATATTGTATATAATGAAGAGATGTACAAAGACTGGACACCTGATAACAGTGAACAATAACCTGTGTTGCTCTCTTTATACACACCTGCCTGACATTACCTCATGTTTGTATGCTAACTGTAGATGTGAAATGCTATGTAAAAAAGTATGATTCCCCAGCTAGTATCCCATGTTAATGCAAATACATATGAGTGCTTTTAGAAACCCCATGTGTTGTTAGTCGCCCCTCACCCATACGACAGTAAACCGCCTTGTGAATGATGACACGCACGGAGCTGCAAGGCCATTTCCCCCTCCTCCTGCCCAGGCCCTCTCGAGATAGACGGTGTTCAAACAGCACAGCCCTGCCTTCCCTCCCGATCCTGCTGGACCCGTTTCAAGCATCCGCCACCCTCCCCCGTGTCAGAGGCCGCCACAGCCTGACTCCATGACTTACGAGCTACCTGGTCCTAAATCCCACCGCCTTTCAGGCACCAGTCACATGCCCCCCACAGCCAGTAGTACCTCCATCGACCCCGAGTTAATGACCCTAGAAAGGGGGGCACCCACACATGTACCAACAGATCATAATACCATCCCTCACCGAAATTGCCAAGGATGGTTAGTCAAGCACCCCTGCCCATGCCTCTGACTATGCCCATGAGACCTGATTGTTTGAACCTGAGGTATCCCCCAACCTGATGTATTGAGACACTCCAGATTGCATATCAATGTTCCTGGCCACGTATTGATCTAAGGTCAGCGCTTACAAGAGTTACAAATCAATAGGACACATGAAGTGTGACGAATGGGTGGGAATGTGTGGCCAAAAGGGCAAATGTTAGTTTACTTATCAATCGTTGTTACAAGTCATGTCCGGCTCGGCGCTACACCCCGATGAGCCCAGCTGACCTCCCACCCCACGTGGCGCAGCACCAACGTCCGCTAATCCTGGAGAAGCAACTGTATACATTGTATACCACCCAGCCATCACCACCCAATCCCTAAGAGTCTGTGGCCCCTATAGCTTACCTCATGCATGACGTGTATTTGTAATATAACTGACTGTCTTTGCTATTGTCAGACAGAGCGCTCTCGGAGTTTGCAGAGTTCTTTGCATGCCCTATATTGAATTATATAAAGCTCTTTTGATCTCACATGCACTTGGTCCTGGCCTCATTCCCCTTCTGGGGTGTGTCCATTATTGCCTCTCAATAAGGGGGGTGAGTTTCTGGGGACACTTACATTCAGTGGTGACCCCATAGACGTGATCTGTTTTGTTAAACTTCAAACTGTCCCCTTGGCATGAGACGAACCCAGCTGCAGTGGAGACGCACGGCGCGCCCGCTCAACAGAGCCGCCCACCTACGGCAACTGGTACGCAGAGACGTGCGCATGCAGTTAGGGCAAGAGGGTACGGGTCCCATTTCAAAAAACCCTTAGTTCCGCTTGCTGGAGCCGGGTGGGGCCATTGAGTGCGAGGCTGCGCTGCTTGGATGGACCAAATCCGGAGAGTCTCGGATCAAGACGGGCACGTGAGTATTAAGTGCGAGTGATATTAAAAGGGAATATTTTTAGTTTTTGGAGGACAAGGGGAAATAAGAAAAAGGGAGTGGGGGATATAAGGGGAACTTTCTTACTTCT
Source organism: Ambystoma mexicanum (assembly GCF_040938575.1). NCBI lineage: Eukaryota > Metazoa > Chordata > Amphibia > Caudata > Ambystomatidae > Ambystoma > Ambystoma mexicanum. The sequence continues at coordinate 756,706,751 of NC_090936.1, forward strand.
AATACTTTCTCTTTCTTTGCATATGGCCATAGGACACTAAAGTGAAAAGGGAAAAGAGGACGGGAACCTAACTCTGTAAGGGGGTAGAATGCGGCGCCGCATAGTGCTATCTCGACTAGTGCTGGGAATAAGTAAAACTGTGAAAAGATAAATTAAGGGTGTCTGAGTGAAGAGACACAGAAAATACGTTAGGACTAGCTTTTCTTCTTCTTATTCTTCTCTAAATTCCTCTCATTTGGGATAGAAATAAGGTCGGGAAAAAAAGAAAACAAAAAAAAAGAAAATATATATATATATATATATATATATATATATATAAACAAAAGAAGCTGTGTAAGGGTTAGAGGAGATCGCCGTAGAAGGCGAAGGGCAAGGCAGGGAGGGTAAATGCTATATGTGTATGCTGAGGTATGATGAATGTCTGTGGTGTGTTGTGCACATTGGGCCTCATTACGACCCAGGCGGTAAGTTACCGCCTGGGCCGTGACTTTACCACCATGGCGTAAACTATGTTTACGCCATGGTGGTTGGCGGACTTACCGTCCCATTCCGACCTTGTCCCCAATCCCCATTTACCCTTCCCCATTCCCATTTTTGCCCCATAGGGCATAATGGGAGTGGGGAAGGCGTTAATTACGCCACCGTAAATTACGGTGGCGTAATTAACTCCATGGTCCCTTAGCGCCATGGATTTTAACACCTGCTAAAAGCAGGTGTTAAGTCTGCCATGGCGCTAAGGGACCTCGTACTCAGGCGGTGAGGGTCGGCGCTGTTTACAGCGCCGTAAAACCCTTACCGCCTGAGTTGTAATGAGGCCCATTGTATGGTTGTGATTTTCTGTAATTACGTGACACTATATAATTGCATTGTTTCAAGTACTTTTCTAGGGGGGTACGGTCATTGTAAGTATGGCCTGGTAAGATTTGACAAACCAGCACCTTTCTCATCGAACAAAAGTGTGAATTGTTTATTATAACATGAAAGGGGTTGAAGTCCCATGTACACAGTAACCCACACATAGTGACAGAACAGACTAATACAAGAGAACATAATAACACCGGTCTAGGCGTGGGAGCGGAGACACCCCTAGCGCACATCTGTAAAAGTTTACCAGGCCATACAGAAAGAATAACTAAGTACCATGACCAGTGGGTAACGGAACTGAAGGGGGAGGGTCTCCCCCAGGTCTGGCCACAAGGGGGGTCCTTTGATAAAAGTGTTCTGGACATGGTAGCCACCTGCATATTCCTAAAATACAAGGGAAAACAATTTCATAATAGGAGGGAGATACTAGATCTATGGCGATTATTTGAGGAAATACCTCCACCAAAGAAAATAGGCACCACACTTATCAACCCGCCCTCACGGCTACCCCATCAGCGCGAGCATAGGGTAGCCAGGAGGACAAAGGAAAAGAGGGAGTCAAAGAGGTGACCCGATTGTACCCACTTCTAAATAAACCCCCACCCACTGAAGGATACAGTGATCCCACATACATGCCCACTAGCACCCCCACACCCACAGCAAGACCACCTGCACCACTGCCATACGAGTGCCCCTGATCAAATGGGCAGGTGAGTACCCCCTCGGTAAACATATGTAAATTGACAGAAGATTTAGACGCCAGACTCTCAATAGCAAGGGAAGAGTTGTCAAGGATACAAAGCCTATGTGAACAAGGTGAGCCAAGTACAACAAGGTCAGAATGATTGTCCCGGTCCCACCCCTTAGATAAGTCGAATGAGGAAGGTTGGAAGAAAGGGGAGATACTTTTCAGAATACAAGAGGAGCCCACCCAGATAGTAGAACTAGGAGCGAACAATATAGGAGGAAGTGTAGAGGGAAAAGGAGAGGAAGGCGATGGGAGAGAAGAGCTGTGGTGTGACCTAGACTAAGACAAGCAGGAAGCTGGGAGATTGGGAATGGCGGCAGGTGGAAGTTTAGTGGAGTTAGTGGAAACGCCACTGGGGAGGACACTAGAACAGGAGTGGACAGGGAGGTTAAGAAACAGGACAGGAAGGATAGCCATGGTGGAGAAAAAAGGAACAAAGGTGAGTATTGGGAAAGGATGTAAGGGATGACTACAACTCCCACTAATACATCGGGGGGCGGGGAGACCAAATTATATACCTTGGGCACAGATGGATAAGGCAAACTTATTAAAATCTCTGCCCCCGCTATCAGGTGGAGCCAGCAAGTGGATATACGCCTTTGAGAAACACACTGCAGGGGTGCCCCTGGCCATTGGAGATGTCAAAAGTTTGCTCGTGTCAGCAGTAGGGGACCAATCAGACAGGGTGTGGGCAAAGGCAGGTTTCCCCGGGAATAACGCTGGATAGTGACAGACATGATGGTGCTGCCTTCAATACCGTGTGTGCGCGCATTTGGGACGCATTGAGGGAAACATTCCCAGACACGCCAGATTTACAGTCAGTAATGCAATGCACTATGAACGCATCTCACTTCACTGTAGTGCATTTAAAAAATGCATTGTTCTCAATACCACTCGCAAAAGAGTGCAGATACCTGACAGGATTCACCCTAGGGGGGAGGAGGTACAAACACTGCAGATTGCCCCAGGGATATTGCGAAAGCCCCAGCATATTCAATAGAATATTGCATGAAGATCTTGGAAACATGACTGCCGACAGCACAATAATACAGTACGTGGACGATTTATTAATTTGCAGCAAAAACGAGGGAGAGTGTAGAAAAGACTCCATAGCCCTTTTAACATTACTATCCTAAAAGGGGTACAAAGTGGACAAAGAAAAGTTACAATACTGCCAACGTGAAGTGCTATACCTAGGGCAATTGATATCAAAGGATGGAAAGAAAATAATCCCAGACAGAGTAGCGGCTATCTCGGCCGTGGGAAGACCAAAGACAGTGAAAGTCATGCAGAATTTCCTAGGGATGTGCAACTATTGTCGGGCCTGGATATTAGACAAAAAACAGAAATACATTTGGACTCAGAGACGTGCGATGCAGTCACATCACTCAAAGAACTCATTTCAAGCGCACCAGTACTCGCGACCCCAGATTATGAATGCGAGTTCTACCTATTCTCGCACTGCAAGGGGGCACTCATGACAGCAGTCCTAACCCAGAAAACGTCACTAGGTCACAAGCCTCTGGCATACTATAGTGGGACACTGGACACTGTAATGCAGGGACATTTCGCATGCGAACAGGCTCTCGCAGCCGCCGAGTTCGCTATTGAACAAATCGCCACCATAGTAATGGGGTGCTCACTGACACTGCATGTAGAACACTCATTGTTCGCCATACTCGAGCGATCAAAAAGCACATTAACCACACAGAGAGCCACCGCATATGAGGTAATGCTGTCAAGTGCCAATTTACACGTGGTAAGATGCAAGGTGGTTAACCCCGCAAGATTAATCTCAGAACCATGCACTGTAGAGGATATCCAGGCACACGATTGTGCAACATATCAGGGCGCGGACAATGGCACAACTGTGGTAAGCGAGAACGCACTGGCAGAAGGAGAGGTATTTTTCATAGATGGGTCAGCTTCTATAAATTCAGAAACTGGAGAAAAACATGTGGGGATGGCAGTTATGCGGATGGAAGAAGGTGAGTACGAGGTCTTAATACAGCAGCGACGGCGGGCTCATTTTTCAGCAAAGGCAGCAGAACTGGTAGCATTAATTGAAGCATTACGAGCAGCAAAAGGATGTGCAGTAACAATTTACACGGATTCAGCATATATGGCCACAACAGTACATGGAGGGCTTGCCAGGTGGGGAAGAAGGGGGTTCAACAGGGCAGATGGTTCACCTGTACAACATGCGGAATTGTTAAGGGAACTCATAGACGCATTGAAAGAACCCACTATGGTAGCAATAGTGAAATGCCAGGCCCATACAAATAACACTGACTTTGTCTCTTTGGGCAACGCAGCAGCAGACGCGGATGCTAAGGAGGCATCATATTTAAGAAAAGAGAACAAAGGTGAGTATTTAATGTGAAAAGAAGTTGAGGATGGTATCCCGGACGGGTACAATGCCATGCCAGTGTCTCAAATACTTGAGCTACAAGAAGAGACAGCTGAGGACGAAAAAGAATTGTGGACAAAAAGAGGATGCAGCCAGTCGGGAACTGTTTTATTATGGCGGCAAAACAACACAGGTAAAGTAGTGATGCCAACTAAATTATTAGAAGTAGCATTCCAGCAGCTACACTTCCCAGAACACAACACAAGACAGCACATCGCAGCCGAGATACAAGAAAACTGGTTCATTCCAGGATTACAGGAACAACTCTGCAAGCTAACAATGGAATGCACAATGTGCCTGATATACAACGCCAGCATGACTTTGAGAACACTAAGGGGAACGATACCCAAGAGAGCTGCATATCGACTATGCGGATATGGGTGAGAGATGCACCGGAGCGAGGTACATGATAGTGGTAGTTTGCCCCTTTTCACGGTGGGTAGAGGCAGGTCCCTGTGCCCGCTCAGATGCGAAGTGCGCTGCAAAGTTTCTTGTACGGGAAGTATTCCCCCACTGGGGAATTTGCGACGTAATTCCCTCTGACAACGGCACACATTTTGTGAACGATCTCTTTAAAGATGTGACATCATTGCTAGGAATAAAACATAAATGATGCTCGATTTATCACCCGCAAAGTAACGGTGTGGTAGAAAAGATCAACGGATTACTAAAAGGCAGACTCTCAAAACTGTGTTTCACCCTTAAGAAAAATTGGGTGCACTGCCTCCTCTTGGCCCTTTTTGAGCTGAGGAATCAGCCAAGCAAGGACCAACATTTGTCGCCCCATGAGATCGTGACAGGGAGACAAATGCACACAGCACACTCACCCCTCCGTAGACATTCAGATGCACACAGAAGTGCAACTGTACTACGAGAAAAATTTAATGACTACCTGATCAAACTTACTAAGGCAGCACGAATGATAGCGAGACAACTTGCACCACCATTCATTAGTGATGGGGAGAATGAAACGCACACTCCAGAGAAAGAAAGCACAACAGGTCAGCTGGAACCAGGGGAAATTATATATGTCAGGAGCTTCGTGATTAGGTGGAATGCTCCAAGATTTCATGGCCCATACAAGGTGGTGTTTTTCACACCCACAGCGGTGAAAGTGAAGGGCTTGAGATATTGGATACATTTGACAGACGTCCGAAAAGCCTATGACAGCGTGGGATCAGTAAAAGGTGCAGAGGGCCCTGACGGGGTAAATGTGCATAAATACAAGCAATGTAAAAACAAGAGCATGCAAAATGTATTGAACTGACAACTGTAATATAATAATGTTTATGACAAAGTGTGAAGCAGCATAAAATGATCTCTCTCCCTCTCTCTCTCTCTCTCTCTCTGTCTGTCTCTCTCTTGAAAATGGAAAAAGCAAAAAATAATTGCACTGTATGCTTAATGCACCCTTTTCTATGTTTCAACATATAGGAGTAACCATGGCAACGAACAGGCCGTCTGCAGCGATTAGCAATAGGGACAATAGGAGTAGAAATGTTTTTGATTTGCGAACATACTCATACGAATGTGGGTTGACTGCCTGTGCTATTATATTTTTTACACTCATGTTTGGCTTAACAACATATTACATAATAGCATTTATCTGCATTGAGATAAATGAGGGGGTAGGTAATGGACCTAACATGGAAAATGTAAGCAAACCGTTTAAGGAGTGTAACTATTTAATATGGGATGGCTTTCAGCTGGTATGGGGGTATGGCCCACATCCAGATGAGGCAAAACATCAGAACGATACTAACAACAAGCCGACCATCCATTTGAAGCCCCAAAGCCACACCACAAATTTGAGTGTACATGAACTAAATAATCGACACCCATCTGTTATATCATGTTTAAATGGCACCACTGTTACCCTGCCCACAACGACAATCAGTCCGTCCAGAGAAAATGACTACACCACAGAGAGAATGAAAGAAAATATTAAAATGGCTAACAAGTTCATTACTCTGTATGAGGAATGGGAGAAGGAGGGGGCCAGGGAGAGGGAGTCCCTGTTGCACGCAGCCAGGCATGCTAAAACATTCCTTAAAAACAGGAGGAAGAGGGAAACAGGTAGGAAGAGATATGATTAATACTATGGCCTGGGACGAGACACGATAGAGGATCCCAGGCACGCACACCAGTCGAATAAATGGTATGCAGACATGAGCTGCACAGCCAAACGAAAGGGCACAAGGTGCCATGGAATTCAGGGATCTTAGGTTTTAGTCAGTTATATGGGCTATAACTCGTGGTCGCCTGGCAGATGGCCCAGGTCATGCTTTTGCCAGTGTGAGATAACATGCACACCAGGCGCCGGTCTGTGATCACGGCCTTGCAGGGCACATTCCTCTCGAACACCTTTGCAACACTGTTAGAACAATGAATAGGCGTTGTGGCGGTTGGGGGTGTTGGCTGTCCTCATGGGAGCTCGGGCATGGCTAGGGATTTCTCTTGTCTCGCAATTTAGGCCTAGTGCAGGCAATGCCGCATTTACAGCGCATGCCTTCCCTTCTACCTATGGTTACTGATATCTATGGAAAATAGCAATTCTGTGTGTCCCTTATGCTGTATTATGTGAATAGACTATATTTGGTTATGTTGGAGTGGGATCCTTTTGTACTGGTAGGTGGTCCTCTCACAATATCCCCTACCCCTGGCCCATAGTGCTGTGAATGCATCTCGCCTCACTCTGAAGCACCTAGGCTGGTGATACGGGGATGCCCCCTTACCAACAAAATGACTTTCAGAACTTGGCTAAGGCACTCATGAGGTCCTGCTTTGTTCTCCAAACGGGTCATTTCTTTTTTTGATTTCTTTCTGAATGACCGCAGGAAACCCAAGGATTCTCTCTGACTGTGGAAATCTGACCCATACAGCACTCCTTGAAGTTACAGCTCTGTGAATTTTCCTGCTGCCAAGACTTTTTCTTGTTAATAGTAACTAAGTGTCACAGTAATCTTCCCCACCTACAAAAACCTGGTCCTTGTATCCAACTGTAAGAACATGCATGTCAGACAACTTTCTTCCTCAACCTTTGTCTAGAACACCAGGCCAACAATGAAATCATCAATTCACAGTTTCCTATGTTTGCTTTGTTTGAAATTGCACCCCCTAGGAACCTATGTTAATTGGCGATCCAATTTTCTTTCATTGAACAATTTAGGGCATTCATTTCATATTATGATTGATAATTACAGAATAGGTTTGCCTTGAAATGCATGGTATTCACATAAACAAAATATGCCTTCTTACTTGTATCCCGGATTTGAAAATGTGCTTTAAATCTTCATTTACTGTGAACGTTGGTTGATTTCTTTTTTTTTTTTTACTATATACCGCCTCTCATGCCTTTCCTTAGTAAGACTTGAGCTTGGTCAACTCTGGCTAAGGGAAAGACAATAGATACCAATTGAGTCTAATGTCTATTGTTCTGCCCAAGAAGAACCTGCTTTCAACAATTTACACATTCCTACAGTATCCCTTGAACATAGTTACTCCAGGCAGCTATATAGATTATTATAGTGTGGTGGTTGCCACACTATAGTTAAGGTGAATATCATGATCCATATGAAGCCTGATATTTTAATTGCTAATTACGTTTGACATGCATGCTGGATTTGGCTGATATATTGCAAACAAAAAGTTCATCATACCCTCCCAACCCCTAGATTGAACATTTTTGGAAAAGTTTGTTAAAAGATGAAAATGTTATTAAGAAATAAAGAAACAACTGTTTTTAGCCTACTTCCATATATTTTCCCATGGAGAAAAAGTCCAAATTTCTGCGCAGCACAGGGCAAAAAACCAATGTGCAGAATTGGACCAAATAACAAACAACTTGGGCATAATTTCTGGGAGCTGGGAGTGGTCTGGGGGTATGCCATCCATTAATATTTACAATATTGGACGTTGAAGGGGTTGCCTACTTCTCCAAAATGATAGTTACATTTTTCACATGGTGCTTTGCATCAGAGAGGCTAAGAGGGTTTTCAGAAATGAAAAATATGCCATTTTGTCCCAAAATTCTATTGCTAATAACTTTTGAATTGCAAGATGGAATTTAATGATATTGTCAAAACCAAACATTTGTCAAGCCCCCCGGCCCCTCACCCCCGAGTGGACCTTATGGAAACAATATGGTAACAAATGAAATCGTAATTAAGAAAACAAAACACCACAGTTGTAAGACCATTCATTTTCATATAGAGAAAAAGTGCAGTTCTAGCGTGAAAACAGTTGGCTAGATTTTAACCAAATAATAAACAGCTTGGGAACATAGTATTGACGAAATGTCCTTGACTGGGTTGGGTTAAATCCATCAAGTAGTTTTTAAAATATTCATCAGACATGGGTGTGCTCCCTGCTCCCTAAAACCTTTATATCTGCCTTGTTGCATTGAAGCAGAGAGGCTGAGCAAGGCCAATAACTTTTGAATTGCTGGGTGATTTGGATGACATTTTCCAAACAAAAAGTGGTCAGACCCCCCAACCCCCCCGCCCCACCGGAACGAGACATTTTCGTAATAATTCATTAAAAAATGAAAAAAAGCTATTAAGAAAACAAAAACGCCAAAGTTTTCAGCCCATTCGTTTTCCCTTAGAGAAACATGCTGTTTTTGAACAGCTCTAGTGTGAAAATTGCTTGGCAGATTTGGACAAATAAAAAACATTTTGGTCATAAAGCGTTGCCTTTATTTCCTTGACTGGCTTGGGGTCAGCTTGGGGTCAATCCATCCAGTAGTTTTCAAACATTTGACAGAGAATGGGAGCCCCTTCACCTTAAAACCTGTATATCTGTATTTGTGCTTTGCAGCAGAGAGGCTGAGAGAGGCTAATGGCGTTTGACTTGTTTGAAAGTTTGTCAAGCCCCCCCCCCAAACTGGAAATGTTGGGAACAATTTGTTACAAAGTAGAAAAGTTATTAAAAAACATAAAAACAAAGTTTTCAGCCTAATCCCATTTATATTCCCAAAGAGAAAAACATTTAGTTTTTTAACAGACATAGCGTGAAAACTGCAGGGCAGATTTGGACCAAACTTTGGAATTGGAATGAACTGAACTGCCCCATGACCTTACATAGTTTAATATCGTTTTGGACATCAGAAAGAGACTCAAAACCCATCTTTGTATGTAGTCACTCCTAGGGGAATACTGATTGTTTTGAACGGCTGCCCTTAGATTGCCTGAACGTAGGTGTTATATAAATACCTATACCAATACCAATATCAATAGCAATAACAATCACATCAGGCTAGAGCTCTTGAGTGGGAAAGGAGACACCATATGAAGTTGTGGATGGGCTGGGGAGCCAGTCGGGGGTAGAAATGTTTTGGTATTTATCAGGGAAAGACTGTGTGAATCTGACAAGATTGCAGCGGCAATGCCGCAATACGTGCTTAGAACAAATGTGCGTCACACAAAGCGATGAGTGATAGGGGGTAAAGGGAGAAGGTTAGGGAGGAAAAAAGCAATTGAGTGGAGTGAGGGGACCAGGAAAAAATAAGGGAGATACATGTTGAGTCCTTATGAGGATGTGGAAGACTTTTTAATTCTGAGCAATTTTCCCGTTATCACAGAAATCAGAGAACCAGCACTTTACCACAAGAATTTCTGGTTTTGGAAATTATTACTGTGAAATGATTGAGGGAATGAGGACTTGGATGAAAGGTTTAAAAGCTGCAGGGCCTATATCTACTGGGTAGGAGCGATTGGTGTTTGATAACAAATGAATGGTGTGACATGCCATGGTTAGTGGGCGCAAAAGAAAGATATTGGAACAACGCGTACAGAGTGCACGAGCGAAGGCACTATCTAGTGAGACCTCAAGAATCTATGCAACATGTTCGGCCATGGCTAGTGGGCCCACAAGAAAACTATTGGTACAACATGTACAATGGCCATGGCAGAAAGCCCTGGCTACTGGCCCTGAGGAAACTACGGTATAGCAAAACCCTTGACATTCAGTGAAAAACGGTTTATAGTCATAATGTCTAAACACATCTGTCGAAAGTCAAAAAGTCGAAAACTTAATGTCGAAAAAAAAATTTTGAATGTCTTTTTTACTTTGTTTTTTGTTCAAAATGGGGGTGTTCCCCTCAAACCCTCCCTTTTTTTTGTTTTAACCTTTTTTTTACATGTGGAACCCAAAAAAAACATAAATAAAAAAATAAAGCATTCAAATTTATTTTTTTCGACATTATGTTTTCGACTTTTTTGTAATTCGACATAGTTTTTTCGACATTATGACTGCACACCATGAAAAACCATTTGCTAAGAGAGAGTTAAGGTGATCATATTTAATGGAACAAAACCCCTGAAATTCAGCACTCGCAATTCAATCAAGTCCACCTCGGAGAAGAAAATGTGTCACATGAACCAAACAGTGATAATGGGTAATGGCCATGAGAAGGCCAGCAAGAAAAAAAGAAATTGATGGGAGTAGGCGGATGATGGAAAGAGAAGAGGGGCACTTGGCGAGTGCCTTTGAGGACACAGACGTGTTTTGGATTTTCAAGCATAATCGGGGGAATACAGGCGAGGATGGCTGCAAATTAGGCCGTCTGAGCCTCGTCACTAGGGAAAGTGTTCAATCCACTCTTTAAAATGCTCTAGCCGATTCAAAAACGTCTGAATCAATGTGTGGTGATATTTATATAAGGTGTTGTTAGTTGTCTGGAATTCTGGAGTTGACCATTACTTTGAATCACTGTAAAGTGTTTCTAAAATCTCACAAGATTGTTTTCAAAAAGCTTCTCTACCACTACATATTGGAAATGCCATGGGTTTGTTGTCAAAGACAGTGTAGACACTGTTCTAACATTCGATTCAATACCTGCAACTGAATGAGAGGTGTAATTTGATTCTCAGAAAAGCTGACAGTGCAGACCAAAAGTGAAACATAGACTAAGCACAACTTTCTATTATCAAGACATATGACAGACCATTTACCTGGGATGCATGGTGAAAAAATAAAGAGGCTTGTTAAATAGCTGTGAGAACATGCTCTGAAGAAAGTGATTTTCATTTAGAATACATCTCCAATTACCAGTATGGGGGACCAGGCATGATCATTTGTCTACTCCATTATGAAGCAAAAACTAAGAATATGCCAATGACATGGAGGGATAGCCAATTCACATACAATCCTTCAATTTCTATATAGAATGGACTGATGTAGGTGGTGATGTCTTGCCACATATGTGGCCAGAAACACCAGCTCCCTCTCCCATCTACCACTGACAACATGTGAAGCTATGCAAACTGGCATTCTCTCGATACATCCTAAGGCAACAGCTCCCTCCAGCGGTGAAAATAGGCTGAGCTACTGCATCGGACAAACATACAGGGACAAACATACATCTGGCCTTTTATTATATTTTAGATGTTAAAACATGTACATAGGACAGACCACCAGAGCTGTTTAATAAATAGAGAGGGTAAGATAGTCCTAGAATTAAAACTGGAACTACAACAACTCTTCTTGTCTAACATTTCTTATCTTAAACATATAGAATAGGACATGAAATGAAATGGTATGTGCTGGATGTGGTTGAACCTGATGGGACTGTGAAGAACATTGCTATCAGGTGAACAACTTTGGAGCGTATAATACAACCATAATACACTGTCCGCCTTAGTTAGAACGGAGGTGTTAATATTGAACCAAGAAATGTCCCTGTTATAAATACACTTTGAACAACGTTTCAACAATATTCACATAGGACATTTTAAAACAAGGCATACTTATGAGGGAAACCTTGATACTAACTGGACAAACATATAATTGCCACGTAAAAGTAGGTGAAAACGAATATACAAATTGTGGATTCAAATCTTCAAATTTCGAAACATAACAGACATAGGTTAAACATTAACAAACCTTAGGAAAATACATTTGGAGAGATACTGATTTTGGGAATTTCTGACATACGGCATATCATATGTGATTTGAATGCCATCAGTGGATGCTTGGGTGACTTCTAACTGCCTCGCCTTTGTCAGGATGCAAAACCGCTGTTTTAATGGGAACCTTAATTGGTTAAATCGCAGGGAGTCAACAAAAGTAACTTCCTTAGTATACTTATTAGTTCCTAATACAAAAACAGCCTGTAATAACAAGAAAGTCAAGTCCAAAAATTCAGTTTTCTGAAATTTTAGAAAGGTCCCATCACAAATTAATATACTTCTTTGAAACATGGAGGACGAGTGGATGCCCTGAAATTAAAAAGAGGGCCATGACCAGAAATTAACAATAGTAGGTACTCCTGATTAAGGTATCAATGGGTAAACACGTATCATCCACCTTTTACTTACAGAGAAACATGGATGACAATTCATCCAGAGTGCTTGTCTGTTTTTTTTAGGATTCTGGGAAACACCATTTAGCTTTTGTGCGGAGCAATGTAGGAGATTTCTCTACAAAGAAAAACTGAGAGTAGGATATTAAAACTGGCAAATCTGTTACCTGATACTAGACTGGATGACTCACGTATCATGTTAATGATGGTGTGCAATGCATTTGAAATGCCATTTTGGTTTCAGCAAACATAGCGGTAGCCACTAGGCGCACTTAAGATGGCATCTGACATCTATCAGTCGCCATATTTGATTGTGCAACTCGTGTAATTACGTCAGACCATTGCGAATATAGTATGACATCATACAGGGCACAATTTATACCCAGCATTTCACATGATCATAAGTGAGGAATTATGAATCACAACTGCACTGACATACATGGGTGAACATATTTGATGGCATATATAACATAATGGCGTCAGTATGCTCTGTTATGGTCTGCAATGGTAATAAATATTCAATACAAAGAGATTGGTCACAATAAATGATAGGGGATTATATAGAGACATTAGTGTTTTATTGCTGAGATTCAAGTTCAATGCCCCAAATATGAGATAAAGTACACACTAAGAATGCTCCTATAAAATGGAGAAATCGCCATTTTAGTGCCAACCTTTTTTTTCATTGTGTGCAACATTTTTGCCATGTGTAAACTCTATTTAGTGCTTACACATTGTAGAATGTATGTTAGGGTGTAGGCCCAAGCGGCATAATGGGCATTTGCTAGTGAGCAGTAACTGAATTGGATTGTGGCACATGTACACTTAAGAAAAGTGCTGGCAGGTACTTCTTGTATTGAAGAAAAAAATGTGTATTTAGTTACTAGGAGTCAGTCAGTGCAAGTATAAAGGTACATGCATGCAGGGTTTATTAGCAGACCCCTAGTTATATTAGCTAGAGGTGTGCCAGGTTGAATTAGGCCACATTAGAAGTTATAGCTTTTGGTCACCCCAGATGACTAGACTGTGGCTTTACCTTTGGTTTTCGTTAGTCAGTCAGAATTCATTCCTGCTCCCCACCAGCTAGTGCACAGACATTACCAACATCCTCGGAGGTGGTGTGAAATGCTGCACAGTGATTGGGTGATGTTGTAGGGCCTAGCAGTATGACAGGCTTTGAAAAAGGGCATTATAAATGGTTTGTGTTCCTGACATTGGCGCAGCATCTTGGTGGCGAAGGACATATCTCGATGAGAACAGGTAAGTGTTGGGCTGTGGCCAGAGGCATCTGATCATGTTTTGGTTATACAGCCCCCAGTGAAAAATGGTCACTCAATTGAACTGCTGTTAGTAGAGTATATGAAACCCATGAATCAGAGAAATCTGGCCGCTAGTTCAATGTACACTTCCTGATGAGATTACACCAAAGTTTGCACTTAAGAAATCTGGCAACACCAATGAGCAATTAGTCCATTTACCATCAAAGAGTAAGAAGGGAGAAACTATTTGGAATCTGGGACCATTGGTGGGTCACTCTCCATGTGGAGGCTGCGCAACATGTACATTTACAAAAAAAGTTACAAACTTCAAAGTGGGCAAAAAAGACTGGAACACACAAACTTTTACTATCTCTAAAACAATAAGAGTAGTCTACTGAATTGAACGCCCATGCAGCCTCATGTACATCGGGCAAACAATGAGGGCTGTGCATACAGGAATCACTGAACATAGTTCTAGGTTATGAAGCAAAAACACCTCAGTGCCTATGGTAGAACACTATGTAAAAAAACAATCAAAGTGCAGATGACTTAATGTGGTGGATTGTTGGTACAGTGACAGGTACCAAAAATGTGGGAAATGTTGTGTTACTAAAAGAGGCTTGTTGGATCTTGAGGATGAAAAATGATTGTGTTGGAGTAAACAATACATTTGTCAACCCTACAGCCTAATCTGTTTGGTTACTTATCTCTTAATTCTTCTTGTACATCATTGTACATTTTACGTGTTAAAATCTTTCAATGTTATCCATTATTATTATTATGTCAAAATATAAAAGCTATTTTTGGAGGAAAGTATTGAATTTACCATCAGCCCCCATAACCGTGATCCAAAAAGAACTAAGATTATTGTCATTCAAAGTGTTAGTAGAAAGAAAGACCCTAATGTTGTATAGGAAGACTATACTGCCCTTATGTCTAAAAATCCTTGAGATTATCCACAGAGAAATTGTTGGAGGCAAAAACAGCATACTGATAGACTGGTCAAATAAAAAGAAAGAAAACATGGAGGCAATCAGAAGCACTGAAGATGAACACATGAGAAGCCCAACTAAAGTGAAGGAAAGACTAGAAGAATGGGACTGGATGCAGACCCTCGAGGCAGCATCCAAATACAAATTAACCATGAACCTTCCGATAAACACAAAAAAGATCAATCAAGTCTTGGGGTATTTGGCAACATTTCCACATAAAGGCCTACGGGATACCTACATGCAAGCCCGCTTAAACCTCTTAAAAATCGATGAGATATTTGCAATAAGAGGTAAAGCAAGCACCAACAAATGTTGCTACTGTAAAAAAGTAGATCAAGTCGAAACAATCAGACATTTGTTACTATCGTGTGATGGTACAATTGAGGCTAGAAACACTTACCTGTGAGTACTTAGATATACGAAGAAGAAACTTGGTGGTTCCACCTGATGAGTGGCAAAAAGACTTCTTGGGTGATCGCGGTAGCTCAGTTCCTCCGGACCATCAATTTAGGAAAGGATACGGAGTGAGAAAGGAAGAATACACGATAATGATAGGACATTCATACAGACTCAAGGAAGGCCAGCACAGAATTTGACTATGAACCAGAGGGAGAGATTGGGAAAGGGAAAGGGATTATTTATTTATCTATTCTTGTAAAAATTGTAAACCAATTAAATCAAGTAAATAAAAAATAAAAAAATTATGTCAAAATGTCTTTAAGCATTAATACATCATACTGTATGGTAGGCTCAAAATCCGAACAAGCAAAAACAATCCAAGGAGTGCACAAATTGCAAGAAAAACAAGGTTTTATTACATGCAATTTCGGCTGGGGAAAAAAGCAAGCTTACTTCGAAACGCCCACATTAAATGGTGCTATTTAAGGGAAAAATCACAAGCAGTAAATTGCAATAGTTACAAGGCACCTGTAAATCCCTAACATCCGAGTGGTTAACGCCATAGTTCCTTAAGGAAAACCATACAATAGTTGGCCCAACTCTACCCTGTGACCAAACAAATACATCCCCTCCATCAATGACATAATGTCTGAGACAGCAGAAATGTTTTGTCCCATTTACAGAATGTTTAGGGTATAGTTGTTGCAATGATACCTCTTCCCCATTGTTTGACCCACACCCGAGTATCTCATGTTGAGCTTGCTCCTTAGAAATGTCCAATCAGATGTTGAGGTGTAGGCAGTGTGACAACGAAAAATTAATACATCATCATGTTCCAATGCGACCCGAAATCCTGGCACCCTCTGATGGTTCTCACTCTTGTGGCTGTTCAATTAAACACTCATAATTCAACTCCTGTTTGGAAACATGTTTCTGTTCTAGTACATATCCTTCCCTATCACCTTTGAGAACGGGTAGCCTTATAAACAATTCAATTGATTTATGGGACAGCATAGCAAAACGCGCCCAGTCATCACCTATGTGTTAATGTTAGTTGACGCAGAACACGGAATATCATCACACAAAACAGTGCGTCCCATTTCTGAATATAAAACTATACTTTTAAAGGAATTAGCAAAACTGTACAATTCGTAAAGTACTTTTATTTCACAATAAACACTCTGAGAACATCCGGCGATTGCCATATTCAAGCAAATAGGTAATTTTATTCTTTGTTCTCGATCCACAAATGTTTATCGTGAGTCACGCGGTGTTCCTTGTGGGTATAAGAAGCGCTTTAGACGTACCGTAAATCGCAAGCAATGGGCATCAGCTTGGCGCTAGGTCACCGTAAACTATGCCAGGTTGCTCCTTATGTCTGGTACCATGTAAGGGCATATCGGCCCGTGGCGATCGTCCCAAAAAAACGTGATTGTGATCCAGCCATTCAAGTCTACCTGCAGCTGCCGTTAAAAAACCTGTCTGTTGGTATCTGTAATCGATGACAATCGCAGAAAGGCAGGATGTAGCTGTTTGAAAAACATACAGAAATGTGTCTCAGTAAGCGATCTTTATTAGAATTTATCATTTTACCCATTAATTCGGCCCAGTGTTAAAACTAATCATGAACACAGACGTGAAACAATGTGAACACAGAGAAAACAACGTGGAAAGTAGTCTACAATTTGCTTCGGAGGGTAATGCTATGGAGTAAGTTGAGCTCTAAATGGGATGCGGAAGTTGACGCTACAATTCAAAGAACACATAAACGGCATTTTAACTAAATATTAGCATGGAATTTGGCGTTTGTGGAACCTGGGGTAACCCAGTGGTGGACTACATGCATCTCGATGCTGGGCTGCCCATGTGCCCAGGACAAAGACAATTACACCCAAAGGTTTTATTTGCGTGTCGTTGCAATATGCCACAAAGAACAACCCAGTACAATGTAAGCCAGCAATAACGGTTGGCTAATGATACGTTCACTCGATGGTCTATAAAATCGTCGAAAGTAAAACGTACATAATATTCGGCATTTCCATTCTCTCAGCGTAATGCAGAGACTCTGTTCAGATCAACAACTTTTCATAAAATGAAATTACATGTTCCTTTGTCCAGTTTTGGAATGGTGAACCTTATCATATTTGACGGTTTTAAACCCCTCCCTTCATTCATTCCTTTTGGAATCCTCCCTTTCTTTCAAGGTTGAAAAACAATTGAACCTTATACTGTGTACGATGCGTGGGTTTGCTCAGCTCGCAAGCAAACATTTAAAGCCACTAACCTTGACTCAGAATGGAGCCAATAGCCCTTCAGACCCTAGTGGCATTAGAATTATTTTTGAAAAACATATGAATTGTTTTCTGCCATCCACCAATGGCGTGCAACATTTCTAGTGATTTACCTTGTTCCTCTGGAGAACTTCACACACTCCCAGTGACTACCACAGCCAGCCCACACCACCTGTCGGCTCAGCCCTTCTCCTGTTCACACAGCAAATCACGTAAAATATTTTTTCGCAAGGAGCAAGTGTCGAGCCCTGACAAAATGTTCTTGTACGACAATGTCTGAGCAAGCCCTGCTGCAACCCGCTCCTGCCAGGCTGCGGTCCCCTGAACCAATGACCGCAGATCTCCTTGAACGCATCTGGTTTCCAGACCCTAACCCTGCACCACCTCAACCTATATATTAGAGGACTATAAATTGCACACGTGTGTTTGTACTATCCCACTTTGGGTCACTAGTGAGGTGAAGGGTGTGGGGTCTTGCCCCTGAGGCAAACAGCGGGGGTCGAGATTGATAGCTGACAGGTGTGGTACATCAGAGCTAGAAAGGGGGTGGAGTGACACATGTTAGTTTAGGACAGAGTATACAGTGACTGGGGTCTTGTTTTCTTGGGAGGCACTCTGGGGTGGTCAGCAAGGAAGGGTCACACTTCTGGTACATGAAAAGAATAGCTTTGGAGGAGCACAAGGTTGAACAAGCAGTAATCTTCCAGCAGTGGGGGTTAGAGGTGCAGGAGAACCGTTGTTGAGATGGACAACTACAAGTCTTGGTTTGGCCCTGACACACACAGGACAGTGATCTCAGAGGAAGAATTAAATGAATACATTCTTTGTTCGCAACATCTTGTCTCAGTGCATCCAGGAGAAAGGGACTTGGGAGGCACAGGAGGAAAAAGGTGGGGCTGTCAGTGCTCGCTGCTCGCAGCGCTGCTGAGGGGAGGGGAAACTTTGCAATGACAGAATGCGGTCTAGTCCAAAGTTGGAGTCGAGGGTACACAAAATGGAGTCCAAGTGTGTCTAGAAATATACCAACCTGTGCTTATGTCAGGGCCTCTTCCCCATGGCTGCAGAAGGGCAAAGGAGGCATCCCGCACGAGTGCAAGAGCAGGGTGTCACTTTCACATATAATGTATTGGGTTCGGGGGTTCAACCGACCCACTCCTTCCTCTTATATTAGCAATGACCCCAACACATGCCCCCATGAATATGTTGGTCATAGTGAAGCTATTTCTCATCAACAACCCACTTTGATGTGCTGTTTTGCTCACAATCACTAGTTCTTGCATGCCGAGTATCTTTTCTAGCCTAGGTCTCATCTCTTTTGTGGGACGAGTAGTTATTCAGCTGTTTGGGCAACTGTTTGGTAAGGCAACTGCCGAACCCCAAAGTTGCTTTCATGCTGTTTACATCTGGCCCTCCCATGATCAGTGAAGGTCCCACAGTAGCTTGACGAAACTGGGAAGTGTGAAAGCACAGCGTTACGTTGTATGGCATTCGTAAAAATGGTACTTGTTGAAAAAGAAATTGACAAAGAGGATTGATTTCAAAAGACAAATTGGATGCTTTATTTCGGACACTTTATATAAACATTGTTGATCAAAAAACAGATGGTAATCGTTTGTACCTGGAAGTGAACTGTTCCACGAGCTCTGCTTTAGGTGGACAGGCCACGTTTACAATGTTTTGTGGCAATGTATGTGTCCTCGGAACAAAATTGTGTGCGAGTCCGTGAGTATGTATGACCAAGACAGTCATAATTAGATCTTTCACAAAATCGAATTTCATTTCCTCGTATATTGGCTTGACCACCCATATTTTGCTTCTTTTCGTAAAGGCCATTGTGTAGCGAAGCATCCCAAAGTTTCCCACATTCCTCGATTGTTGACCCCCTACAATCTTGTTATGCGCTAATACCGCTAGTAATGTCCTATATTGCGTCCCGTCTACGCCGAAATGCAATCTCTTAGGCCTGTACTTTAGGCACATATTGTGGAACACCTCCTAATCTCCTGTGTGACAGAATTCTGTGATTCTCCTCAGATCTCTTGATACAGTTTTATCAAAAACAATCTTCTCAAGGGCTTTGTGTGGAGGTGAAGATGGAATCGACCACTTCTTCCGTTCCTGCTCCGGCGACAAAGGGCCATGTGCACTTTGGTGGAAATGTTGGTTTTCTGTCCAAGAGTGAACGTTGGAACAGTGGTGCATTAGTGACCGCCATTTTTCTAGTAGAATTTCCACAGACCCATCACAAGTTTTGGAACTCCACCAAAGATGGTTGCTGAAAGACTGGGACCACTGTACAATATTTTCAGAACTCTTTTTTTTTCCTGCAGCTGAAATTTATTTGGCAATGTGCCATACATCAAATTGATGGTGAATATTTGAAAACTGCTCTCTCATTGTCTTGGCTATTGAAACTTGTCTGTCCTTGGCTATGAGGTCGATTTGCATTCCCCTCAATTGGAGATCTTCCAGGGATTTTATAAAACCAAGTTTCTCCATGGTCACTGAGGATTTACATTCGAACACCTGCACGACCACCAAACTCACAATTTTTTTAGTTTCCATGTCCTGAAAGTGGTATGTGCAGTACTTTGCAGAAAATCCAGGGCTGTCACCCTGTTCATCACCAGCTAGCCTGAACCGTTTTTCGGAGAATGTACTTTGAATAGACATTTGTTCAATTTTCCAAGCTTCACTAATAGCAGGGAATAGATATTGACGTTGATATTTGTAGTACTACATTTTAGAAAGAAACTGGAGTCCCACAAATTGACAGAAACTGGACAACTTACTGAAACTAGAGCCACTGTATAGTAAAGCAGCTACACACAATAGATTTCCAGCTGGCAGTTTCCCCAGCATCGGTTGAGCAGACCATGAAAAGTTTGCATGAAGCATTTCACAGTGGCTTGTATTTTGAGGTTAGTACCTTGTGATACACAAGTCACATTCACAATGGCTTCCCGCATACTACCCCTCTCACTGGATGAACATGTTTCAGCATCATTATAATCTCCATCAAGCAGCTGTCGAATACAATGTATTTGGGCTCCTTTATTTGACTATCATCTTGCATGAATGTTGTTTCTGACTCAACTGTAGTTGACATATCAGCTCAATTGGACAAACTGTAGACAAGATCTTTGGCTAGTTCCCTAGTCAATTGTGTTGATGCTTCAGTCTCTGTATTTCAGATTCTTTTACTTGAACATGAATCAGAGAAAACATCAATGTTGATTGTTTTTTGGGTGGCCCTTTTTTGGCGGGTGTCGATTGTGTCAAGTGGTCTGAGTCTAATTCTAAAGCATCTTCATTACATTCAGTTTCATCTTCATCTGGTGGAGCTCTGGCATTGCAGCAATGGTCCAACAACACTTTGCTGGCTTCGCCGGTCACATTCAACTCATTTTCTGGCCATTGGGCAAAAGCATCTCAAGTTTGCTTATTGATCTGAACACGCTGCGCCTCAAATAATAGTTGTTCCATGGTCAAATCAGTTTGGCAATCAGCATCTCTGATTTCTGTAGCTATCTGTGTCTGCATAGTTTGTACACCATTGGGCAACTAGAAGACAGGTTGGAAAAACATATTCAATGTAAATCCAACATAAAGTATATGGCACTTTAGATTTTTTTTAAAAAAATCATGTTATGAAGGCACCAGCACAAAACACTGTTTGAAAATGAAATTGTAAATTACCATAGCTTTCTTGGTTTTCCGTGAAACCTTCTTCTTCTTCTTTACTGTAACGACTGCACCAGCAAGCTGGTCCACCGACTCAGATACACGTGCCTCCTCTTCTATATCCTGATCTTGTATACATCCCTAGAAAAGAGTATCCATTAAAAATAAGTAATTTGTATTTGAAATCAAATTACTCCATCGCACACATGGCTTACACAGATAACCTCGTACACTGTGTACGTTACTTAGTCAAAATATACATTTCGAATTTCACCTGATTGATGGTTAGTTTACTCGATCAAAGGTGACTGTGCGAAACCCATTGATTGAAATGTTGCACTGAAGCAATTTGCAAAAGAGGCTCGTTTAAAATAATGTCAATGTCTAATGGTATCAGATCTAGGACCAATTTTCTTTCATTCAAGGAAACTGTCAGTGCGCATACCTCTGGCTCTGTATCAGCTCCGAAGGATGATGTAATTGTAGTCGAAGTACCAGCATCACCCTGTAAAACAGTTTTGGTATGGATGAAAAAAAGTGAAGTTGAACACACACAATGTGATGCAGACAACGGTATATATCAATAAAAACCCATAAAAGAAACATGATGCAAACAAATGACAGGATATGTAAATTCGATTATATTATCTTAAATTACATGCATAAAACATTTCTGGAAATCAATAGCTAAATAAAACTACCTGATGTGCGCTCAAAGTTGTTGAAGACTCCAGGAAAGACATGGATGCAGAATCTTGCTCCTTCATATTCAGTTCATTGTCATGGAGTTGTAAAGGGAAAATCAGATTTGATTTAGAAATGCTAACCTAAAAATTTGACATGTAAAGCAACCGATTACGAAAAGATTATGCTTATTTCCAAGGACACTATAGCATAGTTAAAGGTGCCCATAAATCTTTTCTATGATGCGCCTCAAACTAAGGACAGATGTTTAGCAAATTGTGGTTTCGTTATAAAGCATTACAATCTTGTAGATACGAAAAGTATTGTAAGGGTCATTTACACCTAAAACACCAATCTGTCCATGTAGTTACCTGTTCAGTACCCAAAGGCCTACATCTAAATCAGGGACCGTGACTCACCTGAGACAGCGTGTGCATGAATAGAGTTGGAATTGCATTTGAAGCAATTCATGAGACGTTCTGAGTTGATGGTCTTTATGTACTGCGATTGGTCGTACATATTTGAGGCAAAGTGCAGGCTGCAGATGCGGAATCGATCACCCTCAAGTTCCCTCAAGACATCAAGTGCTCTACTTTCAAGCTCTTCCGCCGCAAATCCGCAATATCTGACCCATTCTCTTATTAGATCTATATTCCTCGTGAATACATGCATTGTAGTGCCTTTAGGTTTGTTATGGGTCTTAGAGCGGCAACTGTAAACCGTACATGCAGACATTGTTGTAAGTGCTGTAAAACAAAAAAGTGAACATTATTAGAAAATTACTTTGCATAAAAGCATGAGAAAGATGGAATTATATCTTACATTTTTCTATGCAATCTATGATTTGGTCACCGAAGCAAAACCTGTGTAGCGTTGCCTGCTGTATTATAGGATAACTTTCATACACAATTCATTGATGTGACGCAAATCGTAGCATGTTACGCGTCCCTTGAATGTACTATCATGCATCAAAAGGAAACATCCTTAAAAATATGGTCTGTGAAGGATGCAATTCAATCCCAATTGACACTGATGAAAATTGCTATATATCAAGTCAATGGCAATGAGATGAATGAACATTACACTACTGGGTACATTCGTTCGAAATAGATAGAAAATTAAAGATCAAGGAGATATGATTAGGTGACCAGCCCTTAACTTGACCAACAAAAAGTCATATTCAGCAAGCAGTGTAGTTAGTAGCAGGAAAACAGGGAGATGTTCACAGGTAGCATGATGACGAGCTGACTCGCAGTGGTCACAGAATTTCTCAGGTAGCACGTTCACGAGTTGACTTGCAGTGCTGAAAGATGTTCTCATGATAAATATCAAGTGGTTTATAAAGAATTAGAAAAGTGGGTGTGTATGTGAATGAATGACGTGTATATGGCATGGTCCTATTTGGATAGCAG
The DNA here is from genome assembly GCF_040938575.1 of Ambystoma mexicanum. Taxonomy (NCBI): domain Eukaryota; kingdom Metazoa; phylum Chordata; class Amphibia; order Caudata; family Ambystomatidae; genus Ambystoma; species Ambystoma mexicanum. Next base: position 756,729,796 of record NC_090936.1, read on the forward strand.
GGGTGCGGCCTGTTTCAAGGGGAGCCTGTCTGGAGACACCGGGTCTGAGGAGGGCATGTGAACAATGACCCCTGCGCGTAAGATACCTTTGAAGTGTATATGGTGTTTGGCACCTTGGCCGTTCCCACCCCTGCCAGCCCCCATTGGGAGGGCACATCCACAGGTGATAACAGTCATTGATTCTGGAGGGGTGGATGGAGGGGACTGAGGTGTGAAGGAAAGGGCCGGAACACTGCTGAATGGAGACACACTTAAGTGGATTGCAGGGGCGCAGCCTGCTTCAAGGGGAGCCTGCCTGGAGAAACGGGATCTGAGGAGGGCATGTGATGAATGAACCATGCGTGTAAGATACCTTTGAAGTGTACATGGTGTTTGGCACCTTGGCCGTTCCCACCCCTGCCAGCCCACATTGGGAGGGCACATCCACAGGTGCTAAAAGTCATTGATTCTGGAGGGGTGGATGGAGGGGCCTGAGGCATGCAGGAAAGGGCCGGAACACTGCTGAATGGAGACACACTTATATGGATTGCAAGGGCACGGCCTGCTTCTAGGGGAGCCTGTCTGGAGACATGGGGTCTGAGGAGGGCATGTGAACAATGACCCACACACGTAAGATACCTTTGAATTGTACATGGTGTTTGGCACCTTGGCCATTCCAACTCCTGCCAGCCCCCTTTCGCAGCGCACATCCACTGGTGCCAACTTCCTTTGATAATGGAGGGGGGATGGATGGGAATGAGGCATGCAGACAGGGCCCGGAACACTGCTGAATGGAGACACACTTGATTCATTGAAAAATTGAAATAACCATTGATAAAAGTTCTGTTGTGTTTTATTTTGTTGCTGATTTTGATGGCACAAATGTACAACACATTAAAAACTTCAGGTTGCAGCACAGTGTGAGAAAATCCCCTCTACTGACCGGTGCCACTGGGGAAAAGTTTCTCTAATGACACCAACCACACAGGCGGGTATTACTCATTGAACACAGTGTCCAAGCCTCCCATGAAGCCACCATCTAAATGACCGATAGGCCACTAGCCTGTACCACCTGTGAAAGAGAAAGATACAAACTATTTTTAAATGAAGAAGATAAGTGTAGTAAACCTTACTTGAAAATGCAATCTTGTATCCAATGGCATTGTTGCCAGTACAAATGTTACTTAGACACTGTACAATATTGAACAACTATGCATTCCCTTAAATTTAGGACACAAAGAAATATTTCTTCATGGTTGTACATGAAATAAACATAAGGAGACCACTATGATTTGCCCAAATTGCGAGTGATGTATAGAATTGCAAGACTACATTCGTTTGGCATTGATAGATCAACGTTACAACAATATTGGAGACATCATAACTAGAGTACACTTACTCGTTACTTGGATTGTGAGGGCAAACTGTTGCTTGAAGTTTGTGCATAAACACCATCATAATCTTCAACACGGACCGAGTGAGGCAGGCAGCCCTGAAGTCATGCAGCTCGGTAACACATTGCAGCCGTGTCTCGCCTTCCGATATGTAGGACAAGCATCCAGAGTTTTCTCAGCAGCAGCAGCTCTTCTCCTCGGTTGGCATTACCAGGCACAAATTGCAGGTACACCAGGTGGAAACATCGTCCATGCGACTAGGCTCATCTGTTGAATCATCCTCCCAACTGTCATCCGAAGCCCTATCGTTTGCACATCTTTTTCTTTTGAGTAATTCCGCCTCGGAATACTCTGGCTCGTACTGGTAGGGCTGTATTGTTGCCATTATGGAGCAAAATAAAAATGGAAAGTAATGGTACTAGTATCTGTTCGCACAGGCTATGAGCAACAAAGGTAGCTGACCAGAGAACAAAAATGAGGCACAGAATACTCAAAAAAGACAGTGAAACGATTGGAAAAGCAAATCTGATGTTATCTGATTAGAAACAGTCTGTACTCATTTGTGATGTCATCTTTGATGTCCTGGGTGTTAGTCTTAACAGTGCACGGTGGTGGCGTGAGTTATGGTTGCTTAGCTTACCATAACTCGCAGATTTTTGAGGTTTTTCGTTTTTACTTGTAACCATAACATCCCTTTAACAAAGTTTTTTCATTGAATCTCATAGATTTCTATTAGTGCAACTTAACCATAATGTCCCTTCAACAAAGTTTTTTCATTGAATGTATATATATATATACAAGGAAAATGTGTGGGTATTTGTGTGCGTATGTCTGAAATGTTCTGCATACTTCTCAACATGTTACAAACCTGAACTTTGGCTTGTGGGTAGTTTCCATGGTGTAGACAATGTAAAACATATAAAATATACATTTTTCCAAAAAAATATTACGTGTTTTTTTAAGTGGCCTGCAATGCTTGGATATGTGTGTGTGTGTCTGTTTGAAATGTTCAGTATACTTCCCAACATGCTACAAACCTGAAATGTGGCATGTGCATAGGTTCCATGGCAGAGACAATGTAACAAGTATAAAATAAACATTTCTCTATTTTCTCCAGCTGTCTGCAATGCTTACGCCTGTCATATGGCTCTTTGCACTCTAGTTCTGCCGTAGTTCTAGATTCATTTTTCCTAAAGTTTAGCAGTTCATGACGACTTCTGCAGTTTATTGTTCCTAAACTTTCCACACTATCCCCATTCTACCTGACATTAGCAACACTCACTTTTGAAGTCATGCAGGTGGCACAATCCAGTGCTTTTCTAGTAATATGGATGACAGGAAACGGTGCATATCTCTTCAGTAGTATCCACAATGACGTTGTCCAGCACATTGTGGCAAATCTCTCATTATAATTAGCCCTGCCTCATACTAGTTTGCTGTGTCTTGCCTGATGCTAGCCACTGTACCATGTTACTGTTGTTGCTGCTAGATTAGCCTTGCCACATACTAGCTGCTGTGTCTTGCCAGACTTGCCTCATGTTAGTTGATATGCCCTACTATCGCCGCTGCTATGATATTAGACCTGCCTTATATTAGTCCTACTACACCAGCATCACCTCATGTAAATCGCTGTGCCCCACGACAATAGCCTGTTCCCTACAATCCCCTTATTGTAATAACCTGACCCCATATTATTGGCATATATATTGTGCCAGCTCCAGCGCGTCCGCATTGTAATAGCCTAGCCCACACAAACTGTCTGAAACCTACTGTACTTGCCTTCCCCTACACTCTCAGATGTGCCCCCACACTACTAGGCTAGCTAATTCAATTGCTACGTCATTACTGTCTCTACCAAATATAATTTGAGATAACCACTCTTCAATCACTTGAAAATGCCTGCCATCCTTAGCTATCGCAAAAACTCACTCTGCTTACAATCACCTACAGCAAACACACATTCTCTAGGAATCTATCCTCCACCTTCAGCCCACCTCAAAACCGTACAATGTGCCTTAGCAAGAGTCAAACGGCCCTTACTATACCTCACCATTTCCATTGATGCTTTAACCATGCACCCAGCAGAAAATGTATTTTGTCCGACCACAGAAAAAACATCAGGCTTCGAGCCAGATTACCCCGCTTCTACGAGCCCATCTGCCATAACAAGATCCCCAATCCTCTTCTGAGATCTACCTCACAACACTCTTAAGTATGCCCCAACCTAACTACACCGTGTAATAACCGAACCTAAACTTATCCATATAACAATCCATATAACAATCCAGCACACACCCAACACAACTACTCTATCCAGAGCCTTTATCAACACTAGATCCTTAGTGGCCCACACCACGGAAATAGCAGATACCTTAGCCACTAACAACCTTGACCTCCTAGCAATCATCAAATCATGGCTGCACGAAGCAGCAGGCCCAGCGCTTTCAATAGATATCCCTGAAAACTATCAAATAATCAGAATGTACAGACCCAATAAGAGAGGAGGCAATCTGGACATCATAGCAAAGACTAATCTCGAGCTAAGACTATTGGCTCAATCACCTCTCAATTCTTGCGAGCTCCTCACAGCCAAATTGCCTATCTCCAACTGCCGCACCTTAACCATTTACCTAATATATAGGCCACCTGGCCCCATTGGTTCATTTGAGGCAGACTTATCCAGCCTCCTAGCCAACAATATAAAAGAAACCTCTCAAATACTATTACCAGGTGACCTGAATCTTTGGATTAAATGACCCTGATGACAAACCAGCACAAGCTACAGCCAACATTCTAGCTGAACATGGCCTAATCCAAAAAGTGCTTACCCCTACCCATAATAAAGGTAGGACCTTGGACTGGATTGCCACCTTGAATTGCGATACCACCATCACCAAAACCACTCCTCAGAACTGGACAGACCACTACCTCATTGACTTCATATTATCACTCAATAAAGAAGTCAGTAAAGAAAAAATCATGGCACCACCACTGCCCACTAGAGCAAAAAAATATATAACTCCTGACAACCTCCTACCACTATTGCTCTTAATGCTCTCTCCGACAACCTAAATCCAGAGTGCCTAGTTGAAAGCATACAACAATGCTATGAAGAAATGACTAGACATCATTGACCCTCTAAAACTGCAAAATAGCAAACAACAAGCTCACCTGAACGCCTGGTTCACCCCCCATCTGAAAGAACTAAGAATGCGTAAAAGAAAACTAGAAACTCAATGGAGCAATACCCCCACAGAAGAGAACAAACTGCAACTTAAACTTTTCGCGAATAACTACAAAAAAGAAATCTTACTCACAAAAAAGAACCTATTTAATGAAAGAATCGAAAAATCCAGCTCCAACACTAGGGAACTATTTGCCATCCTAAGGGAACTAGAATCCCCCATATCCCCACCAGATAACATAACTAAAGACAAACAATGGTGCACTAGCGTCAAAAATGCCCTATCTAACAAAATAAAAACTCTCCAAACTAAAATCGCTAAAAAAAAAGACTCCCTAACCACTATCGATTCATCTCACAGCAAACATGCCAAAATAACTAACCCATCAGGCCTGAATCTTTTCAGATTCACTAAAATCTCCATCCTAGAAACAGAAAGGGTTATCGCCTCACTTAAACCATCCAATTGCAAAGGCGACAACTGCCCACCCCAGATAATCAAGGATGCCGCCAGGACTTGGCTCCCTTTATAACCAAACTGATCAATGCATCCTTCTCTTCCAACACCATACCAAGCAATCTCAAAGAATCCTGGGTTCTGCCTCTCCTCAAGAAACAAACCCTAGACCCTGCTATTCCCACTAATTACAGGCCCATCACCACGGTGCCATTCCTGTTGAAGATAATAGACAGAGTAGCATACCTGCAAATCAAGCAATATCTAGAAACTCACAAACTACTAGGCGGCTGCCAATCTGGATTCAGACCACAGCACAGTACTGAGACAACCTTAATTGATTTTAAAACCCAGATCAATGAGATTAATGACAAAGGAAACACTGCCATGCTACTCCTCGTCGGCCTTCAACCTGGTAGATCACACAGTCCAGTCCTGTGCGAACACCTGGCCTCGGCTGCCCACTTCTCGAAAGAGGCCATAGCCTGGATCCAATCATTCTTGGACAATCGAACTATGAGAGTCTTCTCCTCACTAGCCTTAGCAGACCCCATTAAAATAACCTATGGTGTACCCCAGGGCTCCTGCGTCTCCCCAACCCTCTACAACATATTTACCAAGCCCCTATTTGACAAGTTGGACAGAGGGTGTCACATACACTAATTACGCTGATGACACCCAAATCCTCATACCCCTTTCGGGCAACTTCGATTCAGATACGGCCTTGGTAAACAAAATATACCTCATCATTCAGGCATGGGTGGCCACACACAGCCTATGCCTGAATGATGAGAAAACCGAAATCCTGCTCCTCGGCTCCAACGCCAACCTAAACAAACTCAGCTCCAACTACAAGGCTTTCAACATTGATGGCAACACCATCACAGTTGCTAACAAGTACATAACCGACAAATTTTAAACACTGCAAAACGACACACTCAGAACAGCCCTCAACTTACCCTCCAAGGTATGCATCTCCAACAAATGACTCAAAATCTGTGACCGCATTTCACTCAAAACGGCATCACTCACCTTCAAATGCTTAAATAATGCAGCCCCCCTATCTCGCAGCCAGAATAGTAAAAAGAACTTCCACCCGCCCCACCAGAATGATTAACTCTTACTGCCTTCAGGTACCCAAATTCAGACAAAAGAAAACGGGCGGCATCAGCTTCCATGTCAGGGCAGTCCAACATTTGGAACGCTCTCCGATTCAACATCAGAACAGACCAATCCTACTACAGCTTCAGGCGAAACACTCTCACCTGGCTACGATCCAATGATCCCTATGATTGAACTGTGCCCTCCTACACTAACAGACCCGAGCCATCCTGACTGTATATATGCACATTCCTTAACTGACCTGCCGAAACGTAATTTACTGTATGTATATATGTAAATATGTCCTTTCACCAGATTCTACAAAATGTAATGCTATGCTTTATACTCATTTGTGCCTTATCTTGTAACTAAGCTTTTATGTAATGTTATCTTCCTGTTCTCTGTTGCGCACTGTTACCTCCGGGTTTTGCGCGCCATACTAAATAAACAAACAAACAAACAAACAATTACAGATACTTAATTTCCCATGCAAGTTGGTGAATGTATGTCATCTCAACAGTACGAAGCTTACATGCATCAGCCATACACATACGAGTATGGCACTTCAAGCTTACATGCTTTAGCTCTATACGTACAGCACTTATGTTAAGGTCGCTGCTGCCTCTGCTGTAGATCGGGACACCCATAATGTTACTGCACAATCTCAACTCTCCAACTCAAAGTAGCTGGAACCAATATATGGGATTCATTATTTTCTTGTGTAGGGAACTAGATGCAGTGTGAATGTACATCATATCGTACATGGGCAAATACATCACACACACACACACACACACACACGGCCTGATTTACAAACACATTTTACAATGATGCAATCCCATTGAAAAGCATTTTGTAAATCAGGCCCGCTGTGTTTGCATAAACGCAGATGTGTTCAATTCCGTAATTTATGCTTCAAAATGAAGAGTATATGAAATATAGACGCCTGTATCCCGTCTAAACACTAGCCATGAACTTCGTAAACATTAAACTATGCTGTCTCTCTATCGACTATTGACAACTGTGCACCTCTTAAATCAGGTGAGTTATCAAAAACGACCCTTCTTAGCCTGAGGTGGTTTATGGAAGTACTGGCTAAGTCAAGAAATCAGAAAGTTAGGTTTAAAAGCATTGGTAACAAAGTTATTTTCCCACTTCAAGGACACAGTTTCTGAATCATCTAAAATCTTTAAATAACCATGCATAACCACATAAACAAATACGCATCACTAAGAGGAGGTTGACAATGCTTTGCACAATCAAAATATTCCATCCTTCTCTGTAGTCCTGAATCTTCTCAGTTAAAGACAGTACTATTCCAGTTCTACAGTTTATATATGACTCCATAGCCACATCTTTCTTTCAAAAGAATGAACACATCTATTTCGACATCACCACAAACAAACTCTCCACCTACTCTTCAGATACATGTTGCCCTTTCTCCTATAGCTTTTTGCATCTTTAACTGGGAGAATTGGTTAATCAAGGGAAATGATGCTGCTGCACTGCTGATGTAGTCCTCCAGACACCTTTGATCCCTTAGTAGCAAACAATGCTACTGTTTCACATTTATGTACCTTTATCAACTCAGCACTCAAATCTGGTACAGTAGCAAAGGGTCTTCTTCCATGCCAAACAACACCCCTCCTTTACAGAACCCTTAGTCAGATCTAAATCACGTACTTAACTACCGACTCATCTCTAAATAATTATGTATGGCTGAGATCCAAGAAGGGGTTTTGGGACAACATCCCCATGCATTTGCGGATTGCAGTGACATCCTCGATATCACACATGCACATTTTCCCATGAGACAGAGTGGGTAGTTTATTGCTGAACTTTAGATGTGAGCTTAATGACTGTGTTGTCCATGTGCTTATCCATCATAAGGCACCAAAGAGTGCTGGGTAGAATGCACCAGAAAGGTATTTCCCACTAATCCTGTGATTGCCATGTGTCTTTTTAGACAGGTAGGCAATGAGATGTTTCCATATGCATTGCAATGTCTCCCTTCTATGTATTTATGCCACAGATAACCATCTGCTTTTTAAATTTAAACCTACTCAAGTACTTATTTATTATTATTATTATTATTATTATTATTATTATTATTATTATTATTATTACTTCCTTTTCCAGTTGTTTAAAAGTAAGGTCTAATGGATATAGACTCATGGATGATCCATTAATTTCTGAGGAAGAATTATTCTAAGAATGTGATTCTAGGTGTTGCTGTAATAGCAGACACGACAGACATGACAAGAACCTGTGGTCGGGGTCTTGCTGGTAACTGTGGTTATGGGGTATGCACAATGCAGAGCGGAAGACGGCTAGTGGACATGGCTTTTTTGTGCTGCCAAGTTGCACATTCTTGGAAAGTTGACTGCATATTATTTCAACTCATGGAAGCAGAGAGAGATACAAGGGGAATACACCTTGGACCCGGTGATGGAGAGGGAACAAGAGCGGCCTATGATATCTATGTGTGTTTTAAAATAAGGTTGTGCGTGTGTGTGTTTGAATATATTTGTGACACTGTAAAGTACAAGGTGGAAGGATGTACCTGTTCATGCAAATTTGCATCTACATATCTAAATTGGGTGTTGATTTGCATGTGTGTCTTTTGTTGCTCACATAAGAGAAGTGCTCTTGACAAGAAAATGGAAAACAATCACAGACGGAGGGGCTCATTCAGAGTTAGATGATAACAGTAAAACCATCAGTATTTGGAAAAATACTCTTGCTTTTACCGTTCACCCAACTCAGGGTTTGATCAAATAGCATAGGTGGTATTCCATGGGAATACTGGCAGTGGTATTTTAGGTGGAGGTAGAAAATCCAAACTGGCCCCACATTTATTGGATGTGTCTTTTTTCTGAACAGAAAGGAAGCACAGGTGCTTCCCTTCAATAGAGTGAAACATGTTTTTTTACAAAGTTTCATGTTGAGGGGGTAAAAAGGTGGGCATTTCTGATTGCCTCCCCACACCACCTTACCTATATAGTGCAAAAAGGGCCAGAATGTACCATTTTGTGCATAAAGAAAATCAACAGCTGAGATATCATTCATTACTATATCTGATCCATCTCTCCCTTCACACTAAAAATGGCTGAACATTCTTTTTTTAAAACACATTTTCCATTACTGCCATTGTAGGTGGTACTTCTCAAATAGCACTTGAGGTATTCCAGAAATAGCAGCTCTGTTGGTGGTAAACCTTTAGTAGGGCGGATTTTCAGAGATAGCACTTGCAGAGCTTGTCACCTTCTTCAACAGTATTAAAAAATCCACTCAGCTCTGAATGACCGTGCTAGTTTGCAGTCTTCTAATAATGAATATCTGAATACTACGTCTTTCTATATGTTTTTTTCAACTGTGTACCAGAAATAGTGCACAAGCCATTTCTATAACCACTATTTAGGTAACATTCAGGGTTATTAAAGTCTTTTTTTGAATAATCACACTGGTGATCAAGAATTTCATCAGAACATAGAGGAAGCATTCATATAGAATCAAACTGAGGACAAACTGTAATACGATATGGACCCTTAATTCCTAAGGGAAGTAGGAGTAGTGATATGCTGCTGTGCATTGTAACAGACCAAAAGGAGCAGTGGCGCCAACATTACCAGCCATGATCGCAGAATCTGTTATTTAAATGTATAAATTGCCACTGGGTGGTATGAACATGCTCCTGCAGCCTAGACTCAGCTCCCTCTCCATTGAGACCCATGTGTAGCAACCAGGAAGGCTCGTCTACAATATTGCTGAAATGAAGACAAATGTCTCGCCCCATTTACACAGATTCTGAGGCAGGGTTTGGGCAGACTTGATTGATTTCTTTGTGACAGGCTAGATTCTAAAGAAAGTTGCCTTTTTTAGCTATTGTGTTTTGGAGCTCTGGTCCATGAGGCAACAGCCCCACCATCCTTGGGGGCAATTGCTCCCTTGCCAGTCTACTTCTGGTTACTCACTTAGTGTTCCAGAAACAAAAGTCTTCCACTTGTGTTAAATTGGCATTATGAGTTAGATTGATTTCAGCATGTGAGTGCCAGGAAGCCATTTATTGAATAGTTATTAATGTATTCATAATATAGCTTAATATGACATTTACTGTGAACTTTTAAAGATAATTAGATCAGAATAAGGACATCTAAAAAGCTAGTCAACTTTTTAAATAAGCTGTTCAAGTTTGTCATAGTCGATCTGACTTCTGTGGTCATTTGAACCTCCTCTGGAATTATTTTTGTTTGAGTCCCTTCATCAAATTGCTCCACATGATGGGTTCTTGCACAAAACAACATTTATTTCCCAATGTTCCCTTTATTGGTGACCAATGCATGTCGCCTTTGTGCATTTGTTTATCTCAGCAGCCTGTGTTGTCTGAAGTTACAGGTAATAATGCTTAACCCCTTAAGTGCAAAGGGCTAGAATATTCATCTTGAATTCCCACTGGAAATTATTGTAGGCTCTGCCCACTCCTGCAGTTAAATACTGTCTGCCACGCTCGAGTTATGGACTTGAGGTACAGCTGAGGGTTCATAATGAGGATTAGGGGCACTGTCACCTGTCACAGCCACTTACACAGGGTGCAACCACATTATAATACTGTTAAATTTCCAAAACAGGTTGAACGCAGGTTAGACACAAAAAAAAGTTCAGATAATGTGCTTGGAACCATGTAGTAGATGAATGTTGGCTAAAGCAAGCATTTAACATTGAGGCAGAATGTTGGGAGGGAAACGTCAAGGTTTGTAATAGTGGTTGAGGGTCTCTGCTGACCCATTGCTCAAAATGGCCACAAAAACATTCCAATGTTTTAGTGGCATTTTCTTATAGTAGAACAGAGATTGTACAACTAGAATGCATTTTAAGTGATACATTACCTACACAGTACGTAATACACGGGATAAAATATCCACTACCATAGGTTATAAAGAAATTGCAAGACAATGATGAGTTCAGTGACCAAATATTGGACCAAATCCGAAGTTTGAGTTCCTTTAAAAGGTCATGGAACTGCGAGTTGACATGCAGAATCCGTTTTACGCACATTAAGGGGTATTTTATTCCTTATGAATCATGGCCACACACTGTCATATTTACTACGTGTCCTCTTGCTTAATTTAATGTAAGTGATCTTCCATTTGCTGTTCCATATAATTAATGTAGAATGCATTTGGATTTTAAAAAAGCTACCATGCAGCTTGTAATCTGTTGCAGAAAAATAGTTTGAGCAGTTTAAGAAACTGAATCAGAAAAAAAACAAAAATGTGCTTTAAAATAAGTAAAAGCATGCTGGTTTTTGCTCACATGTGCACGCATTAAACAATATACCAAAAACAGTTCCTTGTCAATTACTGTCTGTGAATTGTCACAGAAAACTAGTTTACAAGCACAGAATTTGAAAAGCTTGACCCGGCTTCAATTGCAGCAGGGACAGCTGGGGTCGTGCTTTATGCTGGATCAAGCAAAAAACATTGTGATGTCACCAACAAAGCGTAATAACTGATTAAAGAGTTGTGATGTCACTTTCTTTGTATAGGTCAGTTGTGATGGCACAGCTAGCCTGTAATAAGAACACTATTTTAAACAGATGTTGCAGGGTGCCGTGGATTGGTAGAGTGTTGCAAATCGCCAAGGAGCTTCCTGAACAAACTGGGCATATGCCACAGACCAAGTGCCTGTCTAAGGTGGGGAACTTTTCGTTTTAAATACACTTAACTTCATTCACAGTTTGTAATATTTGGACTCTCGTTTTCTATTCTGTAGATTTCTTTCTTCCAGTTGATGTTCTTCTGTGTCTATCTCGAATTTTCGACAGGAGCGTAGGCATTCTCTTAAATAATATCACGTTGTACTAAAGCAATTAAATACATTAATAGAAGTATGTTTTTTAAACAAAGTCAGTATTATTTAGTTACTGCTGACACGCTGAACATGTGCATTTTTTCAGTCATAGCGGATTCCTGCGATATACTTCCATAGATTACAGATGAAAGGTTATGTGAATAGTGAGGTTTGATTTGGAAGTCGTATTCACATTGTGCCTTGAATGTTTCAGTCCCTTCATAGTTCGCGGAATCCGACATCTGAATGGAGTTCTTGTGAGTGGCCCCATCCATCCAGAAGAGTAAATATAGCCGAAAGAGCCACGCTGGAAGAATGCAACTCGCAGCTGCGGCATCAAAGAGCCTTCCGCTGGCGTCCTCGCTCTGATGATGTGGCGTATTCCATGCAGAGCAGCGTTCGGAAATGAGAACCCTTGAAATACGCATAAGGCAAATCAGCTTCCATGCGAACACAAAGAGGACATCATAAGCTGAACATAAATGCAAGAAACGCTTGTATCTTCAATGTGTAATTCTCTTTGCTCGGAAGGTAATGAAGGTGGAAATGGCGTGATTCGCAGTGACATATAATAACATAGCCTTCTCAACATCTGTCACAAAACAGCAATGCAAAGGTCATTTGATAACTATCCGATGATACATTTGGAGCTCAGAGACCCCTAGAAAGCCACCTGCAGATCCTGATTTATAAGTTGAGACGATACAGCTACAAGCACTTAATGATGCATGCCCTGTGTAAATGCATCTTTTTACAGGTAAATCTAGGCACGTAGGTTGGGTCAGGTGTCATGCAGAAATGTACTGTCACTGCCATAGTTGCAAGTAACCCATTGTGCAACGGTCATCCATCACTCTTCAGTGTCGTCTTTTTGAACTTTGCCTGGACCCAGAAACAGCTGGTCCTGGCTCACTTAATGCCATAGACACAGTTTGGCAGGCAGAGTGGAGGTTTTGGGGTGCATATGACTAATGTATTTACTGAAAGCTCAGGCATTGGTACTTGGCAGGAGAGGAGACTTCTTTAAGAGGGTGTTTCCTGTACTACTTTGCGGTCTGCTGCACCCACATATCACAAAGACTTACAAGGGAATGGTTTGAAGACTAGTACATGGACCAGTTGGATGTGCGCGCACCTGCTTCCCTTTACTGTGCAGCCTCAAAAAGGGCAGGCTAAACCTCCTGCGCGCTCCCCCACCACTCCCTCTGTCCCTCAGTATACCACTCTGGCACCATGCTGCTCAGCTTAGCATTCAACTTCAACTCCCATTATTGGTGGAGGGCACTACAGAAATCTACACCATCCATGCGTTTGGCAATCTTAAAAGCACAAACAGTAATTTATTTTGACAGCTTAATTTTCCGTGCAGAAGATAGCAAAAAATAATAATTTAATTAAACTGTGAAAGCTGTGAACTGGTCGAGAACGAAATCGCTGTGCTTTGAGCAAAGTAAATATACAAATATCTAAATTAATACATTAATCTAGTAAGCGTTAATGGGAAAGATCCTCTGATGATCATTTGTCACCCAATTGGAATCTGCTGCCAACCAATGGTTTCTAAGAGAATGTAAAGCCTCTCTGTTTTAAATGACATTTGCCCATGATAATTCCATTAAGACCTGCTTTCCAGTTGCTGCTCCTTATTATCTAAGGCTAATTTCCCTCCTGTGTTTGGCCACTAACAAAGAGTTGTAATGTACCAATATAAAACATGTGTTTGTGTATTAAACAGAGAGATCAAGTCATACATTACATACAAATATAAATATGTCTTAGTGAAATATTTTGAGTAAAATATGATAGGCAGATTTTCTCTTCTTTCATGACCATTTATCTTGAATGTTTAAAGGGATAGTGCTCTCAAAAATTGTATTGGCTAAAAAGATGGCCCATAATCACAAATATATATAAAAAATAGTTTTAAACAAAGTTCCTATGTGAAGTTTTGAGCAAATGAGTCTCAACTCAAAAATTTCAAGCACTAGGAGGCATCCATTTTGTGAAATGTATGAGCCTCCTGTGCTTGTGTTAATTTCTGCCCTTGCGGCACTAATGAAGTAAAAGCCAGACAGCTGCAATACACAAAAGCTACCACCAGGTGACTTTTGCTTCATTATTGCTGGAGAGCAGAGATTAACACAACCTGCAGCTGGTAAGTGTTTTAAATTAAATTCTTTTTTGAAAGCACTGCAAAATAAATGCTGTGATTTTCTTTCTTACTTAGAAAGAAAACAGCAGCATTTATAATGTTGTATTTATGTTTGCTGTGGCTTCAGCTTTGAGTCTCCTGGGCTCCCCAGACCCGGGTCGGGGAGCCCAGGAGACTCAAAGCTGAAGCCACAGCAAACATAAATATGCTGCAATTTTCTTTCTACGTTTCCTGGAGCCCAAGAAATGTAGAAAGAAAACCGCAGCATTTAGAAATACAACATAGTTGTATTTCTGACTGTGGCAGCTTCAGCTTTGAGTCTCCTGGACTCACCTGGGTTGGGGGAGCCCAGGAGACTCAAAGCTGAAGCCACAGCAAACCTAAATACAACATTGTTGTATTTAAAAATGCTGCGGTTTTCTTTCTAAGTTTTCCAGAGCCCGAGAAATGTAGAAAACCCCCCACAGCATTTAGAAATACAACAACGTTGTATTTCTGACTGCAGCTGCTTCGCTTTGAGTCTCCTGGACTCCCCCGGGTAGGTGGAGCCTAGGAGACTCAAAGCGAAAGCGGCTGCATTCAGAAATATAGCCATGTTGTATTTATAAATGCCGCAGTATTTAGAAATACCACAATGTTGTATTTCTGACAGCGGTGGCTTTCGCTTGGAGTCTCCTGGACTCCCCGGGCCCGGGGGAGCCCAGGAGACTCAAAGCAAAAGCTGTCACAGTCAGAAATACAACATTGTTGTATTTGTGATTGCCGTGGTTTTCCAGCAACGGCAATCAGAAATACAAGAACATTGTATTTATAATGGCTGTGCCTTTGCTGTTTGCCTTTCATTTTACGTTTTCTGTGCTTCCCTGAGCTTGGGGAGCACCGAAAAAATAAAATGAAAGTGAAGGCAATCTCCCAATCTCATGTACAGCTCTGCTCTGGCTGCAATAAGCAAAAGCTCCCACTAGGGGGCTTTTGCTGCTTGTTTAGTGCCGCCAGGGCAGAGCTTAACATAAACTGAGGAGGCTGCCTGAAATGGCAAAATGAATGCTCCCATGTAAATGTTTTGAACCTCGTTTTCTCAAAAGTTTACATAGGAACTTTCATTAAAATTATGTTTAATGCATGTTTTTCATTATTGTCCATCTGTTCGGACAATAATATTTTTGAGCGCACTATTCCTTTATGTTAGCAAAGTTGGTTATGTTAAAACACACATAACTGAGTAATGTAAGGTAAGACCTCCGGACAACCAGACAGTAAAAAGCGAGCCTCTAAGGAATAAGGCTTGGTGGACCTCTATGCAAGGAAAACAAGATTTTCTTTGTATACAAAAAGGAAAAAGGTGGCAGAGCTCTCTGTTAGTTCAAAGCAAGTAAGAGGTTTTTAAGTAAAGAAATGTTCAATCATGAAACAAACAATATGCAGTTTTAATCCCCCACTCTCATTGGCTACCACTGAAAAAAATGTAGAAAGACAACTGCAGCATTTAGAAATACAACAATGTTGTATATCTGACTGTGACGCCTGCAGCTTTGAGTCTCCTGGGATCACCCGGGTCGGGGGAGCCCAGGAGACTCAAAGCTGAAGCCACAGCAAACCTTAATACAACAGTGTTGTATTTAAAAATGCTGCAGTGTTCTTTCTAAGTTTCCTGGAGCCCAGGAAACGTAGAAAGAAAACCGCAGCATTTAGAAATACAACAACCTTGTATTTCTGACTGCAGCAGCTTTCACTTTGAGTCTCCTGGACTCCCCCTGGTCAGGGGAGCCCTGAAGACTCAAAGCGAAAGCTGCTGCATTCAGAAATACAACTCTGTTGTATTTCTAAATGCCGCGGTATTTAGAAATACAACATTGTATTTCTGACAGCGATGGCTTTCGCTTGGAGTCTCCTGGACTCCCCCGACCCGGGGAAGCCCAGGAGACTCAAAGCAAAAGCTGGCACAGTCAGAAATACAACAACATTGTATTTATAATGGCTCTGCCTTTGCTTTTTGCCTTTCATTTAACATTTTCTGTGCTTCCCTGGGCTTGGGGAGCACCAAACACGTAAAATGAAAGTGAAGGCAGCCTCCCAAGCCCATGTACAGCTCTGCTCTGGCTGCAGTAGGCAAAAGCTCCCAGTAGGGGACTTTTGCTGCTTGTTTGGTGCCGCCAGGGCAGAGCTTAACATGAGCTGAGGAGGCTGCCTGAAATGACAAAATGGATGCTCCCATGTGAATACTTTGAGCCTCATTTGCTCAAAGGTTTACATAGGAACTTCATAAAAATGATGTTTAATGCATGTGTTTCATTATTGCCCATCTGTTGGGACAATAATGTTTTGAGCACACTATTCCTTTAAGTTAGCAAAGTTGGTTATGTTAAAACACACCTAAGTGAGTAATGTAAGTTAAGACCTCCGGACAACCAGACAGTAAAAAACAAGTCTCTAAGGAAAAAGGCTTCATGCACCTCTTTGCAAGATTTTCTTTGTATACAAAAAGGAAAAAGGTGGCAGAGCTCTCTGTTAGTCCAAAGCAAGTATGAGGTGTTTAAGTAAAGACATTCCCAATCATGACGCAAACAATATGCAGTATTAATCCCCCACCCTGATTGGCTACCACCTATATGCATACTACCAGTCCCCTATAGCCCCTTGATTGATTGGCCACATACTAATATTTCCCAGCCCTCAAACACATGGTCCCCTTACTCTGTAACCTTTGTTTCTAGCTACTGGATTGCCTGGGACATTACCCAACCCATTGGCATAGTCACGTGGTGTGCACCTGGTTGTTAGCATGAGGTCAGTGAAAATCTCTGAGATCAAATTGTCCCATTGAAATAATAGTGCACTTCTCTTGATAGCAGACATGCAGGCGCCTCAGCCATGCCTCCCTGGCATGGGACTAGATTTGTTGGCATCACCACTTGCTCCTTCTATCACAAATCACAGGATGCTCTGCTTCTTGCTCCTTACTTATCAGTTGCCCGCCCGCAGTACATCGCCTTGTTCTCTTGAGGATCACATACATGGGCCTAATTCTGATGGATTCAGGTACTCTATTTTCCGACTGTCTGGAAGTTCAAATGTGATGGCCATTATTCCTGCGGGGAAGGGCTGGTGTCCTAAATCTGGAGCGATAATTTTGGCAGTTCAAGACCTCTAATCTGGCTTCCATGGGTTTGTCCTTCAGGAAGGGTGCAGCCCTGCTCCTGCTCTGCCGTTCACATTTCATTCTAGTCTTGCAGGCCTACAGCTTGATAAAATGAAAACATGATGTGTTCAGCGCAAATACCATTATTCTCAATGTCACTACTGGGGCTTAGGGAAGAGAACATTATTTGAACTGGAGGTACATTTCCGACACCCAGGCCTTGTGTATACATCATCATTGTTACCCATAATATTTCAGTACTGCTACACAAGATCACCTGTGCCCTATACATGGGGATACATATGCTTCTATAACTACTGCATAAAACAATGCATTGGTTATTCCCATAGGCACTCTCTACCCCCTGCAGTCACAAACCTTCACTTTCTTGTGTGCTAATCATTTGGGCAGGCATGGAAGCTGCACATGGATTAAAAGAGTAACTTGTTTCAGTATGCATGTTGAAAACAATTCATTTTAGTTTATTTATGTACAATTTCAAGCAGGATATCAATATTACCATTATATAGATAAAACATGCAACATATGCATAATTCATGTAATGGTCAATTTACATTTAGGCCAGAGTGGATCCACATATTTTAATGATATGCAGAACATCATATACATTTAAGCTTTGCTGTTTCATATGGTGTTTTGTAGGAAATGGTTGTGTGATTTAGAGAAAGAGACTGAAAGTAAAGGAAAGGGAAATAGAAATAGTGAAAGGACTACACTCACGGCCTGCAATTATGGGGCAATTCACATAACCGGATTCCTTCTTTCTGCCCTGTGAATAGTAGCATTGTTCAAGGTCGTGCCTGTGTAGAATAATAGAAGACTATAATGAAATCCCATAGGTCATTTATTTGATAGGAATGCCTTTCTTTGAGAGTCAATTTCACAAAAAGAGGTAAGAACTACCGTATAGCGGTACAGTGGCCTTTTGTGGCAAGAATGTTATTTGAAAGTATGTATCACTGGGACTGGGAAAGGCCAAACCTCCAAAATGTACTGTAATGGGATGAAAGTTAGCATATATTGAGGCAATATGCCCTGAGGCAGCGGGTCGACCCTGTCGGTAACGTCCTGCCGCCAATGTTAAGGGCCTGAGCAAAGCAAGTGTCCCTTAATGAGGGCGACGGTGCCGTTACCAACGGGGTCGGCCCACTTCCATGGTGCTGTTGAGGGTTAGGTAACCTAATGTTGTTTCTGTGACTATATGCAGATAGTCATGAATGTCGGAATTTAAGTGCATTACAGAGTGGTGCTCAGTTACACATATAGCTTCGACAGGGGCTTAGTGGCCAAAAGATACCTTGTGTAGGATGTGCAAGGATGGGAAGATGTGCCCTCTACATTTCAAGTGTAGTACGTCCCTTGTTGCAGTGTTCTTCATACAATGATTTCTGGCCATTTGAAGGCATAAGCCTGCAAATGGATAACATCTTCGTGTAGGACTGTGAGGGATGGAAACATGTGCCAACGGCTCCTCTAGTGAAAGCATTGTTGTCTGGGTTCAGGAAGATGTTGAAGTTAATTTCGACACCAGCATTTTTGACAGTCTTGCCTGTTACAGGGTGGTCATATGCAACTGGTACTAAATGCTATGTATGTGTTGCAAGCCACCCCTGCAGCACTGGAGCTGAACAACATCACAATGTTCACATGTGATGGGTTCTAATAATGGTATTGGCAGGCTTTCCTGGATGTTGCAATTCTGCAAAATGAAGACTTTCATGGTGTGTTGATTACCTGATCCAATTTCTAATGATAATGATTTCAATGGCGATAACGCTCTGATTTGAATTATCAGGAGCCACTTTGCAACAGTGCCAAGTAAAATTGTTCCTGGTATTAGCACTAGGACATTTATTCATTCTAGCAATACAAACAAATGATTTCCATGTATTTTCACACCATTGGCACAGTTTGCACTGTTTCTAATACCATTCCATATTATCTATAAAGCAAAGGTTGCCTTTGTCCAAAAAAAAAAGGGATACGGGTGGTATTACAGAAACGTTGCATCAGGGCAACCGTAATTAGGGCAAGGCCAAAAATGCCCCAATTGGAAGAAAAAAAAACTTTTGTTCAATGAATGTCTGTATGAGGGCAATGGTTGCCCTTACGCTTTGGAACAATATGTTTTGCACTAGGGACATTTTTGCCATAGTGCTAATTGCACTTACACAGGTGAAAAATGTCTGTAATATAGCTGCATTGGGGTGATATTTGCTCTATTGTTTATACCATGCAAAATTGCACTGCTGTTAAGATTCAGCAATACGGTGGGTAATGGCATTGTTTCTCTATGAAAAGAGGAAAGCATTAGAAAGAGGGTGGCTCTTTCAGTTAGGATCGTACTTTTCATATGATCGGATATTTATTTGAGAGGATAAGATCTACAGTACATCTCCTGTTGTTGTTCAATAAATTAATGACTTAAATAAATGTCACCAGGCACATCGTATTTTCAGTGTAACTGGTTGGTCCTTTGAGATGCAGTGGATTAAACAGAACAGTCACAGTATCCAATTGAAAAACACTTTGTAAATCAGGGCCTAAGTCTTAATACCTTTGCCTGCGGCTCAGGAGGACTCATGGAGTGATTAAAAAATAAAATAGTCCCATCACAATAAATGGGATTTGTATGACGTCTTCTCTATTCGCTCAATCGACATTTTGAAAAATCTGCATTTCTAAAACACTTTCATAATTAAACTTGAGTCAGCGGCTAATAGACAATGTCCAAAGCATTTGATATTAAACAGAAATCAAAGAGGGAATGAGGTAGGCTTCCTAGAAGTACTTTAACATAATTACTTGGAAATCTGTATTTGAGTCTAATCAGTCAAATAGTTCCTCATTATATCTTTTTGTTTGACTGTGGGAACTACTCTTCACCGTACTCTACTGTTATTGGTAATTGCTTGCAGATTTGGAGATGTATAGCATTGTGATGCATGCTCCTAGATGTGATGTTGTTTCCACTACAGATTTGGAACGATCTGCTTTTGCTCAGTGTCTTTATCCCTTTTGTTGATGCATTCTGTCACATGTCGTTGCGTTCTTGGGTACATATGTGCTTTATTTTATCACAATGCTCGCTTGTATCATCACATTTCTCTGGCACACAACTAAGTACAGCCCTTTGTTGTGCAGTGTAATGCCAACCTTTGTTTGACAAATGTTATGAATTCAATTATTTGTATACAAAGTGCATGTGTGTAATATGTAGGTAGCAAAATGTAGAACGAGTTATGAATAGATAAACTATGCAACCCCATCCAAGATGCCTGTGTGCTGCGCTCCCTTCCTATTCTTAAGGACCCAATTGAGTTTGCTCATTCCACTGTCATGCTCACCTGAAGTATTTGTTTTAGATTGGATAGTATATTGAGAGAAAATTGGAATTCCCCTTGTGACGAAATGACTACTGCCCTGCAGGAGTACATGGATGGGTAGTGGATAAACCAACTGCTCGGCCCTAACACTACTATAAACCAACATTGATCCCAATCATAAAGATGAAACAGGGACACTCAAGAAATGTAACTCCTGGGCCTTTTGTCATAATGTGGGCTGAGGGCAAGCTATACTCTTAAGAGGGGAGCGAATGTGATAACAGAACCAAATCAAACAACATGAAAGACCAAACAAATATTGAGGCTTAGTACCACAAAATAAAATACGCCAATCACAGGTCGAAAAGATACAAGTATCTTTTATTTCTGTACAGAATCAAAGCAAACAGATAGCTATCTGGCTGGCAACACCTCACGGTGTGTACCAGCAGACATAGTGAGGGGTGAGAGTGCTGGACATCTTAACACAGTCCTTTTTATATAGTTTCAAAATATTGTCCAGGCCCTCTCCAAACTAATAAGTTCCGGCAGAGTTCCAGTCTGCACCAGTCATCGCTGAGAGAGGACGTGTTTTTCTGCTGTTTTGCTGGCCTCACCGTTCAACTGTGCTCTTTACCTTTAAGAAAAACAACCTCCACCTCCTTTAAAAACTCCATATCCGTGCGGAGCGCGCATGGAGTTCCGGGCAGAGTTCCAGTCTGCACCAGTCCGCGGCAGGACGCTGGAGTGGAGGCTATCCTCTGGCGCCGCAATTAGCCTCTCCACGACTCTGAGGTAGGCTGTAAACTTTCACTGCAGCTTTTGGCAGGACTTTGCTAAGCCTTTCTGAACTTTCTGAACTTGTTGCACATTGTGAACTCTTGTGTACATTTGCCCGTTCGGTTCGTGATCAAACGAGATACATAGGTGTGAGGTGGTCCGCTCTTTCAAAACGCCCTTTCCCTTTCCCCTTCCCCCCTCCCTTTCATTCCCCTTTCCCTCCCTTTCCCCGCTCAACTGTCCCTTCTTTGTGCCGATCACCAAATGGAGGAAGACTCGGAGCAACGCCTGTTAAGAAGTCACGCAAAAAAAAACTCTTGCTTGCACAGCCAAGCTTACCGCTGACTCCAAGCATGTGCTCGCCTACGGCCATAATGTCAACTCCATTGAGCACTCCAGCAGCTGCGCTTGACAATGCCTCCCCCAGAGGCTCGCCACTTCGCCCGCAGCAAACCGGCTCCAATGGAAACATTGCGTCTATCTTCCTGCTGACGCTTCCCGGGCCTGCTTCAAGGAATCTAAGGTCCTCACCAGCTGCCAGCGCCACTAAGGAGCCACTTCCATTGCAACCAATGTTCTGTTCCAGATACCATCCATATGCGTCAAAGGAAGCCCCCGGAGGTGGTGTTGGAACGTGCGCAGACCCGTTAACCAACGCCAACAGCCCCGTTACCTCCTCAGCGAGTGGCCCGCCCTGTGCGGGGATCGGAGGATCCCCGTCAGAGGGTCTGAGGGTGGTGGCGCCGGCAAGTGGTGATGTTCTGCTGCCCCACCAGCTTACACCATCCGGCTCTACACCTGGATTTGCAAAATGTCTGTAGACGCTTCCACAGGCACAGCCCCACCTGGAGGCTCTGCCCCAAAGTCTGCGTAAAATCCCTGGTGACCCCTAGAGCGCCATCTGTACCGGCACCTACAGCAAATGAGAGCTCGCCACGGTAAACATTACACTCTCCCGTGGACGAAATACTGCCGTCCTCTCGCTTACCCCCACCCCCCGGATGTCCGTCAGGGTGCGGATCCCCTTCCGGCCCCGCAAACCATGAGTGCACCTACAAATCCCATGTCAGAGACAGACTCTGGCTCAATCTCTGAACATTCCTCCACATCTCCTGATAACTTCAGTCAAAGAACAAATCTGCAAGTAAACCTGAAAAGACCATTATACAAAAAAAAAGGAAAGTCAAACCTAAGATATCCTTCTACTCAAGGTACCAACAGCAAAGGGTTTGCGTCCAATAAAAAACAACTAAACCAAGAGGATCCTAAGGGGAAAAAGAGCAGACAGACTAAACAAACTGGGACAGTACCAGTACACAAAAAAAGAGGCCCGGGGAAAACTCCTTTCCCAACCCTGCTTCTGTCGAATGCCTTATTGAATTTTTTCAAGACGCAAGGTAAAAGGAAACAAGCGAATGAGTCTGAACCGTCGGACGGAGAGATCCTGGAAGCTCTGGAACGAACCCCACCTGCATTCAAATGCAGGAAAACTATAGTTGTTCCAGATCCTCACTCACCTTCAGGTGTGACAGACGTTATCCAAGCCCTGACCATCCGGGGAACCTCTATGGCGGCATCACCCTCTTCCCAACTGGATCTCCAATGTCCAGTCAACACTAATCCAAGACAACTATTAGATTCGCAAGTGGGCATAGTGTAAGTGCCTTTTTCAAGGTGTGTGGCGACGTCTCCGCACTTACCATCCACTGAGACCCGGATAATTCACCACAGAGTGTCAGACATCCTGGATCTTTTGCAGCCAAAAGTATATCCGACCCAAAGAGGGATAAGCCCGCAACCATGGACCAAAGCCCACTTAAATACGCCTAAAGTTGCCTCATCAACGCAAGGACCTAATGCCAATCACGAACCCCATATCCATAGAACCTAGGGTCACTCCCTCGATGAACGGAAGTTCCAATGACATTGCTTCACCAGTGCATAAAGTGTCACCTAATAACAGGAAAGACATGACCACAATCATGTCAGCAATAACAATAGCAATGGCTCCTTTCTGCAAACTCTATGAATCCCTGGGCGACGCCTCAAAAGAGACAATACAGCAACTTTAGCCATCATCCAGTCCAAGCTAACCTTCTTGGAAGGATATATTTTGGCTATAGACTTAAAATACTACATCCCACATAAAGAAAGGGACTTGCCGGATCCAACCACAAGCATACCTTCGCCATGCACATGTTCCAAAGTCAGGTCTCCCGATCCTGTGGTCCACAAATCGACACAGACTTCTATGACCAAACACAACAACGAAATTGCTCCACTATGTCACAACAAATCTACCTCAGTAACTCTGACAACCACGTCTAAAGTGATCGCTGCTCCTGCCTTGGCAAATAGCACCGGACAGACCCAACCGCCGACTCAAGGGAAAAAGTCACTAAAATTAGCCAGGAAAGACCGTATGGAGCTTCTGACTGATCACTTACCACGTCAGGAACCTGACCTCAGTGAATCGGGCTCCCAGATGCATCAAGGTGCCGCCATTCCAGCTGCAGGGAGCAATTTGGCGGCCTCCGTAACTGATTTAACTCAGTCACCTAAATCAAAGGCCGGCTTCATGGATTCAAGCCTCTTATCTACCATTGATCTTCATCATGATCAAGATCTATCCTCTAAAGACAGAAATCCCAGGGAAGGGCAGAAGATCTCCAACCCTTCTACCAGGCCAGCATCTATTCCCCATCAATCGACTGGATCGACACCTCAAAGGCCTCGGTTGGAGGAATTCTCAACAGCTCCCTTAAGGCAATCACCTGAGCCAACGCGCAGGCACCCTTGGAGATCTCGCTCGAACGGATCTTCGCCTTCTCGGCACATCAATCTTCACAAGCATCCAGAAAACCAAGAGGCAGAGTTGATTGGGGCAAAGCAGATCCGTCTTTTCAAAATTGAGCAGATTTCCAGCAAAGATAGATATATGATCCTGAACCGAAAATCAGTTTTGAAAATAACATCTTCCATAACTGGCTTAAAGAAATTGAAATCTGATGGCTTCAAGTGGATTGAGCCCTACCATACTGATAATAAGGCTAAAGCCTATTTGTACATCTACGCTACTGCAATTCAGGAGCTGTCCCGACAAGCAGGTGATGACCTAAAATCATTAGAGTTTCTTCTATCTGAAATAAAAACCCCAGCACATAAAAACTACTCGCAGGAATACCAGGCCGCTACCAGAAGACACAAGGCCCACAGCCCTGCACATCAACATTCAGCTTGAAGAGAAGAACTAAAGGCCCACTTCATTGATCCAATAGAAAAGAACAAAGATCGCAGTGGCCCAAACAAGTATCCAGCATGAACCGCGGCCTGCGAGCCTGACGCAGGTCGGCAGACAGACAAACATGCCCGTACCTATGCGGCAGATGTATCAGATGCCTCTTCCGTTCGAGGCCGCCATGAGAGAACTAGGTACAGCCTAGTCAAACGTTTCACGGACAAACATCGTACATATGCAAGAAGACATTCTCTGAGAGACCACTCTCCTCACACAACACCAGACATCCACAGAAAATCTTTGCAGGGTTCACCTACTACAAAACCTCTAGATGCACCGGAGGTTCCGAAAAAAGCTTCTCTCTCAGGCGGTCCATGGAACTGGATATAAGGAGCCCTCAGTTCAAACTGACCCAGTTAGCAACCACCAATTGAAACCAACGAATTGTGTGTTCAAAAGACTCTGACGTTGGCCTCATGGAACACTAGGGGACACGCCCATCTAGCGGAATACAACAGTGTTGATCTGGGTCGGTTTGACATTTTCTGCCTTCAAGAGACTTGGCTCCAGGAGAAACCATCTATGGACGGTTTTGTAATCGTGATCTCCCCTGCTATTAAGGGCCTGCTAGGCCCACAGTCTGCTGGCCTCCTCATCACTGTACGGTCTGGGCAGAACCTGAGAATCATCAAGACAACGACGAGGTCCTACGGGGTGCTGACTGTTCTCATTGACTGGAACCATTCTGCTGATAATCTGAGCCCACGCACTAAGCCACGTGCGACGCCCCCTCTTGCGCTAATAACTACATACTGGAATCTGCAAAGAACAACGACATCAGACATCTGCCAAATCATGGCTGAAACCATTGACAGCATTCTGATCGAATGGAATACCCCGTTCGTAATGATCTGCCGAGACCTCAATGCTAACTGCGCACATCCCAAGCACCAAACTCCACTCGGTGCAGTCCGAATGCAATCCGAACACAGAGGTCAAGCGTGGATGAACTTAATGTCAACAAGGAGGCTAAACAACGCTGCATGGATCTTGGGCGGCCCCCAACATATTCGACCTGGGAAAGAGGTCAGTCAGCGGCTACCCTTGACTATATCTTCATCTCGCACGCACTGAACTCAGAAATTCAAAACTACCAGGGGGTGAAAACTGCGGCAAATGACCACAATATGCTTAACTTAGAATGGTCATCTACTGCCCAGGTGTTCAATCGCTACTCTCCCCTGATCAAGAACAACCCCCAACAAACCCGGCTTCGTCTCACAGCGGCCAGTGTGAGATCACTGATGCAGCAGTACGCAGTAGTAGCAGAGACTTTGCCCACTTCTGACACGGCACTGAGACCGAACTACCTCCCCATGTTGATCAAACATAAGAAACAGCTGACGACTGGAAAGGCCACCCTGCCCATTTTCGGCCATAACTATGACAAATTAATCGCAGAAAAAAAGGCGCTAAGAAAACAAAAACGCAGCGCCAAGATTGAAAATACACAAGCAGCTTGGGATTCGTGGGACAAAAATCACAAAATTTACAAATCATGGATCAGGTCACGCAAGGCGGACCTTTACCAAAGAGATGCGGAAATAATGCTGCGAGCCCTCACATCCAAAAAAACATCTGACTTTTGGAGCCTGATAAACAACTCCCAAGGCAACACAGATATCAACATGATTAATTCAGTGTCGGAAGCAGTCTGGGTCGAATTCTTCACTGTTCTCTTCACCAGCCCAAGATCCTCCTCGAATTTCCAGGTGGAAATGACGCAAGCACCCTGATCCGACCTCTCTGATAAAACAGACATAACTGCGGCCATTCACAAGCTAAAATCTTCCAGAGCCCCGGCCCCTGACGGCCTCTCCAACATTGTCTTAAAAAAACACATCAATGAATGGGCAATCTTTGTCAGCCTCTTGTACAGTTAGCAGACACATCCCTCTATCCTGGTCCAAAGCAATAGTGATTCCAATCTTCAAAAAAGGAAGTCGAGATGACCCTGGCAATTATCGCCCAATAGCTCTGCTAGACATAATGGGAAAACTGTTTGCTTCTCTCCTACTGGATCGCTTTCGACGCTGGGCGATATTGGCCCCCTGCAGTGATCCTTTCCAGTTGGGCTTCAAGAAGAATGGGAGCACCACGGTGAACATCTTTATACTTAATATCGTAAAGGCAAAAATAAAACAGGGGGCCCCGACAGTGTACGCAGCATTTATCGACCTCTCGCAGGCATTCGACAAAGTTGACAGACTGCTTCTGTGGAGTAAGTTGAAAAACTGGAGCTATCTGGATGCGATCCTTAACCCCATAATTGCGCTACATACCAACACCAAGCTTATTGTCCACCTTAATAAACAAGGGACTCTGTCCAAGGAAATCCAAGCTAATAGAGGAGTTAAGCAAGGCTGCCCTTTGGCCCCCGTTCTCTTTGTTGCTTTTCTGGGGGACTTTAAAGACTCTGAAGCCACTGTTCGCTGCTTCCCCGCGAAGCTTGGCAACACTCAGCTGTCCTGCATTCTCTACGCTGATGATATGATCCTCCTCGATCAGACGCCCATCGGCTTACAACGGCAGCTGGATAACCTAGCTAACTATATGGACATTAACAACCTGGCCATAAACAAGAACAAAACCAAAATCATAATTTTTTCAAAAACTCCGCAATCCACAAAAAATACCAGCTCTTGGTCAGTGAACAAAACCAAAATTGAAGTGGTTTCGCACTTCAAATATCTTGGAGTTACCATCGACGGGACCCTACAAGATTCTAAAATGCAACATCATCTGTGGGCCAAAGCCAAAAACTTAACATCCCAATTGAGAATGGTAGATCGCAAGTTTGGAAAATTCTCGTTGATTCCGGCTATTAATTTCTATAAGGGCAAAATGGTTCCTGCTCTAACCTATGGCATGGACGGAACACTCACCACGCCCAACTCCTTGTGGCAGAAATTGGAGGGTTACATATGGAAAACAGCCCTCGGCCTTCCTAACTCCATTCCCATCTCGGCTGTTAGAAGAGAGCTGGGGCTTCTTTCACTGAGCGCCACCATCAGTGTGTCTTCACTGGCCCTATTTAGAAAGATTCTCATATAAAACAGCCTTCCTATCGTTAACATCATTGCGCAGGAGATGGCCTCCATGAAGTGCAAGGCCCTCCTGACCTGGGTACAACATCAAAAAAACAAACTGCAAGATCTAGCATGCACGACAGACGACCTAATTACCAATCCACAAAGAGTAACTAAAAAACTGAAAAATCAAGATTGGATAATTACTATCGAACAATCATCAGCGTGCAAGCTGCTGAAACACCTCCCACCCACGTACAACAGTCTAAAAATGCCATTAGCCTACTGCGTAAAATTTCCGGACAAAAAGCTAAGGACCACGTTTTTAAGAGCTCATCTGAACCTCCTCCATACAAGAGAAATCCTGGGGATAAGAAACCAATCAGTTTCCAAATCCTGCAGACTATGTAAAACTCAAGATTCTATTGAGACAGTCCGTCACCTCTTGCTAAACTGTCCATCTCTAAATCAAGAACGTGGTGCCTTTTTGTCACCTTCATGGATAGATTCTGTCTTGATCGAAGAAGACACATGGTGGTGCCGCCTCATCTCAGGGGAAAAAACCTGCTGGGCTGTAGCCACGTCCAAACTGATGGAAGCCTCCTTTACCAAACTCAACGCCATCGGGCATGGCCCTACCCCTTCTGATTGCTTGCCCGAAATGACCTCTGCATATGTTCGACATGGCCCGCCGTGAGGGAGTGGTTTGCTGCAATCACCCCTCGTTTGCTCGACGCCCCCCACAAAACTTTCCCTATTACTCAGGCCCGGTGGGAATTTTATCTATTTTTAACTCCCCTGACTTTCCATGTGCCCAGTAGATGGTGCTTTCATTGTAGACTTGACATTTTGAAAACAAGGATCTGCTCACCTGTACAGTTCATGACTTTCTCCTTGTAAAAATCATTTTTCTTTCTTTGATTATGTACAAGTAAATAAATAATAATAATAAATAAGTTTCATGGTAGGGTTTGTGCCCAGTTCACATGTCAAATATTACAATATTGTTCAATGGATTAAACAAGTTTACATGTCCATGAAGATACAATGATGTCGTTGGTCCTCTGATCCACAGTAAGCCTTGTTTCAAGAATCACTACAATGTAGTTAAGCAAGAGCACACAATCTGAGTTTGCTTTATATTGTCTTGTTGTTTATATAAGGATGAGGCTTGTGAGCGTGGAAAACACTTGGATTGCAGTTCATTCGAGTCACAAGGTGTCTTTGCATAGAACAAACATTCTGCTCTCGGTCAGCCTAAATATTAACAAAACTCAAAGGTCGTTCGGCTCGGCTGCAAGTTGAAAACACAGTCCACCATTTTAGAACACAAAACAAGAGTTGAAATCAAAATGGCAGACGATTCTTAAAGTGGTGGGGAAGTTGATCAAATCTCAAAACATTTCAGACGTGGTTTTCCGTGTAACGCAAATGGGCTTAGGCCAATATTCATAACAAGGCAGTATTATACGAATACGGTTTAACAAACAAAGTAGAACAGTTCAAAATAATGGAATATCCAATTAAGTTTATATAGAATGTATGCTTTAATGAAACACACCAATGTAGTACTAGCACCTAATCCGGCAGGCTGGATTGGGTGGCAACAGCTATGGACCCAAGCTATGTGCTCAGGTCTTAACGATTTGACCATGGTACCGTTACCACCTGGTCTGGCCCACTAGATCAGGTGTTATTGTTATTAGCCTTATTCTTGACTGAAACCCTGTGTGCTAACAACCGCATGTTTTGTTCGAATTAATAGGGCACTTTGTGGCGTCCCATTAATTCAAATAAAGTACACACTTAAGATGGCCACTATGGAGATGGAAGGCAGGGCTCCATGCAGTTCCCGTCTTCAATGTCCATTGAGGTCCAGGAGGCCAGTGCGGCATTGGGGCAACTGCAAAATAAATCATGTAAGTGCGGTTGTGAGGTGGGGAAGGAAGGGATTGAGAGTGGAGGGAAGTGGAGAGTGGGGGAGATGGTGGAGCAGGTGAGAGCAGCCTTCAGCTTTCTCAGAAACCGGGCTTGGTTTGTGGGATTTAGCCTGTGATCTGAGCAAAATGATTGGTTGGCTCCCCCACCCCGAATTCTAATATGCAATAATAACTGTCTATAAAATGCTGGGAAGAACACAAACTATGCAGAATGTTGATGATGCAAGCACTCTGGGTAATGAAGTGGGTGTGAAAGGCAAGAAACTACAAATAATGTCAACAAGAGGATATGTCTTTTGTGAGAAACCTGAGGGCACATCTTCTTCCACTGGATCCCCTTCTGAGGTGGCCAGGGAAAGGCCATCAGTATTGGATCCAGTTCTGCTTTTGGATCCCGATCCAGACCCTAGAGGTGGAGAATCGAGGGAGGATCACCTGCATGAAGGGTCTTTGCAGATTTGGGAGAGGACGGCTCTTTGGGAGACACAGTACTTCCCCTTCCCATAATGAACACATAGATACAGAAACCTTTGTGGGTTATTGTTACCCCATTTTCTTTGGTCAGAGTAGCATCAGGAAGAATTATAAAGCTCAGAGTCTCTGAAAGAGAGTGGGAAAGATGAAGGTGTCCACAGGAGAGTCATGGTGTCCCCCTTTCCCTATTGATGGCCAACCAAACCCTCCCCTGAACTTTTTGGGCTACTGGAAGACCTCTACCCTCATTTCCCCAAATTTAACATTTGAGAGTACTGGGAGGAGGAAGAGGCGACTGAGGGCAATGAACACTACACCTTCTTTTACCACTCTGGCATGGGGATGAAGAAGATGCTAGCAGAGTGTGGTGATTTTCAGGCATGTCCCGTTAATCATAGTCAGGAAAACCTAAGTAATGATCCACACCTGCAACCGGTGAAGTGTTTGTAGGTATATACAATGAGGGTCTGGGAACAGTATGGACAGAGTAACAGGTAGTCCTGCATGGGAGAGACCAGCAGGGGGTTCTTTAGTGGAGGCAGCCATGGTGGGACCATAGAAGGAGCCAGGATGTCGGCAGATACACATTGAAATTGTGGGGCCCAAGATAAGTGGGCAGTGCCGTGGGGTGGGAGCCTCCAAGACAAAGACCGATCAGCAGGAGCTGCGAGCAAACCCGGGAGAGATAGGACGCCATCCGCATCTCGAGAGAAACCTCTTTAATTGCAGGTGTGCAGAGAAAAATGCCTGGCATGCGAGCAGTGCTTGCAAGAGGAGGCTTGCTGGCCTCACGAGCAGAGAGGGAGCCCTTGGAAGGAGACGCAGAGAGCCAGTGAGTGTCAGAGAGAGCACTTGTGCACCGGGGTGCTCCTAGCAGACTGTAGATTAGTAACAGTCCTTGAAAGTAAGATTAACAAATACATCTTTAATCTTGAACTGAAAAGAAATGTGAAATTAAGCATAACGGATGCATATTGAAAACCGAACTGAATGAAAGCTTGAAGTTGGACATATTGATTACTGAATGCAATAAACCTTTATGGGCAAAGTAAATATCAAAGGACAGCCAAAGTGCCCATGTGAAAGCAAACTACGGAAAAGGGCGCAAGTGTGAAAGAGTGCTGTAGAAAGGTGGGGCATGAACAAAACCCCCGCAAAGGGAACTTTTATGAGGGAATGCAATGCAGCAATGCCAAAGATTGACAAGAGGTGTGTGACATGTGATGGCAGAACTAAGAGGTTAACAAGGAGAATCTACAGAAATAGGAATTAAGTGAAGGTGACTTGGTATGCAGGGGCATGAGCTGAATAACCTGTGTGGTCTATAGCATGTAGGAATCTTGGTTGAGCGACCTGTCATGGGTGGACCGTGTGGTCTGACAACTGCGCCTAGACCAGTGAGCCCTGAATGAGGACAAATCAAAAACATTGTGAAACAAACCTAGGAGAAGCATTGTAAGTGAAGTGGAGAGGCAAACCAGAATGAGGGTCAGGTTGACCTCGAGTTGGGGTACACTTTTGAAAAGACTTAAAGAAATTTGGCAGAGTTAAAGTCTTGGGGGGCAGCACCCTGCAACTTGAGGAACTGCATGTGTTATCTTGAGAACAAAGCCTCAAGACCCCTTTCCTTTTTGAACTGTGTTGCCTGGAACTTGATGAAGGGAACCCCGAGGATTGTTTGGAGCTGTATTGCCTTAAACATGAGAAGGGTACTCTTGAGACTTTTGTGGAACTTTCTTGCAGTTGAGGGAGGGGAGCTGAAAGACATCTGGGAGCTGGAAGAAGCTTGGATCTTTGAGTTAAGCAATATTTCTTTTGTAGGCGACATCCCTACACATTGGTTACCTTTAGTTGTGAGGGCAAGAATAGATTTTGGACCCAGCTGGACTTTTAAGTTGAACTCCTTGGCTCAGAGTTGCCTTAATTTTGTTCAGCTAGGGAAATCCCACATTAGCATAGGGCAAGTTAGGCCTTCTACAATCCTGAGATTTTCAGTTAATTAATATCTAATGTTTGAACTTTGAGTCTGTTGTCTTACTTCATGATGCTTTCACGCTTTGTAGAAAAATGTGCAAGGGATTGGTTTATGAGTCTCTGGGAACCCAAAAATAGACCATGGGTGCTGGACCTTTCACACATACTTTCATCTATTCGTAGTCAGTTTGACGTCATTGAAGGATTCACACCACCGTACATGCTAGTCGACCAAGCTTCAAATAAGGTAAGACATTGTGAGCCGAGCCAGGCAGGAAGTCGGTGGTGATTCAGGCTCAGATGTAGCTCCATGTGGTTGAATACAGTATTCAAGTGGCATGGTTCATTGAGGCAACCCAGGTTACAGATGACAATGGTGGTGAATTGTAGTGTTGGGTTACAAACTATTTGTTTGAACCAGAGCAGGTGATGTGCCCAGCTGGTTCGAGGTGGCTGTGAAATGTTGCTATGTAGCAGCACAGTGGTCTGAGGTTTTGAAGACGTTCCAAAGGAAGCAATGCTTGTCCTGATCATTCTAAGGCATTCAAGCACAGTTGATTCAGGGTTGAAGAGGTTTTGATATGGCAAAATGAAAAAATCCAGCTGCTTGAATTCTTGGTGCTGTAATCTCAGGGCCTAGGGACATGTTTGGTCCATTTCCTCTTCACTTGCACCTTCAGGTTCGAGGGTAGCTGACACCTGCAGGTGTCCTTCACCCAAAATGTTTTGTTCTGCAGGAAGTGTAGGGGGCAGGAGATACGAAGGAAAGAGATCAGCCCACAGAAAACCAAGATGGGGATCCTTTCCTCCAGTCCTTCTGATCTACCTGAATGTAGATGAGCAGGTATATGCCTATTCTCTAAACCCTGCCCTTCAGCACCATTTTATTGGATTAGCAGGCAAAGAGCTACAATTGAGAATTCATGCACAAGTTCATGTGGCATGTCCAGACCGCATCGATTGTACGAAAGACGAAATGCACTCAGACAGCCATTCAGAAGATACCCTTACACTGAGGCAATGGAAGGAAATTACCAAGAAGGATGTCCATTGGCGAAGTGCAGGAATACGGCTATGGGAATCATGGACGAACTCTAAATAAAATGTTGATGACAGTAATATGAGGTCATGAAGAAGATTTATAAGCCTAAGCTGAAATGATGTGAAAAATCTAAAGACTGACAATGTACCAAAACTTGAAGTCATCGTGAGAGTAAGATGATGAAGGAACTTGTTGACCAATAACTGTAAATATGCTGTAATTTTAGTTGCAGGGGAACTTATGTGAGCAATACCTTGTAACAAAACCCTTGAAATTCAAGGAAAACACTTTAGTTGCAGGGACGCTAAGGTGAGAACATAATGCAACAAAACCCCTGAAATTCTGTTAAAGCCACCTTAACTTTGAGCCCCCTGTTGCGCAACCTATGACAACAATGATGATATCACAGATCACATCACTGATGACATCACTAATTACATGTTGTATGAGAACATTGATGACATTTCAACTCACATCACTGATGACATCACTGGTGGTTCCAGACCGGTAAACTAGTAATGAAGCCCAATGTCACAAAAAATTAAGCCTCCTCTTTGAACATATCTATAATTTGTAATAACTCTTCGAATAGAGTGCTCCATTGCTCCCAGTGTTTGAAAAATCTGGCTGTTGCTAGCAGCACCTTTAATGGGTGTATGTTGATTATGCACAACCACCACTCACAGTTACAGTAAAGATATAAACCCACATATAAGCCAAAAAAGACTGCAGCCCAGAATGGTCCAGACTATCTCATGCAATTTCCAATACACATCATCCAGTCATTCCAGAAGATTCACACCAAATAATTTATCGAAGTTGATGCTCCCAAGTTTCATGTCCCAAATTATTTTTTTTCATTTTTCAGTCCCGAAAAGCTGCAGAATCTTCAACTGAATAAAAACATTATTAGTAACCCAGGGTGAAGTGGATGAAGACGTCCGGCAGATACATTGCATAAGAAAGAAAAGATCATGTGAAGGCCTCTCGCTCATCCAAGTGGTAATGATGGACATACAGCACATATGTAGACAATTCATGAAAAGCCGCCTCTCAGAATGTATCTACCATGTGTAATAACTCTTCAAACAGAGTGCTCCAGTGCTACCAGTATTTGATTACTCTGGCTGCTGTTAATAGTACCTTTAATGGGAGGTAATTGATTTTGCACAGCCACTGCTCACAGCTACGCTAAACATATCAGACTACATAGAAGCCAAAAAAGACTTCAGCCTAGTATGGTACAGACCATCTCATGCAATTTCCTATAAACATCATCCCAAGAGACTTGCACCAAATGATTCATCATAATTGATGTTGCCAAGCTTCATGCCACATCATGTTTTCTTTTTCCACTTCTGAAATGCTTGTGTGTCTTCAACCGAATAGATACACTATTAGTAACTTGGTATGCAGTGGATGAAAACATCCGACAGATGCATGGCATCGGAATGAAAAGATCCTAGGAAGGCCTCTGACTCATCCAAGTGCTACTAATGCAGATAGGGAAACCACATCTGTAAACACTTCATGAAAAGCCTCGACTCTTAACCTCCCTAGCATTTCTAATAACTCTACAAATAGTGTGTTCCAGTGCTGCCAATGTTTGAAGACCCTGCCTGTTGCTGGCAGCACCTTTAATGGGGGAGGTTGATTCTGCACAGCCATTGCTCACAGCTACAGTGAAGATTTAACACCACAAATAAAAAGACTGGCCTCCATTATGGGCCACCCCATATCGTGCCATTTCCAATAAACATCATCGACATCATGCCTTGAGACTCACCCCGCATGATTTATTATGATTGATGTTCCCAAGCTTTCTGACAAAACATTAGAAGGGCCACATCTTAGTGTTTTCATGAGCAATGTTCCACATATTCAAACTTCTAACTGGTGACGAAAATATAAAATAACAAAAATGACAACTCTAAAAAGACAATGTCACACAATATGAAGCCTCCTCTTTGAACCTCTCCAGCATTTCTAATGACTCTTCAAATGGAGCGCTCCAGTGCTACAAGTGTTTGAGAACTATGGCTTTTGCTAGCAGCACCTTTAATGGGGGGAGGTTGACTCAGCACAACCACTGCTCACAGCTACTGTAAAGATATAACACCACATATACCAGTATGGGCCAGATCATCTCGTGCAATTTCCAATACACACCATCCACATCATCCCTTGAGACTCACCCCACATGATTTATTATGATTGATGTTCCCAAGCTTTCTGACAAAACATTAGAAGGGCCACATCTTATTGTTTTCATGAACAATGTTATACATATTCAAATGTCTAACTGGTGATGAAAATATAAAATAACAAAAATCACAACTCTAAAAAGACAATGCCACACAAAATTAAGCCACCTCTCTAGAATTTCTAATAACTCTTCTAATAGAGTGTGCCAATGCTGCAAATGTTTGAAAACTCTAGATGTTGCTAGCAGCACCTTGAGGGGCCGATTCATGGAACAAACATGCAAGCGGAAAAAAACAGGTGCACGCGTGCGATTCATGGAAGTCCCTGCGCGTGTACACCTCGGGATGTGTGCCAAACCCATGCATGGCGCACAAGTCACTGCAACATCCCGAAAGGCGTGCGCGACGCGCACAGTGAAAGCGCACATCCGCGGCGCATACACCAGAAAGTGGGTGGGACACGGGGCGTAACACGCGGAATGGGGAACACCGCGCGAAAATAAGGGCGTAACTGGGGATGTACTGCAGGGAAGCAGACGGAACGCCCACACGCACTCGAACCACACGTATTCATGGAATCGAATAGGGCAAAGCCACGCACAGCCAAAGACACGCACAAGCAGAAACACGTCCGCCACACGAAGGCAGGCGGTAGAGTCCCAGCGCATCACAAAAGTGGCAACATACAGCAATTGGGCCTGTGTGAGCGGGGTACGTGTATTTCGGTGGCGCACGGGAAGTTACACACGCGATTGAGCGGGGTACGTGTATTTCGGGGGCGCGCGGGAAGTTACACACGCGATTGAGCGGGGTACGTGTATTTCGGGGGCACGCGGGAAGTTACACACGCGATTGAGCGGGGTACGTGTATTTCGGGGGCGCGCGGGAAGTTACACACGCGATTGAGCGGGGTACGTGTATTTCGGGGACACACGGGAAGTCACACACGCGATTGAGCGGGGTACGTGTATTTCAGGGGTGCGCGAGAAGTTCCACACGCGATTTCAGCAGGGTACGGGGGACGTTCCACATGCGATTTCAGCATGGTACGTGCATTTCAGGGGTGCGCGGGAATTTCCACACGCGATTGGGCCCGTGCGAGCAGGGTACGCGTATCTCAGGGGTGCGCGGGAAGTGCCACACGCGATTTCAGCAGGGTACGTGTATTTCGGGGTGCGGGGGAAGTTCCACACGCGATTTCAGCATTGTATGTGCATTTCAGGGGTGCGCGGGAATTTCCACACGCGATTGGGCCCGTGCGAGCAGGTTACGCGTATCTCAGGGGTGCGCGGGAAGTGCCACACGCGATTTCAGCAGGGTACGTGTATTTCGGGGTGCGGGGAAAGTTTCACATGCGATTTCAGCAGGGTACGTGTATTCCACTGGTGCACGGGAAGTTCCACACACGATTCCATCAGGGTACGTGTATTTCAGGGGTGCGCAGGAATTTCCACACGCAACTGGGCCAGAGCGAGCAGGGTACGCGTATTTCAGGGGTGCACGGGAAGTTCCACACGCGATTCCATCAGGCTACGTGCATTACAGGGGTGCGCGGGGAGCACCACACGTGAATTGCACAGGGGCCTACCCTGCACATGTCCTGCAGGCACCCCATCCACCATGGCCATGCCCCCCAGCCAACCCACATGTCAACTTGCACTACTGCCCACCAACGCATGTCCCCCTGCAGCCCCAGCCACCAGGGGCACCCTCCACCAGGCCCCCACCCATGTCTCCCACCACCCCCAACCCCCAGCAGTACAGGGGCACCCTCCACCAGGCCCCCACCCATGTCCAACTCATGTTCCCCACCCCCCCACCCCCCAGCACTGTGGGGCACCTGCCAGCAGGCCCCCACCCATGTCCAGCTCATGTTCCCCACCACCCCCACCCCCCAGCACTGTGGGGCACCTGCCACCAGGCCCCCACCCATGTCCAACTCATGTTCCCCACCACCCCCACCCCCCAGCACTGTGGGGCACCTGCCAGCAGGCCCCCACCCATGTCCAACTCATGTTCCCCACCACCCCCACCCCCCAGCACTGTGGGGCACCTGCCAGCAGGCCCCCACCCATGTCCAACTCATGTTCCCCACCCCCCCACCCCCCAGCACTGTGGGGCACCTGCCAGCAGGCCCCCACCCATGTCCAACTCATGTTCCCCACCACCCCCACCCCCAGCACTGTGGGGCACCTGCCACCAGGCCCCCACCCATGTCCAACTCATGTTCCCCACCACCCCCACCCCCCAGCACTGTGGGGCACCTGCCACCAGGCCCCCACCCATGTCCAACTCATGTTCCCCACCACCCCCACCCCCCAGCACTGTGGGGCACCTGCCAGCAGGCCCCCACCCATGTCCAACTCATGTTCCCCACCACCCCCACCCCCCAGCACTGTGGGGCACCTGCCACCAGGCCCCCACCCATGTGCAACTCATGTCTCCCACCACCCCCACCCCCAGCCACCAGGGGCACCCTCCACCAGGCCCCAACCCATGTCTCCCACCCCCCCCACCCCCCAGCACTGTGGGGCACCTGCCAGCAGGCCCCCACCCATGTCTCCCAGCACTCCCACCCCCCAGCCACCAGGGGCAGCCTCCACCAGGCCCCCACCCATGTCTCCCAGCACCCCCACCCCCCAGCCACCAGGGGCAGTCTCCACCAGGCCCCCACCCATGTCTCCCAGCACCCCCACCCGCCAGCACTGTGGGGCACCTGCCAGCAGGCCCCCACCCATGTCCAACTCATGTTCCCCACCACCCCCACCCCCCAGCACTGTGGGGCACCCACCACCAGGCCCCCAGCCATGTCTCCGACCACCCCCACCCCCCCCAGTCACCAGGGGCAGCCTCCACCAGGCCCCCACCCATGTCTCCCAGCACCCCCACCCCCCAGCACTGTGGGGCACCTGCCAGCAGGCCCCCACCCATGTCCAACTCATGTTCCCCACCACCCCCACCCCCCAGCACTGTGGGGCACCTGCCACCAGGCCCCCACCCAAGTCCAACTCATGTTCCCCACCACCCCCACCCCCCAGCATTGTGGGGCACCTGCCAGCAGGCCCTCACCCATGTCCAACTCATGTTCCCCACCACCCCCACCCCCCAGCACTGTGGGGCACCAGCCAGCAGGCCCCCACCCATGTCCAACTCATGTTCCCCACCACCCCCACCCCCCAGCACCGTGGGGCACCTGCCACCAGGCCCCCACCCATGTCTCCCAACACCCCCACCCCCCCAGTCACCAGGGGCAGCCTCCACCAGGCCCCCACCCATGTCTCCCACCACCCCCACCCCCCAGCAGTGCAGGGGCACCCACCACCAGGCCCCCACCCATGTCTCCCACCACCCCCACCCCCCAGCCACCAGGGGCAGCCTCCACCCGGCCCCCACCCATGTCTCCCACCACCCCCACCCCCCCAGTCACCAGGGGCAGCCTCCACCAGGCCCCCACCCATGTCTACCAGCACCCCCACCCCCCAGCACTGTGGGGCACCTGCCAGCAGGCCCCCACCCATGTCCAACTCATGTTCCCCACCACCCCCACCCCCCAGCACTGTGGGGCACCTGCCAGCAGGCCCCCACCCATGTGCAACTCATGTCTCCCACCACCCCCACCCCCAGCCACCAGGGGCACCCTCCACCAGGCCCCCACCCATGTCTCCCACCCCCCCACCCCCCAGCACTGTGGGGCACCTGCCAGCGGGCTCCCACCCATGTCAACCAGCACCCCCACCCACCAGCCACCAGGGGCAGCCTCCACCAGGCCCCCACCCATGTGCAACTCATGTCTCACACCACCCCTACCCCCAGCCACCAGGGGCAGCCTCCACCAGGCCCCCACCCATGTCCAACTCATGTTCCCCACCACCCCCAACCCCCAGCACTGTGGGGCACCTGCCAGCAGGCCCCCACCCATGTGCAACTCATGTTCCCCACCACCCCCACCCCCCAGCACTGTGGGGCACCTGCCAGCAGGCCCCCACACATGTCCAACGCATGTTCCCCACCACCCCCACCCCCCAGCAGTGCAGGGGCAGCCACCACCAGGCCCCCACCCATGTCTCCCACCACCCCCACCCCCCAGCCACCAGGGGCAGCCTCCACCAGGCCCCCACCCATGTCTCCCAGCACCCCCACCCCCCAGTCACCAGGGGCAGCCTCCACCAGGCCCCCACCCATGTGCCCCACCACCCCCACCCCCTAGCAGTGCAGGGGCACCCACCACCAGGCCCCCACCCATGTCTCCCAGCACCCCCACCCCCCAGCCACCAGGGGCAGCCTCCACCAGGCGCCCACCCATGTCTCCCACCACCCCCACCCCCCAGCAGTGCAGGCGCACCCACCACCAGGCCCCACTCATGTCCACCACCACCCCGACCCCCCAGCCACCAGGGGCAGCCTCCACCAGGCCCCCACCCATGTCCAACTCATGTTCCCCACCACCCCCACCCCCCAGCACTGTGGGGCACCTGCCAGCAGGCCCCCACCCATGTCCAACTCATGTTCCCCAGCACCCCCACCCCCCAGCACTGTGGGGCACCTGCCAGCAGGCCCCCACCCATGTGCAACTCATGTCTCCCACCACACCCACCCCCAGCCACCAGGGGCACCCTCCACCAGGCCCCCACCCATGTCTCCCACCCCCTACCCCCCAGCACTCTGGGGCACCTGCCAGCAGGCCCCCACCCATGTCCAACTCATGTTCCCCACCACCCCCACCCCCCAGCACTGTGGGGCACCTGCCAGCAGGCCCCCACCAATGTGCAACTCATGTCTCCCACCACCCCCACCCCCAGCCACCAGGGGCACCCTCCACCAGGCCCCCACCCATGTCTCCCACCCCCCCACCCCCCAGCACTGTGGGGCACCTGCCAGCGGGCCCCCACCCATGTCACCCAGCACCCCCACCCACCAGCCACCAGGGGCAGCCTCCACCAGGCCCCCACCCATGTCCAACTCATGTTCCCCACCACCCCCACCCCCCAGCACTGTGGGGCACCTGCCAGCAGGCCCCCACCCATGTGCAACTCATGTCTCCCACCACCCCCACCCCCAGCCACCAGGGGCAGCCTCCACCAGGCCCCCACCCATGTCCAACTCATGTTCCCTAGCACCCCCACCCCCCAGCACTGTGGGGCACCTGCTAGCAGGCCCCCACCCATGTGCAACTCATGTCTCCCACCACCCCCACCCCCAGCCACCAGGGGCACCCTCCACCAGGCCCCCCCCCATGTCTCCCAGCCCCCCCCCACCCCCCAGCACTGTGGGGCACCTGCCAGCAGGCCCCCACCCATGTCCAACTCATGTTCCCCACCACCCCCACCCCCCAGCACTGTGGGGCACCTGCCAGCAGGCCCCCACCCATGTCCAACTCATGTTCCCCACCACCCCCACCCCCCAGCACTGTGGGGCACCTGCCAGCAGGCCCCCACCCATGTGCAACTCATGTCTCCCACCACCCCTACCCCCAGCCACCAGGGGCAGCCTCCACCAGGCCCCCATCCATGTCCAACTCATGTTCCCCACCACCCCCACCCCACAGAACTGTGGGGCACCTGCCAGCAGGCCCATGTCCAACCCATGTTCCCCACCACCCCCACCCCCCAGCACTGTGGGGCACCTGCCAGCAGGCCCCCACCCATGTCCAACTCATGTTCCCCACCACCCCCACCCCCCAGCACTGTGGGGCACCTGCCAGCAGGCCCCCACCCATGTGCAACTCATGTCTCCCAAGACCCCCACCCCCAGCCACCAGGGGCAGCCTCCACCAGGCCCCCACCCATGTCCAACTCATGTTCCCCACCACCCCCACCCACCAGCACTGTGGGTCACCTGCCAGCAGGCCCCCACCCATGCCCAACTCATGTTCCCCACCACCCCCACCCCCCAGCACTGTGGGGCACCTGCCACCAGGCCCCCACCCATGTGCAACTCATGTCTCCCACCACCCCCACCCCAGCCACCAGGGGCAGCCTCCACCAGGCCCCCACCCATGTCCAACTCATGTTCCCCACCACCCCCACCCCCCAGCACTGTTGGGCACCTGCCAGCAGGCCCCCACCCATGTCCAACTCATGTTCCCCACCACCCCCACCCCCCAGTACTGTGGGGCACCTGCCAGCAGGCCCCCACCCATGTCCAACTCATGTTCCCCACCACCCCCACCCCCCAGCACCGTGGGGCACCTGCCAGCAGGCCCCCACCCATGTCCAACTCATGTTCCCCACCACCCCCACCCCCCAGCAATGTGGGGCACCTGCCAGCAGGCCCCCACCCATGTGCAACTCATGTCTCCCACCACCTCCACCCCCAGCCACCAGGGGCAGCCTCCACCAGGCCCCCACCCATGTCCAACTCATGTTCCCCACCCCCCCCCACCCCCCAGCACTGTGGGGCACCTGCCAGCAGGCCCCCACCCATGTCCAACTCATGTTCCCCACCACCCCCACACCCCAGCACTGTGGGGCACCTGCCAGCAGGCCCCCACCCCTGTGCAACTCATGTTCCCCACCACCCCCACCCCCCAGCAATGTGGGGCACCTGCCAGCAGGCCCCCACCCATGTCACACGCATGTTCCCCACCCCCCCAACCCCCCAGCAGTGCAGGGGCAGCCACCACCAGGCCCCCACCCATGTCTCCCACCACCCCCACCCCCCAGCCACCAGGGGCAGCCTCCACCATTCCCCCACCCATGTCTCCCAGCACCCCCACCCCCCAGCCACCAGGGGCAGCCTCCACCAGGCCCCCACCCATGTCTCCCACCACCCCCACCCTGCAGCAGTGCAGGGGCAGCCTCCACCATGCCCCCACCCATGTCTCCCACCACCCCCACCCCCCAGCCACCAGGGGCAGCCTCCACCAGGCCCCCACCCATGTCCAACTCATGTTCCCCACCACCCCCACCCCCCAGCACTGTGGGGCACCTGCCAGCAGGCCCCCACCCATGTCCAAATCATGTTCCCCACCACCCCCACCCCCCAGCACTGTGGGGCACCTGCCAGCAGACCCCCACCCATGTGGAACTCATGTCTCCCACCACCCCCACCCCCAGCCACCAGGGGCAGCCTCCACTAGGCCCCCACCCATGTCCAACTCATGTTCCCCACCACCCCCACCCCCCAGCACTGTGGGGCACCTGCCAGCAGGCCCCCACCCATGTCCAACTCATGTTCCCCACCACCCCCACCCCCCAGCACTGTGGGGCACCTGCCAGCAGGCCCCCACCCATGTCCAACTCATGTTCCCCACCACCCCCACCCCCCCAGCACTGTGGGGCACCTGCCAGCAGGCCCCCACCCATGTCCAACTCATGTTCCCCACCACCCCCACCCCCCAGCACTGTGGGGCACCTGCCAGCAGGCCCCCACCCATGTGCAACTCATGTCTCCCACCACCCCCACTCCCAGCCACCAGGGGCAGCCTCCACCAGGCCCCCACCCATGTCCAACTCATGTTCCCCACCACCCTCACCCCCCGGCACTGTGGGGCACCTGCCAGCAGGCCCCCACCCATGTCCAACTCATGTTCCCCACCACCCCCACCCCCCAGCACTGTGGGGCACCTGCCACCAGGCCCCCACCCATGTGCAACTCATGTCTCCCACCACCCCCACCCCCAGCCACCAGGGGCAGCCTCCACCAGGCCCCCACCCATGTCCAACTCATGTTCCCCACCACCCCCACCCCCCAGCACTGTGGGGCACCTGCCAGCAGGCCCCCACCCATGTCCAACACATGTTCCCCACCACCCCCACCCCCCAGCACTGTGGGGCACCTGCCAGCTGGCCCCCACCCATGTCCAACTCATGTTCCCCACCACCCCCACCCCCCAGCACTGTGGGGCACCTGCCAGCAGGCCCCCACCCATGTCCAACTCATGTTCCCCACCACCCCCACCCCCCAGCACTGTGGGGCACCTGCCAGCAGGCCCCCACCCATGTGCAACTCATGTCTCCCACCACCCCCACCCCCAGCCACCAGGGGCAGCCTCCACCAGGCCCCCACCCATGTCCAACTCATGTTCCCCACCACCCCCACCCCCCAGCACTGTGGGGCACCTGCCAGCAGGCCCCCACCCAT
Organism: Ambystoma mexicanum; assembly: GCF_040938575.1. NCBI lineage: Eukaryota > Metazoa > Chordata > Amphibia > Caudata > Ambystomatidae > Ambystoma > Ambystoma mexicanum. The sequence continues at coordinate 756,773,222 of NC_090936.1, forward strand.
GTCCAACTCATGTTCCCCACCACCCCCACACCCCAGCACTGTGGGGCACCTGCCAGCAGGCCCCCACCCATGTCCAACTCATGTTCCCCACCACCCCCACCCCCCAGCACTGTGGGGCACCTGCCAGAAGGCCCCCACCCATGTCCAACTCATGTTCCCCACCACCCCCACCCCCCAGCACTGTGGGGCACCTGCCAGCAGGCCCCCACCCATGTGCAACTCATGTCTCACACCACCCCCACCCCCAGCCACCAGGGGCAGCCTCCACCAGGCCCCCACCCATGTCCAACTCATGTTCCCCACCACCCCCACCCCCCAGCACTGTGGGGCACCTGCCAGCAGGCCCCCACCCATGTCCAACTCATGTTCCCCACCACCCCCACCCCCCAGCACTGTGGGGCACCTGCCAGCAGGCCCCCACCCATGTGCAACTCATGTTCCCCACCACCCCCACCCCCCAGCACTGTGGGGCACCTGCCAGCAGGCCCCCACCCATGTCCAACACATGTTCCCCACCACCCCCACCCCCCAGCAGTGCAGGGGCAGCCACCACCAGGCCCCTACCCATGTCTCCCACCACCCCCACCCCCCAGCCACCAGGGGCAGCCTCCACCAGGCCCCCACCCATGTCTCCCAGCACCCCCACCCCCCCAGTCACCAGGGGCAGCCTCCACCAGGCCCCCACCCATGTCTCCCACCACCCCCACCCCCCAGCAGTGCAGGGGCACCCACCACCAGGCCCCCACCCATGTCTCCCAGCACCCCCACCCCCCAGCCACCAGGGGCAGCCTCCACCAGGCCCCCACCCATGTCTCCCACCACCCCCACCCCCCAGCAGTGCAGGGGCAGCCTCCACCAGGTCCCCACCCATGTCTCCCACCACCCCCACCCCCCAGCCACCAGGGGCAGCCTCCACCAGGCCCCCACCCATGTCCAACTCATGTTCCCCACCACCCCCACCCCCCCCAGCACTGTGGGGCACCTGCCAGCAGGCCCCCACCCATGTCCAACTCATGTTCCCCAGCACCCCCACCCCCCAGCACTGTGGGGCACCTGCCAGCAGGCCCCCACCCATGTGCAACTCATGTCTCCCACCACCCCAACCCCCAGCCACCAGGGGCACCCTCCACCAGGCCCCCACCCATGTCTCCCACACCCCCCTACCCCCCAGCACTGTGGGGCACCTGCCAGCAGGCCCCCACCCATGTCCAACTCATGTTCCCCAGCACCCCCACCCCCAGCACTGTGGGGCACCTGCCAGCAGGCCCCCACCCATGTGCAACTCATGTCTCCCACCACACCCACCCCCAGCCACCAGGGGCACCCTCCACCAGGCCCCCACCCATGTCTCCCACCCCCTACCCCCCAGCACTGTGGGGCACCTGCCAGCAGGCCCCCACCCATGTCCAACTCATGTTCCCCACCACCCCCACCCCCCAGCACTGTGGGGCACCTGCCAGCAGGCCCCCACCCATGTCCAACTCATGTTCCCCACCACCCCCACCCCCCAGCACTGTGGGGCACCTGCCAGCAGGCCCCCACCCATGTCCAACTCATGTTCCCCACCACCCCCACCCCCCAGCACTGTGGGGCACCTGCCAGCAGGCCCCCACCCATGTGCAACTCATGTCTCCCACCACCCCCACCCCCAGCCACCAGGGGCAGCCTCCACCAGGCCCCCACCCATGTCCAACTCATGTTCCCCACCACCCCCACCCCCCAGCACTGTGGGGCACCTGCCAGCAGGCCCCCACCCATGTCCAACTCATGTTCCCCACCACCCCCACACCCCAGCACTGTGGGGCACCTGCCAGCAGGCCCCCACCCATGTCCAACTCATGTTCCCCACCACCCCCACCCCCCAGCACTGTGGGGCACCTGCCAGAAGGCCCCCACCCATGTCCAACTCATGTTCCCCACCACCCCCACCCCCCAGCACTGTGGGGCACCTGCCAGCAGGCCCCCACCCATGTGCAACTCATGTCTCACACCACCCCCACCCCCAGCCACCAGGGGCAGCCTCCACCAGGCCCCCACCCATGTCCAACTCATGTTCCCCACCACCCCCACCCCCCAGCACTGTGGGGCACCTGCCAGCAGGCCCCCACCCATGTCCAACTCATGTTCCCCACCACCCCCACCCCCCAGCATTGTGGGCCACCTGCCAGCAGGCCCCCACCCATGTCCAACTCATGTTCCCCACCACCCCCACCCCGCAGCACTGTGGGGCACCTGCCAGCAGGCCCCCACCCATGTGCAACTCATGTCTCCCACCACCCCCACCCCCAGCCACCAGGGGCAGCCTCCACCAGGCCCCCACCCATGTCCAACTCATGTTCCCCACCACCCCCACCCCCCAGCACTGTGGGGCACCTGCCAGCAGGCCCCCACCCATGTCCAACTCATGTTCCCCACCACCCCCACACCCCAGCACTGTGGGGCACCTGCCAGCAGGCCCCCACCCATGTCCAACTCATGTTCCCCACCACCCCCCCAGCACTGTGGGGCACCTGCCAGAAGGCCCCCACCCATGTCCAACTCATGTTCCCCACCACCCCCACCCCCCAGCACTGTGGGGCACCTGCCAGCAGGCCCCCACCCATGTGCAACTCATGTCTCACACCACCCCCACCCCCAGCCACCAGGGGCAGCCTCCACCAGGCCCCCACCCATGTCCAACTCATGTTCCCCACCACCCCCACCCCCCAGCACTGTGGGGCACCTGCCAGCAGGCCCCCACCCATGTCCAACTCATGTTCCCCACCACCCCCACACCCCAGCACTGTGGGGCACCTGCCAGCAGGCCCCCACCCATGTCCAACTCATGTTCCCCACCACCCCCACCCCCCAGCACTGTGGGGCACCTGCCAGAAGGCCCCCACCCATGTCCAACTCATGTTCCCCACCACCCCCACCCCCCAGCACTGTGGGGCACCTGCCAGCAGGCCCCCACCCATGTGCAACTCATGTCTCACACCACCCCCACCCCCAGCCACCAGGGGCAGCCTCCACCAGGCCCCCACCCATGTCCAACTCATGTTCCCCACCACCCCCACCCCCCAGCACTGTGGGGCACCTGCCAGCAGGCCCCCACCCATGTCCAACTCATGTTCCCCACCACCCAGCACCCCCCAGCATTGTGGGGCACCTGCCAGCAGGCCCCCACCCATGTCCAACTCATGTTCCCCACCACCCCCACCCCCCAGCACTGTGGGGCACCTGCCAGCAGGCCCCCACCCATGTGCAACTCATGTCTCCCACCACCCCCACCCCCAGCCACCAGGGGCAGCCTCCACCAGGCCCCCACCCATGTCCAACTCATGTTCCCCACCACCCCCACCCCCCAGCACTGAGGGGCACCTGCCAGCAGGCCCCCACCCATGTCCAACTCATGTTCCCCACCACCCCCACACCCCAGCACTGTGGGGCACCTGCCAGCAGGCCCCCACCCATGTCCAACTCATGTTCCCCACCACCCCCACCCCCCAGCACTGTGGGGCACCTGCCAGAAGGCCCCCACCCATGTCCAACTCATGTTCCCCACCACCCCCACCCCCCAGCACTGTGGGGCACCTGCCAGGAGGCCCCCACCCATGTGCAACTCATGTCTCACACCACCCCCAGCCACCAGGGGCAGCCTCCACCAGGCCCCCACCCATGTCCAACTCATGTTCCCCACCACCCCCACCCCCCACCACTGTGGGGCACCTGCCAGCAGGCCCCCACCCATGTCCAACTCATGTTCCCCACCACCCCCACCCCCTAGCACTGTGGGGCACCTGCCAGCAGGCCCCCACCCATGTGCAACTCATGTTCCCCACCACCCCCACCCCCCAGCACTGTGGGGCACCTGCCAGCAGGCCCCCACCCATGTCCAACACATGTTCCCCACCACCCCCACCCCCCAGCAGTGCAGGGGCAGCCACCACCAGGCCCCTACCCATGTCTCCCACCACCCCCACCCCCCAGCCACAAGGGGCAGCCTCCACCAGGCCCCCACCCATGTCTCCCAGCACCCCCACCCCCCCAGTCACCAGGGGCAGCCTCCACCAGGCCCCCACCCATGTCTCCCACCACCCCCACCCCCCAGCAGTGCAGGGGCACCCACCACCAGGCCCCCACCCATGTCTCCCAGCACCCCCACCCCCCAGCCACCAGGGGCAGCCTCCACCAGGCCCCCACCCATGTCTCCCACCACCCCCACCCCCCAGCAGTGCAGGGGCAGCCTCCACCAGGTCCCCACCCATGTCTCCCACCACCCCCACCCCCCAGCCACCAGGGGCAGCCTCCACCAGGCCCCCACCCATGTCCAACTCATGTTCCCCACCCCCCCACCCCCCCAGCACTGTGGGGCACCTGCCAGCAGGCCCCCACCCATGTCCAACTCATGTTCCCCAGCACCCCCACCCCCCAGCACTGTGGGGCACCTGCCAGCAGGCCCCCACCCATGTGCAACTCATGTCTCCCACCACCCCAACCCCCAGCCACCAGGGGCACCCTCCACCAGGCCCCCACCCATGTCTCCCACACCCCCCTACCCTCCAGCACTGTGGGGCACCTGCCAGCAGGCCCCCACCCATGTCCAACTCATGTTCCCCAGCACCCCCACCCCCAGCACTGTGGGGCACCTGCCAGCAGGCCCCCACCCATGTGCAAATCATGTCTCCCACCACACCCACCCCCAGCCACCAGGGGCACCCTCCACCAGGCCCCCACCCATGTCTCCCACCCCCTACCCCCCAGCACTGTGGGGCACCTGCCAGCAGGCCCCCACCCATGTCCAACTCATGTTCCCCACCACCCCCACCCCCCAGCACTGTGGGGCACCTGCCAGCAGGCCCCCACCAATGTGCAACTCATGTCTCCCACCACCCCCACCCCCAGCCACCAGGGGCACCCTCCACCAGGCCCCCACCCATGTCTCCCACCCCCCCACCCCCCAGCACTGTGGGGCACCTGCCAGCGGGCCCCCACCCATGTCACCCAGCACCCCCACCCACCAGCCACCAGGGGCAGCCTCCACCAGGCCCCCACCCATGTCCAACTCATGTTCCCCACCCCCCCTCACCCCCCAGCACTGTGGGGCACCTGCCAGCAGGCCCCCACCCATGTGCAACTCATGTCTCCCACCACCCCCACCCCCAGCCACCAGGGGCAGCCTCCACCAGGCCCCCACCCATGTCCAACTCATGTTCCCCAGCACCCCCACCCCCCAGCACTGTGGGGCACCTGCCAGCAGGCCCCCACCCATGTGCAACTCATGTCTCCCACCACCCCCACCCCCAGCCACCAGGGGCACCCTCCACCAGGCCCCCCCCATGTCTCCCAGCCCCCCCGCCCCCCAGCACTGTGGGGCACCTGCCAGCAGGCCCCCACCCATGTCCAACTCATGTTCCCCACCACCCCCACCCCCCAGCACTGTGGGGCACCTGCCAGCAGGCCCCCACCCATGTCCAACTCATGTTCCCCACCACCCCCACCCCCCAGTACTGTGGGGCACCTGCCAGCAGGCCCCCACCCATGTCCAACTCATGTTCCCCACCCCCCCCACCCCCCAGCACCGTGGGGCACCTGCCAGCAGGCCCCCACCCATGTCCAACTCATGTTCCCCACCACCCCCACCCCCCAGCAATGTGGGGCACCTGCCAGCAGGCCCCCACCCATGTGCAACTCATGTCTCCCACCACCTCCACCCCCAGCCACCAGGGGCAGCCTCCACCAGGCCCCCACCCATGTCCAACTCATGTTCCCCACCCCCCCACCCCCCAGCAGTGCAGGGGCAGCCACCACCAGGCCCCCACCCATGTCTCCCACCACCCCCACCCCCCAGCCACCAGGGGCAGCCTCCACCAGGCCCCCACCCATGTCTCCCAGCACCCCCACCCCCCAAGTCACCAGGGGCAGCCTCCACCATTCCCCCACCCATGTCTCCCAGCACCCCCACCCCCCAGCCACCAGGGGCAGCCTCCACCAGGCCCCCACCCATGTCTCCCACCACCCCCACCCTGCAGCAGTGCAGGGGCAGCCTCCACCATGCCCCCACCCATGTCTCCCACCACCCCCACCCCCCAGCCACCAGGGGCAGCCTCCACCAGGCCCCCACCCATGTCTCCCACCACCCCCACCCTGCAGCAGTGCAGGGGCAGCCTCCACCAGGCCCCCACCCATGTCTCCCACCACCCCCACCCCCCAGCAGTGCAGGGGCACCCACCACCAGGCCCCCACCCATGTCTCCCAGCACCCCCACCCCCCAGCCACCAGGGGCAGCCTCCACCAGGCCCCCACCCATGTCTCCCACCACCCCCACCCCCCAGCAGTGCAGGGGCAGCCTCCACCAGGTCCCCACCCATGTCTCCCACCACCCCCACCCCCCAGCCACCAGGGGCAGCCTCCACCAGGCCCCCACCCATGTCCAACTCATGTTCCCCACCCCCCCACCCCCCCAGCACTGTGGGGCACCTGCCAGCAGGCCCCCACCCATGTCCAACTCATGTTCCCCAGGACCCCCACCCCCCCGCACTGTGGGGCACCTGCCAGCAGGCCCCCACCCATGTGCAACTCATGTCTCCCACCACCCCAACCCCCAGCCACCAGGGGCACCCTCCACCAGGCCCCCACCCATGTCTCCCACACCCCCCTACCCTCCAGCACTGTGGGGCACCTGCCAGCAGGCCCCCACCCATGTCCAACTCATGTTCCCCAGCACCCCCACCCCCAGCACTGTGGGGCACCTGCCAGCAGGCCCCCACCCATGTGCAAATCATGTCTCCCACCACACCCACCCCCAGCCACCAGGGGCACCCTCCACCAGGCCCCCACCCTTGTCTCCCACCCCCTACCCCCCAGCACTGTGGGGCACCTGCCAGCAGGCCCCCACCCATGTCCAACTCATGTTCCCCACCACCCCCACCCCCCAGCACTGTGGGGCACCTGCCAGCAGGCCCCCACCAATGTGCAACTCATGTCTCCCACCACCCCCACCCCCAGCCACCAGGGGCACCCTCCACCAGGCCCCCACCCATGTCTCCCACCCCCCCACCCCCCAGCACTGTGGGGCACCTGCCAGCGGGCCCCCACCCATGTCACCCAGCACCCCCACCCACCAGCCACCAGGGGCAGCCTCCACCAGGCCCCCACCCATGTCCAACTCATGTTCCCCACCCCCCCCACCCCCCAGCACTGTGGGGCACCTGCCAGCAGGTCCCCACCCATGTGCAACTCATGTCTCCCACCACCCCCACCCCCAGCCACCAGGGGCAGCCTCCACCAGGCCCCCACCCATGTCCAACTCATGTTCCCCAGCACCCCCACCCCCCAGCACTGTGGGGCACCTGCCAGCAGGCCCCCACCCATGTGCAACTCATGTCTCCCACCACCCCCACCCCCAGCCACCAGGGGCACCCTCCACCAGGCCCCCCCCATGTCTCCCAGCCCCCCCAACCCCCAGCACTGTGGGGCACCTGCCAGCAGGCCCCCACCCATGTCCAACTCATGTTCCCCACCACCCCCACCCCCCAGCACTGTGGGGCACCAGCCAGCAGGCCCCCACCCATGTCCAACTCATGTTCCCCACCACCCCCACCCCCCAGCACTGTGGGGCACCTGCCAGCAGGCCCCCACCCATGTGCAACTCATGTCTCCCACCACCTCTACCCCCAGCCACCAGGGGCAGCCTCCACCAGGCCCCCACCCATGTCCAACTCATGTTCCCCACCACCCCCACCCCCCAGAACTGTGGGGCACCTGCCAGCAGGCCCCTACCCATGTCCAACTCATGTTCCCCACCACCCCCACCCCCCAGCACTGTGGGGCACCTGCCAGCAGGCCCCCACCCATGTCCAACTCATGTTCCCCACCACCCCCACCCCCCAGCACTGTGGGGCACCTGCCAGCAGGCCCCCACCCATGTCCAACTCATGTTCCCCACCACCCCCACCCCCCAGCACTGTGGGGCACCTGCCAGCAGGCCCCCACCCATGTGCAACTCATGTCTCCCACCACCCCCACCCCCAGCCACCAGGGCAGCCTCCACCAGGCCCCCACCCATGTCCAACTCATGTTCCCCACCACCCCCACCCACCAGCACTGTGGGGCACCTGCCAGCAGGCCCCCACCCATGCCCAACTCATGTTCCCCACCACCCCCACCCCCCAGCACTGTGGGGCACCTGCCACCAGGCCCCCACCCATGTGCAACTCATGTCTCCCACCACCCCCACCCCAGCCACCAGGGGCAGCCTCCACCAGGCCCCCACCCATGTCCAACTCATGTTCCGCACAACCCCCACCCCCCAGCACTGTGGGGCACCTGCCAGCAGGCCCCCACCCATGTCCAACTCATGTTCCCCACCACCCCCACCCCCCAGTACTGTGGGGCACCTGCCAGCAGGCCCCCACCCATGTCCAACTCATGTTCCCCACACCCCCCACCCCCCAGCACCGTGGGGCACCTGCCAGCAGGCCCCCACCCATGTCCAACTCATGTTCCCCACCACCCCCACCCCCCAGCAATGTGGGGCATCTGCCAGCAGGCCCCCACCCATGTGCAACTCATGTCTCCCACCACCTCCACCCCCAGCCACCAGGGGCAGCCTCCACCAGGCCCCCACCCATGTCCAACTCATGTTCCCCACCCCCCCCACCCCCCAGCAGTGCAGGGGCAGCCACCACCAGGCCCCCACCCATGTCGACCACCACCCCCACCCCCCAGCCACCAGGGGCAGCCTCCACCAGGCCCCCACCCATGTCTCCCAGCACCCCCACCCCCCAAGTCACCAGGGGCAGCCTCCACCATTCCCCCACCCATGTCTCCCAGCACCCCCACCCCCCAGCCACCAGGGGCAGCCTCCACCAGGCCCCCACCCATGTCTCCCACCACCCCCACCCTGCAGCAGTGCAGGGGCAGCCTCCACCATGCCCCCACCCATGTCTCCCACCACCCCCACCCCCCAGCCACCAGGGGCAGCCTCCACCAGGCCCCCACCCATGTCCAACTCATGTTCCCCACCACCCCCACCCCCCAGCACTGTGGGGCACCTGCCTGCAGGCCCCCACCCATGTCCAAATCATGTTCCCCACCACCCCCACCCCCCAGCACTGTGGGGCACCTGCCAGCAGACCCCCACCCATGTGGAACTCATGTCTCCCACCACCCCCACCCCCAGCCACCAGGGGCAGCCTCCACCAGGCCCCCGACCATGTCCAACTCATGTTCCCCACCACCCCCACACCCCAGCACTGTGGGGCACCTGCCAGCAGGCCCCCACCCATGTCCAACTCATGTTCCCCACCACCCCCACCCCCCAGCACTGTGTGGCACCTGCCAGCAGGCCCCCACCCATGTCCAACTCATGTTCCCCACCACCCCCACCCCCCAGCACTGTGGGGCACCTGCCAGCAGGCCCCCACCCATGTCCAACTCATGTTCCCCACCACCCCCACCCCCCAGCACTGTGGGGCACCTGCCAGCAGGCCCCCACCCATGTGCAACTCATGTCTCCCACCACCCCCACTCCCAGCCACCAGGGGCAGCCTCCACCAGGCCCCCACCCATGTCCAACTCATGTTCCCCACCACCCCCACCCCCCGGCACTGTGGGGCACCTGCCAGCAGGCCCCCACCCATGTCCAACTCATGTTCCCCACCACCCCCACCCCGCAGCACTGTGGGGCACCTGCCACCAGGCCCCCACCCATGTGAAACTCATGTCTCTCACCACCCCCAGCCACCAGGGGCAGCCTCCACCAGGCCCCCTACCATGTCCAACTCATGTTCCCCACCACCCCCACCCCCCAGCACTGTGGGGCACCTGCCAGCAGGCCCCCACCCATGTCCAACTCATGTTCCCCACCACCCCCACCCCCCAGCACTGTGGGGCACCTGCCAGCAGGCCCCCACCCATGTCCAACTCATGTTCCCCACCACCCCCACCCCCCAGCACTGTGGGGCACCTGCCAGCAGGCCCCCACCCATGTCCAACTCATGTTCCCCACCACCCCCACCCCCCAGCACTGTGGGGCACCTGCCAGCAGGCCCCCACCCATGTGCAACTCATGTCTCCCACCACCCCCACCCCCAGCCACCAGGGGCAGCCTCCACCAGGCCCCCACCCATGTCCAACTCATGTTCCCCACCACCCCCACCCCCCAGCACTGTGGGGCACCTGCCAGCAGGCCCCCACCCATGTCCAACTCATGTTCCCCACCACCCCCACACCCCAGCACTGTGGGGCACCTGCCAGCAGGCCCCCACCCATGTCTCCCACCACCCCCACCCCCCAGCCACCAGGGGCAGCCTCCACCAGGCCCCCACCCATGTCCAACTCATGTTCCCCACCACCCCCACCCCCCAGCACTGTGGGGCACCTGCCTGCAGGCCCCCACCCATGTCCAAATCATGTTCCCCACCACCCCCACCCCCCAGCACTGTGGGGCACCTGCCAGCAGACCCCCACCCATGTGGAACTCATGTCTCCCACCACCCCCACCCCCAGCCACCAGGGGCAGCCTCCACCAGGCCCCCGACCATGTCCAACTCATGTTCCCCACCACCCCCACCCCCCAGCACTGTGGGGCACCTGCCAGCAGGCCCCCACCCATGTCCAACTCATCTTCCCCACCACCCCCACCCCCCAGCACTGTGTGGCACCTGCCAGCAGGCCCCCACCCATGTCCAACTCATGTTCCCCACCACCCCCACCCCCCAGCACTGTGGGGCACCTGCCAGCAGGCCCCCACCCATGTCCAACTCATGTTCCCCACCACCCCCACACCCCAGCACTGTGGGGCACCTGCCAGCAGGCCCCCACCCATGTGCAACTCATGTCTCCCACCACCCCCACTCCCAGCCACCAGGGGCAGCCTCCACCAGGCCCCCACCCATGTCCAACTCATGTTCCCCACCACCCCCACCCCCCGGCACTGTGGGGCACCTGCCAGCAGGCCCCCACCCATGTCCAACTCATGTTCCCCACCACCCCCACCCCCCAGCACTGTGGGGCACCTGCCACCAGGCCCCCACCCATGTGAAACTCATGTCTCTCACCACCCCCAGCCACCAGGGGCAGCCTCCACCAGGCCCCCACCCATGTCCAACTCATGTTCCCCACCACCCCCACCCCCCAGCACTGTGGGGCACCTGCCAGCAGGCCCCCACCCATGTCCAACTCATGTTCCCCACCACCCCCACCCCCCAGCACTGTGGGGCACCTGCCAGCAGGCCCCCACCCATGTCCAACTCATGTTCCCCACCACCCCCACCCCCCAGCACTGTGGGGCACCTGCCAGCAGGCCCCCACCCATGTCCAACTCATGTTCCCCACCACCCCCACCCCCCAGCACTGTGGGGCACCTGCCAGCAGGCCCCCACCCATGTGCAACTCATGTCTCCCACCACCCCCACCCCAGCCACCAGGGGCAGCCTCCACCAGGCCCCCACCCATGTCCAACTCATGTTCCCCACCACCCCCACCCCCCAGCACTGTGGGGCACCTGCCAGCAGGCCCCCACCCATGTCCAACTCATGTTCCCCACCACCCCCACACCCCAGCACTGTGGGGCACCTGCCAGCAGGTGCCCACCCATGTCCAACTCATGTTCCCCACCACCCCCACCCCCCAGCACTGTGGGGCACCTGCCAGAAGGCCCCCACCCATGTCCAACTCATGTTCCCCACCACCCCCACCCCCCAGCACTGTGGGGCACCTGCCAGCAGGCCCCCACCCATGTGCAACTCATGTCTCACACCACCCCCACCCCCAGCCACCAGGGGCAGCCTCCACCAGGCCCCCACCCATGTTCAACTCATGTTCCCCACCACCCCCACCCCCCAGCACTGTGGGGCACCTGCCAGCAGGCCCCCACCCATGTCCAACTCATGTTCCCCACCACCCCCACCCCCCAGCACTGTGGGGCACCTGCCAGCAGGCCCCCACCCATGTGCAACTCATGTTCCCCACCACCCCCACCCCCCAGCACTGTGGGGCACCTGCCAGCAGGCCCCCACCCATGTCCAACGCATGTTCCCCACCACCCCCACCCCCCAGCAGTGCAGGGGCAGCCACCACCAGGCCCCCACCCATGTCTCCCACCACCCCCACCCCCCAGCCACCAGGGGCAGCCTCCACCAGGCCCCCACCCATGTCTCCCAGCACCCCCACCCCCCCAGTCACCAGGGGCAGCCTCCACCAGGCCCCCACCTATGTCTCCCACCACCCCCACCCCCCAGCAGTGCAGGGGCAGCCTCCACCAGGCCCCCACCCATGTCTCCCACCACCCCCACCCCCCAGCCACCAGGGGCAGCCTCCACCAGGCCCCCACCCATGTCCAACTCATGTTCCCCACCACCCCCACCCCCCCAGCACTGTGGGGCACCTGCCAGCAGGCCCCCACCCATGTCCAACTCATGTTCCCCAGCACCCCCACCCCCCAGCACTGTGGGGCACCTGCCAGCAGGCCCCCACCCATGTGCAACTCATGTCTCCCACCACCCCAACCCCCAGCCACCAGGGGCACCCTCCACCAGGCCCCCACCCATGTCTCCCACACCCCCCTACCCCCCAGCACTGTGGGGCACCTGCCAGCAGGCCCCCACCCATGTCCAACTCATGTTCCCCAGCACCCCCACCCCCAGCACTGTGGGGCACCTGCCAGCAGGCCCCCACCCATGTCCAACTCATGTTCCCCACCACCCCCACCCCCCAGCACTGTGGGGCACCTGCCAGCAGGCCCCCACCCATGTGCAACTCATGTCTCCCACCACCCCCACCCCCAGCCACCAGGGGCAGCCTCCACCAGGCCCCCACCCATGTCCAACTCATGTTCCCCACCACCCCCACCCCTCAGCACTGTGGGGCACCTGCCAGCAGGCCCCCACCCATGTCCAACTCATGTTCCCCACCACCCCCACCCCCAGCACTGTGGGGCACCTGCCAGCAGGCCCCCACCCATGTGCAACTCATGTTCCCCACCACCCCCACCCCCCAGCACTGTGGGGCACCTGCCAGCAGGCCCCCACCCATGTCCAACGCATGTTCCCCACCACCCCCACCCCCCAGCAGTGCAGGGGCACCCACTACCAGGCCCCCACCCATGTCTCCCACCACCCCCACCCCCCCAGTCACCAGGGGCAGCCTCCACCAGGCCCCCACCCATGTCTCCCACCACCTCCACCCCCCAGCAGTGCAGGGGCAGCCACCACCAGGCCCCCACCCATGTCTCCCACCACCCCCACCCCCCAGCCACCAGGGGCAGCCTCCACTAGGCCCCCACCCATGTCTCCCACCACCCCCACCCCCCAGTCACCAGGGGCAGCCTCCACCAGGCCCCCACCCATGTCTCCCACCACCCCCACCCCCCAGCAGTGCAGGGTCACCCACCACCAGGCCCCCACCCATGTCTCCCACCACCCCCACCACCCCAGTCACCAGGGGCAGCCTCCACCAGGCCCCCACCCATGTCTCCCACCACCCCCACCCCCCAGCACTGTGGGGCACCTGCCAGCAGGCCCCCATCCATGTGCAACTCATGTTCCCCAGCCAACATATCATCACAATCTAGATCCCTGGTCCCTATGGTCAGCCTCCAAATGCAATACACCCACCCGAGTATTGCATCCACCCACTCATAATTTGCAATTACATCACAGAACACCAATTGCAAGTTCCGAAACAAACACATTTCCCTCACATACACCCAATGGGTGTCAGTGAATCTCAAAACACATATCATGAAATGCATGAAACCAATGAGATACCACACATTGAAGTTCACCAAAAAAAATATGTATTAAAGGAAACATAAATAGAATAAAAAATGAAGAAACAGAAACGTGAATGTACAAAAATGAAAAGAAGCATGTCCGTTAAAAAAAGCAAAACCAAAAATAAAATTCCAAAGTAATGTTGTCCAAAGTCAATGTCCACAAAACAAAATCCAATGGGAAATAAAAAAGAAAGCCATTGCTCCATGGTTAAAAAGTGAAAAAAAAATACAATCCAACTGTGAACTATGTACATGGGAACAAGCCACGGTCCATTATCCCAACAAAATAAACGAAACCTATCTAACTACACTAACTAATAAAATAAACTATATACAAAAATGTGGCCAATGTCCGAAAGGTCCAAATAAAATAAAAACAAAAATGAAACCTAACACTACCTACATAACTATGTACAAGGGCAGCGGGCTAGTTTCACGGCTCACTTGTGGATGTCCCGGGCCAGGGCATCATCGAACTCCTCCTCAATGTCCCGGAGGCGGTCCTCCTCCATGGCCCCGAGGGTCCGCAGGGCCGTCGACGTCTCCACCTCCAAACCCCTGCGGATTGCCTCGAGGCACTCGGCCCGCCTCAGGGCCCTCTGCATGGAGTTCTCCGCCCTGACCATTGTGAGCCGTGCCTCTTCCGCCCGCTGCCGCTCCGCATCTATGGCGTGGCCCAACCGCTGCCACACGGAAGACACTCTCTGTCCTGGGTCCTCCTGCCCTCCGGCCGATGCCTGCCCCTCCGATGTTGAAGGCCCCGAGCCTTCATGGCTCCCACCACGTTGCTGCTGCTGCTCTACCTCTACCTGTGCACTGCCTCCTGCTGCCTGCACATCCTCTGCCGGCTGGGGTGCAGTCGTTGATGTGGCCACCCCTGCTGGACGTCCGACTCCCGACTGTGGCAGGGATGCCTCCTCCACCAGCCTGGCCGCACCGTCAGAGGCAGCTCCACAGGGCACCCAGGTGACTGATGGGTGGGAAGATGGCACAGAGGATGACTGGCGCGTAGGGGGTCCAGTTGAGGAGGGGGTCGGAGCAAGCCCCATCAGACGGAGGAATCCGGCCTGGGTGACCTGTCCCAGCAGGCTGACGTGGTCAACGAGCCATTCGAGATGACTTGCAGTCTCTTCATGAAAAGACTGCAGGTCACCTCGCATGGCCCGTTGACGCAACGCCACACCAGCCAGGACAGGCTCAACCCGGACCTGGATAGCCACGTCCGCAGGCAGAGGAAGGCCAGTTGACGTGAGCTCATCCCCTGCCTGAAAATGGGTCTGGACTTAGGCATCCCTGCTGGTGCAAGATGATGCAGGGACAGGATCAGGGACAGGATTGCACACAGGCACCTCTGGGGCGGCCTGTGCTGCCTCCTGTCCCTGGTCCTGCACTGCACCACTAGCACCAGTGGGATCCCCACCTCCAGACCCCGTCTCCGGTGCTTGCACGGCCTCCTCCTCCACCAAACCCCCCACCAACCTGGATGACTCTGTTCCCCTGTTGGGCCCTGTGGGGTCCCAGCTGCCCCTTCTGTTGCTGAGGAGTCCAACTCCAACCTACGCCTCTTGGACCTCCCCCCGGCGGCTGCGGCCTGGGACGCGGCACCGGACTCCTCACTCCCCGACGAGATGACAACATGGGAGGGGAGCCGGGCCTTGCGTCTCCGGCTGGCGGTGGGATCCCCGCCGCTGTGCTCCACAGCACCTTCTCCGCCCTCTTCATCAGTTGGCGCTGCAGACAGGGAGAAACAAAACACAGGCATCAGGGCACTGTACAATGGACACATACACACATGACAGTTGTACATGAGTGGCATTGGCAAACCTCAGACATGTCATCACAATCCCCAACACACATGTCATTACAACTCGCACACATGAGCCATACCACAGCCATATCGCAACTGCCACCACCATCCATACACATACAACAGCATGAGCAGCCAAAGGTGAGCCAGACATCACATGCAACACAGGAAGTGCACCACACATGTACACACACCACCACACTTGCATGCATGTGTACACATCTGCCAAGTGTTGCAGTGTTCAGACGGGCATCCATGTCACATCTGCCAATCAGGCTTCCACATACCGCTGTCACATGCATCCATGTTGCATCACTGTTGCACCCTTGTCAAATACACACACATGCACATGTACACAGTGCTGATACATGCAGCCAAAAACATCATACATGCGTGACATCACGGACATGTCTACTTACATACACATTCATCCAAACATGTGTGCCCACACAACTGCATTTGGCATGCAAGCCTACACACACAAGCACCATCCATGACTCACACATTACAGCCCTCCCATGTGTCAGCCCCACGGCCCTGTACACCCCCACCCATACTCGACCCCATACAAACAGATGTGCAACCTGCACACTAGTGAATAATCACCACACGCACTGCTCACAATCAGGATGCATGTACACTCACCGCTCAACTCCAGACGGGTCTGCTTCTCTAGGACCTGGACGTGGAGCGCTGGAGATATGCGTTCCAGGACCCTCATCTGTTCTTCCGACAAGTGGCCCCGGCGCCCCTTGGCATCCGCTGCCTTCAAGAGGCGCCGGGCCTTGTTCAGGGTCCTGGACCTGAAGCCCTCCCAGCGCTTATTGACATGTTGTAAGTCGCGGACTGCCACCCCCTCCACGTTGATGGCAGTCACGATATCAGTCCAGATCCGAGTCCGTCCTTCCTTGTCGGCGCGGGAACTTCCGAAGAGGGCATCATACTGTCCCAGGACTTGCTCCACCAGGACACCAACTTCGGTGGCACTGAAGCTGGCGCCCCTCTGCCTCTCTGGCCGGGGGTTGTCAGTGGTCCCAGATGGTGTTTGCCCCGACATGACAACCCCAGAGGCAGGAGTGGGTGGGCAACTGGGTCCTGGGGCTGGGCTGTGGAGCGATGGAATCCCAGTCGGGAGTCTTCGGTTCCAGCAGGGGTGGTCACAGCAACAGCACCCCTGGCTGATGTGCAGGCAGCAAATGGCAGGGCACGTGGGCAGCAGGCAGTCAGGCAGCAGCAGATGGCAGGTGGGAGCGTGCTCGGGGCTCTGAGGGGCAGTAGTTCGGACTTCTGGGCAGGAGCGTGGTCTTCCGTGTGCTTACGTGTGGCCAGCTTGATACGGAGTGATTTGGCACGTGAAAAATCTGCACGTCAGCGTGTAATTCGAGGAAAGGCTCTTAGCGCATAAGCCCGTCTGCACGCATATGCATTTTCATTGGACCAAAGGCCCTTAGCGCGTGAGCGCGTCTGTGACGTGACGCGCGCAGGTGTTTCCCTCATTGCACGTGATGACAGAACACACGTGGATTTCCACCAATCGCGTGTGAAAGTTCCCGGCACCCCGGAACACAAGTACCCAGGCTAATCGCGTGTGGAACTTCCCGCGCACCCCGAAACACACGTACCCAGGCCAGTTGCGTGTACGCTCACTCCCCTCCGATCACACGCGATGACACTCGGACCGTATCCGAATACGGGAAACCCGCGCACGGCAAAAGACGTGCACAGGCATCAACGCGTCCGCCCACACGAAGGCAGGCGGAGCCGTCCCCGCGCACAGCATAAAAGTGCGCGCAAACAACAAACGCGTATATACAGCTACGATGAATGCCCCATTTGTCGCTGCACTGATCGTGGGACACCGCAGGAGGAGGAGAATAGCCAGGGCACGCATTTTCGCACCACGGACAAGCCTTTTTGGGATGCCTGACGACCAGGTCTATGGCAGGTATAGGTTTCCACCCCATATCATCCTAGACCTGGTCAGGGAGTGGGAAGATGACCTCACATCCCCCACCCTTTGCTCCCAAGCATTGAGCCCCTTGGAGAAGCTGCTCAATGTCCTGCATTTTTTGGCCACTGGGTCATTTCAGCGAACCACTGCCATAGTGGGGGGGGTCTCACAGGCCACGCAGTCACGCTGCCTACACCAGGTACTGGCAATCATGACAGCGCGCCCATCAGTCCGCAGGCACATATACATGCCCAGAACACCCGCAGAAAGGCAGGCCATTGTCCTGGATTTTTTCAGGGTGGCACACTTCCCCAAAGTGCTCGGTGCCATAGATTGCACCCATGTGGCCTTACGTCCACCTAGGGCCATTGAACACATCTACCAAAACCGCAAGCACTGGCATTCCATCAATGTACAGGTGGTATGTGATGCAAAGGGAATCATCACCTCTGTCTATGCAAACTACCCTGGCTCCACCCATGACAGTTTCATATACAGAATGTCCGCCCTGAGCCGGGCCCTGGAAGCTGGGCAGCATGGCGACACATGGCTCCTAGGTCAGTACAAATGCCCTTGCACATGCATGCAAGTCACACACAGACAAATATCCAAACCCTAATAATCTCAACTATTATCACCTCCCCAGGGGACAGTGCCTACCCTCTGAGCAACCACATGATGACGCCAATCCAGAACCCCACCACACCACCCTAGGTAAGATACAACGCCGCCCATAT
Organism: Ambystoma mexicanum; assembly: GCF_040938575.1. NCBI lineage: Eukaryota > Metazoa > Chordata > Amphibia > Caudata > Ambystomatidae > Ambystoma > Ambystoma mexicanum. Next base: position 756,791,476 of record NC_090936.1, read on the forward strand.
TGCAACCAGGGGCATAGTGGAGCGCACATTTGGAGTGCTCAAGTCACGTTTCCGCTCCCTTGACCGCTCTGGTGGGCAACTACTCTATGCACCACCAGTAGTGTGCAGGATCATTGTGGCAGCATGTGTCCTGCACAATGTTGCAACACGGCAGGGCGTCCCGGTGGACATGGTGGTGCCCCCACATCCCCAACCACAGGCACAGGCGCTGCCCATGGGAGGGGACAGGGCACGTGGCGAGGAAGCCCGGACCCAGCTTGTGGCCACATTTTTCACCTAAACTCCCACCCCTGCGGAGTGCACACAGGCCTGGCACATACCAGGTGACAATCGATGATGACAAAGAGACAGTCAACTGTCACAACCCTACCACCCTGAGATAGTTGCCATGGAAGTGCCACATCGTCTGCATCCCTAGCTACTTAAACATAAGCTATCCTGTGTGACCAAAAGGCACACATATGACATATGACATGATATGGGCCATACACAAGTATTCCAAGGCGCAATGAGGCAGGGAGGGGGGAACAAGGGAACACAGAGAACGGTACTACTAGGCCAGGTGTCATTGAGATCGTGCAAGTGCAGGGGTAGGGGGAATGGGAAAAGTGCAAGGGGAAGGGTGGGGGGGAGGCCAGTACAGGGGAAGTAGCCCAAAAAAATAATACATAGGTCGCCTGGTGGCAACTACAAAGGTAAGTGCAGACAAGTGCTGGGAAGGGAGGGCTGTAGGGATAGAGAGACAGTACTGCAGTGCAGGGGTTGCCAGGGAGGCAGTGCAAGTGGAGAGTGGCTGGGCCAGGGACCGAGGTCGGTGAGAGTGGCCCAGTTGCAGCTCCTGTGCAGTTCCAGTGGAGAATTCTGCAAGGGAGAGGCAGACAGTAAGCAGAAGCAAAGAGGAAGGTCTTGAGGTGCTTCCAGAACTAGAGATGGTTCCCCTCAAGTTCAAGTCAGGCCGGAAGTCTGTTCCAGGGGGAGGGCCCTGCTGCGGAGAGAAATCTAAACCCAGCTAGTTGCTCTGAGAAGCGGATGACCCAGACATGCAAGGTGTGCATCACACACACCTGCAAAACAGGCCATGGCCATCACTGTCATGTCACTCAAACCCTCCCAAACATCAACATGACATGGCAAGCAATACCCATACACCAATGCAGTAACGATAAGGTACACATTGCCATGTCCTAAATGTAAAGTGGCATCGGACACTGCTGCCTGACCCGGAATCAGATGAAATGACAGATCAACAAAATCTCCCACCCAAAATAAGTAATTTCCAAATGCATTACAACAGTCGTAGACGTAACATCACAATGAATGCCTGTCTACATGCACATTATGCATTGCAAAATCAACACTGCAGCTCTTGTGTGCAGTGTCCTACTCCTGCATCACACTGCTCAGCGCACAGCACAGTGAACAGCCATTGTGTGTGATGCACACCCTGAGCATCACATCTAAGTGACAGACCACGTCAAACATCAAATTAGGCATGTACTGGATCCATGATCGGTCACAGAACATGTGCTGCCGGGACACAGTGGGCACCAGAAGGCAAAGAGTGTACACGTGGATATGCAAGGGTGGGAGTACATGTAGTGCATCAGAGTGCAAGTGTGTGGTTCTGCAAGGACATGCACTCCACTCATGCATGTGCACTCAAGTGACCATCAGTGTTCCCTACACATCACATGTGAACATCCACCACCATTACTATGTCAGAGTTCCCATCACACTGCAGGGCAAGGCAACTATCAACAACAACCCCCCCCTCCCTCACAAATGACCATGACCCACTGAACAACTGCACCTGGGTCATGGAGCCTCCAAACCTCAATTCCACCTGGCCACAGGATCACCTTTACCCTTCGTCACCATCTCCCACCTTGTGTGTAAAAAGATGCCTGAACCCTCGGAATCCACACTCATTTCCAAAATCACAAAATCCAAGGCATAAAAACGAACCCGAACACCCTCCAGTAGATGACTTGATGTAGCAGTACCTCACAAAGGCCAAGTACTACCACAATGATGCAACAACCAAGGTAGCACAGCAAAACAATGCCACGACAGGATGTGAGACATGTGTGGTACATGACATAGGATGATGCACCATGAATGGATGTGTACTGTCACAGGTCCCCTGTACAGGCGCGGGAGTGTCACGAAACAACCACCCCCACCATGTCCCGGGTGCCTGCAAGGTCAAACTCACACAGGCCCCTGAGACCCTGGTGGGGAATGAGGTTCAGGGATATGCAGTCGGGACAGGTGTTGACACACTGGATGACTGGAATGAGTGGCAGGAGAGGGGAGGAGGAATGACACATGAAACTAGGGAATGCACGAAAATGTACAACCTGCATGAACACATACACAATCCAAACAAACTTGGACATCATTGTCATGGCCTTCTGTAGTCCAGGCTCAGGAGTGGTACGAACCAACCACCCCCTCTAGGGTTTTGGCGCCTGCAAGTTCGGGGCTTACACAGGCATCCGCAACCCCAGTGGGGAAAGAGGGTCAGGGAACGTTGCTTGGATAGGCACGGGAAGCAGGAACACCGGGTAGAGGGTACAGGTTTCAAAATTGCATACGATCACGGGTGATTAGGGAGAAAAAAAACATACCAAATTGAACCACACAGACATCCATGCATCAGTACTCTCCCCAGCAAGCTTATGCAGAGCAGTTCGTAAGAAAAACAACAAGACACTTAGCTCTGGTTTTGAGTGCTGGCCTCCTGCCTGCGCAGTCTCAGGTCCGGTTACAGGAGCACTGCAATGCTGCAAAGAGAGCCACAGTCAACAACCTGTACGTGCCAATTACACAAAAACACAACACCAAACATGCCCCATAGCAACAAACTACTCTACAAACTGACAATCTGGTGTAGCTGCTACGTACCCATATATAACATTACCCCTGTGACGGGTCATACACAGTCAATGCAGTAAGGCAGCCGCTGGTGGGTGCGTGGCAAATGGAACACCAATGTGTCACAATTCACACAACATGCAATGTTCCCTGGGTAAGCAGACAGACCCATGTAGCAAGCCATGACTACAGAGCAAGTTGCGTACCACCATGACCGAAACAAAGTTGGCAGTGCATTTATCATGAAGTACGTGGAAAAGACATGCACTGCACCCGAGTATGTCCCTTGCTGTATGTCCCTGTGAGCTGCCGCTTTCCATGTCTCGGAAGGCTACATGGTTGATACAAGTGCCCCAATGGACCTTGGTGTACCGGAGGGTATGTGCCACTGCCCCTGCATGTGTCCCAGACAACCCTACTATCAACAGCCATCAGTCCACAAACACATCTGAGCTGCATTGTGTGCTTCAACACCAATATTCGTCTAAGCTCACCCTCAGTGCTGTGACTAAGCCTGCATGTGCAACTCGCCTGGTGCAAGCTTTGCTGTGTCGTGGCCCCCCTGTGATGCTCACCTTGCCTGGAGTTCATTGGAACATGTCAGCAGTTCTAGGATGTGGATCTGCAATCACTGTGCCTCTGCTTGTGCACACATGTGCATGTGGGCACCAACAAACGGGTCCAGAATTCCGTCGTCCAATGGGCCATGTCTGCTGGCAAAGGTGCTCTGGAGGCTCATCCCCCTGCAGAAAGGGCATGAAACACATGATTAATGCTTCAAAGTCATCTGTGTGTGTCTCATCAGGCATCTCATTACTTGACCATGTCAGAGAGTCACATCACAAATCACACCATCAGTCCGTCTTTCACCTCCAAAGTGTGGAACACTATCTACAGCATGAATTGCAACAACCACATGTACAGGAAAGATATGAAACATACTACACAATGCATAGCAATCAATGTCCACATTAATCATGACACACCCCATCTAGCAAAAGCTGAACAGTGGACAATGACACCTAAATCATCCCCACTAGGGGTGTCAACACAAGTCACACAGCACCAGACATGCCACAGATATGACAGTCCAAAGCCCTTGTGTAAAATGCTGTAACACCGAACCATCCTTGCGAGCCCATGGATATGTGAGTCAAGGACCCCAAGCAGCAAACACATTCACAAGACAACCATGAAGGGCCCAACTGGAACAGACAGTGGATGCCTTCAAAAGCCACAAATGACCGCACCGTCACATGAAAGCACAATAGACTAGCAATTTTAAACTAAATCAACTATTAACTAATTACACTAACTATGGAAAACCTACATTACCTATTTAAACTAACTATCAAACAGAAACTTAACTAACTAAACTAAAAGAAAAATCAAAAATGGCCACATACGACCCGGGGGGGAGGGGAGGCACCCAGGAGGGGGGAGGTACAGGGTGCTGCTCAACATCCACATGCGATGATGCTGAGCCAAAAAAAAAATCCTCCATGGGCTCAACGCCTGCACAGCACGACCTATGTGGGAGATAGATGGTCGTCCGAGTCTGGCTCATCCTGGAAAGGAGGACGTGGCACAGTAGCCTGGCCACACCTAGCTGTAGCTTGCCCCTCGTCGGCAGCAAGTCTGCCGGACGGGTGAGCCTGGTTCTGTGTGGCGATGTGACGTAGGTCTGCATGCAGAACCTCACGTGATACACGTGCTTCCTCTTGCAAGGAAGCACGTGTAACACGAAGTTCCTCCTGCAAGGCCTGGCTGGACAACCGCTGCACCTCCCGGCAAGCCTGTAGCTCAGCCGAGATGGTACGCTCAAGCTGTGCAAACCTCTCCTCTGCCTGCTGCCTCTGGGACATCATAAGGACACCCAGAGTGGATCTGAGGGAAGCATACTCCTTCCTCAGGGCATCCATGTACGCCTCTGCGTGAGCAGCAATTGCTTGACGCAGAGACGACATTTCAGCCTGGCGTGCCCTGTCTGAGGCCGCCATGCCCAGCCTGAGCGAGCGGGCCGGGGACCGTGCCGCCTGCTGCTGGAGAAGCACCTGCCTAGCAGTGGGGAGCACAGATCGGGCCACACGCTCCATGCTCTCAGCGATGTTCTCCATTGCTGCCCCCTGCCGTTCGGAATTGGCAGTCATGTCTTGCTCCCACTCAGTATACAGCGGTTGCGCGCGGCGACCACGTTGCTGGGCTTGACCCCTGCGGGACCAAAGGACCGGGGGTCCTCGCTGTGTTGGCACCGCCTGCGGCTGCACGACTACATGCCCCCGTCGACGTGATGTCCCAGGCACATCAGTGACTGGTGTGGAGGGTGACCCTGCGTCCCGATCCACCACGGGCGGAGGAACCAAGACTGTCTGATCCCTCAGTGCAGGTGTCGCAGACAGAGGAGTGTCCACATCAGAATCACTCACCCCTGACACATGGACTTGATGCTCATCCAACTCAACATGGACGTCAGAGTCGTCATCAAGGCTGGACTCATAGGCAGCCAGAGACAAGATGGACTGCAGCACTTGGGGGTTTTCGTGGTCTACGACCCCCATTAGTGCTGGGTTGATGTGGTGTTACCAACCCTGTGTCTGGCATGACAACACCATCCTCCGCCTCCATTGCGTCATCACCTGAAAAATAGAGAGAAAAAGGTCAATACACATGTCAGAAGCACACGACACACACACACACCGACAGCAAAGGCATCCGGCAGACATGTGACACACAACATATGACCTGGCATGCATGCTGGGTATACTTTGAATAGCTTCTGTGATCAGACCTGTTGAAAGATGGCAGTTTCCATGGAAGTGGGTCTATGCAGTGCAGAAAATGTGTACGCCACTCACTACCTACATGTACAAGCACTACATGGTGTGTGCCAGGAAATGTGAAGGCAGTGCAATGTCAAATTCAGACATCACATTGTGCATTCAATGTGTACCATGTCTAGAAGCCAAGCACCCCTCCACCCCAGTACCAAAGCAGGGATGCCTAGCATGGTATCAAAAGGCTGACCATGCACCTGTGTATTGACAGGCAGTGTTGACTGGCATCAACAGCTTAATGTGATTCAAATTACAACACTGCAAATGATGCTGGGACAGTGGGAAGGACACATGATGGAAACTCTGGAGGCCGCCCACGTGTGGAGAAGACACAACAAGAGTTGGACAGAGTCATTGGCCATTGAACAGGCTGAGGCCTGTGAGCCACACAGATTGTCAGAGCCTAAACATGTGTGCAACGCAGGACTGAGCCACAGTTGACATGGGAAGGCTGATGAGATGGCAGGCAATGTATGTAACCAAGGACTTATATTACAGTGATCATCCAGTCAAGGACACATAGGGGCATGCGTGCAATGCACATGGAGCATGAATGGGCACTCATGTCCCTGCGGGACATCTGACCCATGCACAGTACAAGTGAGATTCCCTGCATCGAGTACTAAGGCTGTACCACACGGCATATGTCTGGCAGATTCTACGCTGGAAGTTAGCATCTACACAGGACACATGAACAAGAAAGTACACATTGGCAAGATTGAAGCAGACCAGTGCAAAGGTGGAACTGGGGTGCAGAGTGGCAGAGGAGGGGCAAGGGAGCATGCCTACATGGAGTCCCGCATGCAGGCAGAGGAGACATGCATGACGGTAGCATTGCATTACTTACACATCAGAACCATGTACACGTCACATGTAGCAGCAATCATGCACAACACATCCCACAAGTGAAACACACACGTCCTCAACAAACACGCATCAACACTCACTGGACTGGGCATCAAAGTCCAGCTTCTCTCCCACTCCTTCGACCAATTCAGGTGGTATGAACTCCGCAACGAGAGCCTCATGCGGAGTGAGTTCTTCCTCCTCTGGTGCAGGCCCACCGCCAGTCACCAGAGTCAAGTTGTAATTTGAGGCACGCTTGGCCTTAGTACTGCGCTTGATGTCATTCCAACGCTTTTTGCACTCCTGCGCCGTGCGCACCTCATGGCCGAATGAACTGACATGTTCCGCAACATGCTTCCAGTGGGTGTCACGTTGGGCAGCCGTAGTCTGACTATTGGCACCCACTAGCATGTCACGGCTGTGGACCTGCACGTAGTCCACGAGGAAGTCCAGTTCCTGCTTACAGAAAGGCTTCTTCCTCGACGTGCAGGAGGTCGTGGCTGTGTGTGGGGTCCCAGCCTGTGCTGCAGGTGCAACCTTCCTCCTCTTGGACTGTGACGCAGACCCTGGCTGGCTAATGCCGCCCTGACCAGTATGGCCAGTGGGTTAGGTGAATTGAGCCAAGGGAGTGGCAGGTGGAGGGATGACCAAAGGCCTGACTTGTGTCAGTGGCAGCTGGGTGCCCACTAATGGACCCTGCACAGCAACAACAGCTGTGGCAGGGTCATTGACCGCAACGGTCCTGGTTGGCAGACTCACAACCGGGGTGCTGTTGGGTGCATCTGCCCCTGCACTTGCCAACACCCGGCTGTTCGGGGCAGCAGATGACATGACTGCCCCAGGGACACGTCTCTTGGTCTGAGCAGCCCGGCCTGCCCCTATGGTTTCCCCCCTGGCCTGTTGGAGATCTACCAAGGGCTCTTCAAGTGCCAACGCAGCCTGCGCTGGCAGACCCTGAGCCTGGGTGGCGGTGTTCACAGCTGCACCTGCAGCTACCACTACCCTTGGGCCCATGGCAGTCGATGGAACGGACTGCCGGGTCATATGGGTGCCAGTGCCAGATGCAGGAGCTGCATCCACAGGAACCACAGGGGGTGGTGGCATGGCTGCACCGACACATGGCACAACATTGTGCTCAAGTGGCGCACCCCTGCCTCTTCCCCCTCTGTGGCTGCCCTGGACACCCTGGAGTCCCCCTACTCCCTGGTCACCACGGCCACGTCCCCGACCACGCCCGCCACGAGGAGTACGCCCAGCTGAGGCGCCCCTCACCTTTGGTGGCCTCCCAACCATGGCACAGATGTAGTAGTGCTGGCACAGATGGAGTTGTGCCAATGGGAGGTGTACACCACAATTGACCTGGGCAATTGGGGTGAAGGGGGTGGGAAGCAAGATGTTAACAGCCCCCCTGCACCTGCAAGGCTGTATGTGACCCCGGTGATGTGGTGACGGGTCACGCAACGCTCAGGCACCCCAAAACTGCAGTAAAACGGTGCACGCAACCCTGCAGCCTACGTGCGTGGATTCAACCTCCCGCAGTACGCGGTGGCACCCAGTAACACGAATAACGCGTACGCGTGGGACACGCAGGCTACTATGACATCGAAAATGGGTGCGATACACAGGGGCACCCGCAGTGGGAAAAAGAGCGTGTGCGACTCACGGTCTGACTAGCGCGATGCAGAAAAACACGCGTAGCCAATACCCCCGCCAAAAGAAGAGATACGTCCTTGATAGCTGTGAAGTTGTGATGGCGCGCGAAACAACAGGAAGCAGCAACACACGTCGGTCTCCACGAAAGGCACGTACAGCGAACTGCTGGGCCCGCTCACCTTTAACCCGTGCTGAGGGAAACGCACGCGCGCGTCACGTCACTTACGCGCATGGGCCCTTTCCTCGTATTACACGCGGACGTGCAGTTTCCACGCACGCTTACGCGCATGGGCCCTTTCCTCGTATTACACGCGGACGTGCAGTTTTTCACGCGCGCTGAAATGCCCATGCACGTCTGTACGTGTCACGTCACAGGGACGCTTGCGCTTGAGGGGCCTTCTGTCCAATGAAAATGCGTATGCGTGCAGACGCGCTTACGCGCTAAGGGCCTTTCCTTGAATTACACGCTGACGTGCAGATTTTTCACGTGCCAAATCACTCCGTATCAAGCTGGCCACGCGTAAGCACACAGAAGACCACGCTCCTGCCCAGAAGGCCGAACTACTGCCCCCCAGAGCCCCGAGCACGCTCCCACCTGCCATCTGCTGCTGCCTGACTGCCTGCTGCCCACGTGCCCTGCCATTTGCTGAATGCACATCAGCGAGGGGTGCTGTTGCTGTGACCACCCCTGCTGGAACCCAAGACTCCCGACTGGGATTCCATCACTCCACAGCCCAGCCCCAGGACCCAGTTGCCCACCCACTCCTGCCTCTGGGGTTGTCATGTCGGGGCAAACACCATCTGGGACCACTGACAACCCCCGGCCAGAGAGGCAGAGGGGCACCAGCTTCAGTGCCACCGAAGTTGGTATCCTGGTGGAGCAAGTCCTGGGGCAGTATGATGCCCTCTTCGGAAGTTCCCGCGCCGACAAGGAAGGGCGGACTCGGATCTGGACTGACATCATGACTGCCATCAACGCGGAGGGGGTGGCAGTCCGCGATTTACAACATGTCAAGAAGCGATGGGAGGACTTCAGGTCCAGGACCCTGAACAAGGTCCGGCGCCTCTTGAAGGCAGCGAATGCCAAGGGGCGCCGGGGCCACTTGTCGGAAGAACAGATGAGGGTCCTGGAACGCATTTCCCCAGCGCCCCACGTCCAGGTCCTTGAGAAGCAGACCCGTCTGGAGTCGAGCGGTGAGTGTACATGCATCCTGATTGTGAGCAGTGCGTGTGGTGATTATTCAGTAGTGTGCAGGTTGCACATCTGTTTGTATGGGGTCGAGTATGGGTGGGGATGTACAGGGCCGTGGGGCTGACACATGCAAGGGCTGTAATGTGTGAGTCATGGATGGTGCTTGTGTGTGTAGGCTTGCATGCCAAATGCAGTTGTGTGGGCACACATGTTTGGATGAATGTGTATGTAAGTAGACATGTCCGTGATGTCACGCATGTATGTTGTTTTTGGCTGCATGTATCAGCACTGTGTACATGTGCATGTGTGTGTATTTGACAAGGGTGCAACAGTGATGCAACATGGATGCATGTGACAGAGGTATGTGGAAGCCTGATTGGTAGATGTGACATGGATGCCCGTCTGAACACTGCGACACTTGGCAGAGGTGTACACATGCATGCAAGTGTGGTGGTGTGTGTACATGTGTGGTGCACTTCCTGTGTTGCATGTGATGTCTGGCTCACCTTTGGCTGCTCATGCTGTTGTATGTGTATGGATGGTGGTGGCAGTTGCGATATGGCTGTGGTATGGCTCATGTGTGCGAGTTGTAATGACATGTGTGTTGGGGATTGTGATGACATGTCTGAGGTTTGCCAATGCCACTCATGTACAACTGTCATGTGTGTATGTGTCCATTGTACAGTGCCCTGATGCCTGTGTTTTGTTTCTCCCTGTCTGCAGCGTCAACTGATGAAGAGGGCGGAGAAGGTGCTGTGGAGCACAGCGGCGGGGATCCCACCGCCAGCCGGAGACGCAAGGCCCGGCTCCCCTCCCATGTTGTCATCTCGTCGTGGAGTGAGGAGTCCGGTGCCGCGTCCCAGGCCGCAGCTGCCGGGGGGAGGTCCAAGAGGTGGAGGTTGGAGTTGGACTCCTCGGCAGCAGAAGGGGCAGCTGGGACCCCACAGGGCCCAACAGGGGAAGATGACACGGAGTCATCCAGGTTGGTGGGGGGTTTGGTGGAGGAGGAGGCCGTGCAAGCACCGGAGACGGGGTCTGGAGGTGGGGATCCCACTGGTGCTAGTGGTGCAGTGCAGGACCAGGGACAGGAGGCAGCACAGGCCGCCGCGGAGGTGCCTGTGTGCAATCCAGTCCCTGATCCTGTCCCTGCATCATCTTGCACCAGCAGGGATGCCTACGTCCAGACCCGTTTTCAGGCAGGGGATGAGCTCACGTCAACTGGCCTTCCTCTGCCTGCGGACGTGGCTATCCAGGTCCGGGTTGAGCTTTTTCCTGGCTGGTGTGGTGTTGCGTCAACGGGCCATGCGAGGTGACCTGCAGTCTTTTCATGAAGAGACTGCACGTCATCTCGAATAGCTCGTTGACCACGTCAGCCTGCTGGGACAGGTCACCCAGGCCGGATTCCTCCATCTGATGGGGTTTGCTCTGACCCCCTCCTCAACTGGACCCCCTACGCGCCAGTCGTCCTCTGTGCCATCTTCCCACCCATCAGTCACCTGGGTGCCCTGTGGAGCTGCCTCTGACGGTGCGGCCAGGCTGGTGGAGGAGGCATCCCTGCCACAGTCGGGAGTCGGACGTCCAGCAGGGGTGGCCACATCAACGACTGCACCCCAGCCGGCGGAGGATGTGCAGGCAGCAGGAGGCAGTGCACGGGCAGAGGCACAGCAGCAGCAGCAACGTGGTGGGAGCCATGAAGGCTCGGGGCCTTCAACATCGGAGGGGCAGGCATCGGCCGGAGGGCAGGAGGACCCAGGACAGAGAGTGTCTTCCGTGTGGCAGCGGTTGGGCCACGCCATAGATGCGGAGCGGCAGCGGGCGGAAGAGGCACGGCTCACAATGGTCAGGGCGGAGAACTCCATGCGGAGGGCCCTGAGGCGGGCCGAGTGCCTCGAGGCAATCCGCAGGGGTTTGGAGGTGGAGACGTCGACGGCCCTGCGGACCCTCGGGGCCATGGAGGAGGACCGCCTCCGGGACATTGAGGAGGAGTTTGATGATGCCCTGGCCCGGGACATCCACAAGTGAGCCGTGAAACTAGCCCGCTGCCCTTGTACATAGTTATGTAGGTAGTGTTAGGTTTCATTTTTGTTTTTATTTTATTTGGACCTTTCGGACATTGGCCACATTTTTGTATGTATATAGTTTATTTTATTAGTTAATGTAGTTAGATAGGTTTCCTTTATTTTGTTGGGATAATGGACCCTGGCTTGTTCCCATGTACATAGTTCACATTTGGATTGTATTTTTTTTTCACTTTTTAACCATGGAGCAATGGCTTTCTTTTTTATTTCCCATTGGATTTTGTTTTGTGGACATTGACTTTGGACAACATTACTTTGGAATTTTATTTTTGGTTTTGCTTTTTTTAACGGACATGCCTCTTTTCATTTTTGTACATTCACGTTTCTGTTTCTTCATTTTTTATTCTATTTATGTTTCCTTTAATACATATTTTTTTTGGTGAACTTCAATGTGTGGTATCTCATTGGTTTCATGCATTTCATGATATGTGTTTTGAGATTCACTGACACCCATTGGGTGTATGTGAGGGAAATGTGTTTGTTTCGGAACTTGCAATTGGTGTTCTGTGATGTAATTGCAAATCATGAGTGGGTGGATGCAATACTCGGGTGGGTGTTTTGCATTTGGAGGCTGACCATAGGGACCAGGGATCTAGATTGTGATGACATGTTGGCTGGGGAACATGAGTTGGACATGGGTGGGGGCCTGCTGGCAGGTGCCCCACAGTGCTGGGGGGTGGGGGTGGTGGGGAACATGCGTTTGACATGGGTGGGGCCTGCTGGCAGGTGCCCCACAGTGCTGGGGGGTGGGAGTGGTGGGGAACATGCGTTGGACATGGGTGGGGGCCTGCTGGCAGGTGCCCCACAGTGCTGGGGGGTGGGGTGGTGGGGAACATGAGTTGGACATGGGTGGGGGCCTGGTGGAGGCTGCTCCTGGTGGCTGGGGGTGGGGGTGGTGGGAGACATGAGTTGCACATGGGTGGGGGCCTTCTGGCAGGTGCCCCACAGTGCTGGGGGGTGGGGGTGGTGGGGAACATGAGTTGGACATGGGTGGGGGCCTGCTGGCAGGTGCCCCACAGTGCTGGGGGGTGGGGGTGGTGGGGAACATGAGTTGGACATGGGTGGGGGCCTGCTGGCAGGTGCCCCACAGTGCTGGGGGGTGGGGGTGGTGGGAGACATGGGTGGGGGCCTGGTGGAGGCTGCCCCTGGTGACTGGGGGGGTGGGGGTGGTGGGAGACATGGGTGGGGGCCTGGTGGAGGCTGCCCCTGGTGGCTGGGGGGTGGGGGTGGTGGGAGACATGGGTGGGGGCCTGGTGGCAGGTGCCCCACAGTGCTGGGGGTGGGGGTGGTGGGAGACATGGGTGGGGGCCTGGTGGAGGCTGCCCCTGGTGACTGGGGGGGTGGGGGTGGTGGGAGACATGGGTGGGGGCCTGGTGGAGGCTGCCCCTGGTGGCTGGGGGGTGGGGGTGGTGGGAGACATCGGTGGGGGCCTGGTGGTGGGTGCCCCTGCACTGCTGGGGGGTGGGGGTGGTGGGAGACATGGGTGGGGGGCTGGTGGAGGGTGCCCCTGGTGGCTGGGGGTGGGGGTGGTGGGAGACATGAGTTGCACATGGGTGGGGGCCTGCTGGCAGGTGCCCCACAGTGCTGGGGGGTGGGGTGCTGGGGAACATGAGTTGGACATGGGTGGGGGCCTGGTGGAGGCTGCCCCTGGTGGCTGGGGGGTGGGGGTGGTGGGAGACATGGGTGGGGGCCTGGTGGATGCTGCCCCTGCACTGCTGGGGGGTGGGGGTGTTGGGAGACATGGGTGGGGGCCTGGTAGAGGCTGCCCCTGGTGACTGGGGGGGTGGGGGTGCTGGGAGACATGGGTGGGGGCCTGGTGGAGGCTGCCCCTGGTGGCTGGGGGGTGGGGGTGCTGGGAGACATGGGTGGGGGCCTGGTGGAGGCTGCCCCTGGTGGCTGGGGGGTGGGGGTGCTGGGAGACATGGGTGGGGGCCTGCTGGCAGGTGCCCCACAGTGCTGGAGGGTGGGGGGGGAGACATGGGTCGGGGGCCTGGTGGAGGGTGCCCCTGGTGGCTGGGGGTGGGGGTGGTGGGAGACATGAGTTGCACATGGGTGGGGGCCTGGTGGCAGGTGCCCCACAGTGCTGGGGGGTGGGGGTGGTGGGGAACATGAGTTGGACATGGGTGGGGGCCTGCTGGCAGGTGCCCCACAGTGCTGGGGGGTGGGGGTGGTGGGGAACATGCGTTGGACATGGGTGGGGCCTGCTGGCAGGTGCCCCACAGTGCTGGGGGGTGGGAGTGGTGGGGAACATGCGTTGGACATGGGTGGGGGCCTGCTGGCAGGTGCCCCACAGTGCTGGGGGGTGGGGTGGTGGGGAACATGAGTTGGACATGGGTGGGGGCCTGGTGGAGGCTGCTCCTGGTGGCTGGGGGTGGGGGTGGTGGGAGACATGAGTTGCACATGGGTGGGGGCCTTCTGGCAGGTGCCCCACAGTGCTGGGGGGTGGGGGTGGTGGGGAACATGAGTTGGACATGGGTGGGGGCCTGCTGGCAGGTGCCCCGCAGTGCTGGGGGGTGGGGGTGGTGGGGAACATGAGTTGGACATGGGTGGGGGCCTGCTGGCAGGTGCCCCACAGTGCTGGGGGGTGGGGGTGGTGGGAGACATGGGTGGGGGCCTGGTGGAGGCTGCCCCTGGTGACTGGGGGGGTGGGGGTGGTGGGAGACATGGGTGGGGGCCTGGTGGAGGCTGCCCCTGGTGGCTGGGGGGTGGGGGTGGTGGGAGACATGGGTGGGGGCCTGGTGGCAGGTGCCCCACAGTGCTGGGGGTGGGGGTGGTGGGAGACATGGGTGGGGGCCTGGTGGAGGCTGCCCCTGGTGACTGGGGGGGTGGGGGTGGTGGGAGACATGGGTGGGGGCCTGGTGGAGGCTGCCCCTGGTGGCTGGGGGGTGGGGGTGGTGGGAGACATCGGTGGGGGCGTGGTGGCAGGTGCCCCACAGTGCTGGGGGTGGGGGTGGTGGGAGACATGGGTGGGGGCCTGGTGGAGGCTGCCCCTGGTGACTGGGGGGGTGGGGGTGGTGGGAGACATGGGTGGGGGCCTGGTGGAGGCTGCCCCTGGTGGCTGGGGGGTGGGGGTGGTGGGAGACATCGGTGGGGGCCTGGTGGTGGGTGCCCCTGCACTGCTGGGGGGTGGGGGTGGTGGGAGACATGGGTGGGGGGCTGGTGGAGGGTGCCCCTGGTGGCTGGGGGTGGGGGTGGTGGGAGACATGAGTTGCACATGGGTGGGGGCCTGCTGGCAGGTGCCCCACAGTGCTGGGGGGTGGGGGTGCTGGGGAACATGAGTTGGACATGGGTGGGGGCCTGGTGGAGGCTGCCCCTGGTGGCTGGGGGGTGGGGGTGGTGGGAGACATGGGTGGGGGCCTGGTGGATGCTGCCCCTGCACTGCTGGGGGGTGGGGGTGTTGGGAGACATGGGTGGGGGCCTGGTGGAGGCTGCCCCTGGTGACTGGGGGGGTGGGGGTGCTGGGAGACATGGGTGGGGGCCTGGTGGAGGCTGCCCCTGGTGGCTGGGGGGTGGGGGTGCTGGGAGACATGGGTGGGGGCCTGGTGGAGGCTGCCCCTGGTGGCTGGGGGGTGGGGGTGCTGGGAGACATGGGTGGGGGCCTGCTGGCAGGTGCCCCACAGTGCTGGAGGGTGGGGGGGGAGACATGGGTCGGGGGCCTGGTGGAGGGTGCCCCTGGTGGCTGGGGGTGGGGGTGGTGGGAGACATGAGTTGCACATGGGTGGGGGCCTGGTGGCAGGTGCCCCACAGTGCTGGGGGGTGGGGGTGGTGGGGAACATGAGTTGGACATGGGTGGGGGCCTGCTGGCAGGTGCCCCACAGTGCTGGGGGGTGGGGGTGGTGGGGAACATGAGTTGGACATGGGTGGGGGCCTGCTGGCAGGTGCCCCACAGTGCTGGGGGGTGGGGGTGGTGGGGAACATGAGTTGGACATGGGTGGGGGCCTGGTGGCAGGTGCCCCACAGTGCTGGGGGGTGGGAGTGGTGGGGAACATGAGTTGGACATGGGTGGGGGCCTGCTGGCAGGTGCCCCACAGTGCTGGGGGGTGGGGGGTGGGGAACATGAGTTGGACATGGGTGGGGGCCTGCTGGCAGGTGCCCCACAGTGCTGGGGGCTGAGGGTGGTGGGGAACATGAGTTGGACATGGGTGGAGGCCTGCTGGCAGGTGCCCCACAGTGCTGGGGGGTGGGGGTGGTGGGGAACATGAGTTGGACATGGGTGGGGGCCTGGTGGCAGGTGCCCCACAGTGCTGGGGGGTGGGGGTGGTGGGGAACATGAGTTGGACATGGGGGGGGGCCTGGTGGAGGGTGCCCCTGTACTGCTGGGGGGTGGGGGTGGTGGGAGACATGGGTGGGGGCCTGGTGGAGGGTGCCCCTGGTGGCTGGGGGTGCAGGGGGACATGCGTTGGTGGGCAGTAGTGCAAGTTGACATGTGGGTTGGCTGGGGGGCATGGCCATGGTGGATGGGGTGCCTGCAGGACATGTGCAGGGTAGGCCCCTGTGCAATTCACGTGTGGTGCTCCCCGCGCACCCCTGTAATACACGTAGCCTGATGGAATCGCGTGTGGAACTTCCCGCGCACCCCTGAAATACGCGTACCCTGCTCGCACGGGCCCAATTGCGTGTGGAAATTCCCGAGCACCCCTGAAATACACGTACCCTGATGGAATCGCGTGTGGAACTTCCCGCGCACCCCTGGAATACACGTACCCTGCTGAAATCGCGTGTGAAACTTGCCCCGCACCCCGAAATACACGTACCCGCTGAAATCGCGTGTGGCACTTCCCGCTCACCCCTGAGATACGCGTACCCTGCTCGCACGGGCCCAATCGCCTGTGGAAATTCCCGCGCACCCCTGAAATGCACGTACCATGCTGAAATCGTTTGTGGAACTTCCCCCGCACCCTGAAATACATGTACCCTGCTGAAATCGCGTGTGTCACTTCCCGCGCACCCCTGAGATACGCGTACCCTGCTCGCACGGGCCCAATCGCGTGTGGAAATTCCCGCGCACCCCTGAAATGCACGTACCATGCTGAAATCGCGTGTGGAACTTCTCGCGCACCCCTGAAATACACGTACCCTGCGGAAATCACGTGTGGAACTTCCCGCGCACCCCTGAAATACGCGTACCCTGCTCGCACAGGGCCAATCGCGTGAGGTACTTCCCGCGCACCCCAGTGATACACGTAGCCCGCTTGCCGTGCTGGTACAGGGTTAGCGCAGCCCTTTGCGCTGGATTGGGTATATTGATGGCTTTTCCCTGCGCGAGAGGCATTCTTGGGGGCGTAACTGGCGCTGCTGCAGGGTCGTTGCGCCACTGTGCGCCACGGCTGGTTTTGGTGGCTGGAATCCATGAATACGCTGTGCGCGGAAATGGATTTTAGCGCACGCGGCTGGCGCAGGGATTCGCACGCGCACACTGTGCGCCAGCCGCGTGCGCCACTTGTGCGCTGAATTCAATGAATTACCCCTTAATGTAAACAAAAATATAAAAATAAAAAAAATGACAACTCTAAAAAGACAATGCCACAAAAAATGAAGCCACCTCTCTGGAATTTCTAATAACTTGTCCAAATAGAGTTTGTCACTGTTGTGGATGTTTGGAAACTCTAGCTGTGGCTAGCAGCACCTTTAATAGGTGGAGGTTGATTATACACAGCTCACAGCTATAGTTAAAATATAAGCCCACTTATAAGTCAAAAAAGACTTTTGGGCCACACCATCTCGTCCAATTTCCAATACACATCATAGACATCATCCCAGGACACTTGCACCAGATAATTAATCATAATTCATGTTTTCAATTTTTGTGAGGGAACATTAAAAAAGCCACATCTTCATGTTTTCTAACTCAATGTGATTTTTATTGTGCATAATTTCTATTAAATGTTCAATATCCTTTTTAATTGATTGTACTTCTTTTCCAACATTAATTAATAGTCATTTTAATTATTTTAATTAATCCAGAATGTGTTTAGTGAGTAGTTGTTGTAGTGTTTCTTCGTCATACAACAATAACTTCTTCACCTGAAATATTTCAAACATTTTGAAACAATTGAAGATATAATACACTTTGAACATAATTGTGTTTGTTGTATAAACAATTTATAGTAGACAATCTATATGTGTTTGGTGACTAATATTTCTTCCTTAAAATACTATTGTTAGTCTCATTTTACATATACATAAGAGTGGCGTGTAGTTTTAGGAGATTGTGCTATTTTTAGGGTGCATTTATTCTTGGATTGGATATTTCAAACATGAAGCCCATTTTTGAAAGAGAGGATTTTTATTGTTCAGAATTCTTAGACATTACCACATGGAAAAACTGGAACATTGTCAAAATCAACCGTTCATTAAGTATTGGTGGCATTGCACTGGGGGAATCTCCTACTCGATATGCAGCCAATTTCCATACACATAACACATCAGCCCCAAGCATTTTATGTTTTGTATTGTTCATGCAATTTCCAATACGCATCATCCGCATCATTTCAGCAAACTTGCACCACATAATTCATCATAATTAATGTTCCCACACTTAAAAACAGGACATTAGATGGGCCACTCTTCTCATACATGAAAGAACTATAAAGCTTCTTTAAGAAACATATTTTCTGCAACACAAACTTATGTCTCTTGGTATCAGCAGTACATGCCAGGGATGGAAATCATCATACAATTGCCTATGCCATAAGACTCCACCATGACCCCAGCCAAACCAAAAAAGCCCTATTATTCACTACACCTACCCTGCAATCTAGTTCACTGTCCACTATGCCATAATAATGTAACCAATGGACACTGATCATGGCTTGCAGCCATGATAAGTCTCCAAATCCATAGAGCATAGGTATAAGCCATGCCACATTCTCCAATAAGCAAATCACAGTACACATTTGCGTTTGCCAAGGGTCTGGCCCACTACCCAGACAACAAATATATATCACTCGTTTTTCAACTTACAATCTTACACTTCGAAAAAAATAAAACACAACACATATTTCCAAAAACATGCCTGCAGGTCCTTGCTAATGCTTGTCACACATGTTATAATCTAAATATGTTTTCCCACTCAAACCTACCGCTTCGGCAATGCTGCATGCCACAATAAGCAAATTATATTGCACATTTCAGCTTGCTAACACGCACGCCCATTCCCCTGTGCTGCGTACTTACTATTTTTGGCTAACCCATGCTTTCCAGTTCTTGCTGACTCTCTTCGTACATATTTTCTGCAATCCCATCCATCACTTCAACCTGTACCCACGAGCACATGCTTTTCCCTTTCAAACCTATCCCAATGTCAACGTTTTTTTTTTAACCAAATTGCCAGACCATGATGCTCATGGCCCTTTTAACTGCATTGGTAATGACCTTATGCCATGACCTAGACAATCTGGCCACTGCGCATGGTCACAGGCTATGCCTCAATTACCACATATATATATATCACTATTCATTTATCTACATTATGACACCAGTCAAACATATTCATGCTTTCAGGTCCTTGCCAATGCTCCTTTGCTGGAAATCCACCCATGATTTATTTTTTCAAAATGTACGTACATACAATAGTCATATGACTTAGGCCCCACTTCACAAAATGTATTCAGACTTTGCACAACCATTTAAAGTTGGGTTTATAATCTTCCTGAAAATGTTTGTCCACATTCGTCAAATGGCCAGAAAGTTATAAACCATCTAAACGTGTTGAGTCCCATCTCTAATTTTGCCCACTCTACACAAAATCCAACCAAACCTTTCAAAATCATTTATATCCAGAGCTAAACTCCTTTTGAAAACTTTCCTGCAGATTCGTCAAATGGCACAACATCTATAAGCCTTTACAATATTGTGGGACCTCGCCTCTAGTTTTGTTCCCTCTTGACAAAACAGCACAACACTTTGCAAAACCATTTGGAATCAGGTCTAGAATGAAATTCCTCAATTTCATGAAGTTTCATTGCGTGGTACCAAATTTGTAAGCCATCGAAAAAATGCTTTTCACCAACATTGTAATACACAAATAAATATAGATGCCCCCGAACATCTAAGAAGTTCCTAGACATCACATGACTGTGCCCACTAAACTGCCATTGACAGCTGCTAGTATTTCTGGAGCAAACAACAGTACCGCAACAAGAACCTTAAAACAAAATCAGTGTTTCCTATTTACAACCGTTGCACATGTAAACTTCAAATAAACCATCCCAACATTTTACAACTTCTAATTTCTGTACTAAAATAGCATTTCCTAACACAAACTGTGTCTTACAAATTAGGAGTTTGCATAGCATTCCTGCGTCTGATACTGCCCCAAAGTCTTTATTGAAGCTCTCACAGTAGTCAGAACCTTTACCTATGGGCACACTAAATATCACACCACATAATTTTTGACTCCACACTCTCCTTCTCTCCTCACATCTCTGACGTCTCTAAGAAGTCACACTACCAGCTGCACCTCCTCAGAGGTATTCTACCGTTCCTATCCTTCCCCCAGAAGCTCACTGTCTCCAGAGCTCCGGTTTTCTCTAGGTTGGACTACTGCAACAGCCGCTTTCTAAATCTTCCTGCCTCTACACTCTGCCCTCTGCAGCTCATCCACAACAGGACTGCAAGACTTGTTCTTGGCCTCAAGCCCAGGGATGGCATCTCTCCAGGACTGAAATCTCTGCACTGGCTCCCACTGGCTGCGAGGATCAAGTTCAAAACCCTCTGCATTGTCAACAAGGCCTTCTGGGGCCTGGGGCCTCAATACCTTCATCTCTCTCTTGCTAAATATTTTCCTTCTAAAGCTCTTCACTCATCTGCCTTCAACTCCCTCAGGGTCAGTCGCTTCTCCAAGCAATGAGTTTCTGGTAGATCTCTTTCTTTAGCTGGGGCTTCCCTCTGGAACAGCCTCCCTGCCTCCCTTAAACTTGAGGAGAACCATCTCTGGTTCAGGAAGCACCTCAAAACCTTTCTCTTTGCTTCTGCCTTTCTCCTCCTCTCCCCTGCTGACCTCCTGGCTGAAACTAAATCTGTACTGGTTACCTGGCCACCATCTGATCCTGGGCCCAGTTCCCTCACCTGCCAGTCACACACTCTTGCACTCCCTGCCTAGCAACCCCTGCACTCGGGGACTGTTTCTGTATCCCTACAGTCCAACTACCAGCATTTGCCACCTGATGGTCGTTACTTTTACTTATTGTTATTATTCTATTCCCATGTACTGCACTATCCCTTCCTCCTCCCCCCTTCACCTAACCCCTTCCCCCTTCCCATTCACTTGCGCAATCTGAATGACACCAGGCCTAGTATGATCGTTATCTGTCCTCTCTTGGTTCCCCCTCTCTTGCCTTGTCACGCCTTGAAACACTTGTGTATAGGCGCGTTATCATTGCCATATCATATCATACCAGCAACAAAAAAATCTTTTAAAAAAAACACATTTTTAAATCACCCCAAAAATCACTTTAATGCACACCATAAATGATTAAAAAGCATTGTAGATAAAATCACATTTCTACTGCTCTATCTTTTATTTTGAAAACAAGCATACTTTATGATTGTATATCATGCACCTCACTAAAATTCAATGTATTTCCTAATAAACAACTTTCAATAATTATTCCCAACCGTTTTCTTCATATACAGCAGGAGCACTTAATTTTTTAACAAATACAGTAAAAAACTAAGAAAACCACAGAGCCCCATTATGAACATATCATAAAATAAAACTTTCCACACAGCTGATTCTTGCCAATCATATTTTATCACAGGTAACATGAACTGCACAGTGTGAGTTCTGCAGTGAAAATGAGAAAAGTAGACAAAAAGGGGAGTTTCATACCATCCAAAATCAAAACCACAAAAAGAGGACTATATTATAAGAAAATGAATAAAATGGCAGGCATGTTCACTGCAACCAAACACAATGAAGTACACATTAACAACTTTAACACTACCCAATTAGAAACACAAAACCACATAGACACCCTGCTCAGCATCATACATAGCCGCAGAAATTAAACGTTACTAAAAAGATCACTTATAGCCGTGGGTAGATGTACATTTTTCTGCAAGCCCCAAATTAAACTGAGTAGGAATCTGGTGAGGGACTTTTTTGTTGACACAAATCTTTTAAATGAATCTTTTCAAACACAAAGCCAAACATTGGCTAGTCACATCTGATGACCAAGCTGCACTCTAAATACTTGATTACATATGTATCTCTGTACAAACTACCAATGTGTTTGATTACTATGTCAATTTAAATGTAACCTGAAATGTCGTAATATTATGTAACCACTGTTGCTAAGATATGCGCCCGGTAGCCTCCGGGCCTGGTTTGCGCTATACAAATAAAACAAATACAAATACAAATACCAAGCAATACCTCACAACCAATTTTGAGTTGATATTAAAAGTTATTAGATATTTGAATTTTGAGGAGTCGTTGCGTCGATGTAAGCTGCTACGGAGACATGGAGACCCTCTACTCTGTTTGTTAATAATAGTATTATTTGGATGAGCTTACAAATGTCGATGCGCCACAGGACGAAGAAAAGACATCCTCTTAGAATAAGATTTTAATTGCTTTTATTTTTATTTGAGAAACTTAAACATTTTAGCCTTCATGGATTGCAGATTTTATACATTGTAGCCTTTAGGATAACACGTGTTTTGGCAAATTTATATTGCCTTTTTCAACAATGTTTTTGGCGATGTGAGGATCCATTTTAAGGAGATACCAGTTTCTTTTGAGTATTTTTCTGATCATTTTAGTATTTTCACAAAAAGTGGTGATAAATTGAACCGTGTCTTTGTGTTTAATTGGTTTAATTTTGGGGGTTAGGGTTGCTTCTCTGTTAATTCTTCTTGCTTTTAGTCTCGCGCTCTTGATTGCATTTTGTGAGTACCCTCTGGCAAGAAATCTGCTTGAGAGTAATTCACATTCAGATTCAAAAGACGATGTGTTCGCACAGTTCCGTCTGGCCCTGATGAATTCTCCTTTCAGAATATTTTTAATAACCGGTTTGTAATGGCAACTAGTGGCAAAAAGAGTTCAGTTCACTTCAGTTTTGTTTCCTGTAAGTTTTGGTTATTAATTTATCTTCTGAGACAAGAATGGTGAGGTCTAGGACGTTTATTTCTGAGTCACTTGACATTCCAGAGAATTGTAAACCAAAGGTGTTTTTGTTGACTTGTTCCAAAAAGGTATCAAGGTCAGTTTTGGTTCCATTCTAGATTAGAAATACATCGTCTACATAATGAGTCCATTTAATTGCATGATTTGTGAAAGCTGTTAGTTGATAAATAAACAGATCTTCGAACATTCCCATTACGCGATTAGCAAGGGCAAGTGCAAATTTTACGCCCATTGCGACACCACATATTTGTTCAAAAAAGTTATTGTCAAAGATGAAGATATTATTTTCCAGCGTAGTTAATAACATTTCCTTTAACATGCAAACGTAGCTGAAATGTGATGCAGATTTGTCCTTGAAAATATAGTCCTTTGTTTGCAATGCTAGGTTGTGTCCGATTGATGTATAAAGGGCTTTGACATCCCAGGTGGCCAACAAATAGTTTTCATTCCACTGTATTTCCGCCAGAATCTTGATAATTGAGGTTGTATCTTTTAGGTGTGCTTTCACCTGATAGACCTTTGGTTTAAGTATGTGATCAATATACTCTGCAATAGATTCAGTGGCCCATCCAATACTGCTTACAATTGGTCTACCCTCAGGAATTTTAAGAAAGGGCTTATGTACCTTTTGGAAGAAAGTAGATGGTCGGTATGGTGGGTTTGGGTATGGATAAGTGCTGTTTTTCATCATCAGTGATTAAACCTTGACAGTGCCATGTATCTATTAGGTTCTTGATTTCTTGTATGATTCTTGGTGTGGGGTTGCATGTAAGTTTCTCATAGCAATTTAGGGTTTCAAGGTGGTTCTGTGCCATTTGTATATAGTCAGATCGATTCATGATGATAATATTGTCCCCTTTGTCTGCTTCCTTAATCACAAGTTTTCTGTTTGTCTGAAGGTTCAATAAAGCAGTTCTTTCCTGGTTTGGGAGATTATTTATGCCCTGTTTCCATTTTTGTTGGCCAGATTTTTGAAAGGATTGGTATAGATCATGGGAAACTGCTTCGTGGAAAGCATCAATCATATTGTCTGGTGCCAATTGAGGTGAACATTTTGATTTAGATTTCAGTTCTTTGGAAGTTAGGGCTGCAGATTGGATCTGTAGCTCATACATAGTTTCATGTATCTCATGTACCAATGGATCTCAAAAAATGGACGTTGCCCAATTCCTCTATCGTTACATCACTGATGTCTGGTCTTTCAGTTGGTGTTTTTCTTTTTTCTACTTGAGTGGCAAAGAATCTTTTTTACTTCAATTTGCGAACAAATTTGAATAAATCAATGTGTAGCTTGAATGGTTCCCAAAAGGAGGTTGGGGCGAAGGACAAACCTCTGTTGAGAAGGCTTCTTTCGTCTGGTGTAAGATTGTGGTTCATGACCAAATTATCTATTTTGATTTCTTGGTTGCCTCTCTCACTGCAGCTCTGGTTAGGTGTCGACAAGCATCTAGATTGTCTGGATTTTCTGAGTCCTCCAGTTCCTCTTCTCCCTCTTTTCCAACAGGGAGTTGTGTGGTGTCTGGTGCTTTGGGTATCTAAAAACGGACCTGTTTCTGAGGTATGTTCCTGTTGCCTTTCTTGTAGCATCTAATTTGGTTCAAGAACCCATGTCCCATTTTCTTAGTAGTTCCTTGTGTAGTTTTGGTATTAGCCTTGGGTTCTTCTTGCTAAATTGGCCTTGAAAACTTCAAATCAAATAAGTGAAATAAAATCCACAAATAAAAATCTGTACTGTATCATCCACATAAAAATATGATTGTTGCAGAGAAAATGTATATTTATAAGCACAGCTTTAAATATACCTGTGGCTCTATCCACAATGAATGAAATGCAGAGTAGTATCAACGTGTCGACGCACATGCTTTTTCATAGACGCAGCTATACAAGAGTCCCGCTTAGAAGTCTGTTGATAGCGGCGGCTATCCGCATAAAATTCTAAATTGCACTTCCACTGCACCAAACTCCCGAAACTGTCCCCAACATGCCTACTAGCCACCCACTCAGCTCCTTATAAGCCTCCTCCACTCCCCTAGTCTCTTATAATCCCCCAAAACACTCAACGCATATAACGTGCCTATACACCCAAAATTTCAAATTCCCGCGACTACCAAACGTCCATGAACACATGACATGTCACTTGCTGTAATACAGCCGCGGCTTCAATGGGGGGTGTCTACCAGCGACTAGCAATGCTGCGCACTGGGTAGGAATAATTTTCCTGGAAACAGACAAATACTACAGATATCATGGCTGCGTTCAAAACTGTGTGGCTGTTTGAAGACAGTTGGCTTTTGGTTTCACGGTTTTCCAAAATTGTTAAGTCTGACAAGTACAGGGCACCCTGACATCGTACTAGTTGATTGCGGAGGAAATGATTTGGGGAATGTATGAGGTGTGTCCCTTAGTTTAATGATGAACCAATACATAGGACAATTAATGGAACTATTTCCTCACACCATCGTTATCTTTTCCAATCTCACTCAGATGAAAAAATGGTGATGGATGACAAGATTTAATGTTAAAATTGAGAAATCCTCGAGAAACGTTAATAAAGCAGTTTTAGCATTCATGACAGACCACAACCAAATATGGATTGCGTAACAACATACAGTTCCACATGGCCAATTTCTATAGGTATGACAGAGTACACCTAGCCAATTAAGGAAATGCAGTGTTCCTTCATAACATCAAAACAGTACTCCTGATGTGCTAAAGTTCTACAATCAGTGTACCCCAAAACAGTCCTTTTAAGGACTACTCATCATACATAAATACACAAATACATAGAATAATAAAAAAATGTTTTTATTATCCCTGTGGCTACAGTTCATTGACTTTTACTTTAGCCGCAATCCAACTTAAATGATGAATACAGAACAGCACTACTCGTGTACTAAAGTAACTGAACAATAAGAATCATGAAAAAATACATAATAGTAAACTAGAAAAGCAAACATTGCACACGCACAAAACATAATTCCATAAATGAAAATACACAACCTAAAATACATTGCGTGACATATCTAAAACTAGACTACATTTGCTCCTTTTTACATTCATTTTGTTAAACTATTTTCTTCTATTTTTCTAAAAAAAACACACATGCTGAAAAGTCTGAAAAACACACGTCCAAAATAAAAAAGACTCTCTAATACCTACCAGGTCAATGACCATGGATAAAACACTGACACCCCAAATTATATAGCCATGGGACGCGAACTGCACATACCGTCAGTTATCTGTAGTTCCCTTTAGCCCTGAATGTAGCCGCAAATATCGGCAAAATGGCTGAAAAAAAAATCTTTCCTGCCCCCACCCCCTGCACCTCACACCATGTGCCCCCCTCATCTGTCCCAACTCCAGCCACTCCCCAGATGACCTCCTCACATCCCCTGCCCTTTCCATTTCACCCCAGAGCACACGCTGCTTCTCTAACACAGTTTGCTTTCAGATGTCAGTGGTATGCAGCAAATCCAAAATAAAAAATAACAAATGAAAAAATAACTAATTTTGAATAAAACTAACAATGGTGTTGTGAGAGGGAATAGTGGTTTTGGTGGTGGGGGAAACGTATTATTATTATAAAAAAGGGGGAGATTTGGGGGAAACCCTGAAAAACAATGACAAATGAATAAGATATTTTGGAATTAGTTATTTTGTATTTGTTATTTTTCATTAGGTATTATCTCATTAGTTATCATTTTATGTAACCGATGCTGGCTACTCGCTGGTATAGCCGAGACTACAGAAAACTTTGTGTTGCAAACTTGGTCCCTGGACCACCCCCCAACTCCCAAATTGTTCACAGTGCTTTCAAACCATCCCCCAACCTCTACACTGATGGCATTTTTTTATTATTTTTACCCGCAAATAGCGTTGCACTGCATTTCATTTTCCCATCGAGAGAAAAATAAGATGGCGGTTGTTTTATTTCTGAAAACCATGATCCTGAAATGCACCATGGGAGCTATAACTATAATTTCTGGGGAAGGTGGCCCCCCTGCTTTTTCAAATATTAAACTAACCAATGCACGGAATAACCCCAAACCATGCATGCTGTGCAAGTCAACGCTTCATGGCCAAGTTTTTGACCTGGTCCAAATCCGTCCAGGGGTTTGGGCTGTGGGGTTTGGCAAAAATGTACCTTTTTTGTCTATGGGGAAATGAATGGTAAGAAGACTGCACATTTTGGCAAAACAAAGTCTTTTAGACCCTTATTAACTTTATGATTTTTCAACAAATCTTTACAAAACTTTGTAGTATGGGGGGGCTCGCAGACTTTCAATCACTTCCAAAATCTCAGCCAAATCTGTTACTTGAATCAAAGGTTATTAACAGTAGAGTTTTGAGGGGTTCAAGCCAGCTACCTTAAAAGGCAAACATAGCATTGCAAATTGAACAATTAATGAAGAAGCTGTTTTCATTAGCAGAATAAGGGAGTACATTGGCCTGAAGTCAAGAAAGCTATTTTGAGAGATGGGTTCAAGGAACAAGGACATTTGCTGATGCCAAATATTGGACACCCACAAAGGCAAACATCTGTGTAAGGTGGAGTGAGCAAATCCGTAAAAGCCAGGGGGTAATGGCACCTTTTCAATAAAACCAAATAGCAGTAATTGAGAGGCTGTATTGGACACAATTGTGGTCTCCTAACATGTGATGAAAAAATCTAAACAAGGGCTATTCATTAGAGCTTCGAGTTAAGATAGTGGTGTGCTCACACTCCTCCACCAACAAAGGCCTCCTAACTAAGGCCAATCCCTGTCTTTGCCCAGTTGACCCTCATCTCTACAAGGCCAGGAGCCCTCTCACCAGCGCTCAGCTGCAGGAGCAGCTGTTCTCCCAAGCCGTGACCGACGCTGCAGGAGCAGCTATACCCGCGTTCCCTCAACAGCACTGCTGCTGGGATCTACGGAGCTGCAGGAGCAGCACGCTCAGTAAGCATCTGCGCCTATTGCTTTATTAAAGCTCTGCCCTATATGTACGGCCTCCCAGACCCACGTGGAGTGCCTATATGAGGTACAAGCCTCGTCCGAAAATCTAAGATGGCCACCGCCATCTGATCCGTTGTTCGGATACTTGTTGCTACGTTGCTAGGCTTTGTGCCTATGTGAGCTTTCTTAGCCAATTGGGCTCGACCGGAGGCAGACGCCGGCCTCCACCAACAAAGACCTCCTAACTAAAGCCAATCCGTGTCTTTGCCTGTCGTTGCCTACGGAGCCCAGCGGCCCTCCATGCTGCCTGTGTGCCATTCCAGTCACTACAGATAACGGTTAGCATCTTACACAGGGTCTCCCCCTATTTGCCCAACCAGCAACCGGCAGGCGTAAGCCGGTCTCCAGCACAAAGGCCTACACAACAAGGCGATTTTCCTGTTCCAGCCTGTGCATGCCTGACATTTGCCACTTGCCCGAAACTGAATCTCAATGGCTTTCACCGGAAGACGCTTATATAAGGTATATTGACCCTGAACTTGTGTCTTCCCACTCCTTTGCTCGGCTGCCTACACGTGTCATGAACTGCCTTATGGCCATGCCGACACTTCATTATTGACAAACCTTAACTTTTATGACTGCTAGCCTACATGTATCCATTATGATTAATTTACACTGTAATTGAGTTGTTGGCGTGATATACACGTGTAACCCAACCTTTCATTGTGCTGCCATTTATCTGTGACTCGAGCCATAGTATGCATTCTAACTAGCCCTTTGTTTACATGTCCACTATTATTGCATTTGTCCTCTACCTATTTCACAATGTGAATGATGCACTATTTCTAACCTGCCTCTTCACTTGATTGCTGTACTAAGTGTATATCCTCCTGATACTTGAATACTGTACTGTGTCCCTGCTTGACTTGCTAGCCTAGCATTGTATCAGCCCTTATCTGCCTTGCCACTCACATATGGCATTAGACTATATTGGCCCTACTGTTTGATAGTCGCATCTAACATTTACCTGCCTCTCCACTTGATCGTCGCATCAGAACATACCCTCCTATACTGAATCATGCATTTAGCTCGCACTTGTCAGATAACTGAATGTTGCACAAAGCTCACACCTATCTATGCAATAGTCTAAACTGCATCTAGTGTACTCCTGCCACTTGAATGTTGCAATAGCATATATTTGCCTATTACTTGAATGCTGCAGTTAGCCCACACCTGCATGGCTATTGAGTGTGGCATTAAGATTATGCCCATGGCCCAAACTTGTATCTGTTAACAACCTGCTCTTCCTTGCCTACAATCATGATGAAAACTACAAAAATTCAGACAATATACCTTGTACTAGGACTCCTTACTATAATGGCCTCTGTATCCCTTGCCTCATGCCCTCCTAAGGCTAGAAACATGAGACTGAGAGCAAGACTGTCCCACCTCCATGAACCTTCATCATCCCATACCTTCAGAAGCTTCTCTCAGAAGGCTGCCCAACCTACTGGATTAGCCAATAAAAATACACAATATCTTGACTATAACCTCTTGTCCACCATCCTCCCTGCTAGCGACCAGACAAATTCCCAAAGAGCTACCCTAACTAACATAAAACAACTTCCCACTACTAAACCCACTAGTACCCTATCACTATCTGGGTCACTCATCAATGCTAGATCCATGTTAGCTCATGCCGCTGATATCTCTGACACCCTAACCAATGAGAACTTGGACCTGCTGGTCATTACTGAGACCTGCCTCCACGAGGCTTCAAGCCCTGCCATCATGCTAGCTGTACCAGATGGTTACCAACTACTAAGAGCTGACAGACCAAACACCAGAGGTGGTGGTCTAGCTATTATACATAAATCTAACTTACCTATCAGGCTAACTACTACCCCTTCACTCCAGTCCTGTGAACTCCTCACAGCTAAACCTCACCTCTCATGTAACCGCACCCTCACCATCTATGTGATCTATAGACCACCTGGACCATTAGGCTCCTTTGAGGATGACTTAACTAGCATCCTGACTAATAATACTAAAGGCCATGCGCAAATTCTGCTATTAGGAGATTTTAATCTCGGCTTCAACGATTGCAATGATAAACATGCCCTATCCGTAGCCTCACTACTGCATGATTATGGGCTGACACAAAAAGTCTCTACCTCTACACATGATAAAGGCAGGACCCTAGATTGGGTTGCTGACCTGAATTGCAACATTAGCATTACTAATATAATACCCCAATCATGGACCGACCACAATTTCATTTCTTTCTCTGCCTCACTTGACCTTATCCGTCCTAAAACAATACTCATGGCACCGCCACTTTCCACTAGGAGCAAAACAGATATTACGGCAGAAAATCTCCTACCACACCTTCTCCCTACTCTTGACAATCTAGTTAACAACACAGATCCCACCCGACTTGTGGAAGTCTTCAATAGCACCATGTCAAAGGCACTCGACACCATCGCCCCAATCAAAACCCGTAAAAGTAGCCAGCTATCTCATCTGAATAACTGGTTCACACCACAATTGAAAGAATTAAGGACTCAAAAAAGAAAGCTGCAATCAATTTGGCGCCACTGCCTACTGAGGAGAACAAAATCAAGTTAACCAATCACTCTAAACTGTACAAAAAGGATATCATTAGCACAAAAAAGAACACCTTTAATGATAGAATATCCAAGGCCAAAACAGACACTAAGGAATTATTCTCCATTCTTCGCAAAATGGAATCACCTATACCTCAGGTCGACAATACTCATAAAGATAAGCCTTGGTGTATTAATATACAAAATGCCCTTTTCGGGAAAAATCAGCTCCCTCCAAATCAAAATTGGCAATAAGAAAGCTTCACTGCTCCTACTGGCTGAGCCCTCACCTCAGCAGCAGCCACCTCTAAACCCACATAACAATACCCCCTATCCATTCAGCTTCAAAAAAATATCTATAGTCGAGACAGAAAAAATTATACTTTCACTGAAACCATCTAATTGCAAAGGAGACAACTGTCCAGCCCAAATCATAAAGGATGCAGCCAGAGAAATAGCCCCCTTTATCTCAAAGCTTATCAACGCATCCTTTAAGTCGAACCTTGTACCCAATAATCTCAAACAATCATGGGTGCTTCCTTTGCTCAAAAAACAAACTTTAGACCCCTCCATACCTACTAACTATAGACCCATCACCACTGTCCCATTCTTACTCAAAATGATCATTAGAGGAGCCTAACTACAAATTCAAGACTACCTAGAAGCCAATAACCTATTGGGCTCACGCCAATCCGGCTTCCGCCCCCTTCATGGCACTGAAACATCTATGATTGACCTCAAGACCCAAATTGACGATTTGAAGGACAATGGTAAATCAGCTATGCTACTCCTCCTTGACCTATCGGAGGCCTTCGACTTGGTAGATCATGCAGTTTTATGTAACCATCTTAGTTCAGCCACCCATTTTTCAAATGATGCCATAACCTGGGTGCACTCCTTCCTTGCGAACCGTACAATGAGAATCGTCTCTCCTTTAGCAGCCGCTGACCATATACAAGTCACTTGTGGTGTTCCCCAAGGATCATGTGTATCTCCTACCATGTACAACATCTTTACTAAGCCCCTGTTTGACAAGTTGGACAGCATGGGTGTCACCTACACTAACTACGCAGGTAACACTAAGATCCTCATCCCCCTTTCGGGCAGCTTCTTGGAAGACTCGGCCTTGGTAAACAGGATATATCTCCTCATTCAGGCATGGATGGCATCCCACAGCCTCTGCCTGAATGATGATTAAACTGAGCTACTGATCCTAGGCTCAGAGGCGGCTATTAAAAAACTTGACCCTAGCTATGCCTCATTCAATATCGATAATAATGTCCTCAAAGTGATGCCTGCAGTCAAAACCCTTGGTGTCTACCTTGACTCGGCACTCACCTTTAAGAAGCAAATTAACGCCCTGGCATCTTCCACAGCATATACTTGTAAATTGATCCGAGCTTGAAGACCATTCCTATCTGAGACCAGCTGCATCACACTAGCCAATGCACTTATTCTATCCAGACTGGATTACTGCAATTCTTTATATGCGGGATCCAACAAGTACATTCTCGATAAATTGCAAAGGCTCAAAAATAATGCCCTTAGAGCAGCTTTAAATATCCCAAACAGAGATCATATCTCTGCATTCAGAAGAAACATCCATTGGCTTAAAATCAAAGACTGGCTTGCCCTTAAAACCCTCTCTCTTACTTTCAAATGTCTCAACAACATAGCGCCTTCCTACCTGGTTGATAGAGTTAAGAAAAGAACCTCTGACCGACCGACAAGAATGTCCAATGCCTACAATCTAGTGGTTCCCAGATATAAAAGGAGCACAGCTGGCGGTTCTAGCTTTGCGGTCATAGCTGCCCAATCTTGGAATGTACTCCCCCTAGATCTCAGAACTGACCAACCCTACTCCAGTTTCAGACGGAAAGTCCTCACCTGGCTACGTTCTAATGACGTTTAACCTGACCGCTTCTCCTCCCCCATGACCCTTCGCCTTGCTACTTAATGCCCTTTTATGATTACTACGTCTTGCCTCTGCCAAATATATATTCTGATATCCGTTGCTTGTATCTCGGAATGCATTTGGTACCACTTCGGTCATTGCCAACTTATGGTTGCATCTCCTACTCTGCAGCGACGACACCGGGAGGGCTGGAGCCCTGCCCCTCATCACCGCAACATATCAGAAGGCAGCACACAGCTACGATGATCCAACAAAGTTATCTAATCATTCTGGTGCAGTGCAACACCACACCTCCCCCTGCCTTAGCCCTCATGCTAACGAGGTGCTTTATGCAGCTCCATCTCTTTTTGAAAACCCTGAAATATTGCCTCTGAAAGAAGCGTGCAAGTGCCTCTAAGATGGCCGCCGCTTTATTTGGCTTCACCAGTTGCTAGGCAACCCTATCAGCTGATCCTGTGAGCGGCACCCTCCGATTAGCTGAGCAGGCCCACAACTTCCGGCCAGCAGCACCGGTAGACAAGAGCCGGCCCGCCCACTACAAGGCCCAACACAATAAGGCTGGAGCCTGTCTCTGCCCTCACTCTCCTACTCTGCAGTGACGACACCGGGAGGGCTGGAGCCCTGCCCCTCATCACCCGCTCCACATCAAAAGGCAGCACCCAGCTATGACAATCCGACAAAGGTATCTAATCCTTCTGGTGCCGTGCAATACCGCACCTCCCCCTGACTTAGCCCTCATGCTAACGAGGTGCTTTATGCAGCTGCATCTCTTTTTGAAAACCCTGAAATATTGCCCGTGAAAGAAGCGGGCGAGCGCTTCTAAGATGGCCGCCGCTTTATTTGGCTTCACCAGTTGCAAGGCAACCCTATCAGCTGATCCCGTGAGCGGCACGCTCCGATTGACTGAGCAGGCCCACAACCTCTGGCCAGCAGCACCGGAAGGCGAGAGCCAACCCGCCCACTAGGCGTAAACCTATGCCCGCAATTACATTCATCTATAAACAGGCCCAACAATATATTGTATGTTGCCTGGCGGCGGACTACCACCTACTTTGTGCTCACACTCCTGTGTCAACAACGCCATCTGCATCGCACATGCTGGCACCCTATTACCCAATGGACTACACGCCATACTTGGACCTGCCCACCCTCACAGCCACTCGTAAGCATATTTTGTGTAATATTCATATGCCATGGTAAGATTGTTAGCCTTACTGTTGACTGCCCACATCTACCAATTGCCAAACTGCTAACTGAAAATTGATATAAGGTATAGCATGCAAGTGACTCTACCCCCCACTATTAAACTGCTGATAGTACAAAGTAATTTTGCCCACACTGTGGCAACTGCTATTAGGCATTTTTTCACTGTTACCGTCCTCCACTGATAAACTTGCTGACAGTACATAGCAATTCTGCTGCCCTCACGGTGGAAACTGTCACCAGGTATGTCTCACTGTTGCTAAACTTGCTAAACCATGGCTAAACTTGCTGATGGTACAAAGTAATGTTGCTGCCCTCACTGTGGAAACTGTTAACCAATTAACCGATCTATCATGAGTAATAAGCAAAAGATCCAGACTATTTTACCATACTTGGTCTCCTCAACATGATGGCCCTTGCTACTATCTCGTCATGCCCCCCGCAGGGACAGAAACATGAAACTTAGATCAAGACTACCTTGCCTCTATGAACATAAACAAAACTGCATAACCAGTTCTACTAGACACATCACTACCCAACCTAATGATCCTACGACAAAGCGAACCCAGCTAACCATATTAAACACCCTAAAATCAGCTCACGCCCGCACTACCAGGAAGAACCACCTGAGCCAAAAAACCTGTGCAACTACACCTCCCCTCATGTCCAAACCTAACAGCACCTTGACACTATCTGGCTCACTTATTAACGCCAGATCAATGGTAGCCCACGCTACTGAAATAGCGGACATCCTAAAGAATGAAAATCTGGACCTGGTTGACATAACAGAGACCTGGCGTCACGAGGCAGCAGGACCAACCTTTATGTTAGCAGTTCCTGATAGCCATCAGATATTCAGAGCAGATAGGCCAAATGCCAGAGGCAGTGGCCTAGCCATCATCTCCAAAACCGCTCTCCCCATTAGACTTGCCACCTCACCATCCTGTTCATCCTGTG
Source organism: Ambystoma mexicanum (assembly GCF_040938575.1). Lineage (NCBI taxonomy): Eukaryota > Metazoa > Chordata > Amphibia > Caudata > Ambystomatidae > Ambystoma > Ambystoma mexicanum. Next base: position 756,825,702 of record NC_090936.1, read on the forward strand.
AAATACTCACAGTTTAAGTACAGCTATCCAAAAACCGCACACTAACTATTCACCTGATATACAGGCCTCCAGGAACACTAGGAACCTTTGAAGATGACCTAACCAACCTCATAGCTAATAATACAAGAGACCACTCACAAACCTTGCTGATGGGTGACTTTAACCTTGGCTACAATGAGACTGACAACAAACATGCCCAATCCATAGCAACCTTGCTGAAGGATAACGGACTCACCCAAAAAGTCTTCTCCCCTACCCACATTAAAGGAAGAACTCTCAACTGGGTTACTGATCTAAACTGTAATATTGCTATCACTGATATTGTCCCGCAGCCCTGGATGGATCACTACTAAATCACATTCTCTGCTACACTCGACCTCCATAGCCCAAAAACTATCAGCATGGCACCTCCACTCCCTACCAGAAGTACCAAGGATATTACGGTGGAAAAACTAATCCCCTACCTCCTCCCCTCTATCAACTGAATGGAAAGTAGTGCCGATCCTGACACACTAATAAATGCCTTGAACAATGCCATGACTAAAGCCTTGGACACTGTTGCACCTGTGAAACTGCGCAAAGGCAGGAAGAAATCACATCTAAATACCTGGTTCACTCCCCAACTTAAAGATCTAAGATTACAAAAAAGAAAGCTCCAATCTATCTGGCACAGCTCCCCTACTGACGCTAATAAAGCCAAATTAACTGACCTCTCCTCTCCAAACTTTATAAAAAAGAAATAATCAATACAAAAAAAAAGTATTCAACGACAGAATTGCAAATGCCAAATCTAATACAAAGGAACTCTTCTCCATCCTTCACGAAATGGAATCCCCAACCCAACCGATAGACAATGTCCCAAAGGACAAGATATGGTGCTCCAACATACAAAACGCTCTATCCAATAAAATCTCCTCTCTCCAACTTAAAATTGCAAATAAAAAAGCCCACACTGCTCCCCTCTGATCAGCAACCACCTTATCTTACTGCAACCAGAACAACACCGCCTTTCAGCTTCAAGACTATCTCCATCATGGATACAGAAAAAGTGATACTCTCCCTCAAACCCTCAAATTGTAAGGGAGACAGTTGTCCAGCGCAAATAATAAAGGATGCAGCTAGGGACCTATCCCCCTTTATCTCAAAGCTCATAAACGCCTCCTTCAAAACAAATACAGTACCTGCCAACCTTAAAGAATCCTGAGTCCTCCCCCTGCTTAAAAAACAAACCTTAGACCCCACCATCCCAACCAACTATAGAACTATCACTACCGTGCCTTTCCTACTTAAAATTATTGACCGAGTTGCCTATTTACAAATCCAAGATTATCTGGAAGTCAACCACCTGTTAGGATCACGGCAATCTGGCTTCCGCCCCCTCCACGGCACCGAAACAGCTTTGCTTGATCTCAAGACACAAATTGAGGAGCTAAAGGATAACGCAAAAATGGCTTTGCTCCTCCTACTAGATTTATCAGCGGCCTTTGACCTGGTGGATCACGCAGTCTTAGGCAACCACCTCAAGCTTGCCGCCACCTTCTCAGGGGAGGCCATAGCCTGGGTCCAATCCTTTCTACCCAGCCGCACCATGAGAGTCTTCTCCCCAACAGCCTCAACAGATCCTATCCAAATGTCCTGCGGTGTTCCACAGGGGTCTTGTGTCTCACCCACTATGTATAACATTTTTACCAAGCCCTTGTTCAACAAGTTGGACATACTAGGTGTCACCTACACTAACTATGCAGATGACACCTAGATCCTCAAACCCCCTTTTGGGCAACTTTGAAGCGGACTCGGCCTTGGTAAACAGGATATACATCCTCATTCAGGCATGGATGTCATCACATGGCCTCTGCTTGAATGACGATAAAACTGAGATACTGATCCTAGGTTCTGAAGACAACCTTAAAAAACTAAGCCCAAACTACACATCTTTCAACATTGACAACAATGTGATCAAGGTGATGCCTGTGGTTAAAACTTTAGGTTTCTACTTGGATTTGTCTCTCACCCTAAAGAAGCAAGTCAATTCTCTTGCCTCTTCAATGGCCTATACGTGGAAACTTATTCGAGCCTCTAGACCATTCTCTCGAGCACCAGTTGCATTACCCTGGCCAATGCTCTCATAATGTCCAGACTCGATTACAGCAATGCTCTATACTCAGGAGGCAACAAATGCATCACAGATAAAATACAAAGATTGCAAAATAATGCCTTAAGAGCAGCGCTGAATATCCCATACAGAGAGCACATTTCCAAATTCAGAAAAGAAGCCCACTGGTTAAGTATAAAGGGCAGAATATTCCTCAAAACAGTCTCTCTCACCTCCAAATGCCTGAACAAACTAGCTCCTCCTTACCTGTCAGAAAGAATCAGTAGGAGATCAACCAGACGCCACATGAGATCTACTAATACCTCCATGCTTCAGATTCCCGTATTCAAATGCTCTACAGCTGGGGGAACTGGCTTCCCAGTTAAAGCCGCGCAATCCTGGAACTTGCTCCCACCTGACCTCAGACTGGAACAACCCTAACCTAGATTTAGACACAATGTACTCAAATGGCTCCGTACTAATGACTGTTAACCAACTCCCCCTTCCCTGACTACTACTGCCCACCCCCACCTGACATTTACACCAAACCTTTGTATCTGCCTATGCATCATCTAATATGTAAGCACCTGACTCCATGATACTGTAACCAGCAGTGTCAGCATTACTTATTCTCTGTATGTATGTATGCAAACGCAATTTCTATGTAACTCTATGCACTGTATTGTATGTATTTATACGTATGCATATACCTGTGATACGCACTGTAACTAAGCTTTGAGTCTACTTGTATTGCTGCGCCCAGCTACCTAAGGGATTGGTACGCATTACCAAATGAATAAAAAAACAAACAAACAAAGAATATTTTTACTTCAACTGTTTATTACTTACTGTATGTAAATACCTTCTCCTGTAACCAAGCTTAAGTATCCTTGCATTGTTCTGTAACTAAGTTCTCAAGTATTTGTGTAAAGCTCGCGCCCAGCTACCTGAGGGTTTTGGTTTTGCGCTATATTAAATAAATAAATAAACAAACAAACAAACTCCCTCGTATGTCCCAGAACAGTGAGCAGACTACAAGCCCAACTACTAATGATAGACCTGGTCTATGACTTATGATGGACAAATTGTAAAAACAGAGAACAAGTTGGTGCAGCTTGAACACCTAGGTTTTGTTCTGTTAACGTGCTGCTGAAATGACCCGAAAGTTCAAGGTTGGATAGGGTTGTCAACCAATCAAAAGGTCTGTCACGCACTTTCATATACAATGTTGCAGTTATTAGCCCACTGCCATATTCTCTGCTATAACCAGTAAGTGACGTAAACAGAAGTAGCTCAAGGCATGTCCTACAGACAAGGGGCAGCCAATGAGATATTAACACATATAATTCTGTAAGTAGACATGTTCCCCTTAGCCAATCCCTCCCAGAGTAAAGTTTTTTATGGAATGACACATAGGATGGCATCATGGATGATGTATGTGAAAGTATATAAACTCTGCACAAGCAAACCTAAGTGTGAAAATATTGAGTACCCACTTGTTAAATGTATTTCTCCCTTCTTTCTTTCATTGAGATTAAAGCAATATTTTACCCTCTTCCTCTTGTGATAATTTACTGGTAATTCCATCTAGCACAAAGAAAACACTTCAAGGTGCTAGAGCACATGACTGACCTAAATCTGCCCCTTCTTAATTCTGTATATTTTAAGGTCCTTTGGTATGCAACACCCTGGTGTGAGTTGGCCCTTCTGCTGTGGGTGTGTCTATTTGAAACTTGTTTTACAGGAGTACTCCTGCTGGGAGTTTCCTTTGCTTGATATGTGTACACCAACCTCCCAAGAAAGGAAGGGTTCTCAGCCTTGTGTCTATTGCCTTGCTGGCTGAGCAGAGACAGGCAGTCTAGCTAGAATCTATTTAGTCTTTACCTGGGCTCAGTGTTACCGTACTTTGGAATACAAACAAAAAGGACAGAGAAGTAGCCATTAGTACTACTAGTCTTAAAGAATGAGGGTAAACATAACCCCCAAGAAAATATCCACAGGTAATGTCATAAAATGTACTTCTGGGTATGAGTGGTGGAATTCATCTCTAGTACTATTACACAGTACGATCATCTGAGTTTTGAAAGGACACATATTTTCAATTTAAAGAACACAGATGGGGCTTGTCCTCTGCTACTCCCACTACAAAAGTGTGACCCAATTCTACAGCTGCTAAGGAATATTCTACAGTTTTTGGAACTTTGGAACTGAAACATGTCGAGCATTAACAAAAGAGGTGATGGCTTGAAGGTTTAGAATGAATCTCAACCTCTGGCATTGCTCTGGGCAAACTTCCAAACCATTGTTCTTTGCCTGCCAAGCCATTACAAAAGGGGAAATACCATATGCAAATCAAGTCTGGTCCCACCCCAAAAGGGGCAGTTCAGCCTGAGCTGCTTGGTCATACCCCTTCTGCACTAGACCCCAAGCATTCCCAAACATATTTCGGCCTCATCAGTGAGGAGTAGTGGGGTCTCTAGGCCCAGCAGACACGTAACCCATGTCTGGGCATACCCGTCTGACTCGGATGATGGCTGGAAGGTTTTGACCATTGACCTTCCAGACCATTGTTCTTTACCTGCCAAGCCATTACAAAAGGGTAAAGACCATATGCAAATCAGGCTTGGTCCCACCCTGATAGGGGCAGTCCAGCCCAAACTGCTAGGTTACATCCTTTCTGCATGAGACCACAAGCATCCCGAGACATGTTTCGGCCTTGTTGGGCCTCATCAGTGAGGAGTAGCTTACTGCTCCATTCCAGGGCTGATGAGGATGCCATCTGTGACTCAATAGGTGGTCACTGATCCACAATCTTGGCTTTTTCTATGGAGAAGAAACATTTAGAAGAATATAAGTAGATGAAATGAGAAGGCATATGTGGAGAGTACAAAATCATCAACCAGTGAAAACCATGAAATTCTGCATAGAAAGACACAGAGGCTATGAAGTTTTCCCCAAAGGGGTAAGAATTTGGACATACTACCTAGGGAAATCTGCACGTTACTGGACCACTTCAAATTCAGAGAAAATGTATAAGCCTGGATTTCCAGTGTGTAATCAATAGAAACCACATGACACTCAACACACAGGAGATATTGCACCTCTCAAAAGACCAATTCCTATACCAAAATACTCTAAGGGAATTGTATACTGACTACCACCTGCCTGGGTCCCAACCAATGTAACACACATGTAGAAAGATAACAATGACTGAAATATGATAATACCTTTGGGTACAGCTAAAACCCTAAAAAAATGCTTATTACATCTTCTTTAACACCATAAACATAACACAGGACATTGGCCCAAAACAAACACAAAGATGATCAACGTCCCTCAACAGAATGCAACCATCAGTGGAATGTAGCACTTGCACCCAACACGGAACACCTGCAGTACCAACCACTGACCCTATTTAATCATCATGGTTTCCGACCAATAAATCGTTTTAACGCTATTAACACCCTATTCAGAGGAATATGTTTCTGGGGGAAATGTTGCTTTTTCTAAAAATTAAATCTAGTTGCTGTTGGAATGGTTTGCAGTATCGCATTGTTATGGAAATGGGGCACCTTGCAGAGAGCAGGGGGCTATGTGAGGTGGTAGTCACTTCTGGGCCAAGTGAACTGCAGAAGAGAGAGTTGTGTGCCAGTGTTTGAATGGGGCTGCTAATGAAGTTAGTCATGTCAGTGTGGGTCCATAAGGCACCAGGGAGATGGAGAGCAATATCACCTGGCACTCGGATTGAAAAAGGGGGGTGCAGGCCACCTAATGAAAGGCACTGCAAGAAAGGAGCTTTATGATTGGTCAGGGTGAACAGGAAGGCAAATACTGATGATAGCGTTCCAAACGATGTTCTAATAGTGAATATTTGTCAGAAACAGATGCAGACATCTGCATCTACAACACTTGGTATGAGCAGACATGAATGATGCTACCTGTTGTGGTATCACTTTATATTCATGCTCACAACCATTGGCAATATGATGTATGTTGCCCATATATGTTTTATCGGTGTACTCTGCAGCGTAAATCTCTATGAGTGACGATGCCAACATATCAAACTTTGTCATAATGCATTTGAAATTCCCCTTGTTTCTGAGTTTGGCAATAACTTCAGCTATTGCTAACAAATTATACTGCATTCAAAGTATCACATTTGGAGGGAAGAATGGCAGAGTAAGCTTTGATGGAATTCAAATTTGTGAAATTAAATGGGAGCGTGTTCATGTTATTTGTGACCTCTTAGCCCATAGGATCTTACATACGCAAAGGTGCAGCCTGTGAGTTTGGCGGTGGAATCAGCAGTAATTCTGTCAAATAGAATTACCGTTATTGATGTGGTGTCTGGTGGGGTTACTGCCACATTACAAGTGGATGGATGTGTGAACCAACAATTGTTGTTAACAGGAATCACCCCTGAAAAGCAACTCTGATTGGTAAATCCTCTGATTTTCCGCATAATTACTGTTACCACTTAAAAATTGGAGGAATTACCAAATGGTAATTTTGCAATTTCCACCGGGTGCAAATAGCATCATGCCACACGTGGGAAGCTCAGTGACAGACATCTTTAAAAACACAATCCATCTAAAATCTGCACCTTTCTGTAACCATCCAGAACCCATACCCACAGAAAAGATGGCAGGTGATAATGGCAAGGCAAAGGTACCATAAATGTTGGTATACAAACCCAAATTCAGCTAGCAGTAGCTGCAGATGCTAGCAGAGGATGATGTGTCTAATGCATAGGACCTCCATGGTGCCCAGCACTGTAAAACTTATACACAAAAAAACAGCACCATCTCTACAATCTCAGGGTCATGGTGGTGGCACAGTGGAACTTGAGATGGAAGACTGCAGATATAGTTGGAATGATGTGAAGGCACATGTGCACACTCTGCTTGCCATCTAAAACCACTGTGAGACAGTAGGCACATTACAGCTCACACCCTGGGTGGAAAAAAAGCGGCCATTATCATTAGCATGGCTGGCATAGAGGGAGTTGGTACAGAAGAGACAGGAGTTGGCAGTCAGGCGACCCATATGAATACACATTTGGATACAGGGTACATTGATATGATAAGGATAATGATAATGAAATGATGGTTTATTTATATAGCGGCTACACACAATGTGTTCAAAGCGCTTCAGGCAAGGGAGGGGACAAGGGAAAATATAAGACATTCTTACAGTCCATGAACAATAAGAATGTGAAATCAACTATCATACTGGGCCTGGCGACAATTCAGATAGTCCAAGTGCTAAGACACAGTAAGGGAGGGAGGGATGGGGTGGCAAGGAAATGGGAACAGATGTGTGACTACCGTACTAGGCCTGATAACATTTCTGATAGAGCCGGAGAATAACAAGAGGTGAGGGACAAGGGTTGAGAAGGAGGAGAGGAACAAAACAAGTGACTATTGTACTATGCCTGACGACATTTCAGATAGTGTGTGGGGGGGAAACATTAAGGGAAGGGGGAAGAGACAGACACTGTTGCTATCGTACTAGGTCCAAGGAAAATTCAGATAGAGTAAGTGCATAAGTGCAAGATGCGCTCAAAGATGTTCAGCCAGTGGGTCTGCATCACTGTTCTCATCTGAGCTGTTCCTGCTATGGGCAAAGGAAATGCATGGGTGTCATGTGTGCTGCTTGACACACATGTTTATGGTGTGAAAAGAAAATTGCAGTAGAGCCGGCACTACCATGAATGTGACCAGAATGTATAAATGCACGTTTAATCCACACCACATAAATATTAGGTACAGTCTTTGCTTCAATGTCTGAATTCTGCTGAAACAAAGGGGCCCAGACCACCTCATAGGATAACACTGCCAAAAACCCTTTGTAGTGCCATGGACCTTAAAACTTAGGATAAACACTGCCATTCCACCACCCTAATCTGGGAGAATAAGTGGCACAGGTTTGTCTGCATTATCACAGAAATACAGTAGTAATACTAGATATTTGCTTCAAAAATAACAGCAACAGCCATGCAATCAGTTCACACTCTTTCATTATTCTTTGAATTCATTAAAAATATTCCACATTTTTCTGGGTTGTAAACTATTTTCACAATGCTAGTAAATTACCAGAAAATGAATGCGTTCCATTTTCATAAATCATGGTTGATAGACATTGTTAAGGTATTTTGTTTCTCAAAGAGTCTATATCCAAGACAACTCTTTTAGTTCCTCGGATCCATTGCTCCAAGAAAAAAAATGTATGTTGTCTTTGTTACACCTTGCCTATATGTGGTGTGTAGTGTTCCATAACAACCAAATAAACTGCATAATTTTAATTAAACATTTGTGTGTAGCAACAACATAACATAAGGTCTTATCTAAGCAATACCGCCTCTCCAATTTCGTGTTTTTCATCTCACAATTTACCAATATCATGTCTCCAATTTTATGTTTTTTCTATCTCACAGTATGCCAACATATGTTTCACTCAATGTGAGCTTAAGTATTCTAACATCTATAGTGAGCTTCTTCAGGGCATTTCACATCTGTTTTAACATGCATTTTTCTTTCATGTAAGTGATTTAACACGTTACAGTCAATTCTCTTTGTCCTGGACCAACATCAAAATGCTGGGAAACAAAAAGTGGGGGTGGGGGTGAAGAAGATGAAAAGGGAGTCACAAAAAGAAATTGATGTGTGTTTATTTTATTTTTTTAATTATTGTATTGTTAATAAAATATAATGTTCTGCTTTGGTGAAATGTATCAATTTTATGTTACTTCAAATGTGAGTATTATCAACACTCTGCACACATTACACAGTCTCCTTTTGAAACAAATGTTCAATGTTTCAACGAAATTGCTTAAACTCTTCTTTTATACATCATTGTAGATTGTTATATGAACTTGAAGCTATGAAAACAGTATAACCCTTATTGTATCACTTGCATGTTTGTCCACATCAGTTAAACAGAACTATTTTAACTTGATAAAATTTGTTTTATGTGGTGTCTCATGGCGTGGTGGCCACATGTGTAATGGCAATCTTGTCAGATGCCTGCGGCTGCCATTTTGTTGGCATCTTATGTAACATCCTCCTTCTGTTTATGGACATAATAATGGGACATTGAGCTACAATGTTTCTAAGTTTTAGTTAAGCCATCTTTAAACTAAATAGCTTCTTCATGTCAGAGTAACAACTAACATGTCTAAATATATGAATTATGTGTTAAATTACATGCATCATTAATATTTTTTTTGGACTTCATAATCTTCTGTTATTCTATCTAATCCTTTCATATAAATGTGTATCTATTATGATCGGATATTCATTGTAACTCATTCCACCTTGCAACAATTTTAATTCCTCTACCATCTACATAATGTGTGTTCCACATATTTACAAACATATTTCTCAATCAATTCAAAAATTCTTAAATATTTACCTTAACGTGTTTACTTCTATTCCACGTAATTACCCAGAGTATAATATACACACTGTTCATTTTTTATTAAACTCATGTTTGTAATATTGTATGCATACTTCAACTTTACTTTTGATTATGTACATTACAACAATATAAGACATCTCATGCCACACATAATTTGTTGCTTATAACTTTATGTGTCACCATAGAAAAGAATACAGTTCAAGATCCATGTTTAAACCATCTTTGGTTGATCTGAAATACAAAAAAATATATTTTGCTTCCCTTTGTCACAGTATAGCTTCCCAGTGTGCACCTCTCAAATTTCTTTCCAATGTTTCTATCCCACAGACTCGTAACTCTTAACTCAATTATCCCCCATTTCCTAGTGCCCAATGTGCTGCCATTGGTTGTCTCATATCTTTCATTTTGATTCATTTACATGGTTATTCAACAGACAATGACAACCGCAAAGGGGCACCGGCAGCAATAGCATCACAGACAAACAGAGAGGAGGCAACATGGGCCAAGAAACCACAACCAAGAACATGGGTAGATACCATCAAGCAGTAACCAAAGAGTCACAATGGAGGCACCAAAAAACTGACCTACTTACTAACCTATCACCCCTTCCTGCTCCTCCAACATAACCTACGCCACTAAACCAGACCAAGGACTACCCACACTACACATTAACACACCAAGAATCAATTCTATGTTCACACCCACCATCTCTGAGATGATGGTAGCACACCTAGAGTGAACCACCTCACATATTCCATAAAACTGTTCACAACACAAGCACACAAAAAGGCACCTGATAGTCTTACAGCTAAGACACTGGATCCCTAATGGACACTAATCAGTGAGCACAACCACAACCCACCCCAACATAACACACCAAACTAACACAAGCACTAGCACACACACACACACACGAGGCACTGAGTCTTACCCATATGGTTACAATGCATGAGGCCTCCTGTACCTCCTTCTCAACCAACCTTTGTACTCTGTTTTTATACACCTTATTTTTACCTCCATAATTCATTTTGGATATACCTCTCTTCTAACTTTCCTCATCTGGCACTGCATCAATCGCTTGCCATTGCATATTTCAATGTCAAAAGCTTTTGTGTGTTTAGCTTCATGGATAGTCAGTTGGTATTGTCTTACTGAGGCTGATACCTGGGCTAGTTTTTCTACCTATTTGTCAATATCATCAACACTCTGTCCCTACCAGAATACCATCCCATGTGCAAACCTTGAGGAGATCAGATCTGTTGGTACGATTAACAGTGAAAGTCAAAGGTCCTCTACCCAAAGTAAAGGTTTTTCTTTCTTTCACTATTGGTAGAGGTGCCTATTGCTTACATACTAAGGGCTGTAAAAGCACTGTTTTGTTCTGACATACCACACTTGGTCCCAATAGGTCTTGCTCAGCTAATAAGCATATACATTCTCCCCGCATTGGAGCAGAAGGTGGCACAGACTTTCACACATCTTGCAGTGTAGCCTATGGGTTGTCCGTCGATAGCCAGGGTGCCAGGTAACTAATGACCTCAACCTTGTCTCTTAATCGGGTTGTTCTTCATGGTGAGGTTTTGGTCCAGCGCCATAGATGTTGAATTAAGGGGCTCGGCTGGTTGTGTTTGAAGGATCATAACTTTTTTTCGTTCGCTACTAGTTTCCGTAGTCTGATGCATTTGGCAAGGCGCCTCTCCTTTTGTGACTTGTACATAGACAACTCACCATCAGCTTCATCCAGTATGTTTAATACCAGAGATACAATAATTACATCAGGTTCAGTGCTTTTGTGGGCCAAGTCTGTGGGTTTCAAATGTTCATTGTGAATGGGTCTTTGGGTACTTTTCAGTGATTGTTGTGATCTATTATTTAGTTCGCCAAGTGTTAGACCTTGTGTTTTCACTTCTTCAACTATGACTCCACACAGTTTAAACAGTATCCTAACTGCAAACTGTAGCCCTCCTTCTGACGTGTTAACATTGTTACTGAGGTTAGTCATGTAACTAGTATGGGCCTTGCTTGTATAGGTTTCCACATCATCCACAGGTTCTCTCGTAATGCTTGGACTAAGGTTGGGTGACATGGACAGCTGTTGTAAATAGTCTTGATCCACTTGAAGGCAGTTTTGGATGCTTTCAGGCACCACTTTAGCCAGAGTGACTGGGATTTGTAGGATATCTGTCAATGCAGCATTAGTAACACAATTTGTATCAACAGCTATTTCCTACACCTCTATGGTAGGAGAAGGCATAATGCATCTTGCAGCAGTACCAGTCACCTTGTAACACAAGGCTAATAACAAATTGGTGTCTATGTCTTCATAGTCAGTACTTGTAACATTCAACAGTGGCATATTAGTTCTAAGAACCTCTTTCTGCTACCAGGGTTAGTCTGTGTACAGGCTGGCCAGTAGAATGCAGTAATTTTGCCTGCACCCATCGTGCTGTTTTGTGCGTTTATGATACCCGCAGCCACAGAGACGAGTATGAACTCGTGCCATGTCGAAACATTTGGTCGCCGACATATCATTTCTTGCTTTCAGTGTCTGAGATTCTATATAGGCTTTACTTGCCATGATACTGTAGAATCAAACAGCTAGCCGTTTGTTTTCAAATTACGTGGGAGAAAGTACATATGCAAATTGGTGGATAGCTGGACACCAAAACTCAAAGGCTTTGTTGTAAGTTTAAACGCGTATTGTTGTTTTTAGATAGATTCTTAACAGTTCAAACAATGGGCTCCTTTAACACTCACCCACAAAAGCGGCAATACAATGATCAGGTCAGTTTCTGAAATCAAAGTTGCCTGTCCAACTTAACAGTGCTGCCCTTGTCTGCGATGGACCTCATCGCTTCAGGTGTAGCAGCACCAATTCAATGATAAAAGCACTGCTTTCTATATGGATCAAGGAGGGGCTCTCCCCTCAGGTGTCAGCGTGGAGAACCCAGTGCTTCACGAAGCACAGAGAGCAGCTTCTCTACTTCCGGTGCAGAGGTTCCAATTAAAATGCATTAACATTAGGTTATACTTAGGCCAATCAAAAGTATCTCAGGGCTTTGAAAACCAAAATAAAATCGAAAGCAAACAACAGTGCCTCAGGAAGAAAAAGATTCATAGTGTGCTGAGCATGTAGCAGAAGTGAGATTGGAGAAAAAACAGAGACGATCCTATTTAAGGAAGCCCTTGCACCCCCTGCACACCTACCGCCTGTTGCCATTCAGAAGTTATGACATGTAGACACAGGTATCCTAATAGGTGGTTTACAAAGTATTCAATAACACACAGTTCCTTGTGTATATGTATACAACTTTTACTTTTTACATTTTCAAATAACAAACGTTATGACGGATGAAGACATTCAACCTATTAAACATATCAGTAACAATGAGCTAGACACATTTCAACTGGAGTAGCCTTCATCCGGAGCAATAAACTTGATCAAACTTATTTCCAACATTTTCATACAGCACCTATAGATTGACCAAACGTAATATCATCAGTATTCCACATAAATAAACCAACTATACAGACATTCCACAGTTTTCAATGTATCCGACTTGCATGTTTTGGGTGATCATTCATCTGGATATCGGGACATCGAAGTTCTTGTATCCAACAGGACAGATTACAGATTCTCAAAGGGTTTCCAGAAAATAACAACATTTAGGAACAGAGGGCCCATAGTTGCAAAGTCATGTGAGGAAAATAGACCTCTGGTACGTGTAATACCTTGTTCTTTAATCCTAGATAGTAAACATAGTCTTGGATATGAGTAGAATAACCAAGTGTGGGAAGGACAAGAGGCATCACGTCTAGGGGATTAGAGGAAAAAATAGTGTTTCAAGCTCTTATTAAGTTGAGGTTTCCTTAAATAGGACCTTGTCGTTTTTTCTCCATATACTACTCAGCCTTGTGCCAGGGCTGTTTTTTCCCCCTGAACCCTGAATTACACTATATACACTCCACTTTGAATTTATTTACATTTGCTTATATAAAATCTCTTTCTGAAATGGTGTGCACACATAGGGAAACTTCGAGTCAGCTTTGCAGAAGTGAGATTGTCCTTGGAAGAAACCAATCATTGTTTGTGCAAGTTAGAACAGAAAAGAAGTAAAGGGATGTAAAAGTAAAAGCACTCCGCAAGCATGAGATTCTGCCAAGCAGATTACTTTTCAAAGGTTGCCATGGATCGAGGTAAGAACTGGAAAATTACACGAGTTGACACGTGATATGGAGACAAGGGAAGTTCCATGGAGAAGGAGGGGAAATTTAAAGAAAATGTAGAGAGTGTCATGGATGAATGCAAAGAATTTTAATAGACGAAAAAGAAGGTAGTTGGGAGTGAGAGTTGAGATTGCTGATGGCTGTGACTGGGGAGGATTTGGGGATCAGTTCAGGGGTGTTGGTAGGACAAGGAAGAGCTGAGGCCACATAGTTGCACACACGGAGTTTGCTGGCTGTGAGCATGGGGGAAGAAAAAGCCAAGGGTGTGAAAGCCCATCCAAGCTACTGGAGGCAGGAAATCCATTGGATGGTAAGCATAAAAGTAAATAAATAAAATACCTCCTGCAGAATAATCGGCAAGGTGTCAGATTTTACACAAAGCAGCATTTCATTAACCTTTATGGTACCAAAAGGTTAATGACAAAGTTGGATCTAAATTTGCGTGGAAGATGTTCCCTTTGTTTCAGTGGGTTAAGCTGTTCAATATGTGTAGGTGTCTGTGCACAGCATGCTATGTAACATAAGTGACTGATTCAAGCTGATGAGATTGCTTATATAAAGTACATAATTGGGAAAAGCTTGTGGCAGTCTATTTGCCTGGAAGTGAATACATTGAGGTCATATATTACAATACTAAGGGCCTGATCACAAGGTGGTTGGTATCCCAGATGGAATACCGCCCACTTTATCTGAGCTGAGGGTAAACATGCCAGACTTGAGATTGGGCAGACCCTTAAATTTGGCAGTAACAGACCTTAAGGGCTACCACCCAACTCGTAATAAGGCCCTAAGTCTGCTGGTGCATAGTTGATGGTCTGGAATAAAACAGTAAGATTAGCAAAGTGGAAGAGATAAGCTACTTCTTCCTACAGATGCCAGCAAAAGGAGCACAATTTCACAGGTGTTGCTGCTGGTGAATTCATGGTGAGATAGTTATATTTTGCCCAAGCCCTCAGCATTGATGGCAAAGTTGCCACAGGTAAAGGTGAGTCATGCCAGGTTGGTGACAAATTAAGTGGTTGCATGTGTGTATCAAGTGAACATGATCTTAATTTGGCATGGCATTCTAGGGTCAACTCTAAGTCCGCTGCCTTCTAAAATATAAACACAGCTTTGTGTATTGTGAGTAGTTAATTTAACTAAAGCTTTGGAGGCTACTGTTCAACACTAGCTCACACTTGAAATAGTAAGGAAGAAAGATGACAGTGTGAAGTAGGGAATGGATAAGCAGAGTCTAGCTACACTTGAGCCGCTGCCAAACCCTCCAAATTGTTTTGGTTGTGTGAAAGAGCTTCTAAAATATATTGCCAGCTTTGCATCACTGCAAATAATATTATGGAGGTCATCATTTAATGGAAAGGAGCAACAAGACTCATAAAATAAAAGCACAATCACTTGGAGAACTCTGTGTGTAAAATGTATTTTGTGAATACAGACACTATTGATATATGTGATATCAAATCTTCTTCATGGTGCCATTATATGATATGAGTTCCCTTATGATCATTGGTCATCTACATGTGATTGAACTTTATTTTTAAATCATATTAATGATGAACTCCTACTAGCACAGGCCAATTGTAATGGGACACCAATGACTTGCTAATTATTCATGTTGTCAGTCACTAGTCACTAGTATATATTAAATGACGATGACATTAAACTGACTTAACCAGGTAATTGACCAATGTACCTTTGTAAACAATTTGGAGTTTTACTCTGGAAAAGAACATTTCGAACACCCCCAAATTTAGATGTATTAATTATTCGAGACCCCATTTCATGTATGATTAGTTGGTGTGTTGTGAAGTTTTTCCAGTGTCCTCTACTGTCTCAAATGTGGATGGACTTGATGTTTTGTCTATCACACATATTATTGTATAACAGACTTGTACCCAACTGGGCTGTGTTGACCCTCAGCAAATAGGCACAATAATACATTATGGTTGACTCCATATTGTGCCTTGCAAAGTAGAATCACACATTCCAGAATGAACCACAGATTACAGGGCACCATACTTACAATAACCCAGATTTTAGAAAGGTGAAGCTGAAGGCTCAGACTATCCTTTTCTGTGAGTGGCTGATGTAGGACTTCTTTGGGAACCAGAACTGGTGAATTTATGTATTTTGTATAGTTAGAAATGCTACCATCATGCCCCTTCAATTCACATTTAGTCAGTGATTTTGTAAGAATTGTGTTACAGATAGTTAACCATAACATTACACACCAACGTTGTTTTCATTAATTTATTTTGGATTTTCAATGACATACACTAACATACCCCTGGTTGAGTATGCATTGTGCATGATAAATGAACTGGCTTCCCGGACACACATTCATATCCCTTTTGGTCATGGTTATATGCCAAGCCAATGGACATTGTGCCAAAAGGCCAAGCCATTTTGTCTCAATCACACCGTTACAATTGGGGAAGGGCACAAGGCAGATTTTGTGGCTGTTACTAAATGACTAATTTATCTCTCACTTTCCACTGCTTACTTTTACCCCTAAGTCTCAGATTCCACAACCAGGGATCAGGGATTGCCCTTACTCTATGCATGTCCACTTATGTATTGTCCCCAGTGACTGTTCGATTTACTCCCCTTGACAACCTTGTCATAATGGTCGTGAAACTCACCCCATTGTAAGATGCTCACTGCTTCCTATCAAATCTGATTTCTTATCTAATGTACGTTCTTTTGTGATCAAAAGTTCATTGTTCCTCGTGAATATATATATAAATAAATACATAAATAAATAATGTAAGGAATGCATGGTATCGAAGGAAGAATGACACAAGTGATCACAGTTCAAGGGTGTTTATTAAACTGTAAAAGGGGTGTGATAAATACCTAATCTAAACCTAAATCTAAGATAGGAGCAAGCTACAACCATCAAATAATAGGAATACCATCCAAGTGGAGTCTAGTCAAATAAAAAGGGTCTATACTAAGAAGACCTATTGCCAATCCTTACTGCTATGCTACATAATAGTGTGGGATAGTGTTCATAAGAAAAGAGAGAAGTGTTCATAAAATGGTAAGTCAGGATGTTATGGCCGGGGTCTCCCTTCCCCAGATTTTTAGCACAGGATAAGGTGGTACTCTTGAGCACAGCACACTCCTGGGCTTTTCCAGCATGAGGTTACAGTTTTTTTACTCAATATCAGGACCTTTTGTGTCCAAGTCTGTTTCATGCAAAATCTCTTGATTTAGAGGGCCTTATATGCCATAAACAACAAAACAGAATTCCTTCTACTAATCTTCATGTTGGGCATTTACTCTTCACCCTTGGACCTCCCTCAGCCGGGCTCCGATCCTTCTCAAAATGTTAGCCTCCCTTAGTCGGGCTCAGACCAACCACTCACTGTGGACATCCCTCAGTCAGGTTCACACTTGCCATCAAAACTTTCACAGGTGTATTAACACAATGCGGGATTCACTTCCCATGGCTTTCTCCTGGCATTCCTTTGTCGGGCTCACATTGCCATTTTAATACTGTTCAAAAGAAAGTCATTCTAGATCCCTTAGGTTCTTCCTTTACCCAAGTCTGTCTCTCAGCCCCAGTCAGGCTTTCTCTTCAGCCCCAAGTCAGGCTTTCCTTTAAGCACCCAGTCAGGTTTCACACAGTCCTATCATCACAATTAATTCACAGGCATCACTCAGCCGGGTTCACATTTGCCTTTCAATCACACTCTCTTCATAGTTCACATAGCATTCCCCTCATCCGGGCTCAAATGCCAGTTTCACATTTCCCTTAGTCGGGGGACTCTTTCATATTCCTCAAAGACTTCTGCAGCGTGCCATGGACTTTCTATTGTACAAGGGTTTTGGCTTAACCCTTGTATCACTACCTCAACACCTCATGCCAGCCTCCCATAGGGCCTCTTGGTACTTGTATTTTCAAAAACCGAAGACATGATACCTATTTTGCTTACAAAAGACCTTGGTGTTTAAGTGTTCTTTCTTCACACAATGTTGCTCTTCACAACCTTGAGCCCAACACAGTCCAATTAATGATCAGCTCTTACTGACTCACCGGCTATGCGGAACTCTGTTGGTATCTCCTTCCTCTGGAGTCAAGGACGGTACCACGATGGCAACCGTTTCTCCACACCCTGGTTATCAGAGCAGGAGGGTCCTCTGTACCGCTGGCATCCTTTGTACCATTCACCAGCTGCAACTCCCAGTCTTATGTTTCTCTTCTCAGAGGCTCCACAGGTCTAGGTTGAAAAGGGCAAGGGCAATTCCCTCTTCATTGTCCTTTCAGGTCTTGCCACCTTTCTCCTCCATTTGAACTACCATCCTGGATAAACTGCTTCCTTCAGCATTTGCCTTTGCTCTTTGTGTGCTCTTGTGCTCTGCCTTTTATCCCTATGTTAGAAGCGAAAGGTCAGTCAGGTGTGTGTAGTTATTGGCAACTGCCTGACTTTGCCTGACCCTTGTGTTGGGACATGTCAGGTATACGGCTCTGGTGTCAGTCCGTCGTCTTTTGTGGTAATCGGTCTGTGAAAAAGTGTTTGTGTCAAGAGAGGGGGGTGAGTTTTTAGATATCCTATGGGGTAAAATGGGGAAAAAGTGTCATAGGGAAGGGGGTACCTCATCTCACCCTTTGGTGTCCCTGTTCCACTCCCTGAAGACCCCTCACCCAGGTGATCCTCCCGCCCTGGTCGACCGCCAGGAACTGGATCCAATAGCGATGGTTGTGTACATAAATACATAAACAAATACTTAAGAAAACCATTTGAATAATGTGCAGTCCACTTCTATACATTCAAATGTAACCAGTAAGTCTGTGTTGCAACAGTAGCAAAGGAAATGAAGTTGAGAAGCAGAGGCAACCCACAGCCGCTGTGATATTAGAGCCGCTAAATGATAGTCCGTACTCCAGAGCAAAGGTAACTGTAACCAGCTGAACTTCATTCACGTTGAATGTAAAGCGAGTGAAAGTCTTTGTAGTGGTGGGAAGTCTTGCCAAAAGAAGGGAAATTTATCAAACCCTCATCCTGCAATAAATGAAGTGCTTGTGTGTGAATAAAGTCTTTCTTTTCTCATTGTTACTTCAAAATCATTAATTGGAGCAGTCGCGTGACTCCTATTAACAGGAAGAACAGTAGCGGTAATAGTTGCATAAGAAGTAGCAGACTTTTCCATTCAGTTACAAGGAAACATCACTTCAGAGAGGCCGAGTATGCAGTATTCTGTTACCCGGTTACACACGAAAGCTATAGTTGAAAATAGAAACAAAAGTTGCAAGCAGAAGTTTACCATCAATACGTCATTGTGTGTGCCTAAATTTGATTGTGAACTGAATATTAACTCTTGTAACATCCTACTTTTAACTATTGTAGAAGTTGCTGAAGTTCTTAAACTCAGAAGCAGAACAAGCTTTGCCCTTGCCAATAGGCAGAATCTTCCAAAGAGGAAACCAGTCAAAATAATTGCTCAAGTACGCTGTCTTGAAGTTGTTGAAGCTAATACTAACCCAGGGTCCTCTGATACATGAGTGATAAAAGCATATGATACCGGGAGAGTGGAATTATGGCTTTTGGGTAGACCTTGGAGACACAGAGGTGCATATGAAGCTTGGGAAGGGAACTGGGTACTTGTCATAAGAAATAATCATGCATCAGTCAAGCTGACATTGTGGCAGTCAGGCGCTGAATCAGATGTTGTGATAGCTACAAGACTATGGGGAAAGGCAAAGAAGCTTCCATTTCTAGTAGAAGCAGAAAGAAGAGTGCCTTGCCAACCTGTAGAGATCAAAGAGTCTTGTGTAAGTTGCCCAATCACATTTCCACAATATCAGTTGTAGCAGCAGAAGTTGAACTGTGGGTGTCTAGATTTTGTCAGAACTGTTACATGTTGAAGAAGTTGAAGTAGAAGCAGCCTGTGAGACAGAGAAGCCTATCCTCACAGTAACCTTTATAAAAGATAGTTGTCAAAGAGAGATATTTATTTAAAAGAAGCATCCTTACAAATTGCATACAAGACTCTGCAGAAGGCAAAGCTGTTGTTAAAGTGGATTTATTTTTTTTTAACTTGATCCAGCATTGCAATTGGTGCTGTTTTCCTTATGGAACTTTGAAAAGGGAGCTTTACTTCCAGAGAAGAAGAAACTGTTACCCATGGATTTTTGTTTGACTGACTTTCTGTTTTCTTTGGAACTTTTCAAGAATGTATTTGAGACTTTGTTTTCTTTGGGAAGAATTGACTTTGGGCATTTCTGGGGGAGCGGAACCTGCCCAGAGCAAGCAGAAGTCAACCAAACTTAATTGTTTGGTAATCTTTTATTTATGTTATTGCTACTTTATTTTGATTGTTGGATTCTTTAGGATATGTTTTGTGTATGCTACGAGGTTTCCCATTAGATCTTAGAATAGGTAGGGAATCCCCTGGTAGAGTAGGTTTAGAGAGGTTTTTTTTTTGTTTCATTTGAAAATAAAATTTCAAACCTTGAAAGCTCTAAACTCCTGAGCCTCGCATTACTGACCCCTCACATGCTGTGTCAGCAGAGGGATGCAACTCAAGTGATACAAATTGGGGAATCATGTGATTTGAGAAGCTTAGCAATAGAGTAGAATTGATCCAAAACAGGGAAAAAGCTTTGATCCCCACAGACTTAATCCTCACACCCCCTAAGGGTACTTACCCCACCAGAATCCTCATATCAATCCCTGCACGCCTTCTGCTAGTCCCTTCTTTCAAGTTGTCCAGATTAGGAGGTGTATGTTTCTCTGTCCTTGCACCCAATTCCTGGAACTCCCTCCCCCTCGTACTTTACCTCATAGAGGATCAACTGGCCTTCATGAAAGACCTCAAAACCTGGCTGTTCCCCAGCCTCCCTGTGCCCACTCCCCACCTATCGCACGCATGTTTCATCCAGCAGTCCCCCTTCCCCTTCCCTACGCCCACTACCCCTACTGCCTATCTGTCAGCTACTAGCCTCTTCTTTCCTTTCAACCGCTTTGCTTTGCCATCCAACCTTCCTGGTATTTGTATTTGTGTTTATTAACTTTAATATAGCGCTTTAAGGCAAAGCGCTTTACATGAAACCACAGGAATACATAAGAAGCAATATAATACAAATCATGAGTCAAAAAACCAAGCACATTATGCAGAACAATTTGCAGAGATCATTAGAATAAAACCTGAGTAGGGTAAGTAGGCCTAAGTAGGAGGCCTTGTGGGACGCCAAGTACACGTGGAGGACTCAGGTAGTCACTCAAGCAACATGCACCTAGAACAAACCCTGACAGTGGGCCAGGTATTGCAGTCAATTGGCTTGGAGGGGGGCAATGCATCACACTTAAAAGGTACCTTGCGATAATCACACTGATCATCCGGCAGAAGGACAACCAGGCACCTTGGACTGCTTGCGTGGGTTTGGCACTGCAGGTAACTCTAAAGCACAGGATGGTGAGCCAGGCCGCCGCATGTAACCATGAAATGAGGTCCTTGTTTTCACACTACAAGGAACTAGGGATGGCAGTTTCTCACTCATAGAATGCCATATTATGCATAGATCAAGCACTTAGCTCACCTCTAAAACGCTGCACTGCTCCTTGTACATAGATGCAACCCAGAAAATAGACATTGTTATTTGTACAGCTAAACCATTTCTCCCGTCACACATTGGCAACTTAGCAGAAGGCACAGTCTCACTCCACACACCCTGCACTCACATATATCACAAAAACTATTGCACATCACCTCTGCCATAAAAATTAGGACACTTTTAATGACAAACATGTGAAAATATAGATTCTCATTTGACTCACAACCCCCACCCCCTTTAGTCCATAGTATACCTCTGCTGCACCCGTACACACTCCAGGGTCTCGGCCACCCTTGCATAACTGTAATGGTTGAAATGCACACACGCATAATAGCACCTCCCAAATTCCCCCACATTTGGGGACTCTGGTCCCTCTAAGGGCATTCAACCAAAGGCACATAGGGACCATAATTATGGTGAAACATTGCTACAGCAAATGACAAAATGAATGAATGAACTTAATTGCACCCAATGTACAAACATAAACATGAGCACCACACACCGTGGGTAATAATAAGCAGCGCTCAGATACCTGAGGGTTCGTAGCGCTATATAAATGCGAAATTATTATTATTATTATTATTATTATTATTATTATTATTATAAACATAGGTAAAATGAGAAGCTGAGTTGTCCATGTTCAGCATTTAACTTATAAATTGCAGGTTCACTTCATGTAAACGGTAAGTTCTTAATTGTCAAGACTTACCCTTCTGGAAACTAGCAGACTGGTTTGGACCCAAGAAGATAAGAAATCTTCCCCAATAATGAGTCAAAGAGAGAGATAATAAAAACCCCTCGGAGAAGTACTATTTGCACCCTGGCAGGGGTGCCAGCCAATCAGGTGGCTAGGAACGCGGGCTGGAACCGTTGGTGAAAGCCTGCATCCCATGCCGGTGACCATGTCGGTGACCATGCTGGTTACCATGTCGCTTAATGGCCGGCACCCCCGCCGCCATCTTCCCCCCACCCATAAACCCCCACATTGACTAAAAAACATCCTTTGGGGTAAAAATGTCTTAATTACTCTAGGCTGAGAAGCCCCAAATCCATCAGGTGTGTTTTCATCGTGCTGGGGCTGCTAATCTTCAAAACAGCTCTTCCATCTGATGACAGGATTGAATGCTGCTGTCACTCTTCCAGTGGATTATATACCATTAGCACCCAGGGCTGGGGGCACAGCCAATCAGATTCCACAGAACGCAGACTGACATTTTTGATCTCAGACCTTGTTGTATGGAACCGACAGGCTACCAAAATGTCGCAGGTCAACATTTTAATATTTTTTTTAAAAAACTTAAACCCTATCCCCCCCCCCCAAACCCTTTCCATCCACTTTCCTTTTGGCGGCTGCGGCACTGGCTGCCACCCGCTGCTACTCCCCACCATCCTGAACTCTCCGGATGGGTGCCATGGAAAGGGAAGAGCGCTCTGTATGGAGCCCCGCCTTCCCTTTCCATGTTAACCATCTTGGGAATGGATTTTCCTTCCTTCAACAGGACGCGCACGGGTAACCTGGGGTGCGAATAGCCTTAACACCCGATCCGGCCCGCCACATCTGGTGTTAACGCCACAGTGATCCATGTGACTCTATTAGGACACCATATGCGTGGGACCGTATCCAGGTCATTATCTGGTGGGTTAGTTCTTATACCCTCATTCTACAGTTATGCCAATTTGAATTTGTTGTTTTCTTACCATGACCTTTATTGTTTTGCTGCTCTATTCCGTGTTTTCCCTGCTTTGTTATATGACCCTATATTCCTTTGTCATCCTCTTAGTGACAAGAAGAGACACCAGGGTGAACAATTGTTATTTAGGAAATCAAATCAGATTACAGATTAAAAGATTCATTAAAAATGGGGCAATGTAAGAAGGAATTAAAGGATTAGCATTTGTCCTCATATTTTTTTAGATATGCGTTCTCACTGGCGACATGCTATATATAAATGCTAAAACATTGGTATTCCTCTTTATAGCCCCTTCAGTGACAGCTTAAAAGAAATCATTGTCAATAAAACTAAAATAGAATTAAAAAAAGTGAAAAGGGTTAATAACATATGTCAAAAGAAAGGATACTGGGATGTCAAAGATCCAAATTCAAAAAATCCACTTGGCTGTCAATCAGCATGGCTGCAACCCTTATAAAATGTGCTGCACGTTGCTCCTTTCCTGCCTACTCTGTCCCCCACTGAGGTTAGTTCCACTACTTTTTTTAGTACACTTCTAACACTGGACTTCAGGGTAACATAGCACCAAAATAAGGACTTGGATCCATTCTAAACAGAGACCATAATGGCTTCCTCAAAGGAATCCAAAGACATCAGGTCGAATAATTGCAGTACTTCGGCAGTAGAAGCTTTGACGTGGGGAACAGGGGAGAGGAGTGGCGTGACAGTGAGGGGTAGGGAGAGATAGAAGCCATTAGGTGCAGGGAAGAGTGACTTAGCCACCCTGAGCTACAGCTTCTAGCATCCGTCAGGTTTCTTTTTATTTATTTATTTCATATAATTGTACATAGTTAAAAATAACTTTTACAATGAACATAACTTAATACAAAAAGAAAGACATAAAATATACTTTGGTATCATGGATCTATAAAATCTATACAATATCATTATTTACAATAAAACAATAAAACACAAATTAGACATTTTCATACAGGGTTGCTCTTGAACCTGTTACTTAATTTCCATACGACATCTCACTCAAAGCCATTCACAGTACACAGTGTTATATTTGTCTAGCAGACTGAGGTTTACCCTTATATGAGACGCCCAGAAAATACTTATAACAATAGTTTGCTTACCCTGAGTCATATGTACAGAGATAGGGTAAAACCCTTCTCCAGACGCTATAGAGTGCTAAGAGAACTTTCATAGACTCTGCATTTAGGAAAAACGCCCAGAAATCAGCTGATTTTATAGAGTTCTAATCATGGACGAAACGTCTCAATGATATTGTATAAAGGGCTACCATTTTCGGGCACTCTTGGTTGGTTCTGATCTTACAGATTCTACAGAATCTTTTTTCCATCGACAATTTCAATCTTGCACCACAGACTATTGATACTGGTAACTCGTTTGTGTGCATCTTTAATCCAAAGTTATGTACCTCAGGGTCAGGGCAGAGCAGTAAATAATGTTCAGGTTTCATAAAATGATGGACCACCTGCACCACACAATCATAACCCTTTAGTGTAGAAAGGTGATCGTAATTTCTTTGCCAATCCCATTTCGCCAGCTGACGCGCAAACGCCCCTTTTAACGTAGCAAAGACAGAACATCTGACAAAGTCGTGGGACCAGCCAATGGCATTACACAATTAATTGACGAGCTTCACAAGGGGGGACATGACATTCCCAACCGGTCCCAAATCATACCTCAAGGCTAGTTTGGGTAGGAGTGGGCAGCTGGGGGCTGTCCTTGCCTCCAGCATCAAGCTACACCTATGGGCCAATAGTTGTGCTTTCAATGACATAAGGCCTAGTTCAAGCAAAACATACTCAATCACGGTATATCTTGATAATCTAAAGATGGATCTCCAGAAGCATGTCGCCACCCCATCCAGCCATATTAGATTTACCATGGCTAAGACTTCCAGACCGTAAAGGATCGTTGGACATAACCACTGCTTATAAAGGGCTAGAACACCATTTTAGGAGAAACCTGAGTGCTCAAATACAAATCTCCTAGACATGTATGTGATTTGTCTCACCCTTCTAGCCTCAGCTTCTATTATGTCCCTGTAACGTGATACTACAGACATTTCGAGTCCTAAATATTTATAAATATCTGTATACTAAACTGTTCCCACAACAGTTGTTAACTTAATTCTATTCTTTTTTTTCAAAGATACCAACATTACTTTAGTTTTATTCAGATTTATAGTTAGTTGGTTTTCATTTGTGTTTACTCCCAGCTCGGTCAACAATGCCTTTAACCCTGATAGCATGTGGTCGAACATTGCCAGGTTATCTGCATATAGCATCCCACCAATGGAGGTAGTCCCAATCTTTGGTAAGCAGGCCCCCCTGGCAATCAGCCTACCAGCAAGGCCACCACATAGATGTCAAAGAGCATGGGGTCTAACATGCAGCATTGTCTCACTCCCCTGCTAATTTGCATCTCCTCAGATAAATGGCCATGGTCTCCAAGCCGGATCTGGGCTGTGGTATCTACATGTAGGGCCACAATCACTTTGAAAAGCCAACTAGGGCATCCCCACTTTCCCATTTTCCTCAATTGAATATTTCAGACCACCTGATCAAATGCAGGTCTAAAATCCACGAAAGTGATATACACCAAACTACTGAATGTAACCCTTGCTTGGGAAATTGTCATGTCTAACGCTCTAATATTGTGGACAGTGCCTGACCCTGAACGAAAACCTGTCTAAAAGGGGTGCAAAATATTGGTGTCTCTAACCCAGTCCTACAAATGCTCCTAATCAGAGGAGGCAAACACTTTGCCAGTTATGTCAAGCATTGACAACAAACAATCGTTTTCCGGGGCCAATCGATCCCCAGTGTTATAAATGTGTACAAACATCAACTTCATCGAGGAATCTGGAATAACTTAGTCACGCATACCATAACTAACAGAGACGTAGAACATCTGCCCATACTGCGACATCCTCCTTCAATGTCACTGCTGAAAGCCCATTTGGCCCCCATACCCTTGAGATTTTAAGTTTCATCAGATGTTTACAGATATTTCTTAAATTAAACTCAATGGTCCAATCCAGTACCAAAGGTCCACTTATCTCAGATTCGTCACTAACATCATACATTTTGTTCTCAATTAACTTTACCCAGGTCCCCTCCAAAATCGGTTTCAAGATCTGTAAATCAGGGGCTCTCCAGACCGAGGAGAACATCTTCCACATGCTCAGTGTGTTACCACTCTGTAACGTTGCAAGCAACATCTGCCAATTTCCAATCCTCCCCTCCTTTTTTTGCTCTCCCACCCAATTTCTATATTGGTTCTCTAATGTAGATGTTTCATACTTCACAATAAGGGCAGTGGAGCCAGATTTAATTAGGGTTCGCAATTGTTTCCTAAGCGCTCTTTTGGCTTTTTTTATTTCTGGATCATAACAGTGATTTGAGAGGCTTACCAGCCCCTATTATTACATTGCCCCTCTTTGTCTCAGCCCTTAATGCAAGAACCGACAACCAATATTCTATTTCATTAACAGAACTAGACAGTAGCTCAAACTTTGTCTCATTCAACATATGCTGTGCCTTTACACAAGCTCTTGCAACATTTCTTTCAGACCACAAGAGTCTGTTGCCTGCGAGGGTCCTCTCAGAATTGCACCCTGGAGTTCCAATAGCCATTCAGCACTCAGTCCGGCATGTCACTAACTGCTCTACTGTCAAGACACAACGATTTAATTATGTCGGTCAAGACGTTATTAAAGCAGACATAATCTAGGGTTGCTCTATGGGACCCACCCAGCCAGGTGGTCTTCCCAGGGATATCACCTTTAGTCCTCCCATTTAACATTAACAGTTCCCATTCAGCCAAGAACCGAAGCCACTTTTATCCCTTGCCATTTACCACTTTCTTCTCCATTTTCTTTTCAGCTGAGATGGTTATAAAATTCCCTTTAATCGTATGCTCTCCACACCTGCATTCAAGTCGGCCCTCAAAATAATGCCATCTTGCCTCGGGATCCTGACCCAATTTATAATCAGCATATCTATGTAGGTAAATATATCCTCCATGGAGGGACCACCTGCGGGTTCATGAATGTTAATCACCAACACCAGTTTCAAGAATTTTGAACCCCTCAGTAGGACCTCCACAGCCAGTACCCTTCCCTCGAGGTAGCTGCGGAGAATCATTTGCAACTCATACTTATTTCTAACACCAATCAGCAGACCACAAAAATGGATGCACCAGCGGGCCTCATTTTGCCCTTACCTTGTAAATATGAAAAACGTCTACCAGGTACTGCTCCATTAGCCACATTGCTTGCAGCATAAATATCACATGATTCAGAAACAAATCCGCAGAAGGCCCCTTCTGGAGGAAATGGTTATGGCCTCTAGTGTTCCAAGAGGCCAAAGTTAGTTTTCATTTATGGGGACCCTCCACCCTAGCAAAACTAATTTTCAACCACTGCCATCCCTGAACATTATCAATTTTTCAGGTGGGGGAATTACTTTTAGGCTGGGAAACTTCCCTGGGGGAGCTCTGGGGTTTAGCACAACAATTACAGCAGTTACCAGTCTCCAAGATGCTAGGGGTCCTGTCCAGTTCAAACCCCAGGAATTCCAGGGACTAAGCTTGAGTGGGGATTAGCGAGGCCGTAACAGGCAAGCCATAGTGCTCTCTGGAGGACTCCCTCCCACCCCAGACTTTCATTGGTTAAACAAAATTAGTCAGCTGAGCTGAGGATGCGGAGTGCTGGGATTTTTCAACAAATTTTAAGCAGTTTGCTTCTCTTAATATGAGAGCACAATCCATCCATGCCGGTTTTCCTAACAGTGAATTCCCTGAGGTCCAGTATTGGGCCACTAACAGATGCAACTGGCCGTAGTGCTTGGCACACTATAACTCCCCCGGTGGGCATTTCAGAGCTACACCCTGAACCAGAGACTTTCTCAGACACAATAATTGCGGCTTTTGGTACTTCAATAGTAGCCACTGCTCGAACAGTACATCTAAAAGAGAGTTCAAACAGGGAAGGTATTACCGTCTTGTCATCTTTAAGTAGCCAGCTAGTCAATGTGCCCACACTCGGTTGGCGTCGTTTCTTCTGACAGCACTCTCTTTTACTTTGCCACTTGGTCAACTTTCTCTGGCTAATACCCTACACTATAGTCAAATTCAGTGGTAAGGACTGACCAACTGCAGATAACACAGCAACTTCCCCTGTTGTAGCTGCTGATTTCTTTTGTTTATTCTGTTTGCAATTCTGTTTATGGGTGGGATAGTGCAGTGGCGATTGTAGTGACAAATCCAACAGGCTATTCATGGTAGTCGGGATTTGAACCGGAATGATAATCGCATGTACTTCTAATGAGCCAGCCAGGGTCTCACTTAAACCCTCATTTTCCAATTCTGCACCATCTTTATAGACATGTTCCAGGCAAGACTCCAGGCCCCCTTGTAGTAGGGCCTTATGGTCATTTTGTTTCAGCACTCCTTCGTGAAACCTGCCACACAATCTAAGTAGTATTTTCACAGCAAGTTTAAAACATCCCAAGAAGCCCTTACCTCCAAATGGGCCGTGTGAACCCCCAAAAATGAGCCACTTTTCCTGGCTTTATCAGCCGTTCCTCCGTCAGACTGCTTGGCACCCCCATCTACTCCACCAGAATCAAGAGTCGGGGGGGGGCTACATGATTGAAAAAGGTTAGGGGAGGCAGAAAGCCATTTTGATGGAAAGTGAACCTCTATTGGGACGGGGGAATGGGCTGAGGAAGGGTTTTGGGGAAGAGGCAGGAACATGCAAGGCAGACATGTGAGCAACAGCGATTCCATTCCGAGGACCCACACCTGCGGAGGACAAGATGGTCGGAGGCATTTCCAACCCCCCCTCCTCCCAGCTTCCAACAAGCGATTCCCGGAGCACAACTGCTAGCACAACTTTAAAGGCGAATTGTTATCGATATCGCCAAACGTGGTGTTGGAGGTAGCTCCTAGTGAAAGTATTGGAGGCTCTAGTCACTCACAAAACCCAATGGTCCAATCTGAATCTGAGATCGGTTTAGACATCTTTTGGAAGGGGAATTGGGAAGGTGAAAGTGATCCCTGGGCTGCAGTGCAGATGAAATTGGCACCAAAGTTTAAATTTAGAACGCAATACGTGTTGCTGTATTGTGGGCATACACCTCTGATGAAATGCACTGGCAGTATTGAAGGTGGCAGCAAGAATCTCTGGTGGTCAAAATTGTCCTTTGTCTCAATTTGAACTGTGGATAGTTGAAGAATGCTGCTGGGGCAAAATGTGACCACAGATGAGAAGGCCTGTGCCGTGGTGTTCATGAAATTACCAGCAAACATTTATTTTAAAATTAGCTATAAAATATGTATTGCTCAATGACGTCTTTTTAGGTTTGGGTTATTATGTGGCGTTAGCCACTTATAAGATGAAACTATTTGCATAGGACTAGAGACAGGAGGGAGATGGGATGTGAGGAGGGACACATGCTGAGGTGTTGTTTGACTACGTTCACACTCGTTCCATGCCCATTGCAGTGTAAAGTCAGGATTCCTACCCGTTCCCAGGCTATCCCCACCCAAACAACGCCCACAGTGGACGCTTTACACACAACGCGTCCTGCTTGGGCAGCATTTAAACTAATGGAGCAGCAATCTTGTAATAGCAAAGTTAAAACCATAGCAAACAAGGTTTCAGATTGAGCATACAATTACAATTGAAATAGTAAAGTATCTGCTAATTTACTGGCCTTTATAAAAAAAAAGAACAAAAAAAAAAAAGTAAAAGGTTTTAACATCATGGACAACTTTTGAATAACGTTCATATTTTTACATGTTTTAAAGAGTGAGGCTTATAACTCATAACTCAAAGTATTGACCAACACGTTACAGCAAGTTTCGAAGTCACAACACTTTAGTAATGAAACCAGAAAAGACGTTTTTTTTTCTTTCAGTCACGAGTAGAAACATTTTTAGTACAACTAGCAGCAGCAGTAAGAGGAATAGGGAGAAGCAACTCCCTAACCCGTAATAGATTTGATATGGCATTTATAACGCGCCTATACACAAGTGTTTCAAGGCGCGTAGTCAATACAGTGGTGGTTTTGGATTAAAAAGGAAATGTAACATTCACTGCCAGATCCAGTAAAACAAATAGGCTTCCGAAGGGAGCCAGCATTTCATTGTTATGTCCCCGTCACATGTACCCTGATTCAATGCTTTAAGTGGGCCTGGGCTAGCCGGGGCCGAGCCTCAACTAGCCCCAGCCATGCTGACACCTGAGGCACCCCGTTTAGCGGCTGCACAGTTACACGAGCTTCCTGCAGGTGACAGCACTGTCGGATGAGAAGAAAAGAAAAGGCATCAGCTTTTCTTCTTTCTAAACCGAAGTGCGGACACCTGCAAGCAGTAGGTGCAACCGTGCAGTGCGGGCTGCCTGATGGCTCTGTACTGTGAAACAGGAGGAGGGCTGATATGCCCAGCCCTCCTTTTGTTTCTGAGTAAATGGCCTTCACCCAGCATGAAGCCCCTGTTCTCCTCACTCTGGCTGATGGCTATTTACTCGGAAACAAAAGGAAAGTTGGCCAGTCCAGCCCTCCTCCTGTTTCAGAGTACAGAGGCATCAGCAGCAGGCAGCACTTTCATTAAAGGAGCCAATGGTAAAGCATTGCACCACGTGGCTCCTTGAATGAAAAGGATGCCTTCTCGGTGTGAGCTGGGGCATGCTGGTGTCACACCTTTAGTGCTCCCGGCCCCTTCTTTTGTTTAAAAGGAGGGGCTGGGCGCATCAACGGTAATAATGCCAGTGCGCTCCAACTCTGCTTCTTTTAGCAGCTCCCACCCTTTGGGCGAGAGGTCTCTCGATAGGGGGCATGGCCTAAGCACACCCGTACTTAGACCGTATCCCCTGGTAATGTGTGACCCTCCCATGTGTATTACCCTTTTAAGGGGATGTGCTAATAAAAGGAGCCCTTGCACGCACGTGCAAGACAACAGCTGTCTCTCATTGTGGGCCCACAGGTCCCATGTCGTGTGACCACGGCCCTGCAGATCCCTGCTGGTCTGGGCCCCCCAAACCAGCCTGGTGCCCTGGGTCCTGCCCAGGCACCCACCATTCAGGAGGTTCCAGACGTCTGCGGTGCTCTGGAACCCAGGCTGTGCCCCAGAGCCTCCCAGGGCCCTACCCTGCAACAACCACTAAGCCCGGCTGACCCTGGCCTACCAGCATGGTGCTGGGTCCCCCAGCACCAGTGAGGTCGGCTGTGTGACCGCTGACTACCCCACTACAATGGTGACAAGTGATGCCCCCGCTCCAACCCTGTCCCTCCATTTTTCTTCCCTTCTCCATGGGAGGGAAGAGGAGGGAGAAGGCAGGAGGAGCAGCAGGCAACTGCTGTGCAGTAGTGCGGGATGCCCCTGCATGCTTTGCCCCGGTCGTGACCCTCTTGCCGGGGGAGAGAGTAGTGCTGCCCTCCCAAGGGGAAACAAAAGAGAGATTGCAGCCTTTGTCGCATGTTGGAGAAGCCATGTGGACAGAGCCCTACTGATGGATACTCCCTGGCTACAGCCCTCTGCAAGGAGGGTGCTTGTGCGACCAGGGAGGAAGCCATCCTGCAACCCTCTGTGGCATTTGCCACCATGGGCCACAATGCAGCCGCAGCGAAGAAACAACCTCCCACTGAGGAAGAGAAGAGCTGTGCCCCAACAGTAAGCCGAAGCCACCGGGGAAAAGAAGAGGGAATGCAGCTTTGCTGCTAACTTCAGGAGGCGAGTGCCCCCCCAAGCGGCAGCACCTAGCTGAGTAGTGCCACACTGCCGCAGGTGGCTTATTGAGATCCCGCCGGTGAAGCTGATGAAGTGCTCTGGTCGGGAGTGGGAGAAAGTGAAGCACCCGAGCAATGATCCCAAGCTACTGGCGTCAAGTGCAACTGGTGGCACTCCAAAAAGCCTGCGCTTTGAGCTGGTGTAGATGAGGACGTGCTCCAGTCTGGAGCAGTTTAAGATGTAACGCTGCAATATCGGAGTGTAATTCACAGTCAATCCACAACAAAGAAACAGGTGACTGTTTAACAATTGTTTTGCCTCAGCTGATAAGCAGTCTGGATCATCATCAAGGTGAGAAGGGTAGGCGTGGCATATCATGGTGCCAAAGGGTCAGGTAGCGTTTCTCCTTGCAACTCTCAGCACCCTGTCACCATCGTCACCCTACCACTGGTGCGTGCTTGTGCATGAAGAAGAGGGGTTGAACATCTCCTGCCTGGAGGAGGAAGAGACTGAGGTCCTGGGGTGGCCCCCTGATGCTGCGGAGAGAACTAGGCAGCAAGTGACCCCAACACGGGTCAACCTGCCTGCCCTGTAAGGACTGTAAGTGATTTCAATCCGGCACACACCCAAGTCAAGCTCAGCATGTAGTGCACAATTGAAACCCTTATTTATTTTTATCTATACGTTCAATATTCTGAACGATATACCACTCATATCACACCCTTCTCCTGAGACCCCCCCCCGTCCCCTGGTCACACTGAACCAGGAATCAGGCGAGTTTGCAAAGGTAAATATTTATTTATGTATTTAAAATGTAATCACAATATATTTTAATAGGTAAACAACAATTACCAATGGGGTGACAGAACACTGGATAGTATCTTTAATACACTAGGAACCAAGGAATGGGCACAAAAACAAATGCAGCATTGAAAAGACTACTTTAATGTTGTTTTGGAATAGACAGCACTTTGGTTAGAGGATCCCCCTGCAACACCCCCCAATAGACAATGTAAAGAGATGGGAGGAGAGAGCAGGTATTCAGGAATAGCACAGGTCAAACAGAATATCAGTCCTACCTTCCCCCTTCAAACACAAGAGAAAACGGAATTGACTTTTCAGCTGTCAGATTGGCTTTGCAATTGTCTTTGGAATTGACTAAGCAAAAACACCAAATGTGGTCAAACATACTTAAATTGCTATACATTCCTATGGGAGCCGCTTTGAACAGTTGCAAACAACCACCAGCAATGATCTAGTCAAAAGAAAATATTAGAAATCTCAAAGTCCAAGTGGGAAACACATTAAAGCTATTTCAGACCTGTAAAATGTCTCAGAACGTAAAATCACGGCAAACTTTTCCTTAAGCGATATTCACTACAATGAGAGTTTTGGGTTCTATGGATAGCTACGGATGTTAGGTACAAGTAGGAGTTCAAATTTTGTTTCTATCACAAAAACTGACAGAGTTATAGAGGTTTTAGTAAAGGTTGTTTTTGTAAAATAGGCGCGGGAATGGAAAACATAAATGCACTTTTGAAAATGACAGATAAATTGATTACAATAGATTATGACTATGAAAAAGCGAATGCCATAGATGGATCTTACAGTCACGTGATCAGCGTAACCCGCCTGTTGTGGATACTCTACTTCATCAGATGAGAAAAGAGTCAGTGCAAAGATAGTTCAAGCAACACTATGGTTCTGAATTAAAAATGGGATGGGTTTGAGATAAGGATAAGACAATGCAAATATACTATGGGTCACAGTTCTTCCTATTAATACTCACAGGATAAGTTATTAAATTGGACCGTCTGTTCTGGTCATGGTTTGGATCTGGTCTAGGAAGAACAGCACATCAGGCCCAGTACTGGATCAGCTATGCCAGTCACCGAATATGCAAGGAAACTGCCCTCCTTGTTTGTGGATATTAAAATCAGCTGGATAGCAAGTTCCTCAGGTAAGCCTAGTGGTAGCAAGCCAGAGAATTTTAGGATACTAGTTCAAAAGGCCTGCTCACACCACAGTGCTTCACTGGGTTGCAAGAATAATTTTGAGGATTAGGCCTTGCAGAAAGTCATTAGTTCTCTACTGCTTGCAAGAGTCTTGGCATCTGGATCTGGAAGGAGGTTAAAGCTGGATGTAGAATGCTGGATCAGAGTGCTTTGGCGGAATCAGGAAAGTGAGTGAATCAGTCAGTCCCTATGTGTTGTCAGCTGTCTCTATTTATCCTTTCATATGACATCACAAAAAGGGTGTATGGGCTGGATTAGCTAAGCTTGCCCCTGTGAGCTGGGATTGGGTCAAAACCTCATCTCCGCCTTGCAACTGAGTGATTGGATCAAGGCCAGATGATGTCACATTTTATGGTTTGCTTTACAATCCTCAGAGACCTCCCTTGAACCACTGGTCTCAAAATCGGATTTCATTCTAAATACATAGTTCTACATACATTGGTCACCTTTACACAACTCACACACAAAGATGCCATATTTTATGTAGTAGCTGTTCCTCAATATCCCGCGGCTGTGGGGTCTTGTTTCAACGTTCTACAGAATTTTGGCCTTTTTGCTATGCACACAATTTCAAAACTTTGTGCAAATTTCCACAAATGTGTGTGATTAACATAGGAATGTGTGTGCAAACTTTCACATTTCTAGGATTAATACATTTCACATAAACCACATATATTGTCATTCCTGTCAAGAACATGTTACACGGTTCTGACACCTCTTAAAACGTGCAGCCAAAAATTAGACTAACAAATATGTACTTGGTATTTTTTTTACCATTTTGAATCACAAGTTATGAGTCTTTAAAAGTTGTTCTTTGTTCATGCTTAACAGCAAATGGTATGCCCCTTTTTCTCTCCCTAGAGTCCAGCAGCATCCCTCTCCTTGTTTGTTCCTTCCAGGAGCCATTTACAACCCTCTCACACCTCTGTTTCCTGGGCTGAAGGGCCTGCTATGGTTCATTCTCTTTCTGTTGACAAAAGTCTGTGTTACCCCACATTTATCATCTCCGCGTGAGTTTCAGATGAGAGGATATCACTCCCGCTGGGAGAAACCTGTTTGTCAATGTCCAAAGGGTTGCAGCTCAGCCAAGCTAATTTATTCTTAATTACAGATCCAGGAAAAACCAAACGTTTTGCATCAAACATAAATACATTACTTTCTTAGCTTTAACTCTGTAGGATAAAAGCAACTGAGATCTGTATTCTTTTTAGCAACAATCCTTTTTATGCGTGCTAATCCGACAGACTTTTTAGTTTAGATCACTTTGAAGTTTCATCAGTAACTCATCTGACAGCTGTCATTCAGGTAGCCCAGGGTACTGCGCCCAGATTCTGCATCGGCTGTCAGTTTACAGACAATCCAGTTTTTCTGAAGAATGTTTTGCTCTTCACTTTAGGACTTTGTATGTTCTCAATGCTTCATTAGATTACATGAATTTTAGCACCAAGCAAGAGTTTGAATGTTGAAAAGTGTTGTGTTATAGGCACTTTGGAGTTTTTAGCAACAAAGCAATTGTCATTTATAGGCACCTTTTGGAATTTAATTTGCAAAGCGCTGCTTCTCTCTCTGCACTCTGTTTGCTGGTCATGGAGCCCACTGGCACATTTTCTGCAGGGTGTGCTCTATTCCACCACACAAGCACCATGGGTGGCAGGTTGTGTATCCATCTTTTTGTTGTGCTGACGCACACAGTTTTTGTAGGTTTTTTGTAGGTTTTGGCATGCACAAGAGTTTTGCCGCCATTTTGCAGTTCCTTGCACCATACTATCAGAGTGATGCCGCATCGCATAGTGGAGTGGGTCAATACATCTCCCAGGACACTGTGCCACCACAGTCATCCTGCCTGCCCTGTAAGCACATTCTGCCACCACAGTCAACCTGCCTGCCCTGTAAGTAGCCCCAACAACTTATGTCCAACTATCCGACATATGAAGCCCTGGCAGCCAACACCAAGAAGCAATGCAACGGGCAAGGAATGGGTTGCAGCTCATCACGAGCGCTTGTGCACCCTCCTGTGCCCATGGAGGAAAGAGACACTCCTGACTAGGGGAGCATGGCTAAAGGGGTGTGTGTGTGCTATCCTGTCACCTCATGCCCTGTCAGCATCACGCGGAGCAGCATGGACGCCCTGTGATCTGCGCCTCGCTGCTCTGCCCCCAATATCAAGGGTCTATGCCTATGTGGCCCCTAGTACCCGCCAGGTGTGGCTTTGATGGCCTTGAACTGTACCATCAATGGACCTGGACCCGGGGAAGTGACTTCTGAATGGACACGGATGGAAAGTGAACTGGTCTTCTGCAGTCCTGCAATTGCTTAAAGAGGACTCAGTAAACATGTCTTTTGATGCTGTGAACCTGCATATTAGCTACATGCTTAAAGTGGTCTCAGTGAAGAACAGTGATGTGAAGCTGTGATCCCACAGTTAGTAGGTGTGCATGTCGTTCCAACCGCCAACCATGGCGTCTTTTCAGTGGTTGCAGTTCCGAACCTCAGGTTAATAAAGGGTTTTGTTAGCTTTGGTAGAACTTCCTACATTTCACCGGCAGTTCACCGACCACGACTGTCACCCGCTGACTATGTTTAGAATGTGTTAGTATGTGCTATGTCTGTACCCATCTGAGTAGCTATGCAGGTGTCAGTGGCTTATCCTACTGTCTGTCTACTCCACAATTCCCAAGTGATAAGTATTGTCATTCTTTAACAGGGGGTGGGGGGTCATGTATGTCTCAGCAACGTTTTTTTGTTCCTTATGAAATAGGAGGAGTGTAATGTGCGACCCTCCCATGTGTATTACCCTTTTAAGGGGATGTGTCCCTCCCACTTCTATTGCCCTTTGAAGATGGGCCATGACTGTGTCATGGCCCAAGCTAATAAAAGGAGCCCCTACAGGCACTTGCAGTAGAACGGCTGCAGACTCCAACTATGAAACTCCTGTTGTTTCCGTCTCTCATTGTGGGCCGAAGGCCTACACCATGTGATCACAGTCCTGCAGCGCTGCCCTGCAGGCCCCATGCCGTGTTACCATGGCATTGCAGGTCCCTGCTGGTCTGGGCCCCCCAGATCAGCCTAGTGCCATGGGTCCAGCCCTGGCACCCACCACCCAGAATGCTCCAGGCATCTGCGGTGCTCCAGCACACAGGCTGGGCCCCACAGCCTCCCAGGACCCTGCCCTTTAACAACCACTGTGGCATACCAGCATGGTGCTGGGCCCCCCAGAACCAGTGAGGCCGGCCATGTGACCGCCGCTGGTCCCACTATACCCCTAATGAGAACCCCCTTAATTTCTAATCCCAGTTAAAGCAATGCACTGATCCATCACTCACCTCTGACAAGTCACCATGCATGGGCGGTGACGGATTGAATAAATAATGCATGATCCAAGGTTTCCGGGTCAGTTGCAAGCAGAGCATACCGCAACCTGATCCCAGTCTCTGGTTCTCATTATTTCCAGCTGCAATGCCGGACCTTGCCCCACATGCGTCACACCATATCTAATGCTATTGCCGGACTAGGGCTTCTGCGCTGCGCAGACCCGCTGGCACAACAGAACTGTCAAGCCTCGCTGTCTTGCTTTTCCTAAGCACATGAACTTTTGCTTCCGTTGCTCCTCTGACACGTGTTCGATAACTCTTGCTGGGGACCCCTGTTCATACTTCATTCATAGTCGGTGAAGTGACTCGGTTGGAAAAAGACTGGAATCTGGGCTCTGATTTCAGCCGTGGATCGTGACAAGGCTTGTTGGAAAGCGTATTCAGAATGATTAGCTTCCCCTCAAAGCTGAGGTTACTATAATGCCTGCTATGCTTCATTATAAATATACGGCAGGGGCAGTTCAGTGGGGAGAATTTGCTGTAGAGATCAGCATAGAATGTACAGATCACACATACCTGTACTGATTACAACAGCGCCTCTGACGCTCTCTGAAACTAAGCCTTCACATGTAACAGCGCCTCGATGCCCCCAGCTGTTTGTGGGATATATATGGCTAAATAAATGAATATTATTTATATATAACCTGGCACAAAAAAGACTGTTGTTTGGAGGGTCACACTTAGAGAGGTGAACTCAAGTGGTTCCACCCCAGGCAAAGCCAACGTGCTCTTATACATGAAGTATGATCCACATCTACACATAAACCTCTGCTTGTGCAAAAGGAAAACATGTAGAATTAATCACGTAATGTAGTACAGTGAATTCACTGGTTGTGGCTGAGAATTATATGAAACATGGAAGTCATATGTACTAATCCTCCGAGGTCTGTCATGTATCCTTCCCCTCACAATAAAATGAGTAATGTTGAAGTTGGTAACATTAATGCATTAATGCCTTTTATTTATTGCACCACGCGCTATAAAAGAGTTGTATTGTTTAGTGTCTGATGGCTTCATTGAGAAGTATTTTATCCATGACAAATATGTGCTTTAATAAAGGTAAATAGCTGGTACTACCTGATAATGTTGCTTATAGTTTCAAGCACGTACTGCAAACTGAGAAGTGTTGAGGGTAGACATGTCCTGTTATTTGCAACTCTTATAAACCACAGGCATGCTGCAATTCACACTGAATAATTAATACTTTATTATTGTATATTACATACGTGTTAATAGTCCATGCTTTATTGGAGAAGTTTGTATCCATGTTAAAGACATGTTTTGCTGCAGGTCACTAGCCATAATTTCAGTCAGTTGAGTACCCGCTGCAAAGAATCATGTATGAACTGCTGGCCAAAGCGTTCAGTCTTGCCAGGATACAATCTTTCCATTGATGATGTAAAATCAGATTCTTTAAGTTAGCATGTATCATTTGCATTAATGAGGACTTTGTGCATCAAGAATGCATTGTCAACATTATTAGTATAGGTTTGTAATTGTAAGGGAATAGCTGGGAAGTATGCTATTCTCAGTTTATCTAGGAAGAAAACAAAACAAATCATATATATATACTCAAGAAGGTCACTTACATGGTCCTGGAGTGTCATACAAGTAGTGTACAAACCTCAGGAGATTTTTAGTTTTGCCTGAGGGGTGGTTGAGAGGTGGTGCTTGCGACAATTTGATGGCAAGATAATGCTGTAGATGAGATTTGTCTAATAGGTGCTTTCTTTCGGATTGCTTTTGCTGTACTGCAACAACCTTTTTGATGCATCCGTATTGTGATACCAGGTTTTCCTGGAATCCAGACTTAATGTTCTAAGTAGCAATAATAAAACCTATGGCCCTCATTCCGAGATTGGTGGTAGTCAGGGCACTATTTGCGCCATGACTGCCACCAATTACGGCCGGCACCGGTGTAGTTCAATGGGGACTTACCGGTGTAGTCCGACCTTTGCGGGACCGGTAAATCCCCATTGAAAATGCCATTCCCCATTCCCATTTGAGCCCCCATTCCAAAAGGCTCAGTGAGCAACAATTTGCTGGGTGGTTCTATTATATACAGCTGGCATAGTAATCCAAACACTATAATTCTCAGTTAGTACACTTTCTGGTACATCTACACGTGTCAGATTTCAGTTCACACAGTCAACACAGCATGTATTATGCACAGTTAGCACAGTAGTAGCTGACCACATTACACACAGTTAGAGCAATAATGCTAGGCATCATGTCCATTTACCAAAGTGCTAACTACCATTTTGCCCAGTTAGCATGGCAGTGCAACATTCCAATACTCCTATTCTGCTTAGCAGTACCATGTTCCATTAGGCCAAGTTAGCACAGCAGTGTGAGCACAGCCTTGTCAGATTCCATCATGGCCAGCTACTTCCACAGTCATAGGCCCTCATTTCGAGTCTGTCGGTAGGGGATACCAGGAACCGGTAAGGAGACCGGTGCCGGTAATCCCCTACCGCCCGATTCTGAGGTCCCCCAACGGGACCCGTAAGGTACGTTTGGTCGGACCAAACCTACCTTACGGGTCCCGTTAGGGGACCAGGGCGCAAATAACGGCTTGCCATTCACGAGCCTGTTAAAGTGGCATTTGAATGAGCTGGATTCTGGGAGGTAAATAACAGGGATGTGTGAAATACGGTCTGGGTGAAATGTGTCCCAGAGCTTAAAATGCATCCCACAAATAAATACGGCACTAAATCAGACCTTAACTTCTGTGTAAATGACCTGGAAATATTCAAAGGGAAGCTAGAGGCTTCAGTGGGTCACATGATCTGCGGTTAAAATCTGAAGTTGGGACTGGTTGAGAGACATGCTTGGAGGTGGATGAGGCTGGGTAGAGGGATGTATCTCTGCAAAGTGGATCCTACTATCTGTTGAAAGGACTAGATGTATTGCAGCAGGCAGCCTGTTTTTGGCAGGTCATGTGTGTGAGGAGTTCAACCACCTGTACAGGGATTGTGCGCTCGCCTCAGCTTTTTTTGATAATTTTTTAGGAAATGGAATGATGGGAGATCAACCTCTGAAAATGTGTGGGCTAATCCACACACATTTTCTAATGCTTTCCGAACAGCAAACACGTAGTCCAGTGTACTCTGGGGGGCATAGCCTAAAGGCGCAGTCCTCCCTGTCACATTTATTATTTGACAGCTGACAGGGAGGGGGTGCATGAAAACATCCAGAGGAGAATTGCAACACCCTCCACATCCCAAGTCCAGTCTAATTAAATATCAAAGGCTCCATGGATCCACCCTGTTCTATTGTCTAAGTTCTGTGTGGTGGCAGCTCATACTGATGATAGTTAATTGAAGCAGACCTGAAAATAGGCCTGGTCAGAGAACTTAACAATGGGCAGGAAAACTAACACCTCTTTGATATGCAATTTATCACCTTGAAGCAAGCTCCCACCATCTAGCAAAAGCAGCTGTAGTGGCTCAAACCACA
Source organism: Ambystoma mexicanum (assembly GCF_040938575.1). Classification (NCBI taxonomy): domain Eukaryota; kingdom Metazoa; phylum Chordata; class Amphibia; order Caudata; family Ambystomatidae; genus Ambystoma; species Ambystoma mexicanum. The sequence continues at coordinate 756,866,285 of NC_090936.1, forward strand.
GTGCCCGGGATAAGCCCTGATGGCACATTCCCAAATACTTAGTGCAGGCTTATGAAGAGGGTAAGGATATATTTGACTGGTCTGAATCACTCGAGCTGACCCTACAGCTACAAGAGGTGGATGAGTTACTGTGGGTTGAAGCCCTAATGAGATGTTTATTGCCACAAGGCACTGATGCAATTTTTTAGTAAACTCTTGAGGAAAGGCCCATTTATGAAAGCATGAAGGGAGCCCTCCTCAGGAAGTTCTGAAAAAACCCCAGAACAGTATCTCAAGAGCTTCATAGAGCTCAGAAAGAAAAGTGGGCTGACAGTTGAAGCGTTCGCACTCTTGTTGTTGAAATATCTGAGTGGGTCGGTGACTGATAACAAAGTTGACACATTTAAAGGGATGTACAATTTGATTGCCTCTGAGCATGTATTGAACAATTGTAAGGTTGACATACACCAGCATCTTGTGGACAAGACTATCACAGATCCTAGGGAACCTTGCAAAGGCTGCTGACAGGTCTGTGAGTACTCACATATAGAAAAAGGCTCAGGCAAGCACACCCAAACCCGGAAGAGAAATCGGCAGACAAAAAAGTAAACAAGGATGGGAAGGACAAAGGTCCAACCCGATCCAATTAAAAGTCAGGTCCCCAAAAGAACAAAGGGAAATCCCAAAACTGTAATTCAGTCGTGCACACGGAAAAGAAGAGTGTCCCATAACACTGGGACACCTGCGTTCTCACCACCCAAAGGCTGTTTCATGTGTAAGGAGCTGGGTCATAGGAAAGGGGATCCTGATTGCAAGGGCTTACCCAAGCAAGCCATAGTGAATGGTGGACTCATGGAATAGGCCATCATTAGAAGGCATGGGACCATTGCCATGCCCCTGAATGATGTAACTTCTAAGAAGATGCCGAGAAGTTAACTTGGACCCCTGCATGTCAAACCTACTTTCAGGATTTAAAGGATGGATTGTGCAGGGCCCCAGTTCTGAAAGTGCCAGACTATGGTCAAGAGTTCATTATCAGACAGACGCCTGTGATTTTGGGATTGGAGCAGTGTTAGCGCAGCTGAACTATGATGGGGTAGTCCAACCTGCCACCAACATTAGCAGATGGTTGACAAAAAGGAAAAGGAACTGGGCTGTCACAGAAAAAGAGGCGTACAGAGTCATGTGGGCCATAAAAAGAACCTGAAACCCTTCATCTTTTCTGACTCTCTTTATGATCCAGACATACCACTGGCCTCTACGATGGTTAATGGACATGCAAGGGGAGAACCTAAGCTTTTGCGCTGGGCCATATCCCTACAGGGATTAGATATGGACATCCAGCACAAGCCAGGATCCCAGCATGGAAATGCAGATGGCCTCAGCCGGTACTTTCACCTTGATGAAGAACCAGACCCTCAGTAGGGTGGTGGTTCACATGTTGAGACTGGGGAGCATGTGAGGAATTCGACCATTCGCACGGGTAGTGTGCACTCGCCTAAGCTTTTTTTGATAATTTTTTAGAAAATGGTAATGATGGGAGATCAACCTCTGAAAATGTGTGGGGCTGATCTGCACACATTTTCTAATGCTCACCGCACAACAAACACATGGTCCAGTTTACTCTAGGATGCACAGCCTACAGGCGCAGTCCTCCCTGTCACAATTATTTGACAGGTGACAGTGAGGGGTGCACAACACCTTCCTCCTCCCATGGCCAGCCTAATTAAATATCAAAGGCTCCATGGATCTGCCCTGTTCTATTGTCTAAGTTCTGTGTGGTGGTGTTGGTGCAAACCTATGAGAGTTAATTGAAGCAAACCTGTGAATAGGCCTGGTCACAGAACTTAACAACGGGCAGGAAAATGAACACATCTTTGATATGCAATGTGTCCCCTTGAAGCTAGCTCCCACACCTCTGTATGAATGGCAGTGAATGGTATGTCTGGGTCCACTACTACTGTAGGTAACCCCTGCAGAGCGGACCACTTTCAGGGGGATACGCATGTGATTTAAAGAAGACAGAAAGTCTGCTCTCATCACAAAATTCAATGGAAACCTGAGCTTTGATCAAGAACCACAGAGGGGTCAGTTAACCAGAGAGACACTTTGATCTACAACAGACAAGAAGACAGTGGGACTTAAAAGTGCATGTTGTCACCTCTTACCTTTCCTGTTGCAAAGCACTTTGGTCCTGACCTCACGCATAACAGAAGAGTGAACTGTGGGACCCCAGATTGTTTCCTTAAGGTAGACTTAGCCTGCACTAATCATTGGGGCCCATTTGCCTTTAGAAGAAGGTTAAGCCCCTCACTTAACACATCATCCGACGACTTAGAAAGGAGTAAGAAGAAGGACTCATTTGGACCCTGGATGAAGGTGCAGTCTACCTTACAGCTTCTGCCAGTGGAGGAAGGCCAGGATTTCCAAGAGGGAAGCAAGATCCCTCCCCTAAACATCTCCCAGAGAACAGAGGGAGATACCAAACTCAGAGGACCTGTCCAGCAGCTCCAGAACCGGTACACAGACAGCACACAGCATGCCCCGCTAGGTTCTGCCATCAAGATTCCTAGGTGGGAAGTGCCAGAGAGTCTCTGCACAAAGGACAAGGCCGTTGCCTGCAAACACTCTCCTCAGCTTTGGCCATCCACATAGAAAGGACACCACAAGCCCTGCGAAGAAGCTAGGAGGAGTGCCACACAAGCATCAACCAGCATCCATCTTTCAAGGACATTTTTGAGGCAGTCGAGCCCTCGAACCGTGACCCACTGCACCACTGACTGTTGTCACGCTGCAGTCACTAAAGCTGTCAGAGACGCCTCAACTAGTGTTCCAGATCCGCAAACCAGCACAGAGGCAAAGAATCTTCGGCCCGAGCCACTGTGTAGGCCAGGCTGCAGCCGTCCGTCCAGCCTCACTTGCCGAACTGCCTGCTGCTTGATACCCGCAGATGTCTCCCGTCTTGAACTCTGTTGCAGGAGCTGTAAAGGGTCCTGGAACCTACTCAATGCTGTTGAGCATCAAGATCATTTCAAGCACCAGGTACATTTTGGTTCTGTCCCCCTGGTCCTTCTCCGATAGCCCCTAGTGACATTTACGACCCCTTGCTTCCTTGGTCCTGAAACCAAATAACCTTGAACTGTTAAGACTCATTGCTTTACTGACTACCCTCATGTCTGTATCCAGAGTGCTTCCCTTTCCTTCGGGAAATTGCCTGTCCTCTGTGTTACTTTACAGAGTGGGTTGTATTTTGTAGTGTGCTAGAACGGTCTGCTGTGATAATAATATAGTAGATATTTGTATACAACCTTGACTGGACACTTCCTTTTATCATTGGGCAATAATTGTATTTCAGCTGTGTTGCAACTAACCAACAAACCACAACCTTGTGGAGATAAGCCTGCCGTTCCATCCATGTTACCAAAAATTGGACAAGGAGTGTTATCATTTACTTGTCTTCCAATCCATTTGGATGTCTTCTGGTGTACTAGAGGTATGGGGCTGATGGATGGTTTAAAAAATGATATTCCTCCCTGGACCACTGGTGCCCCGGAAGTTGATTTGTCAAAACGCGACTCACTTATCGAATCTGAAGCCGTGACAGGTTGAGAGGGCTTCTTGTTGGAGAGTGCGGCTAGGTAAGCGGATGTATTGGCTGCAGTGCAGGTGAAATCAGTGCCAAGATATTACATTTAGCCCACAAATAAGTATTGCTCCTAGACAGACCATACTTTAGCTAGAAATGTCTGGTGAATATTTGTCCTGATGCCTAACGCTTTGGTTGGTCATGTGAGCCACTGGTTCAGTTTGAAGCTGGTACATGTTGAGAAAATTGATGATAGGTAAATAAGGCCAATGGTAAGTTATTTCTGGGCTGCAGTGAGGAGGAAATGTGTACCAAAAGTGCAAATGTTGCCTGCTTATAGGTATTGCTCCATGGCTGACCTTAATATCTGTGGAATTGGCCCTGAAGTATTGAATAGGCAACAGGTGGAATCCAGTGGTTTCTGAAGTAAGGATGGTTTAAGAAAGCTGCTGTTAGATGACATGGGCTGGAAGAGTGATGTCTCAACTCTGGTTGAAATGGTCATCAACATTATAAACTTAGTCTACATGTAAGTGCTGATCGAAGGTAGACCTGACTTTTGGGTAAATGACCCAAACGTATTGCTAGCGTCACATAGGGCCTCATTACACGGTAGGCGGTAACCATGGCGTTACTAGCGCCATCGTTGCCGCCGGTATTTTACCGTGTCTGCCTTGGTGGATGGCGGAATTACCACCCTACTCCAAGGCGAGCGGAGGCGGTAATTCCCCATTCACCAAGGCCCTTCCCCATTCCCATTTTTGCCCCCATAGGGCATAATGGGAATGGGGAAGGTGCTAATTACGGTACCGCAAATTGCGGTACCATAATTAGCACCAAGGTCCCTTTGCGGGTTCGTTTTTTAACGCCTGCTAAAAGTAGTTAACCCTTACCGCCTACCGTGTAATGAGGCCCATAGTGTCTGATGTGCATCACATGATTTGCGTAGCCAATCTGATGACGAGACAGGTTGAATGGGCTGCTGAGAGGTGCATGGGGAGGGGAGAGGGATGCCTGAGCTGCAGGGTGGGTAGAATGTCCACCAAAGATTTCAATTCAGCTCACAAATAAGTTTTGCCCTAACACAGACCTCATTTTCTGTGAAAACGGCCTGGAGATGTATTAGAGGGATGAGTTAATGTCTTCAGCCAGTCACATGATCGAATGTTTGAATCCAAACCTGTGATGGGCTGTAAGGTTTTCTGGGAGGCGAATAGGGACTGGGAAACTGATAACTGGCCACATTGTGAATGAAATGGCTACCATTATGAATGCTGCCTGCAAATAAGGTTCAATCCAAGATGGACCTTGCAATCTGTAGAAAAATCCTCGAAGTATTGGAGGTGTCAGTTGGGGGTACCATTGGAGAAGTTGTCACTCTAACCAAACCAGAAGTGGGGCCAGGTTGACAGGTTGAGAGGGCTGCTGTGAGAAAATGGGGCTGATGCCTGCACCATGGTGCATCTGACATTAATGCTTACACATTACATTTTGCCTGCAAAATTGTATTGCTCCTAGGCAGAATGTACCTTTTTTTAGAAATTGTCTGCAAGAATTGGAGAGACATGTAGAGGCTTCAGTGGGGCATGTGACCCTCTGGGTTATTCCAAAGCAGAGATCAGATGAATGCTGAGAGAGGAAAGGGTCCAAAGAGAATGATACCCAAGTCACTGTGCAGGTGCACAGTGTTCAGATTTTTTATATTTATAACACAAATCAGTATTACTGCAAGGTGGAACTGACGTTCTGTGGAAAATATATGAAAAATAATGCTAAAGAGTCCCGAGGAAGCAATATATTTCAAAACATGTTTTGACTTAAATAAGTATGTAATGTCCAAGCAATGGAGCCTATGTTGATAAAAGGGATTTTAAGTATCTTATACTTCTGAGAATATTAGTTAATTAACTGCAGTCTAAAAGCTTATTTGAGAAAATGCATTGTTAATCCTTTTAAATCTGATAATAAGCACTTGAACAATTAAGGCATTACCCTGTATGTGACTCACAATCCGAATATAATCAATATTCTTGCAAATTCCATATCCCCCCTCCCTTTCTCAGCGAATTTGTGTTCTTACTGCCTTACACTTCATCCACAACCTTGTGCTCAATCTGTCTTTTTAAGAACAATGATACATTTTTTTTTCAAAATATACATTTTATTCAGGTATTAATCAGTAACAACAAGAAAGAAACAAATTAAACAGTAGACATCGGAGTTAGCGCATGATTGTGGTGGAATAGTTAATTACAGTGGAAGGAATAGATAATAGGAGAGGGAATTTAGTATGCAACTCATTCATAGCAATATTTGGACAAGAAAATGGCAAGAGGGGGGGATATCTCTATACTGGACCAAGCCGCATCCATGCGAAGTTCATTTCAGCCAGCGGACGCTAGGCGGTTTTAATCTGAGGGCCGGGTAACGGTCTGCATAGTCCATGAATGGGGCCCAAGTGTTCTTGAAGGGATTGAGGTTGCCCAGGCGAATTGCAGTGACTTTTTCCACAGTAACAATGTCCCAACACTTAGCCCACCATAGCGGGATAGAGGGGCCCTTGTGGTGCTTCCAGAGACGAGCGAGGGCAATTTTGGCCGCCAATAGTAGATGAGTGCAAAGGCGAGCTGAGTTTCCTGACATTGGCACATCCGCTTCCCCTGGGTCACCCAGTAAAATTATTCCAGGGTCCCACGGGATGTTAAGGCCTGTTATTGCTCAGACATGCGTCAGGACCCCCTTCCAAAAGTGCGCCGCCTTAGGGCAGTCCCAAAGGAGGTGGAAAAGCGAGCCCTCTTGAGTGCACCCCCTCCAACAGTTCGGTGAGGGCCTCGCGCCGGTTTATGCAGTTGTATTGGTGTAATATAGTATCTGAAGCATACTTTATATCCCCCTTCCCTATTGGTAACACATTGGGTACTTTTGTGGAGTCTTGACCAAATTTTGTCCCAAGCATCAGGCTCCAAGGAGTGACCCAAGTCCCTCTCCCAGTTCAGCATGTACCTTTCCTTCGCTTCAGGGTTAGCTTTTTCTGGGGGTTTGTAGAGGGTGGAGATCTTACCTCTTGGGGGGATGCTGTCAGTGATAGTTCGAGGGGAGTTAGGTCCCTGGAGCCATGTTCTCTGACGGAGCGTTGTGAGATCCAGTGCCGGATCTGAGTATACCGGAATCGTTCCTCCTCAGTGATATTGAACTTCGCCTTGCAGTCCTCAAAGGTAAGCGGCTGGCCTTCCTTTAAAAAGTCTGAGATTTTGTGGAGGCCGCCCTCCGGCTACTTGAAAGCTATGGATGCAAAGGCCAGGGGAGAAGCCCGGGTTACTCCAGATTGAGGTCAGTGGGCCCAGTGAGCTTTTGATTCCCCACTTTCTGTTTGCAGCTGTGTTACAAGTTGCTGGAAGCGGAGACATTGCGGGTGGGGCTTTCTGGGATTGGATGTGAGGCAAGTCAGAAAGGGGGGATTTACACCATGCTTCCTCCAATTGCAGCCAGGCTGGGCGATCTACTGAGCGAGTCCAAGTGAGGGCGTGCGCGAGTTGCACTGCGCGCCGATATCTAGAGATGTCAGGGACCCCCAGACCACCAAGTTGTCGACTGCGGATCATGATTTTCCTGGCAATGCGGGGTCTTTTCCCACCCCAAATAAATTTCATGATATCACGTTGTAGAGAGGCAAGATCCGCTTCCGGAATGTGATTTGGGAGCACGTGGCAATGGTACAGCACTCTGGGGAGTAAGTTCATTTTTACCGTGGCAGCCCGGCCCAGCCACAAGATCTCCTGTTTGTCCCACCGTTTCAGGTCTGTGCGTAGTGATTTAAATAGCTGCGGGAAGTTGTATTTGTAGAATAGTAGGCTAGATTTGGGGATCTGGACGCCCAGGTATTCCAGCGAGGTGTTAGCCCATGGGATTGGAAACTCAGGACATAGGGTGTTTCCCTGGCGCCTCGGGAGGTTGATTGGAAGGACAGAGGACTTGCCATAGTTCACCCTGAACCCAGAACATGCCCCAAATGCTTCTAATTCATCAAGTAGGGGTTGCAGCGAGCTGGCTGGATCAGTGATGGTGAAAAGTACATCATCGGCGTAGAGCGCCACCTTGTGTTCAGTCCCGTCCACCATAACCCCCTGGATGTTAGGATTGAGGTGGATTCTTGCTGCGAATGGCTCCATCGAGAGGTCGAACACCAAGGGAGATAGCGGGCACCCCTGGCGAGTCCCTTTGGACATAGGGATGGTCGTTGATTTCCTCCCATTGACTCGGAGTCGCGTTGATGGGTGTACATAACATGCCATTAAGCAGGTTATAAAGTTGTGACCTAGGCCCATATGGGAGAGGGTGTACCGGATGAAGTCCCAGTTCACTAGATCAAACGCCTTATGTGCGTCGAGAGAGATTACTAGGAGCGGAATTTTCATCCTGTTCGCGGACTCGATGATGTTGAGTGTACGCCTGATATTATCGTGTGTCCCTCTGCCCGGGATAAAGCCCGTCTGGTCTTTGTGAATTAGCTCGGGAAGAATCCTAGCTAGTCTGGCTGCTAGAACCTTTGAGTAGATTTTCCCGTCAGTATTCATTAGGACGATTGGCCTGTAAGAGGCCGCTTGCTCAGGGTCCTTTCCCGGCTTCTGCAGTAAGATGGTAGTTGATTCGGCCATAGTATGTGTTACCTTTTTAGTAGAAATAAATTAATTGAATAGCAATGCTATTTGCGGGGTCAGAATGTGAGCGAATGATTTTTAAAACTTGGGCGTTAGCCCATCAGGGCCTGGGGCAGTGTTTTTAAGCAATTTAATGGCATCTAGAATTTCCTCTGCAGAAATCGGAGCTTCCAGGGAGTTTAGGGGGGAAGAGACAGTGGGGGTGTGAAAAGATTCCAAATAACGCTGCTGTTGGTCTCTAACCTCTTGAGATGTGGGTGGACCTTGCATGGCCGCTTTATGGTGGTCCAACAGGATTTCAATTATGTCTGAGGTGGCAAATTTACTTATCCCATCAGACCCCTTAAGGCTTGTAATGTTGTGTCTAGTGTGAGTTTTTCGCAATTTGTACGCTAATAACCGGTTCGCCTTATTACTTTTGTGATAATAAAATTGTTTTGTGTATGCCAGCACCTTCGCAGTGCGGTCGGCCCAGTGCATCTCCAGAGCCCTTCTCGCCTTTTTTAGCTCCCTGTCTGCCTTTCTAGAATATTGGGTTTTTAGGTCTTTTTCTAGGGAGGAAAGTTTGGACTCTAGAGCCTGTGCGAGGAGTTTGGATACTCTAAATCGTTTGGAGGCAGCCCAATTGGGGTTTCGGGGTGCTGGTTTTCCTTAAAGTAGTTAACTAATGAGTCTTCTGCCTCGCCCCTGAACGCCTGATCTAACAACAAGGAATCGTTGAGTTTCTAGAATCTAGGAGCGGGGTCTGGGCCTCCCGAGGTAGAAAGGTCTGCTGAAACTGGTGCATGGTCGGACATCATCCTTGTATGGATTTCCATGTTGCTAAAGCAAGGGAATAAGGTACTGGAGACCAGCAACACATCGATTCGGGAATGACCTCTGTGTGCGTTTGAAAAGAACGTGTAATCATCGGTGTCAGAATTGGCTACCCTCCATAAATCGACCGTGCCTGATTCCCTAAGAAATCTAGCAAATGCAAGGGCTTGGGAAAAGTCAGGGTTGGATGGGGGCAGGGACTTGTCCTTTATAGGGTCAGGAACTAAGTTAAAGTCCCCTCCGACTAGGAGATGTCCTGAGGTAAAAGTTAGGAGCGGGGGGAGTAGCTCGGCTATGAATTTGTCCTGATTTGCATTCGGGGCATAGATCCCAGCGATTGTGATTGGTTGGTCTGCAATATGACCTCGGATAAGAAGGTATCTGCCAGATGGGTCTTTTTAAACGCGCTTTGCATTTGGTATTGTTACAGTGAAAGGGCTCAGTTAAAGGTTCGAGAGGAAAAGCTGAGATAACAAAATAGCATTTTATTGAACAGAACACAACAAGTGAGAAACAAAAGTGAAAATGAGACGGGATATATCGCTACAAATCTAGTAATTACAACAAAATGTATAAATGCAGGGGTTATTCAAGGGACGTAGGGTTAGTGTTTCACAGAGACTTATTCTGAAAAACATGTTCTTAAAAGGCAATACGAGTTCAAAGTCAGGATGTTGTATCTGTTGCTTGAAAAACGATATCCTTCCATGACCCTAGGCACTGGTCCTCCAAATCTCTAGTCGAACAGGAAATTGCATGCCGTTCTTAGGTACTTCATTCTAGAAGCCCTAGCTCCTAAGCCATAATTTGTTGCAGTTTTGTTCAACTACCCCCAACTACTCATTGGGAAATATATTTGTGAACTTGTGGCCATCTGAGGCCATGTCTGTATCAAATTATCTCTCCCCGCCAGCATCATGTATATTTGAAGGCCATTGTTATTAAATCATCGAAAAAGGGAAATTTCTCATAGCAAATCTTCTCAGTTCTTGTTGGATCCTGTCACATGCACAAATGCCCCTCTGGGCTGTTTGCACCTTGGCTTTGTTTTTGCTATACCAATCAAACATTTGGATAAGCAAACTTCCCCTAGTAGAGTGTTCTTTAGTGTCATTGCACAGACTTTCTATAATCCACAAAATGCAGCCAATGCCTGCTGGATAGATTTATGTTATATACTGTATTTAGTCTTTCCTCATTGGTCAAACATGTTTTGGTGTCATTGGTGGATGTACCCGTTCCAAGAGATCTGGTATAAGGCACTGCCTAGAGACACTCTTGCCCCCTTCGACAGGCTGCTAAGGTGTGTGTTCTGCGAGCTCTCAACTCCAGGTTGACCAGTCTTCCTAACTTCTAAATTCGGTCATCTTGATAAATTGTCCAATGTAGGCCCACTTGCTCAGTCGTACACCTGCTGACTCCTCCACACTTTGGCCCACTTGGCATGGCCAAACTCAGGTTTCCATGAGCCTCATTACCCACCAGTGCTTTCCGCCATCCTCATCCTCTTTATCATTTCTGCCTTCCTTCACATTATCTAATCCTTCTCCATGTAGTCGCCTTCCTTCCTCTTCCTGATCTGTTCATTTTCCAATGCACTCCTTTCCTTGTGTAAACCTTCAACCCTTCAACTCTCGCTCTCCTTCCTATCTACAAAACAAGACTGCCATTTCATTGGTCTAGACATCCTGCTCTCAACTCTTGATCTCCTCCTTCCTCCTCCTCCTTGTGCTTGTTTCTCTCCCTGATCATCATTATTCTCTCTTCTCCCTCTCCTACCAGCTTCAAACTCAGCGTTGGTCCCTTTTCTAAACCTGTGCCTACAGTTAAGTGGATTTGTTGAGTGATTGGTCATGTGTACCTGCAGGATAATTTAACTTGTGCTTTGGGATTGGTCAGTCGGAGTAGGGCCTGTTGGTATATCCTCCCCCAGTGTGACTAAGTGATATTCTAATTGGAACTAATCAGCTCACAGCGCTACAGGCCACGTACATCAATACCAGACCACTATCTTAGAATACGTCAGTCCTGTCAAGGCAGTCACTTTATTTTAAAATGTTCCTGTGCCAGCTCATGTGATTCCACTATGTCAGTAGCACTGGTTGCTCATGGTCAGACATGACCTGCCATGAGCAGCAAGTGTGATCTACCGGGTAGGTCATATGCATGGGTATATTGCATCTCAGAAGCCCATGAACACAATCGAAGTTTAAAAGCACCAAGAAGGATAAGTCCATCAGTCATGGGAGAATAGTCAAGACAGCAGCACCATCACAGCAGCTAGCATATTCATACAGAAAAGAAATCCAAAATGGTGACTGACCTATTTAAACACCTTTAACATGGAATCAGAATGACAAAGCAACCCTGCCACTGATGCCCAGACCTGATTTCCTGCCCTTCAAGCTGCACAGGGCGAAGCTATCCACTGCAAGCCGTACATTAAGGGCATCTCCAAGGAAAGCAGTGAAAGGTAGTGCAGTGTTGTCCATTTGTAAGTGTAGAAAGCAGGAGAAACGTTGCATAGGGATGCATTGATTGTGCAGTGGAGGTGGTGTGAACCAGTGTAGTGAGGAGGAAGCAGTGAGGAAAGGTGGATTGAAGAAGTGATCCCATATAGTAGAGGAAGTGAAAGAGGAAACTAAGAGAATGGGGGAAGATGTAGGGAAAGAGAAAATCTGGAGAGTTGTACTCAGAGGGTGGAAAAAGTTTCTGAGTAATTGAAAGAGGAAACCATGAGTGTGGGGGAAGATAGCGAGAAAGAGATAATTCTGAGAGTTGAGGATGTAGGAGAGAGAAAACCTTGGGAGTGGAGGAAGGTGGAAGAGGAGAACACCAAAGAGGAGAAGAGAGTGAGCACAGCACATTATCCTGATAATAAAAGACCGCGGTTGTTTCCTATTAACAGGTAGAGGTTATGGCATATACGATGGTATTTAAGTGTTAAGGCAGACACAGTGGCCGAAGAGAAGCCAGGGGAAGAAAATGCAGAACTGCAGATCCTAGAGTGAGTGGATGGAGAAAAAAATAGAGCGCCTGGCTAATATGAAAGGAAAGGTCACAGTGATAAATGGTCAAAGATCTGACAGGAACATCTCAAAATTCATCCTGGAAAATTGCAGGTAAGAGCAGGTGATGGCACTGCCTTGGGCAAAGGAGTGACAATCTGTAAGAGTGGCGTTGGCTGTAACCAGGTAGAAAAGATGCCAGACCAGTGGCCTGGTAACTAACCTAGGGAGAAGATAAAAACCTTCTAGAGGCTATTTTACAGTGTTGCAGATGCTTTCAACCCCAGGGAAATTGAAAACCACCCTGGAAATAAACAAAATCACCTTGAACTAGATACTTCTATGTTTTAAGATTATTGGCTTTTTACTGGTCTAATCTGATATCCTCAGCTAGGATAATGAGCAAGCAGGGCAACCTGGCTGCGACATATGTTCCAAAGCTGAAATGATATAATTGACCACAGCAGAAATAAGAGTGGGACAAGTGGTAATCTATGACAAGATAAGAGACTCCTGTACTTGAGTCACTGCTACTTCTTCCAGCAATGGCAATTATTTCTCAGATAGTGATCTGATGGACAGAAAATAACAGTAGTCTTCTGGTTTGAGCTGCAGGCTAGATATCAACATTCAAAGGCATCCATGCCTCCCCAATGGCCAACTAGAAACTTTAGAGCCAGCATGCCTGGCCTAAATTTAATATAATGGGCAAATAATAATTGGCACTTTGTACAATCTAAATATTCTCCAAAGAGCCTCACTGTCGTAAAAAAAAAAAAAAATACGATTCTCACCTTGAGGTTGGTAGGTGCTTTCCAAAATATACATTTGTTCATCTATCATGTTCTTGATAAGACAACTCTGGATTAATTTTGAGTTGTCTCACCAGAAGGACACCTTTCCTTTAACAGTCAAATACATTATTTAGGAGAAACAAAATTGACTAGACATATAGTGCAAAAACCTGAGCTGTCAAGGTGGATTTTAGTGGGCAACTTTCGACCCAAATCAGAGCCCAGGAGAAAATGTATTGCAATTCTGAAAAGCTATTCACATATTTCATGAATAATTCCCCCCACACTGGGCACTACTTGGTGCCTAAACACATCAAACAATATAATAAAAGGCCAGCTGTATGTGTGTCTGATGCACAGTAGAGACCGCTCGCTTTACCTGTTCTCACTGCCTTAGGAAATAAATTAGACCAGTACTTTAGCTAGTGTATAAATGTGCTTTCACATTAGTTTTTCAATAAAACATTTTGCTAGCCTCTAGCAGATTGGTATTCCCGCGCCCGCGAATGGGCAATTACCGGGTCAGGTTACCGGCAAGGCTGCCGCCAAACTTGTAATGAGGCCCATATCTTTGTTTCCTCAATCAAAATAGCTAAGCCTTTAGCAAATGTCTTTTGAAAACTATCAACAAGCTAATTACCTAATATTCAGTCATTGACAAGATGACTCTCATGGTCTTAAATTCAAAACAGGATACCTGCCTTTTGTCCTTTAGTGTATATTCCATACCTTCCCTATGTTCTCCTCATCCCACTCCCAATAAACTTTCTGCTAATTCTTATTTTAAGGGTGCAGAAGAAGGAGGCTGACCCAAAGTTGGCATATTTGGGGCTAAAGATTTCTATTTAAACAAGAGAAAACCTATCTGTCCCTACTCACAAGAGTGGTTTCCCTGCTTCAACTGAAGATTAGGTGTCAGTTCAGGATGTCTGTCAACTAAAAGTGGCCAATGTCCTGTGTCAAGAAACCCTTACTTCTGTCACATACACTAGAAACTAAAAAATAAGGCAGTACTGTTCTGGCCCCAAAAGAATGACTCACTTCTCCTGGGTTATGGTTATGGGTTTGTTGAAAAAGTTCCCAAATATTAGAACAGTCTCATGTCTCACATGTTATCAGGGGTAATGGCTCCCTTCCCCTGATAGCAAAGTTCCACACAATACTTTCTTGGTGGGCTAGGAGCATGTCTCCCTTCTTCTGACATCTAGTCTCATATAGGCTGAGGGAATGACTCCTTTCCCCAGGCCTTCTGAACCTTAAAACAGGTCTGCCTTAACAGGAAAATGACGTCCTTCTCATGGTATCTTGTTATCAGTTCCTTACAACCAGGGGGAATGACTCCCTTCCCCATGTCTTCTTTTTATTAGGGTTCACAATGTCCAACTCTGAGTGTTAGGAGGGTCTGCGACCCTGGCTTATCTTTTTCTTTGACCTGGCCCACTTGGTTCACTTCCCTGCCAAAAACTGCCACGATGAAGATGACTTGCACATCACAACACTCTGAGCGTTAGGTGTGTCGGCAATCCTGGCTACTCTTCTTCTTCTTTGACCTGGCCTACTTGGTTCACTTCCTTGACAAATACTGCCATAAGGAAGATGACCCGCACAGCACTCGCACAACACACATCTCTGAGAGTTAGGAGTTTCCTTGACCCAGGTTTCTCTTCTTCTTTGAACTGGAACACTTTGCTCACTCCACTGTTAAGTACTGTCACAAGGTAGATGATTTGTATTTTATATAGGGTCCCTGCCCTCCTTTATCTGTCAATGGGGTTATCCCCACCACTGTCATGAGGACCTCTTCCTATCAAGTTCTCTTTATGTTACTTGGGGTCCTCGGCCCTTCCCTGTCGTTAACGGGCTTTGTTCCACCACTGCAATGAGGATGTGAAGGTTTGTAGGCTTTCTGTCCCTGTCGTGCCACCCAAGCCTTATTGTTGCAGAGGGGTCTGGGACAACTACATGCACACTCTCGTTAAGCCACCCTCCATCCCCTCCAGGTCTCCTGTGTCACCCTTTACCATATGCAGGGTTTTGGTAAATTGCCAGCGCTTCCTGGGATGGTGGGTGTTTTGTTCGGCTTCTCCAGCATCTTGCATTCCCTCCAGCTGTGCAACAGCCTTGCCGACTGTCTCCTGCATTCCTTCCTCCCAGTACTGCTATGCATTTGTCTGCTCCTGCAAACCTCCCGATCGTCAGACGCTGTGGACTGCCGGCATCCTTGGAGTTCTCTCCCTCTGGATCAGTAAAACAGGTTTGTATCTCCTGCGTTCGGTACGCTGCACACCTGCCGTCTTCCGTGGCTGCCCGAGACACAGTGTTTAGTCCATTGTCGATTTGTTTACAATGTTGCAGCAGTGTCTGGGCCCACTATATAAGTCCTTTATCTCTTTCACAGGTTTCATCTTCATTGCTCCGCATGGCAAACTCCTCCCAGTACTTGGATTGCCTAGGTTCCTGTTGCTCTTCTTCATCTCACCACTTTCCAGAAACCTGAGATACTCTACCTTATCTCAGTACAACAGCCTACTGTTTACAAAGAGGTTAGCAGAGTAATGAGCGGCTAGAATGACTAGGGTTGTGGTGTTCTCGTAAGGGTTGTACCCTGGATGGTCATCCTTATCGCAAGAGGTGGAGTTCCTCCCATGAGACCCTCACACATTATACAACATCCAGGGGTACTATCGGGCAGCGGCCTCACCTCCCTGGTCTCATGGGAAAGGGCGACCCCTCTGCGGGAAGTGGTGACATCTAGTGAACAGTAACATACCTTTCCCCTAATGCTGTTGGCTTCCCCATCTCCTTTCATAGGAAGACGAATAGGAAATCTACTTTTCCTTGCTCTTTTCTCTTCCTATGTTCTACACCAAAACATAAGGGCTGTATGTCTAAGAACCAGAGCACGATTTTACGGTTGGTATCCTGTCAGAGACTAAGCAAAGGGAGAGATGAATGGTCTGTGATACGCCTACATTTTCGCCCAGTTAACATAGTATTTTTGCTATCCTAAGGCCCACTTTATTGCCTCTAATTCAATGGTGGGATCATGTTTCTCTTGAGGAAATAATTACTGACTAACGTATAGCACACCATCGTATTCCTGAGATAACACCTAAACCCCTCTTAGAGGTATCAGTCTGAAGGATGAATTCCTTATTAGCATTGGGGACTGGCTCACTACATAGGATTGAATTTAATGTTTTGAAACTGGCTTGATCGTCCCTCTGCCAACACAGTTTTTGGGGCTCTGAATTCTTTAACATATTGGTTAAACAGAAAGTGATGGTGGAGTAATTGGTGATGAACCTCCTGTAATATCTGATAAGTCCTAAGAAGGCCGTCAAGTATCTCTTGGTCTTTGGAGCCGGTGTTTACTGGACGGCACAGACCTTTTCTAACTAGTGTTGGACTAACCAATTCAACACAAAAAGTCCCAAGTCTTTCACCCCCGACTGGGATAAGTGGCATTTCTTGGTGTTTGCAGGGCAGCAATGTGTCTCACGCATCTAGTGATTTCTTAAAGATGGGACATATACTCTTCCCAGGACTGACTATGAAAGACTATTTCATCCAGATATGCACCTTAAAAGCTTTAATATGGATGCAAAATTGGATCCATTAGTCACTGGAAAGTAGTGGGAGTGCCATGGAGCCCAAATGGGAGGACGGGTTAATAAAATAGTCCTCTAAGGGTGGAGAATGCCATCCATTCTTTATCTGTGAGATTCAAGGGCACCTGCCTATAGCCCTTGGTAAAATCAATTGTGGAGAGATATACTGCTGAACCCAGATGATCAATAAGCTTGTCAATGCGTGGCATCAGATAATTATCAAACTGGGATATGGGATTGAGTTCCCTAAAGTCTAAACAAAACCACAATTGGTCAGGTTTGCCACAAGGACTATGGGTGAGGAGCAAAGATTTTGAGATGGTTCGATAATATCTGTGGCCAACCATTTTATTCAACTCTTAGAGGACTATTTCCTTCCTTACCACTGGGATCCGGTAGAGCTATAAGTTGATGATTGTGCTGAGGGGAGAGCAGATGTGATGTTGTATTCTTTCAATCTCCCGGGTTCACAAAAAAAGGCATCCGGGAACTGGGCCAAAATATCTTGCATGTCTTGCTGTTGCTGTGTGGGAAGGTCATGGGGTACTAAACTGGTACCCTCTCTTTTCCTCTGATAATAAACTGTTGATTATGACACAGAGGAAGATTCTACTGGGTCCTCTTTTCATACCTTCAAGTGGTTAACATGGTAATTTGGGTCTTATTTCGTCTACCAGATTGGGCAAATCGATAGATTCAGGGTCCAGCTATCTTTAAGGTTTCATATGTGTTGTGCCAGTGTAACAGCATTTTGTATTCTGAAGAGGGTAGAAGTACCAATACCTTATGTCCAATAGAAAATGTCTGAGGTATTGCCTTTTTTTAAATCATATTGGGCTTTTTGATTTTCCATACTTTTGCTATGTGCGAATGTACTCAGCAGTGTTATGTGTTCTTCAATCAACTGTGCGGTTTGAGACAGAGGTATGATGGATTTTTCCCTTCATCCCATGTCTCAGTTGACATCTATGGGATGTTTCTTGAATTGCGTCCATAGAGGAGCTCGAATGGACCACAGGGAAGCTTGGGGAGTCTTCATGATGGCATGTAACACCCATGGAATGATCATGAACAAGGTACTGCCATCAGCCTCTACCGATTTCTTCAGATTGCTTGCCAGGGTCTTATTGAAGTGTTCAACCATCCCATCCATCTGAGGGTGATAGACAGAGGGTCTAAAGGTTTTAATCTGAGAATTATTTTTACTTCTGCAATGATCTTATTCATAAATGTGGTGTCCTGGTCTTTTGAAATTCCTTTTGGGAATCCCTCCTGTGATAGAAAACTGATCAAGTGTTGTAAGATCTGCTAAGAGGTATTTTTCCTCGATGGGAAGGCCTCAGAGTAACATGTGGCATAGTTGAGAATGACCAAAATGCACCTATTCCTAAATTTAGATGCTTCCAATGGGCATATTATGTGCATCCCTATATGGGAAAAGAGGACCTCTATTATAGGCAAAGGTTGTAATGGAGCTGGAGGAGGGTTATTGACGTCTGCATACATGCCTGGCCAGTAAAACCTGATCTCAGCCTGCCTCTGGGTTGTTGCCATCCCCAAATTTCCTGAAGTTAGGTGAGCAAGTTAATGTTAATGTTAATGTCAAAAGATATTTGTACCACGCACTATCACCACCGGAGTGGTCCCCTGGTGCTCTGGCGGCTCTGAAAGGGGAAGGGGGGTGAGTTAGTGGGAACGAGCGCAAAAAGTGCAAGAGAGCAGTGACGTGCCATTGGCAGCCTCAGCCAGGTTAACACCATTTATTGCGCTTGGGGTGCTTTTCGGTCGGTAGCTGGTGTGTGCTGTTGTGCAAGTCTATGTGTGGTTTGTTTTGTTGTTGTGGTGTAGTGAAGTTTGTGCAGTTTGTTATGCTATAGGGTTGTGGTTGCATTTGGTTAGAGTTTGAGAGGTGTATGCAGAGGGGTGAAATTGTTAGTAGATTGGTTATTGGCATTGCTGTCGAGGAGTGATGTGCTAAATTTCCAGTTTTTTCTAGGTGTGGCGCATGAATATCTCTGTATTTCTATCCAGATCCGGTACTGGCTAACATTCACAATCCTTTCAATATACGAAGCCCACCTATATTCCCAACTGTATCCAAATGTGGCAGTGGGCCATCTTGGAAAATCCTGTCTATATGTGAAGCAAGCTAGTATTCACAATTCTATTTAAATCTGGCTTTGATAGTATTCCCAATGCAGTCTAGACGTGGCACTGGCTAACTACCGCTATTCTAAGTAGATGTGGCACTGGCCGACAGTCACAATCCTATCTTGTTGTGATGCAGGCTATTGTTCATAATATTATCTAAGTGTGGTACTTGCTATCATTCAAAATTCTGTCTGGGTCCGGACTACGCTGATGTTCACAATTTTATCTAAATGTGGTACTTGCTAGCCTTCCTAATTCTAACTAAGCGTGGGACTTGCTAACATCCACTATTCTATCCGAGTGTGACACTTGCCAACCTGTGCGATTTCCAACACTACAACATGTGCGATTTCTAACACTACACTTCAATGGCTACTCTGCCCGATATAACAACCCTTGTTTTATAAAAAAAATAGAATGGGCCATTTTTACTTCTGCCATCATCCACGGGAACTACTTTGAGGAGGGCTTTGGCCAGAATAGGGTCATTGTGTTGTGCAAACACTATATCAGGAATTATCTCAGGCTCACATTCTTCTGTAGAGGGTTTTGATATTTCTACTTTAGGGGGTGCATCTTGATCGGCTTCTCCATAGCCTTTGGTTCCTCCTTCCATCGGGTCTTGCTCTTGGATTTTTACAGGTATAGAATAGGTGATTTCCTTCCCTGTATTTACATGGTAAGAGTATTTACCCTTGTTCTGCAGTAGAACTTTGACATCACCCCGTTATGTTGTGTCCACTACCTAAGCTATCACATCCAGGCTGCGTTTCCAACTGAGATCTGACTTGGAGATCATTTGGATGTATGTACCCTTGGGTGGTGCTAGGACTAAGTCAGTTGGTATGAGCTGCCTTTCTCCAGGCTCTATTGTAACATTGTGGCTTTTGGAGAGGTCAACCCCTACAGATGCACTGGTAGCTACAGTGGGGTTGGAGGCTCATTTACTGAATTTGGAAAATGTTAGGGTTCACCAGTGTGTATCAACTAGGTCTGATCCCACTCCTCACATCATAGGTAAGGGTGCATAACAAGGAGGCTGACACAAAGGTGGCAAGTTTGGGGCTAAAGACTTTTATTTAAACAAGAAAACAAGAGAATACCTACCTGCCCCTATTTCTAGGAGGGGTTTCCCTGCCTCAACTGACGATAAGCTGTATGTCAGGATCTTAAGGAGGTTTGCAGCCTTTCAAAGCTAACCCTTGGCGATTCCACTATTTGGTTTGTCAAATTCCCTGTTTGTCAGGCAGAGGTAAATCCAATTTTTGTGTGGCTGCCAAACAGAAGAAGTAAGCTAATAGTGGGGGAGGGATGTTTCTCTAATGTGC
This sequence comes from Ambystoma mexicanum, assembly GCF_040938575.1. NCBI lineage: Eukaryota > Metazoa > Chordata > Amphibia > Caudata > Ambystomatidae > Ambystoma > Ambystoma mexicanum. The sequence goes on from NC_090936.1 coordinate 756,886,216, forward strand.
CAACCAATTTTATACAAGTATTGTTTAAATTTTGGTGGTGAGTCAAGATGCAAATACATTTGCAGACAGTTTTGTTTCCAATTAAAAAAAAATAATGATTTTAATTTGAGATAGGTTCACTATGATTTTCAATCTTGTTTAAATCTCTCAACACATGTTTCCCCGTTTTGATTCAATGGTTCATCAGGAGAGATTTCATAAGCATAGTAATCCTGAGTTTCTATTGGTCCTAATATATGAGTTTCCTAGGTTTTGAAGTTTTAGTCACAATTATTGTCGAAGGTTTTCTGTAGATACAATCATCAGACTTGTTTGTCTTTTTTATGTGAAGGAAAAAGTGGCTTTGGTAAGCCGCAATCCTGTTGCTTCCTGTAGCTGTTGAGAGATTTAAACCAGATTGGAAATCAGAGTGAACCTAACACAAATTAAAAACATTTTTAAAAAAAGATTTGGAAACAAAACTTTGTATATCAGGATGGCCTGGCCCACTTGGTTCACTTCCCTGCCAAGTACTGCCACAAGGAAGATGACACACATTACGTTCTTGCTTTGGATCACAGACACTGGTTTCTCTTCTTCTTTGAAATGGCCCCCTTGGTTCTCTCTCCTGTCAAATACTGCCACGGGGAAGATGACTTGCATCTTGTTTAAGATCCATGACCCTCCTTTGGCTATCAGTGGGTTTATCCCCACCACTATCATGAGGGACTCTATCTCTCAAGTTTTATTTATGTTACTTGGGGTCCTCGACTCTTCCCTGGTGGTCAACAAGCTTCATTCCACCATTGCAATGAGGGGAAGGTTAGTAGGCTTGCTGTCCCTGCTGTGCCACCCAAGCCTTATGGTTGCAAAGGGGCATAAGGATAACTGCTTGCAACCTCTTGGTAAGCCACCTTGCATCCCCTCCAGGTCTCCTGTGTCATCCTTAACCATATTTAGGGTTTTGGCTTCCTGGGATGGTGGGTGTTCCGTTGGGCTTCTCTAGCATCTTGCTTTCCCTCCAGCTGTGTAACAGCCTTGTCGGCTGCCTCCTGCATTCCTTCCTCCTCTCTGCACTGCTATGCATTGGTCTGCTCCTGCCGACTTCCCATCATCAGACTCAGTTGACTGCCGGTGCTCTTTGGGCTCTCTCTATCCAGATCAGTGACACAGGTTTGTATCTTCCACGTTTGGTGCTCAGCACACCTGCCGTCTTCCGCGGCTTCCAGAGACACAATGTTTAGTCCATTTTCGATTTTTATACAATGTTGTCAGCAGTGTCTGGTCCCATTGTATAAGCCCTTCATCTCTTTCACAGGTTTCATTTTCATTGCTCCGTGGGGCCAAATCATCCCAGTACTTGGATTACCTAGGTTCTTGTTGTTCTTCTTTGTCTCAGTACTTTCCAGATCCTTGAGGTCTCTGCCTTATAACAGTACATCAGACTACTGTCTACAAAGAGATTAACAGAAGAAGGAGAGGCTAGAGTGAGTAGGGGTGTGGTGTTCTCATAAGGGCTGTGCCCTAGATGGCCATCCTTATCCGTAGAGATGGAGTCTCTCCCCATGAGATCCTCCCGAATTGTTCCACCCCAAGCAGGAATATCGGCTAGCGGCCTCAACTGTCTGGCCTCATGGGAAAGGGCTCCCCGTCGGGGAGAAATAGCGACATCTAGTGAATCATCTCAATATATAAAATGTTTGGATGTATTGTTTGCTGTCCTACTGTATGGCTATCTGTAGTTTAACAACCATATCTTTTCTTTAGGACAATCAAAAGATCCTAGATTCATGATGCTAAACCTTGACTTTATGATCGTGGAATTTATTAAATGATGGCCACTGTTGGATTAAAATCCTAAACCTGAAGCAAAAGAGTTGAAATCCTACACAGGGCTTAAGATATTTCAGACATGACTCCTCCATAATGCCATTAGGAGGTGCATACGCATATTTGCATGACAATTTTCTATAAACCATCTTCCTTAAACTTTATCCAATTGATATTTTCATGTCCCATAACTCAATACCACAACAAATGTCCTGGCAGTTTACTTGAAACAATGAGCCTTGACAGCAGACAAAATATCTGAAAGCCCTAACTTCCCATAGAAATGTGATACACTTCCAGCTGACTGACTAAACAACAGGTAAATATGAGTGTGTTGGTTTGAGTAGAATTAGAAAACCTTCCAATTTCAGTGACCTCAAGCAAATACAGCTGTTTTTGCTTTTCCTGAGGTTCAAGCTAGCTGGTTCGACTAGTCCCACCCTTGTGTCTGTATAAAGGTAGGATATGCAGGACTCAAGATAGGCTCTAAATACAGAAGGGAGTACGTTTATTTAGGGGTAGTGCAAAATGATATTGTAAGTCAGTTTAGAGAACTCTGAAATCAAAATTATGGCCTAGTTAAAATAAAAAAATAAGGTAGCATTGTGAAGTGGATGAGGATTGGAGCAATTTTTTGTGTGGATGGGGGAGCACACAACATATTCACAGGCTCGTGGTCATATGTAGATGGGAAGATCACATGCCAAATCATTCTTAGTCCATCTTTATTTTTGTAGGTGGTAAAGGAGCACTCCAATGCATTCATAGTCACATATTATTTTAATAGGTGGAGCAGACCATGCCAAAAGAAGAAATTCACAAACATACATAATTTTGTTAAGCGGGAAGAGAGCATATCAAAGCATTCTTAGTAACATGTTCATTTAATAGTTGGAAGAGAGAGCATGCCAAATTATTCTTAGACACACATCAATCTGTGATTTTCAGGTTGCGCAATGACAAATTATAACTCTCTTTCAATTTTTGCAATGCATTTTTGATATGGTAAGCCAAGTTGAAATGTGAGCTGAACTTCTGGGCGACAGTTCCAATTTATTTCACAGACTCACAGTGGTGGATAAGGCATGTGATCACAAGGTGAATAAGATTGGCAAAACATGGGATGTCTTTTGGTTTCACAATTTATAAAGCAAGGACATGTAATCCATTGTTAGATCCAACAAAACCCAAATGCAAACCATGATGATTCAGCCACTGCCTTTCTACCACCTCCACCTTCTCCTAAAAGCAACCCCCCTGGGGCTCCTGCACCGAAAGTGTGTCAGTAATTCACACAGAATAAAATGCAAATGAATGTAGCCACTTGCACAATATTCCAAACAAGTATGTGCTGATGGAAGGTAGGGACAAACCTAGGTACCACATTTATGAGGACCCAACTAATGCGGCACCATGCATACATATGGAATTAATTACTAAGCCCAGTGTGCATCCATCCCCATCCAAAATACAAAGCAAAATGTCTGCACCATCCCACACCATTAACCTGAATGTACTACTGCAGTTGCTTGGGATACAAGCCTGTCCACTAGTGCCCGCATGATGCTTACCCATAGCATTGCAGCATGTCAGATCAGGGTTGTGGAAACATTTAAGTGTGGTCAAAATATCACAGTTCACATGACTAACAGTGCATACTCATTGCAAATCTTGCCAGCATGTTGGTAACAGACATCTTAGCCTACTGTTTCATTGAGAAACCTGGATTCTGGTGGATTTTAGAAGTAGCCAGTGGGAAATTCCCTGCTGCCATTTTTTTTTTTCACTGAGTCAGGTAAGCATGCACGTGCTTCACTCTGCTAGGTAGAATACAGGTTGTCTTGAGGTCCATTAGAACTCATGTTCCCATGTCATTTTCTTATTCTTTAGATCATGGACCGGTTGGACCATTTACAGGGTCATGTTTCACCATCACTCTGAATACTTGAGGTTAGTGCGTTAAAGTGTTTCTCTCTGTGGCAGTGCACCTATGTAGTCATGTTATGGCCTTCAACATTGGAATGAGTGCGAATGTTTGGCCCTTTTTATGCAGACCTTCGCCATGTGTGATGTTTCTTTTTGGTGTCTGTATGGTGATCCGCATCCTGAATATAATTGTGCTCTTGCAGCATCAAGTGTAACAAATGCCTTCTTGACAGGCATGCAGTTTATTTTTATTTTTTGATTGTTATAGGTTGTTGCCCCAATTAGTACTGGGAGTAATTGTGTTGCTATTGCCCTTTACAGATCTCCCATGTAGATGAGGTTGGCCGTTCCGACCAATGGAATGATCAGAATCAAGCCCAACAGAAATATCAGAACCAAGGAGAACAGGGCACGTTCAGTGCAAGAAAGAGGAATAATCCTTGATGAGTCTTCCAATTTTCAATCTATCCTCTAATACATTAACAGCATTTCAAACTAGTGTCCTCTCGAAAGGGCTGAGATCCAACTTGGGTCCTTGCTCTCCGCTATATTTTTCACTACTTGTGGTGTCCCCCTGGGGTCTAACCTCTCTCCCTGGTTGTTCAACCAATACCTGGCACTTCTTGCCCACCGCAGTGCCGCTCTCTGCCACAACTTTCAGTGCTATGCGGATGACACTCAGCTAATTTTTAGGCTACCTTCAGCCACCTCTTCACCGTCTCTCATCACTGACTGTCTGGCTGCTATCCAGGAGTGGTGTGCGGCCAATGACCTCTGCCTTAATGCCAGTAAGTCTGAGATTCTCTTCATCAGCACACCCACTCCAACCTTTCCTGTCGCTCTCTGGTGGGCCTCTCTTGGCCCTCTTCTTGCTCCCACCTGCAAGGCTAAAAACATCGGGGTCATCTTAACTCCACACTCTCCTTCTCTCCTCACATCTCTGACGTCTCTAAGAAGTCACACTACCAGCTGCACCTTCTCAGAGGTATTCTTCCTTTCCTCTCCTTCCACCAGAAGCTCACTGTCTCCAGAGCTCCGGTTCTCTCTAGGCTGGACTATTGCAACAGCCTCTTTCTAAATCTGCCTGCCTCTACTCTCCGCCCTCTGCAACTCATCCAGAACAGGACTGCAAGACTTGTCCTTGGCCTCAAGCCCAGGGATTATATCTCTCCAGGACTGAAGTCTCTGCACTGACTCCCAGTGGCTACGAGGATTAAGTTCAAAACCCTTTGCATTGTGCACAAGGCCTTCTTGGGCCTGGGGCCTCAATACCTTCAACTCTCTGCATAAATATCTTCCTTCTTGAGCTCTTCGTTCATCTGTCTCCAACTCCCTCAGGGTCAGTCGCTTCTCCAAGCAACAAGTTGGTGGTAGATCTCTTTCTTCAGCTGGGGCCTCCCTCTGGAACAGCCTTTCCGCCTCCCTGAAACTTGAGGAGAACAATCTCAGGTTCCGGAAGTACCTCAATACCTTTCCCTTTGCTTCTGTTTTTTTCTCCTCCTCTCCCCTGCTCACCTCTTGGCTGAAACTTCAACTGCATTGGTTACCTGGCCACCCTCTAATGTCGGGCCCAGGTCCCTCCCCTGCCAGTCAGACACACCTGCGCTGCCTGCCTGGCAACCCCCACACTTGGAGACTGTTTCTGCATCCCTACAGGCCCACTACCAGCACTTGACACCTGAAAATGTCTGCTATGTCTGCATTTATCTAATTACGTATGGTTTTATTGTGTTATGTATAATTTGTGTGTAGGTTCCAGACTTTTCATGAATTTCATTAATTAAATTTGTAAAAATGTGATCGGCAAGAGTTGAAGTCGTGTTTTTGTAATTAGACAGAGACTCCCATTTTTTTGCGGCATGTTCATGATCCCACTTTTGAGTTCCTGGTCTTGCTAACTAAAAAACTCGGGGTCACCTCATGTGTGTTTTGTGTTTCAGTACAGTCCATGGACATTGAAGTACTTTAGCCTGTTTCTACTTTATTATTATTTTGTATTATTACGTTTGCTGTTCTTCATCAACTCACCGATTCCTCCATCTTCTTCATGGCAGAGTCAGAGATGCTAAGCTATACGATGGCACAAATTCTCGCTGCCATTAGTGGGCCATCGATTGTTGACAACTTACCAGCTAATGAAGAAATAGAGACCACAATCACAGCAGAGAGACTATTAAGATTAAAAAACAAAGCATTCTGCACAGAACTTAATGGGCACCTATTGAAAGAGTATTTAAAGACGAATATTATCTTCCAGGTCTTCATATCCAAACAGCCCCAGTTATTTTCCTCGAGGACGGCTAATATATAGATTGACTTTTCTGCGCTAGCCACCAAGTGGAGCCGCGATTTGATGTTGCACACCATCAATACTGCAGCCAGGTTAACAGATAAGATTAAAAAGAGTTGTCAGTGCACAATGGGGCGTTCACCAATAGTGCACTGATAGCAGAGGCCCTTAGTAAGTTGGTGATGATCAACAAGGATGTCAAGGACTTCAAGAATTTCAATCTGCATAAAAAAGTCAGTAAACTAAAAAAGGACATAGCACATTTTTATAAAGAAAGAACACACGCTACCTTTTGCCAGACTACAGAACACTGTCTTTTGGTTTTGGTCAATCATTAAGAACCCAGGAGGTAGGCAGGCATGAGTGGGTTACGCTTTCTGATACCTCCTGTTCCTTTAACGAAGAAAACGGCAACCAAAACAATCTAGATTTACCCCACATCCTCAAAGCCTTCTTTAGGGTGAAGTCAACACTGACGCTGGCGTCCCCCTCAGAGATACCAACAGAATTATCAGAGCCAAGACCAATGCAATTATCAGAACCAAGGAGAAGAGGGCATTTTCAGTGCCTGAGAGAGGAATAATCTGCAATGAGACTTCCAATTTTTTGATCTAACCTCTATTACATTTTCAGCATTTCAAACCAGTGTCCTCTTGAAAGGGCTGAGTTTTGTTCCTATTCAGGGTGTAGAGAAGGATACTGTGGAACTCGAATGTGAAGGTTCTTCGGGTAAGTTAGTCTGGCTGCCGATTTCTTGGATAGGGAAGATAACAGTGCTCGGGCATACACTAACTGTAGACCACCAACTAGTTTTGCCCCTTCGGATCAGGAGACTCCTCCTGAAATGTTCACATTCGAGAACATGGTATTAAAGGGCTGTCCTAAAATTCCACGAAGACCATTGCACTGTAATAAAATGGGCAGACAAAGTGGGTGGGATTGTCATTATGGACACCCTACATTACATGCAAATGTTTAGAACCTTAACTAATTACTCAGACCACTTCTCATGGGTACAGTTAGACCCCACATAGTCTATAATGACTCACCGTCAAGAGCTGTGTACAGCGGGTTTTGAGAGTGGGTTTCTGATCCAGAAAGAAGCCATATTCCCCACCCTGAGGGATGAACATAATTAGGTGATTTATGCCCGGAACAAGATACATACAATTCTTTATCTTTATCACCTTCCCGGATGCACTATAGTTTGTCTCGGTGGCTCTATACTCGATACAAGTGGGAAATACATTGAGAGCTTTTTGCAACCATTGGTCCTTGTATCTAGATCCTATCTGAGAGATACCACCTATATGATCAACAAACTGCTGGTCACATGTGATATAAATTCTTTGTATACCAATATCCTTGAGGAAGATACCATTCAAATTATCAATCTAAATTGGACCAGCACCCAAATCCACAGGGGGTACCAACAGCCTTTTTTGTTGAGGTTCTCTGAATTATGCTATGTGAGAACATTTTTAAAGTTGTTGTTTTTACAAAAGAAAGGAACTGCAGTGGAAGTTGCCTTTGCTCCAAGTCTCCCCAACCTGTACATGTCGGACTTTGAGGATAATTGTATCTTTTCCAATAACTCATATTCGTCATACATGAAATGTTGGAAAAAATACATAGGCAACATTTTCTTTGTCTGGACCAGAATGGAAGAAGCTTTAGTCATAGGGTCACTTCTGTCCCCCTTCTTAAATATCAGAATTATCACTGATCACGTCCATGAAGGTGGCATAGGTCCCTGTGACTTATTAATGGTAAAGAAAAGGCTAAGGAATTAGAGGTATGCACTGTATAAGAACAGTATTTTAGTTCCATCAATCACACAGGCCTCCACAATGTGTATTTGTAGACACATAATTGTCAATCTTGTTTCATTGCAGAGTTCCCCCAATGGCATAAGATTGCATAGTAGTATAATTAGAGCACCTACTTTCAGTTTTAGCTTGTGAGGAGGTATCCGTCCTGCAGAGTTTCCCTCTTTAGTGACTAAAACATTGAGCCATTAATTAACTGTTCATTGACACTGGAACAGCTGTGCCCGGTGTTAGGAGAAGTGGGGTGGAAAGAATTAACTTCTGAATGTTTGTGATAGTGGAAGATGAAGGTGACCATGCAGAACTGTGCTCATTCTGTTTGCTGAAATGTTAGCTGTTGTTGAAGTAGGTGCATTTTGAAATTTTGACAAAGGAGGCCAACATTATCTCTGATAAATGGCATCCGTATGTTGAAATGTTAGCTGTTGTTGAAGTGGATGCACTTTGCCATTGGACAGCAGAGGACAACCTAACACTGATAAATTGCATCAGCTGAGTACGGAAACATACCTGAGCATTTTATATAAATAGATGGTTGAATCTGTGTAACACCAATCTAAGCTTTAACCATCACTGGGACAAGAATGAGGTGCCTTTCCTTTACCTTCTAATTGGGCACAGTCATGGAAAGTTGTATACCAACTTATATAGGAAAATGACAAATCGAAACTCTATGCTGCTCTGCTGAAATCAGCATCCAAGAGCACTATGAGAAAATGTACCATATAGCCAGTTCCTTAGGATCAGACAGAATTGTTCATTTAAAGATGATTACACCTCTCAAGCTAATGATCTGATCAACAGGTTCAAAGATAGAGGCTATCCATACAAACGTCTGAAGTGAGCGGGAAAGCAAGCATATTATGCTGACAGAGACCTTTTAATATCTCCCCCACATATATCAGTGACAGGAAATAGACTGGTCTGTGTGACCACTTTGTCACAACATATTTCCCAAGTCGAATAACTAGACTAGTGAGGAAACACTGGAGCTTATTCAATAGCACTGGATGTGTTTCACAACTCCCACTATTTGCACTCAAGAGAGGCAAACATGTCAAGGACAATGTGGTCCACTCATGTTTTCCGGGAACAAGCTCTAGAAATAACACTCTCTTGGAGTGTTGGAACTTGCCACGCCAGCACAGGGTGTGACACTTCTCATGTGGAAATTGCACTTTTTGAGAGTTTTGTATCAGCAGCGCAACATTTATTCATGACAATGTACACTGGACACTCGGAACACACACTAATTGTAACATCGAAAATGTGGGTACATCACACAGTGTCCTTGTCAAAAACTGTATGTTGGCATGACCACTAGGAAAGTGGCAATCAGAACAGAGGAATATGTGTCTGGGATATATAATGGCGTCTCTACTCAGCTAGTTCAACATTACACTACACACAGTCACACCAACTTAGACTTTTGCTGGATGATTATTGATTCCATAACTCCAGACCCAAACAACTTCAGAACAACCAATCGGCTGCTGACACTTGAGCAGCAATGGATGTTATGCCTCAGAACCCACAACACGCGTCTGAATGAGGACATCCAGTGGTCGGATTTGTTATAAGGTCCTTTGCACTTTTCAACGTACCTACTAGATCAAGTGCCTTTCTATACCTTCTTTTCGGGCCTAAGGAGTGTCCTGCACCCACCTGGTATGTTGTGGCCATTGGGTTTGTAGATGGCATTGTAGATTGGCTATGTTGGTTTCCACTCTTAGCTTTATACTTATGTTAAGTTCCTGAGCATTGTGGTTGTTTTGATCTGCAACAGGCCCATATGTAAGCATTGCAAATGGGCAATGTGGCCAGTTTACTCTGAGTAGTAACATTATGTATAATGTGTTGTTCTCTGTGTTGACTGGTGTGCCCTCTCAGTGCTCGCCTTGCATGTGCACATTGCACTGCCTGGAATGGGAAAGAAAAGTGTGAGTATTTCTCAATTTAGTTTCATATTACTGAAGCTTTGTACAGTGGTGCACTTCTACTGTGCATACGCTTTAATTCTATCTGCCACACATGATTTCTTTTCACAGATGAGAATCATTCAGCAGTGCAAAGTGCAAAGCTTCTGTGATAAAAATATCACGTAAAAAAAAAAATACAATTCATGTATGCAACGTGAAGCGGGAAAGAACCATATGTTAAGTTCCGCCCTGCGTCCCGCTACGCGGTGACGCAGGGCGTCCTAAATAAAAGCCCCGCCCCCGCGTTCGGGAGGCAGTTCCGGGGCCGATCAGCAACCTGTGTGGGTGTGCCATTATTTCGGCTCCCGCCGGAGCTGCGCACCAGGCCGCGCGGCCTACTAGCATTCTGCCAGCCCCCGCGCGCGCAGGCCGAGGGCTGACAATCTAACACCATATAAAGATTCCCACAGTGATGGCTCTGTGAGATGTGTCTTTTTACTCATGTCACTGAGGCCGAGTGGTGTGCTCGAGCCTTTCATGTTCTTACAACATGGCCGCCACATTACCACAACCTAATTGGAGCCCCCAAGCCAAGCTGCACGCTGATTGGTGTGCCCATCCTTAAAGAACCAATCATGAGCGCCAGCAGGCGGTAGCCAGCCCACTTCCAAAGGCCCTCCCTAAAACCCCTGTCTGCTCCCTCCTCCTCCCATATACCCCCGGCTCCAGGAATAGCAGCAACACCATGCGATCTTTGTGGGATCCTAACATCACTGTGGCTACCGGAGTAGCGCGGTCCCTGCCTGAATGAAGGTATGTCTTGACGTGCTCCACGATCAAAATCAGCTGTTTCTTCTGTTTCATCCTTAATGTTTAATAAATTGCCCAACGAGTTTGTGCAGAGCCATTCTGCACTGGGTTTCCCCAGGGGGTAGCCTGCTGTTTGCGTGGCTTCATTTCTACAAAGATACATCTTGTTGTGTGTGCTGGTTGAGATGGTCCAGTGGTGTGCTCGAGCCTTTCATGTTTTTCCCACATGGCCGCCACATTACCATGACCGAATTGGAGCACCCAAGCCAAGTTGCCTGCGGATTGGTCTGCCCATCCTTGAAGAACCAACCACAGGCGCTGGCAGGCAGTAAGGTTCCTGCCTGCTCCCTGTCCACTATCTGTATGCCTGGAGGCTCCCCCTCTACACAGTGTTCCAGGAAGTACTGCTATCACTCCGAGTTCTCCCCCTCCTTGGCATTCTCCTGTAGCAATGTCCTCGCTGCCTCAGTAAATCTGCCATTCTCTGAAGTCTGCAACTGTTGGCCAAGTTATGGCGGTAACATCTTCGCTATGACACTTAATGCTTGAACTGACCTTTTGACTCACAATGGTTTGTTGATCTAGACTCTGGTGTATTTGTATTGACTTTTACATCATTACATACTCATAGTGGTCCTTATTCTTTTTGTGCTTATTTTTGTATCATGGCATGCACATGCTGGACTCTTGCTTCACAATGTGCTCAGTAGTGACTTTTGAATGATGGCATGCTCAATCCATTTGTTTGTTTGCTCCTGGTCACTGAGTCTCAATATTCTCTCCCATCACTGCCCCACTTTTTCTTCTCTCTCCTCTCCCCCACCATTATCAATGCACTTGTACTATCAGAAATGTTGTCAAGCCTAGCATGATAGTTTTTGTCTGTTCCTTTCTCTCCCTCTCACCCTTGCCCTCCTTTCCCTCATTTACTGCCAATGCTCTTGCACTATCAGAAATGTCTTCAGGCCTAGTACAATGGTTGATTATCCATTCTTAATGCCTCAAGGCCTTATAACAATGTTAATTGTATTTTCCCTTGCTCCCTCCCTTGCCTTGAAGCACTTTGAAACACATGTGTATAGGCACCATACACATACATCTTATCATATCAGATATAATTAGAACTCATTGATCTTGTGACACACTAAATTGTCTGTTTTTTCTTCAATATATGGAAGCTTCATGACACGTGCATGACAGCACAGCAGTGTTAGGGAAGCTATGAATCCACACGTACAGTTTAGACACAGATTGATCTTCAATTATATTGCTATTGTTTCACTACCTTTTCCTTGTGCCATCTGCCTGGTAGAAGGACTAACGTTCTGGTACTTGTCAACAAATAGACAACGCTTGTTTTTTTTTCTTTTCTCGCTGTTGATATAAATGAATGACACATTTCAGCTATCTAGCTTATCTGTAGCAGGAAATAGTCTTTCTTCTACTTTATCCATTGGTCTGGTGTATTAAAAAAAGAAAAGAAAACATTCTGAACTGTCTTTTGATGGAATCCTCTAATCTGCAGGGCCTTAACTATTATTAACATCCTGGACGTGGGTGCTGGCCACTCAGGATGCTCAGAACACGGCTCGATTCTCTGATATAAGCCTGAATTTTGAGCAGACCATGTGCTGCTGGACAGACCCCTTCCTTTCCACGCTCCTCCTTCCCTTCTGTGCTCCCACCCCACCCCATCCGTGTAGTTTCCTACATGGGTTGTAAGACTGTTTAATACAACAACAACAAAAAAATAAGAAACTTGCATTGCGATTCAGCATGGTGCTGTACTCTCGAAACTCTGTTTTCTTTGTTTGATGACGTGGTGGTCATGAACATAGAAAAACGATTTGGAAACTACACCGCCCTCCACAGCAAGGTACGTTTCTTTTTCTTTTAAATTAAACACCATTATCACCAGTGTAGGAAACTGCACGCTGGTAATGGCCATAATGAGGGCTTCGTTAAAGGTCCTAGCTTTGCTTGGCCCTATTAACTCATGCCCCTGGGCCGTTACAACCCAGTATGGCCCGGTTTCCTCGTCACTATGACCATAAAGAAACAAAACAGCAGAAAAGGGTGCAACTTTTGTGTAGGGGACCATCATAAGCTAAAATGACCCACATGCATTTGTGAATCAACCAGAAAATTTCAGGAGTTCCATCAATATTGTAGGGCTACCTACACTTTTAAATACATAGTTACAGGCCATAATTCCCAGATGAGTAATACAGGTTCATGGAACAGTAGTTTACAAATAGATAATCCTCTTACTGGACAGCCCCAACACTTGTGTAGCATATTGCAAAGCCTCCTCTCACTTTGTAAATGTATGTATGCTTTGCCATAAATGTAAACCTTGTTCTGATTACCTACTATACAACAGAAAACCTGCTTCTTGAATACTTCTCAGAGGTTCTTATTGTCCATTCCTTGCAAAAGCACTTTCTGGCAATTAACGTTATTTGCCCCTCTCTGAAAAAGGTGTGGTTTCTAAACACACGCCATTGTTGTTGTATTGTTTTGTCACTCCACCTGGACTTTTATCTTTGTGTGCAATGCAGCTATCATGTCCGGTTGGAAAACTTGTATGTTAAATTCTTCCACCATTTTAAAGGGGCAGCCTGCACTTTTCAATATCAAATCCTGCAGGGGGGTTGTCTCAGCTTTCTATGCATCACAAGTACATTCACTGGGTAACATTCAATATGGTAATAATCACTCCAGTGAGTCAGGGACGTCATTTCACCAAAATCTCAGGTGTAGCAGAAGTGACATCACACACCCCGTGGTCTCTGATGACATCACAGGAAGTGATGTCATTTGACCCCACCCTGAAATGATATCGCCAGAAGCGATGGACAGAAGTGTTTGAACACCAACCCATCCGTGCCCCCTTGTGACTGTCTTTTTTTAATATAATGGTTTAATATAAGGACCTTTCACCCCTTGACAAAACAGGAAGTGGCATTACATAGCATTGCTCCTAAGTACACAATGAGAAATATGGTTACGATATCACTATAATGTGATATACATTTCATACAAGAATGTGTCGGCATATGTATCTTAAGATCAGGCCCATATCACCAAATTACTGTGAATGCAAGTAGACGTCCATATCCAAATGATAATGATGTGTTTTTATATAGCACTTATGCTTAAGCGCTTTATATAGAAAAAAATATACATACAATATCACCCAATCTGTGTTGGTACTCATTTATCGACCTCAGAAGGATGAAAGGCTGAGTTGAGGTGTTTAAGAACAGAGTAAATCAGTGGCTCACCCCCTGAAGTGTGCCAAAATAAACCTTTAATGAGTGTAGCAATTATTGTATAGAATTCCAGAAAGACACATTTTTGGCTCTTCCTGTTCTTTCTTACTTAGGCTCACTGCTGAATGTGTTAGACTTGTGGAACCTCTGTTCTCTTTTTTTTATTTTTTTTTATTTTTTTTATGAGGCCTGAACAAGAACGCCATCCACTCCAGAAGCAAAGACCCACATGGTGCTGGCCACAGCCCAGAATCTTGCATTAAAAAATAAAAATAAATACAATATATTTGTTTAGGGGTAGCAAGGGAGTCCCTGCAGTGATTACAGCAATAAGAAGCTCGCATAAGGTGCTAAATAAGTACAACGTGTATTATTAATATTACTGCCACCATGCCTTCCCATCCAAGAATATTTGAATTAAAAACTGGTGGGCTGGCCGACATTTGTGTTGCACATATCCAATCACACTGCCATTTGAGCACTATTCGTCTCTACTCAACCATTCCAGTGCGCATTTAGCCTCCCTGACCTCAATACCAAAGTCTCCTCAGCCTGCTTTTGATTTCTTTGTGGGATAGCTTTAAAGATGTTGGTGGAATCCATTTGAATGACATCTAAATAGAATGAAAAGCTGCGCTGTAATTGTGGTTATGGTGCACTTGGCATCAATGCCTTGCTCTTAGTTTAATACAGCTGCCCGTAAGTAAAGACTTCACCTGCGGCTTGATGACACATGCACGTCTCACAGTAATCAGTGTTTTTGTGTTGACGATCAAAAGGCACGTTAACGGCCGAACATGCCAGACATTCTCCCGCCTTCTCATCCCGCGTTTCATGTGTAAGCAGAACCTGAAAGAGCGTTTTTTTTTATTGTCTTTGCAACTGCTGCTTCATCACGATAGTGAAAGGGCTTGTTTGCTTTAAGCAATACTTGAAAATAAGCAACGCGTAACCAGTAAATATGATGCTAAGATATTTTTCATAAGTAGTAGGGGCTCAGTGGCAGCCGGGGTAATCCTATCTTCCAAACAATCGGGTTGAAGGTCACCAACGGAAAGCGTGCATTCAGCAAAGCTTCAAAATGACAGAGGGCGAAACATTCTGAAATTTGCCGAGCCTACCGAAACGTCACTACACAGGAATGCTGGCTGTGAATACAATGTGTGTTTGGCAGGAGCCAAGGTCTGCTCGAATGAAAGCACTGGAAGGCATCACCATTCTAATATGCGCAAAAAAGCGGTGCTGTATGAGGGAAATGCTTGCTTAGCTTAAATATTACATGTCTTGAAGTGTGGCGCAGACAAGTGACGGTCTTTACAATTCACATATGAAGATAACTTCAGTTGTAGGGAAGTGATCGCTTATGATGCAAAACCAAAATAAATTAATAAACCCATCCACTGAATCTACTGAAATGTGCTACTATTTTCACTTTCAGTCGAAGTAAACATTTAACGACGTCACAGATGACCACAAAAATTGCGTCATAAAGATAGTATATGCTCACTTGATGAATACCAAGTAAAGAGCTTGACCTGCAACTTTCCTAACACAGAATACTCATACCCACGGGAAGTAAAGGGGACGGCATTCGCCTTTAATGCTGTTTACGTTACATGCACTTGGAGGATATATGTTTCCTGAAAAGCTAATACAGTCCCGCTAATGGAAGCCAACATTATAAGCCTCTGGATGTTGTTGCATGGCAGGCAAACATGTGCATAGCCCTAATCTATCATCCCACGTGACAGGGTCCAAAATCTGGGGATTTTGTAGCAAAATTTGGCATGGTTTTAAATCTGGAAATGTCCGTATTTCTCTCATCTGGAGCATACCTACGCCCTCCGTGTGTAGGGAAGTACTTCATGAGTGTAAGAGGCCCTTTAAAAATCTGTGTTAGTGCGTGATCTATAGGAAAATGCGGTCATTTGCTTTGTAAAGTGGCTTATTTGACCCTTCCATGTCCTTGACTACCCTACAGTCAGACCATTCCAAAAAGTATGCCCCAAGAGGGCTGTTACATGCCCCTTTTCAAACTTTCTTCAGCACCGGAGCTGTAGACTCATCTTTGGATTTGAAGACCCAAGTTAGAACCTGGGAGAAAAACTGTTCAGCAACATGCCAGCAGATCTCAATCCTGAATTAGATGGGAATTTGGTCTGCAAACCATCCATGGGCCCAACAAGAAATATATCTATACGGATTTTTGGACCACTTTTTCTTTGTAAACCATAGGTCAGATCTGTCCTAAACCACACAACCACATGCCGATTTCTCCTTCAAGTATGCTGTAGGCAAGCTAAAAAATGTCTTCTTGGACTGTAATACCTCATATCATTTTGCTACAAAAGGCCCAAGTTGCACACTTTGACCCATCTGCACTGCCTGCTGGACCTGGCCTGTAGCAATTGCCAGGAGTCTGCTGTCGGGGCTTGACCTACTGAATATATATACCCAGGTACAGTGACCCTCCATTGAGGTGCCACTTATCAAAGTCTCTGGCCGTGACTGGGCACAATGATCCTACCTCCAGTGCATGTTGCACATGCTCAGCAGGGAAATTAACTTTAACTATTTTCCATGTCCAATGACCAATGACCCTACTTGTGAAAGTTTGTTTTCCATCCATCCAGCAGTTCTTTCTCCTGTTCTTCAAACGTTTTAATTGGTAATTTGATTGACAGATGCATTTGGGACTCTCCTACAACCCTTTCCCTCATAGACAGAAAGATCTAAATCTTTCAAAAAATAATCATACTATAGTGGCAGGCCTATTTCTGAAAACTGACAATGGGATCAAGCATTGTCCCTCTTTAACTGAGCCCCTCTTTTGATGGAACTTCTTGACGTTTCCATGAATGTCAAAACTGATGGTAGGGGTGTTCTATTTGCAAAATGTAATTGCAAAATTCTATTGATGGGGTGGAGTAACACGCCTAACAAAATGCCAGCGTCCAATGGACCACTGGTCCTACTACATTCTGCAGTTGATTTACACATTTGTAAGACTATGGCCCTAATGTCGTACATTCACCCCTTAAGTTTGTGAACTGTGCAGCAAAATGTTGTTGTTTATGGTTTTTAAGACTGCATTCTAACACTTACAAGATCTGCAACTTGCAGCTCTCCAGATATTTTGGACTCTGTTACCCATGATACCTCAGTTTCGACTATGCTGGCTAAAGCGGATGTGAGTTGAAGTGAAAAACAACCTGAGCGCCAAATGTGGCACACCCCTGCAGACATGTCCGTTCCCTCCCCTAAGTCAGGTGTTACCCCAGAAGGTTGATGAAAGGCATTTTATAAACATTTTGTAGCATGAAGCTAGACTGGAAAGCGTGCCCTGCATGGCCACCACAACCTCTTGCATTGGGTCTCCAGACCCTCCCAACCACCTAAAGATGGTTGCTGCACTACCATATGCACAACTGGGCACTCAGGCTTCCCCAGGCCTGCCGTCTTCACATTGGAAACCTTTTGGCACATCTAAGCCTTCCCGGATGAGCCGGGGGGGGGGGGTGGCCTTGAAGCGGGCCTTTTCAGATGGACAATGCATAAGGCCGTTGAGAGGAGTCTCTGCTGGTCAACTCACATCACAGGGAGCTGAACTAAGAAGCGTGCCCTGCGTGGACACCACAACCTGCTGCATTGGGTCTCCAGACACTCATGACCACCTAAAGATGGTCGCTGCACTACCGTGTGCACAACTGGGCACCCAATTCATCCTTATTCCCAATGGATACTTGTGGCACATCCAAACCCACCCAGTCGTTCCTGGAGGCGAAGCCGGCATCCTCAGAAGGGCAACACATAAGGCAGTTGAGAGGAGTCTCTTCCAATCCACTCACATCACAGGGAGCCAGACTAAGAACTGTGCCCTGCATGGACACCACAACGTGCTGCAGTTGGTCTCCCGACCCACACAACCACCTAAAGATTGCTTCCACACTACTGTGTGCACCACTGGACACCCAGGCTGCCCTAGGCTTTCCTAATTCCCATTAGATACCTGCCAGAACATCTAAGCCCACCCAGATAAGTCTGGATGCAAAGCCGGCATCCTCAGAAGGGCAACGCATAAGGCAGTTGAGAGGAGTCTCTGCCAATCCACTCACATCACAGGGAGCCGGACTGAGAACCGTGCCCTGCATGGCCACCACAACCTGCTGCAGTTGGTCTCCCGACCCACACAACCACCTAAAGATTGCTTCCACACTACTGTGTGCACCACTGAACACCCAGGCTGCCCTAGGCCTTCCTCCTTTCCATTGGATACCTGCCAGAACATCTAAGCCCACCCGTATAATTCTGGAGGCAAAGCCGGCCTCCACAGAAGGCCAATGCATAAGGCCGATGAGAGGAGTCTCTGCCGGTTCACTCACATTACCGGGAGTCAGACTGAGAAGCATGCCCTGAATGGACACTGCAACCTGCTGCATTGGGTCTCCAGACCCACATGACCACCTAAGGATGGCTACCACACTACTGTGTGCACCACTGGGCACCCATGTTGCCCCAGCAATGCCTCCTTCCTATTGGATACCTGCCGGTAGATCTAAGCCCGCCCGGAGGAGTCTCTAGGCAAAGCCGGCCTCCTCAGAAGGCCAACGCATAAGGCAGTTGAGAAGAGTCTATGCCGGTCAACTCACATCACAAGGAACCAGACTGAGAAGCGTGCCCTGCATGGACACCACAACCTGCTGCATTGAGTCAGCAGACCCTCACAACAACTTAAATATGGCTGTTGCACTACTGTGTGCCGCACTGGGCACCCCAGCTGCCCCAGGCCCTCCTCCTTCCCATTGGATACTTGCCAGCACATCTAAGTGCGCCTGGAAAAGTGAGAGGAGTCTCTGCCAGTCGACTCACATCACAGGGAGTAGGACTGAAAAGCATGCCCTGCATGGACAGCACAATCTGCTGCATTGGTCTGCAGACCCTCACAGCCACCTTAAGATGAATGCCACACTATCATGTGCACCACTGGGCAGCCAGGCTGCCCCAGTCCTGCCTGCTTCCCAATGGACACCTGCCAGCACATCTAAGACCGCCCATATGAGTCAGGATGCGAAGCCGGCCTCCCCAGAAGGCCAGCACATAATGCAGTTGAGGGGAGTCTCTGTGGGTCAACTCACTTCACAAGGAATCAAACTGAGAAATGTGCCCTACATCGACAACACAACCTGCTGTATTGGGTCTGCAGACCCTCACAACCACTTAAAGATGGGTGCCGCTCTACCGTGTGCCTCACTGGGCCACCCTGGCTGACCAAGGCCTGCCTACTTCCGATTGGATACCTCCCAGCACATCACATGGAGCCTGCCTGAGAAGCGCGCCCAGCATGGATACCATGACCTGCTGTGTTGGGTCTCCAGTCCCTCACGACCACCTAAAGATGGCTGTTGCACTGCTGTGTGCACCATTTGGGCATGTAGGCAGCTCCTAAAATTAGACCTCAATCACCACAGTCATGGTATCCATGGACTTGGCACAGAGGCTTGTTGCAGGTGACACATGGCCTCCCCTGTTCCCCCCTCATGGTGCGTTGACAGCTGGGCACACAGCATGCATTCTGAACTGCCTTTTGATGGAATCCTCTCATCTGCAGGGCACTGAACATTATTAGCATCCTGGAAGTGGGCGCTGGTCAATCAGGATGCTCAGAACACAGCTCGATTCTCTGATATAAGCCTGCATTCTGAGCAGCCTGAGTTCTGCTGGATAACCCCCTTCCCTTCCACACTCCTCCTTCCCTTCTCTGCTCCCACCTCTCCCCACCCGTCCAGTTTCCTACGTGGGTTCTAAGACAGTTTAATAAAAATAAAAAAAAGAAGAAACTTGCACGATTCGGCATGACACTGTAGTTTCGAAACTCTGTTTTCTTTGTTTGATGTAAAAGAACAGGACACACCAAGGCGGGAGGAGGGCGGAAGGGGAGGCACACGGGGGAAAAAGAGTTAGTCTAGCGTGTAGAGGAATAAAGAAAGTTCAAGCGTTGCTGGGCTCCTGGTGTTCCTTTTTGCGAATGCATCGCAAGCGCCTGTAATGTGTGGAGCCCACCCACAACAACTGGCGACAAAGCCGGCGACCCAGGCGTGCTGTAGAAGGGTTCCCCAAGCCCCACAGTTAAAGGCACCCATCCACGGTAAAGGAGCGGCCCCTTGACTGCAGCAGTGATGGCCTAATCCAACCAACGGCCGGCAAAGCAGGATGACGCAGCGGGTGCGTGCAACCCCGCCGCAGCAGAAGGAAGACGTCATGGGAGCCAACCCCGCCAGCAAGGAGAAGGGCGCAGCCCAGCAGAAGGAGGAGCCGCAGGAGCCCGTCCCCGGCAGCAGAGAGGATTGCCGTCGGACGACCAGCAGAAGGAGGAGCCACGGGAGCCCACCCCGGCAGCAGAGAGGATCGCTGGCCAAAGACCAGCAGAAGGAGGAGCCGCCAGGCATTACCCAGCAGAGCCGTCGGAACGAATCCAACGGCAGGTGGAGGCTGATGCAGAAGCGGACCCCAGCAGGAAGCAGAGCCACCACCAGGAGCAGCCCCAACGGCGAGAGCGAGATGCCGCGACGAGTGTGCGGCTGCAGCAGGTACTAAACCCTGCGTCTCCCGTGCAGTGACACTAACAAAAAAAAAATAATAATAATCACAAAGCTTAACCCCGCATCTCCAACACAGTGACATTCAAAAAAATAATCATGAAGTTTGTGACTGCAACAGGCACTAAACCCTGCGTCTCCCACACAGTGACAGTTACAAAAAATAAAAAATAATAATAGTGAAGGGAGAAAGAATCACGAGGGTGTTCCCCCTCAGACGGCCAACTCTACGGCCAGACGTCCAACTGCCCACACCAATTACAAGCAGGGAAAACCATAAACGGTTACCATCATCCTCCAGCCACCAGCCACATAATAAGGCATTTACCAAAGCCATCCGCCAGCCACACATACAATACAGCCATTTGACAAGGAAAAGAGATAAAACAGGAACCAGACCCATCCAGCCCCCACCAGTCCGTGGCACCAGACACAAGCCACACTCGAAGTGGTATACTGCTAGCTACCAAAACTACGCCTACACCAACCACTAAGCAAGAATGACGGATCCAATCCAGGCACAAGCAGCAGCTGCTGATGCGGGGGCACTCAACACCAACCCCAACTCCCACGCCAGTCTCATGAGGAGACCAAGCCCGTTCACCCTAAACCCTCATCATGACCAGGGTCAATGCTGGGAAGAGTGGGTGGAAGAATTTGAAGACTTTGTGGGTGCAATCGGCACCCAAGACCCCCAAATAAGATCAGCATCTTCACGACCGTAGTGGGAAGAGAGATCAAGAACATCATACGTACAATCCCCGCCCAACAATGAAACACATATGCTCGTCTTCTGAAGTTTGAAGTTTAGTTTATTTATAAAGCGCAAACCAGGCCCGGGGGCAACCGGGCGCATATTCTTATAAACAGGTTACAATAATCAGTAAATACACAATAGATTACAAATATACAAAAATGTACAGAGAAATACCATTATAATACAGGTATTATGAGGATGTGTATAATGTGGATGTGTATAAACCCAGAACCTATATTAAATGTGGAAGGCAGGACTGAGTGAGGAGCTTCAAGCGTCGTGAGAGAACAGCCAAGATTTGGCGTTGTTCTCGAAGGCTAAGTTCTGATGGGAGTAGGCAGAGAGTTCCAGAGTTTGGAGGCTAGGACAGGGAAGCTCACACCACCCGCTTTTTGGAGTTT
This sequence comes from Ambystoma mexicanum, assembly GCF_040938575.1. Lineage (NCBI taxonomy): Eukaryota > Metazoa > Chordata > Amphibia > Caudata > Ambystomatidae > Ambystoma > Ambystoma mexicanum. The sequence continues at coordinate 756,907,828 of NC_090936.1, forward strand.
GAATCTAGGCAGGGTGAGGGTGTGAGTTTGAGCTGATCTAGTGGGTCGAGAGGAGGTATGAAGTGTGAGGAGAGAGGAGAGGTAGGGTGGGGCATTGTTATTCAGGCAATTGTGGGTCACGGATAGGGTTTTCAGGGCAATTCTTTGTTTTACCGAGAGCCAATGTAAGTCTGATCTGACGGTGAATATGTGTAAATGTCTCGGAATGTTTAAGGCTGCCCTTATGGCATTGTTTTGTACAGTTTATTGAGGTTGGACTGACTGGTCCCTAGGTAGAGAGCACTGCAGTAATCGATTTTGGCCATAATGAGTGTTCTGGCGAGGGTGATGCAGTTAACAGAGTTTAGAAAGGGTCTACAGGCGTTGATAAGTTTACATGTATAGACTGATGCCGACCTTACTGCATTTGTTTGTCTGTTCAAGGAAAGCGTGGAGTCAAGATAGATGCCTAAAGTTTTCGTGTCTTTAGAGACCTTGATATCATTGCCGTCGATAGTGAAGGACTTGTATGTTTGATCTAATTCGTTGAGACGATGGCTTGATCCTAGGAGTAAGAGCTTGGTCTTATCGTCGTTGAGGCAAAGTTTGTGATGTGCCATCCAGGCCTGAATGACCAGGTAGACATTATGCAAGGCTTTGGTGTCGGCTGTGTAGTCACCAGTGATAGGAATGAGTATCTGGGTGTCGTCCGCATAGTTGATGTAGGAGACACCCAGATAGTCAAGCACATCGAAGAGGGGCTTGGTGAATACATTGTACAATGTAGGGGTCACACATGAGCCTTGAGGAACGCCACAGTGAATGGGGGACGGGTCAGCCGATGCAGTAGGTGAGAAGACCCTCATGGATCTGTTGCTCACAAATGAGTGGATCCAAGCATTGGCAGAATCAGAGAAGTGGACCGCCGATTTAAGATGTTGGCAAAGTATTTGGTGGTTGACCAAGTCAAAAGCCGCAGAGAGGTCAAGGAGAAGGAGTAGTGCTAACATCCCATTGTCCTTTAATGACTCCATCTGGGTTTTCAGATCAATCAGAGCTGATTCAGTGCCGTGTTTAGGGTGGAATCCTGATTGTCTTAGTCCCAGGAGATTGTTGGATTCGAGGTAATCTTGAATCTGCAGGTAGGCTGCGCGATCCAGGATCTTAAGCAGGAACGGGACCGTAGTAATAGGTCTAAAATTAGTTGGGATGTCAGGGTCAAGGGATGGGTTTTTAAGGAGTGGGGTTACCCATGCATCCTTGAGATTGTCCGGGACTATACCTGTCTTGAAGGAGGCATTTATGAATGAAGTAATGAAAGGGGCTAAGTCGTGAGATGCTTCCTTGATGATAGGTGCCAGGCAAGGGTCACCCTGGCAGTTAGACGGTTTGAGGTTGTTTATGATTCCTTCTACTTCGAAGGTGGTGAGCGGGGAGAAAGAAAAAGGTTTATGAGAGGGATTGGCAGGGTGAATATTAAGTGTAGGTGTGGTCGGTGGTTGGTCAGACTGTAGGGATTTTTGTTTCTCACTAATTTTGGTTTGGAAGGTGGCTATTTTACCCAGGATTGCTGTCTGAATATTTGTGCACTAAGTACTGTCTTTGGTGCACGAGTCAGGGGGAGCTGCAGGTGTCTCAAGTTCCTTAAGTATTTTGAAAAGTTCCTTAGTGTTCGACTGGGCTGACACAATACGTTTATTGTAGGAATCTTTTTTAGCCTGGAGTAGGGCTTCTTTATAGTTGAGGGTGGCTAACAGAAGGCCGACCTTATGGACATCAGAAGGGTGACTTTTCCAATGTGACTCTGCAATACGTTTCTCCTTGCGTAGCAGTCTGAGCTGGGAAGTGAACCACGAGTTAAGGTGAGCACATTGTTTAGGTCTCCTAAGTTTGAGCGGGGCAATAGAGTTGATGGCTGCAAGCACTGACTGATTATACTTGTCGGTTAAAATGGTGGGGTCCGAACAAGTGTCAGGAGCATTGTTAAAGGTGTGAAGGATGAGGGGGAGTAGTTTTTCCGTGGTTATGTTCTTTTTGTTTCTAGTGAGGGTGGCAGGGGCAACAGGCGGCGTAGGTAGAGAGGCTGCTTCAATACTGAAGGTGATGATGTGGTGGTCAGAACAGATGCAAGGGGCATTCGAGAGTACGCAGATATTGCAGTTGGTGTCACTAAGCCAATCAAGGGACCGCCCTTTGACGTGGGTGGGTTCCTGTATATGGTGTGAAAATCCTAGGTCTGTTAAGGTGTTGGCAAGGTCGAGGGCCACGGAATCATTAGCGTCTTGGTAGCCAAGATTAAGGTCACCAAGGATGATGGTTTGGGAGTTAGATTTCACTTTATCAAGTACTAAGGTAGAGATGTCATCCACAAAGGATGTAGGAGGACCAGGAGGTCTGTAAATTAGATGGATTGCGACCGTTTGGTTGGCTGAAAGTTGGAGTTTGACAGAGAGCAGCTCTGCGGATTCCACATTGATGCTTGGGATGTATCTAAGTCCTAAGGAGTTTCTATAGATAAATGCAATTCCTCCACCTCTTGAGGTGCGGTCACATCTGATGATGGAGTAATCTGTGCAGATAGCCAAAGAGAGTGCAGGACCTGAAGCGGCATGTAGCCAGGTCTCAGAGATGGCGATGAGGTGAAGTTCCTGAGTCTTGATAAGATCAGCAATGTCCAAAGCGTGGGCAGCTAAGGACCTAGCGTTGATCAGAGCAGCCTTGATTAAGCTGACGTTGCTTTTTGATGCAAGGTTGGTCTGAAGGCGATGGGGCGTGGGTGAGGTGGACATTTAAGGGGGCGGGCTGAGCGTCAGAGTTTTCGAGTGTGAACTCGAGTACATAGGGTGATCCTTCTTACCCGGAAGTCTGGAGCCTAGTCTTTTGTTTCTTAGGGCGGTGGAGCAAGGTTGGTTGGGTGTAGGTTTTTTGGCGAAATGGTCAAGCAATAAGGCTGGGGCATTGAGATAGATGTTGGGGGTCAAGGGTACAGTGCTGGAATAGGTATCAGAAAGTATATAGGTGGAGGCCATGGGTGTGGTGTGCAAAGTGCTGGGAGCAGCTAAGTTAGTTGAAGCAAGGTCGAGCGTCCAGGTAAATACCCACACTAAAAGTGGTACTTGTAATAAGGGGAGCAAAGACCTTAAGGCGGACAGGCGTGGTAACATGTTACTAGAGTTGGAGGGATAGGAGTCGCTGGTTAAAGTTGCAGTAGCTACTTTGTTAAGTAGTCCGAGCTCGTGGATTAAAGTAATTATAAACGATGGGTACAGAGGCAGGTGGGTTAAGTCTGGGATTCAGTTGTAGCAAAGTGGCAATCTAAGCAGTATGGCACATTCACATCTGAGGTACAAAAGACTATGCAGATACAAGGCTTGCAACAAATGTGGGCATATCAGGCCGAGGGCAGTGCAGCATACATGGGGCACCAATCAATAGTGAGACACAACAGGTTAAGTTATGCAGATACACTACACTTACATCAAGTAGGGCATATCAGGTAAGGAGCATTGCAGTGTACAAAAGGCACAGTTCAGGCAAAGGAACAATGTAGCATAGATATGGAACAGATCAGAATATAGGCGCAACAAGTTTGAGCATTGTAGGAAAAAGGCAAGCTTACTCAGATATCGCGCACAACGGTCCGAGGCAGACGCAAAAGGGGAGCATAGCAAGTAAGTATAGATAGTATGGCAAGTGCTCAACTGAGGTGCTGCAGGTGAGCGCATTAGTAGCAAACTGGGGATGTGCACTGCAGACGGTAAGCAGAACTCTGTATCACAAAGTCAATAAAAGTACATTAAAGGTGGTGCAGGTGGCGTGAATTACCTTACGTTGCAGGTGGACAGGCACCGCTAGTTGAATGAACAGGAAGGGTGATTGGAGGCACGATAAGTTGCAGGTCTGCACCAATCCGTGGGCAGGATGCAGGGTGCAGGTCGGGCAGGTGATCAGGACAAAGTCAAGCGCAGGTGAAACAAAGCGCGGTGGGCATTTTTAAATTTGCCAGGACAAAGGATTTTCACATGGAGTACAAACACACGGGCAGTATGTGCTTTGAAGCTGCTAGTAGGTAGGTAAGCACACTTTGTGGGATATAGCAAATCAGATGCTATTTAGGAAAAGCCAATTTAGAGCGGATTTAGGCGGTGAAGTGCTGTGAGGTTAACGAGGGCTCTGAGGCAGCTGGTATTAAGCCTGGAGCTTACCTCTTCCTCTCTGCATCACGGGAGCAACGTGGGCTGCTCCTGCAGCGGTCTCAGCGACGGTGAAGCTGCTACTCATAACAAGGATCAGACTGGGCTCAGCTCAGTCAGGGGGATGGCCTTCTCTCTGGGCCTTGCCTCATTGGCCGGCTCTCGCCTGCCAGTGATTGGAGGCACGATAAGTTGACAGTCTGCACCAATCCATGGGCAGGATGCAGGGTGCAGGTCAGGCGGGTGATCAGGACAAAGTCAGGCACAGGTGAAATAAAGCGCGGTGGCCATCTTTAAATTTGCCTGGACAAAGGATTTTCACACGGAGTACAAACACTAGAAGCAATACATGAGAAGCTGGTTATTACACCCAACAGAGACTATGAACGCTATACGTTCAACCAATGCGTCCAACTAGCTTATGAGTCCATAGGGGAATTCGTCATCCAACTCCAAAGGAAAATCATAAAGTGCAATTTTACCAATTTTAATGATGATGAGGCCATCAGACTGCGAATCATTGAAGGATGCATCTCAACGATGTTTAGAAAACACCTCCTGAAGAAGCCCCTGTCTCTGAAAGAAATACTGGACCAGGCCAGAGTTTACGAAAGAATAGAAATCCAGGCCGCTGCCATATAGAACCCAAAAAAAGGAGACACCATAGCAGCCATGACCCCTTACACCCGGTACCCAAACTCACCGAACAGGCAAATCCTTAGAAACGCCGCACAACGACCGCAGAGTGACCGGCAATGCTATTGCTGCAGGTTTGAATACCTCCACAAGGGACCATGCCCTGCCATTGAGCAACGATGCCTGAGATGCGGCCTAGAAAACCACTTTCAGGCTATGTGTAAGGAACAACTCCCGGAAACAGGGCCTCAGTGCCCACAGAATGTCAATCGTCCCTGGGAACCCCAGAGAGGACAGCAGGACCAACGACCCACCTAGAGGGGATTGTCATACACCACAAACCCTCAACAACACCACGACACCGTGAGAGCACTAGAAGGTCTACAAATTGAGCCCTACAGGAAGCCTCATGAACCCTATAACCTCCACCACTATGATCAAACACTAATGTCCAGCCCTGAGAAGTCCTATGCGAGAGAGTACACTCCGTCCCACGTACAAGAGGACTACATGAGCCGTCTCCCAGCAAGCTACGACCACTACGACAACTTCCCACCGAACTCCTCTCAAGATGTCACTCCACAACCACAATACCTACAGGATGGGTACGATAGACAATACGTCAGGTTACTCAGTGTCGAAGCTGAAGAAACGCCAGCTCCCAAAGTCACCATCCAAATGGGAGGTACGAGGAACAACTTTGTCGTTGACACTGGAGCAACCGTGAGTGTCATGAATGAACTATACCAAGCCATAGCACATCTCTATCCCCTACGTCAGTCGAAAACACACATATACCAATGGGGAGCAGCACTTCCATTAATGTCCAAGGGACAGTTCCAATGCGACCTGACACACCGAGACCTCACGACGACAGCAGCAATACACGTCATTCATAGTCACTCAATAGGGAGATGTCTCCTCAGCTACAGGACGACCAGAGCCCTGTCACTGATAGATCTACAATATGAACCGTCTGAAGTAATAAGAGGACAGCCTTCCGACAGAGGAGAAGTGATGGCCATGGCTTGCCGACCCCTCACCAAAGAGGCCCTACAGAAGCAGTTTCCCAAACTATTCGAAGGGGTAGGGATGCCCAAAGGCTCTGTCATCAAGTTACACATTAACCCCAAAGTGATACCAGTACCACAGCACCATCGGAAAGTGGGTTTCCACCTCCAGGCAAAAGTATCAAAGGAATTACAACTACTACTACAGAATGAGATCATCGAGAAAGCAGAAGGACCAACTCTGTGGGTATCCCCCATCGTAATTGTCCCTAAAGACAATGGGCGATTGCGCATATGTGTTGACATGTGCATTCCGAACACCGCCATTGAAAGGGAGAGACACCCTGGCCCAAGCCTGGAAGACATTCTCATCAGGCTGATCCAAGCAGAAAACTTCTCCAAATTGGACCTCAACCAGGGCTCACCAGTTGGTCATTGACCCAGCCTCAAGACCCATAACCACCTTCGCCACCCACAAAGGGCTCTTCAGATATAAACACCTTAATTTCGGCATATTCTCGGCCGCAGAGATCTTCCAAGAGACTATCAGGAGATTAACATTGTCAGAGGTCAATGCCCTAAACTATAGTGACGACATCCTCATATTTGGAAAGGACCAGGAGCAACATGACAGAGCACTCCTACCGGTGTGCAAAACCCTGAAAGATGATGGTCTGACCCTCAACGGCCCTAAATGTGAGATCAATAAAACCAGTCTCAAATTCTTCGGTCACATATTCTCCGACACGGGTATGACAGTAGATCCGGACAAGGTAAAAGCCATCATCGAGCTCCGACCCCACTCAACAACTGTGGAACTTCGATCATTCTTAGGGATGGCAGGATATTGTGCATGGTACCTCAAGAACTATGCCACCATCACCGACCCCCTAAGAATCCTCCTCAAGAGAGACAGCCCTTTAACTAGGACGCACAATGTCAAGCAGAATTCCTAACAATCAAAGACAACCTAGCCAACCATCACCAACTGGCATGCTTTCACCCTGAGTGGAACTCCATCGTCACGGTCGACGCCAGCCCTGTCGGCCTAGGAGCCATCCTAGAGCAAACCAACCCCAGAGACACAGAACAACACACTGTGATAGCCTACGCCAGCCGAGCCCTGTCCCACATCAAAAAGCCTACTCCCAGGCAGAGCGGGAGAGCCTCGCAGCCGTCTGGGCATGCGAAAAATTCCACCACTTCGTAGTGGGATGAAGATTCACTCTGGTCACTGACCATCAAGCGCTCCTGTCCCTATTCGGGAATCCTAAAACAAAGATGCCCCCCAGAATAGAAAGATGGGGAATAAGACTGCAAGAATACGACTATGACATCATTCACAAACCCGGGGGGAGCCAACCCAGCCGACTATTTGTCAAGGCACCCAATGGTAGGAACAGGCCATTCCCTAGCCTGCGCAGCGGAAGACTATATTCCATATCTGTCATCCACTGCCAGGCCACCCACCATATCGACAACAGTCCTTGCTGTCAGGAGCAAGGCCGACCCCACCATCGCGACTGCCATACACCTGACCCACACAAACGCATGGAAAAACGTACACAACAGAGAAAACGGAGAGGAGGGGGCAGTCAAGAGTGACCTCAGCCGCCTAGCCAAAATACACGCTGAGCTGGTAGCGACTGACCAAGGCATACTACTACGAGGTAACTGCCTGGTGGCACCAAAAGACTTGTGGAAAACCTTGGTACCAATAGCCCATGAAGGTCACAGGGGGATTGAGAACACGAAAAAGATCCTGCAAACCCACACATGGTTCCCCTACATGGACGTCATAGTAGAGGACATACTGGCTCACTGCAGACCCTGACAGCTAGCGCAGAAAAAGACAGACCCCCAACCCGATGCAACCGACAACACTCCCAGAAAGACCCTGGCAACGGGTCGCAATGGACTTCTATGGGCACCTAGAAGAAGGAGGATAATTTCTAGTGACCATCCATGAGTACTCGAGGTTACCATTCGTCAAGCAGACACCATCCACATCCTTCTATGACACCGCACCCATCATAGACAAGCTCTTCAGTGAGTGGGGCATCCCCAACGTCGTTAAAACCGACAACGGGCCCCCGTTCCAAGGAAGAGACTTCGCCAAGCTGGCAGATCACCTCGGCTTCCTACACAAAAAGATCACTCCACTCTGGCCTCAAGCAAATGGAATGGTAGAACGATTCATGACAACCATAAAACTGACTCGGCAGAAAGCCCTGGTTGACCAGGTGTCATACCCACAAGCAATCTGCAGCATGCTAAGGAGCTACAGGAATACTCCACACGATGCGACAGGGCGAACACCGGCCGAGCTAATGGTGAAATACAAACCCAGGACCCGCATCCCCCAATGGGAAGACTACACGCCAGAAGAAGACACAGCCATAAGAAGGCGGGACGCTGAGAAGAAAGCAAAGGCCAAAGAATGGACCGAAATGAAAAGGAATGCCAAGGAGTCACAACTCGAAGTGGGTCAAACAGTATTAGTTCGACAGAGACAGTCAACGAAGACAGAGACACGCTACAGCCCAGAGCATTGAATCATTACAGCGGTAAAAGGGCCCATGATAACAGCCATAGGAGAACCCGGCGAGATAACACGAAATGCCTTGTTCTTCAAGAAGCTACTCCTAGAAGACATGGAAGAGCCTACGAATGCACCAGCAGACCCTGAGACTGAAGTGCGCTCGAGCCCTCCCATTGAGGCGACAGGCGAAACCCGGGAGTCACCAGGCAGACCTCACTGAGCAGTGCGGATACCTGCAAGACTTATCGAACAGATGTAAGCCCCGCTTTCATGATAAGCATGGGGGAGGTGTTGGCCTGGAAAGGGACATGGCCCCTTTAAAAGAACAGGACACACCAAGGCGGGAGGAGGGCGGAAGGGGAGGGACAAGGGGGGAAAATAGTTCTAGCATGTAGAGGAATAAAGAAAGTTCAACCGCTGCTGGGCTCCTGGTGTTCCCTTGAGCGAATGCATTGCAAGCGCCTGTAATGTGTGGAGCCCACCCCCAACAACATGACGGTCATAAACATAGAAAAAACAATTTGGAAATTACACCGCCTGCAGCACATCAAGGTACGTTTATTTTTCTTTTAAATTAAACACCATTAGCACCAGTGTAGGAAACTGCACGCTGGTAATGGTAATAAGGAGGGCTTTGTTAAAGGCCCTAGCTTTGCTTGGCCCTATTAACTCAGGCCCCCGTGCCGTTACAACCCAGTATGGCCCGGTTTCCTCATCACTATGACCATAAAGAAACAAAACAGCGGAAAAGGGTGCAACTTTTGTGTAGGGGGCCACTATAAGCCAAAGTGACCCACATATATGTGTATCAATCAGAATATTTCAGGGAGTTCCATCAATATTGTAGGGCTACTATTTTAAATAGTTCATAGGCCACGATTCCCAGATGATTAATACAGGTTTATGGAACAGTATTTTACAATAGATAATCCTCTTTCTGTACAGGCCCAACACTTGTGTGGCATATTGCAAAGCCACCTCACACTTTGTAAGTATATGTATTCTTTGCCATAAATGTAAACCGTGTTCTGATTACCTACTATACAACAGAAAACCTGCTTCTTGAATACTTCTCAGAGGTTCTTATCTTCCATTGCTTGCAAAAGCACTCTCTGGCAATTACAGTTATGTGCCCCCTCTCTGAAAAACATGTGTGGTTTCTAAACACACACCATTGTTGTTGTGTTGTTTTGTCACTCCATCTGGACTTTTATCTTTGTTTGCGATGCAGCTATCATGTCTGGTTGCAAAGCATGTACGTTAAATGCTTCCCCCATCTTAAGCGGCGGCCTGCACTTTTAAATTTCAAATCCTGCAGGGGGGTTGTCTCAGCCTGGTATGCATCACTAATACATACACTGAGTAACATTCAATGTGATAATAATCACTCTAGAGATTACAGCAATAAGTAGCTTGCTTAAGGCCTGCCTCCTTCCCATTGGATACCTGTCGGCACATCTAAGCCCTCCCGGACGAGCCAGGAGGCGAAGCTAGCCTCCTCAGAAGGCCAGCGCATAAGGCCATTGAGTAGAGTCTCTGCTGGTCGACTCACATCACACGGAGCCGGACTGAGAAGCTTGCCCTGCATGGACACCACAACCTGCTGTATTGGGTCTCCAGAGCCTCATGACCATCTAAAGATGGCAGCTGCCCTACTGTATGTACTACTGGGCACCCAGGCTGCCCGAGTCCTGTCTCCTTCCCATTGGATACCTGCCGGCACATCTAAGACAGCCCGGACGAGTCGGGGCTTGAAGCCGGCCTCCCCAGAAGGGCAACACATAAGACCATTGATAAGAATCTGTGCTGGTCCACTCACATCACAGGGAGCCTCACTGAGAAGTGTGCCCTGCATGGACACCACAACCTGCTGCATTCAGTCTCCAGAACCTCACGGCCATCTAAAGATGGCTGTCACACTCCAGCATCCACCACTGAGCACCCAGGTTGCCCCAGGTCTGCCTCCGACCTCCTCAGATGGCCAATGAATAAGGCCATTTAGAGTAGTCACTGCCTGTCTCAGCCAGCCAAGCCAAAAAGTCACAACTCCAACTGCACCTTCATGGAAGATTTGTTGCTTCGAGCAGCTCCACCCCCCTCCATTACAGCTCGAGCAACCAGCTTGTGCATTGGCGATATATAGGCATGCTGTTCTCCTCTGTGTGTTAACCCTTGAGGAAGTGAAGCACCTACTCTCCCCTAAACCTTCCACTTTCCTCCCACCTCTCTTCAGCCTGTATCCTAACAATCCCCTCCCTTCCAACTCTTGACCACCTATGAGCACTGCAAAATATTTGAAGCACCTTCGGCTGCTCTCACACATCCGCTCACTCCCTGCTACTATACTGTCCCTACCTGCCCAATTCCTGCCACCCCTCCAACCCTAATATACTATCACATCCTTGCAGCAATCCACTGTTGGTAACTTGGCACTGCTTGCAGGTCCAATAGCTAGCTCCTTGCCACTCATCAAGTTTGCAATAAGACCTCACCCAGCAGCAGGGATCGCCACTGCCCTGCTCACAATATCTGGTACCTCTCATAGTCCACCTGCCTCTGGCCATGGCACAGCACGCACCTTCAAGCCAAAAGCAAGCAATGCTCTGCTCAAGCAGACCACCAACTCTACCTATGCTACCAACTCACCGTTGCCCATGCCAACACACCCCCTGACCAACACCTGGCCTTCTCCCTCTAATACCTACATGAAGCAAATAAATGTCACCCACCGCCTAGGGGCACACCAGACTCACCTTTCTCACCTTTTTCAGATCTCATCATTATCAGCGTCATCAACATCTTGGCCATAACAGAAACTTGGTTTACGTTGTCTGTTGGACCCTCTCTCCCCATCGCCGTCCCCACGGGCTATGAAATACTCTGCTGGGACAGACCCCTAATTAAAGGTGGTGGGTGGCCTTCATCTATAGAGACACCCTCACTAAGCACTTCATCAATACCTCCCAACTTCACTGCTGTGAATTAATCTCAGCTAAACTCAATTGCTCACCCAACTCTGACCCTCAGGACCGAGTGATATAATCGAAGGGGACCTCTCCCAACTGATCTCCAACCTTACCCCTTGCTCGCAACTCATCATCTTGGGAGACTTCAGTCTAGGTTTCAACAATGTGACTGATGCAACGCAGTAGCCCTGGCTAAATCCAACACTACCCTGGGATGCATCCAAAGGATCCGCAACTTCACACATAGCTGTATGATAGACTGACTACTAGATAACAATTGTGACATTTCTATCATTTACAACGCACACTGCCAAAGTCAGACCACCAAGTCATCACCTTCACCATCCCTATACCAAACAAAAGGGCCAAAACGAAAATTCCACTGCCTCCGACCATCGCCCGCAGTACCCAAAACCTTACCAGCACTCACCTTATCCTCTTGCTAATCCCCCTTCCTTCTTCCCAAGATACCACAACCATTGTTAACCAATACAATGGGATGTTAGAACACACAATTGACTCCTTGGCTCCCCTTAAAGCTTGCAAAGCCAAAAACACCAACCACTGCAGCACATGTTTCACCACCAACCTCTGTGCTATCTGCACAAACAAGAAGGTAGCTAAAGCTGGCTGGCAGAAAGGCCTAACAGCAGCAAACAAAGCCCATTTCTCCAACATATACCTCTAATATAAGCATACCATTCATTCCACCAAAGCATCCACTTACAACGAAAGAGTAATGAATGCCTCCTCCTGCCCCGATAACTGTTCTCTAACCTCCGTGAGCTAGAAAATCCGGCTGCCCCCACACCCACTGTGGTGAAAGACAGCCTCTGGTGCAGTAAGGCCCAGGACACCCTCATGGGAAAAATCATATTTCTACAAACCAAAATCAATAATAAATTCTCCAGCATCCTGGTAGCCCAAATACCGAACCCTCAGCCCTACTCACAAACTCACATCCCCCTTTCAAGTTCCAATTGGCTTCAGTTTCTGGCTTCGCTGCCATCATCAAAGGCCTCAAACCATCCATATGTAAAGGTGACATCAGCCCAGCATCCCATGTCAAGGTCTGCGTAGAACCTTTACTCCCCTTCATCACCGCCATTGTAAATTCTTACTTTGCCTCATGCTCCTTACCTGCTGCCCTCAAAGTGTGGTGGGTCTCCCCTTGCTCAAAAACCTGCCTTATACCCAATGTCCCCTACCAACTACCAGTCCCATACCACCGTCCCGTCCAAATGAAAATTATCGACAGTGTTGCTTGCCTTCAAATTCAAGACTTCCTCAAATCTCACCACATCCAGAGATCCCAGCAATCTGTCTTTCTGCCCCAATGATGGAATGGATACAACCCTCCTCGACCACAAACATCAACTCGATGATGCCGATATAGCTGGCAGTATATCTCTCCTCTTACTGCTTGACTGCTCTGCCACCTTTGATCGTGTCAACCACCAAACCCTCTGCCACAACCTTTCTTCGCCCGTACACTTCTCCCAGGAAGTGGATAATTGGTGCTCAGCCTTTGTAGCCACCAGAACTCCCAGAGTTTTTTGCTGGTGATGCCACCACCCCACTACCATCTCCTGTGATGTCCCACAAGGTTCATGCATCTCGCCTACCCTTTACAACATTTATACTAAGCACTTATTTCCTCACCTTGTCTCCATGGGTATCACCTGTACAAACTATGCTGATGATATACAAATCCTCATCCCCTTTCCGGAAATGACATACAGGACAAACTCAAAATAAACAATATCTATGAAACCATTTAAATCTGGATGGCTTCACACCGCCTTTTAGTTAGAAAATAAAAGGGTACCTGAGATCTTATGTTAAGGACATTTGAAAAGCGCACAGTCACCCAAAGGTATCATGGTGCTGAGAGGGCAGGAGAACAATCTGGGAATACCATCTAAAACAGGTGAACAATCTGGCAATACCATCTAAGCAGGTGGGTCTTCAGGACCTTTTGAACGCAAAGTGGTTAGACAAGTTTTTTAGTGGAAGCCGCAGATCATTCCACAGCTGGGCTGCAGCCACTGAAAAGGCACAGCCTCCAATTCGTGAACGGCGTATGGACGGCACACACAGGAGGCCAGCCGAAGCCGATTGCAGTGTCCGATTAGGAGAATAACGGGTGAATTTATCTTGCAGTTAATCAGCGCACAGACCGTGCAAGGCCCGGTGGACCAGACATAGCGCCTTGAACTTAATATGCTGGGCCACAGGCAGCCAATGTAAGGAGCGCAAAACTGGCGAGATATGTGTCCCATACGGGGATTCCGTTGCCACTCTCACGGCCAGATTTTGCAGGTGCTGATGCAGCTGGATAATGCCCTTAGGCTGGGCTAAATAGAGTGTGTTACAGTAGTCGTAGTGACTCAGAACCATAGCCCCCACATTAGGCGTAAGATTCAGAGGTAAGAGGGGAAGCACCTTTCTAAGTATCTTCAGATGTAAATGGCCAGCTTTGCACACTGCTGACACTTGCGCATCCATAGAAAGAGTAGAGGAGATGACCACTCTCTAACCTTGACTCTAACACTCCATGTGCTCTAATTTTGCTTGATCTCTCTTCTGCCTTTGATACTGTCAACCATACCATCCTGCTCAACCGTCTCCATGATAACCTGGGTATCACTGGTCTGGCTCTGGCGTGGCTGACCTTTTTCCTCTCCAACCGACCCTCCAGGTCCAACTGGGGTCTTTCCTCTCTGACATCTTTTTCTCTACCTGTGGTGTCCCCCATGGATCTAACCTCTCTCCCTGGCTTTTCAACCAGTATCTGGCACTTCTCGCCCACCGCGTTGCCGCTCTCTGCCCCAACTTTCAGTTCTATGCGGATGATACCCAGATCATTTTCATGCTACCCTCGGCCTCCTCTTCTCCTTCCCTCATCTCTGACTGTCTTTCTGCTATCCAGGAATGGTGTGCCACCAACGACCTCTGCCTTAATGCCAGTAAGACTGAGATCCTACTCATCGGCACACCCACTCCCTCCTTCCCTGCAGCTCTCTGGCTGGCCTCTCTTGGCCCTCTTGCTGCGCCTACCTGCAAGGCAAAAAACCTTGGGGTCATCTTCGACTCCACACTTTCCTTCTCTCCTCACATATCCGACGTCTCTAAGAAGTCACACTACCAGCTACACCTCCTCAGAGGTATCCTTCCTTTCCTCTCCTTCCCCCAGAAGCTCACTGTCTCTAGAGACCTGGTTCTCTCGAAGCTGGACTACTGTAACAGTCTCTATCTAAATCTGCCTGCCTCTACTCTCCGCCCTTTGCAACTCATCCAGAACAAGACTGCAAGACTGGTCCTTGGCCTCAAGCCCAGGGACCGTATCTCTCCAGGACTGAAATCACTACATTGGCTCCCAGTGACTGCGAGGATCAAGTTCAAAACCCTCTGCATTGACCACAAGGCCTTCTGGGGCCTTTGGCCAAAATACCTTCAACTCTCTCTTCCTAAATATCTTCCTTCTTGAGCTCTTCGCTCATCCGCCTCCAACTCCCTCAGGGTCGGCCGCTTCTCCAAACAACGAGTTGGGGGCAGATCTCTCTGCTGCAGGTGCCTCCCTCTGGAACAGCCTTCCTGCCTCCCTGAAACTTGAGGAGAACCATCTCCGGTTCCGGAAGCACCTCAAAACCTTCCTCTTTGCCTCTGCTTTCTCTCTCCCTCTCCCCTGCTAAACTTACTGAAACTGCACTGAATCTGCAACTGGGCCACTCAACGTTCTCGGTCCTTGGCCCAGCCACTCTCCCCTGCACTGCCTCCCTGGCAACCCCTGCACTGCGGGACTGTGTCTGTATCCCTACAGCCCCCCTTCCCAGCACTTGGCTGCACTTACCTCGCACTTGCCACTAGCTGGCCCTTGTTTTTTATCCTGTATGCTATTAACCCTGTACTGCACTTTCCCCTCTCCCTTTCCCCCTTGCACTTTTCCCTTCCCCTCTACCCTTAAACTTGCGCGATCTGAATGATACCTGGCCTAGTAGGATCGTTGTCTGTCTCCGCTTGTTCCCCCCCCTGTCTCGTCGCGCCTTGAAACACTTGTGTATAGGCACGTTACAAATGCCATATCATATCATATCATATATCATATCATATCATATCATATCACTCCTATATTCTTTACTGTAACAACTGGAACAGAGAGAGGGCCAGAAGAAGGACATCCATAGTGCAGGGTCAGGGGGAGAGCCCACCACCAAAATCTCTGTCTCCATTTAACTTCAGCCTATTGTGGTTCATCCAGTCTCCCACGGCCGATAGGCACTGATGCAAGCATGTTTGTTTGTTTGTTTTTGTTTATTTATTTATAATGCACGCCAGACCCAAAGGTAACAGGGCGCAACAATAAGAAAATGCAATGCTTTCAGGTTGCAATTAATGTTACAAAAGGCATGTAGAGTTACATAAGGTTACAGGTATGTACACAGGATACATATAGATCTAGAATATAAACAAGTTATGAGCAGGAAGAGTACATAGGCATAGATCAGGTTTACAGTCTATAGGGAGGAAGGAGTAGGACAACCTTTATGAAGCTGGATCCACGGTAAGGGCTAGTGGTCAGTCAGGTTAAGCATATTGATATCGCTACTTCTAAGTTGTAAGTACAGTTGATCTGCTCTAAGCTGATGTGGCAGGGAGTTCCAAAGTTTGGATGCTTTCACGGGAAAGCTATTGCTGCCAATCTTGGTAAATCAGAATCTAGCTACTGTAAGGCAGTTTGCATTGCTAGCTATCGTGGGTCTAAGAGAAGATCTTCTATGTAATCTATCTACAAGGTAGCTAGGGGCTGTGTTGTTTAAAGCTTTGTGGGCGAGGGAGACCGTTTTTAGAAGGATTCTTTTGTGGGTAGAGAGCTAGTTATATTGGCGTCTGGTTGCCATTGAAGACACCTCAGCCTGCTCAAGATCTAGACCAGGCTTGTCCAACCTTTTTGAATGTGGGGCCAAAGCATTCACTTTTTGTCACCCGGCGGGCCGGCGAGCCAAAAGTGAACACCCTGACCCAAAGCAGTATATTCAAAAGCGATGGTGTGTGACCTTTGACGCAATAGCATCACAGGCATAGCCATGCAGTCCCAAAGATAGCTTTTGGTGTCGGGGGCAATGATGAAAGGTTAGTTTCTTGTGATTTCTTCCAGTGTGTATGTGTTGATATTTCTCGGAAATAGTGGGGGCGACCGAGCGTAGCGAGGGAGCTCTAACAATCTACCGAGGGTTTGGGGGGGTCTCCCCACTAAGATTTTTTTTCCAAATATGGGGCTGAAATTGTGCATTTTACAGCAGGAAAAGTGACCAAAAAGCCATAAATTTACAATCAGTTCTAAAGGGGAACATTTACATTCCATGTCACTAACAGGAGACAAGAACATTGTAGAACATAACACATTTTAATGATCAATGTGTCCACAGTGTAAGACAGCACTGTCACTAATGTAACACATTGACATGCTGGTTGTGCCCAAAATATGCCTCTGTAGCAACATGTCTATGCTGGCTGTTCCCAATTTAGGCCAGCAGTATCCTCTACAAAGCATGATTGATGCTGCCTGAGCATGTGCAGTGTGCCCAATACATATGCCATTTTATCTCTGTAATACACATTCATTACTTCTGTGGTAATGAAAGAAGTATAATCCAATTCCAGGGGGCACCTGACGCATTAAAAGTCCTCCGCACGGCCCGGTTTATTGGTCGGACCCAACATTGCAGAAATAAATTAATTAATCGTGTCCACGGACCCGACAAACATTGAACAAATAAATAAATCGGGCAGGGGAGCCGACTTATGAATTTCCCAGAGGGTGCCCAAATATAGGAAGTGACATAACCAGCACTTATATGACCGCATTTGCACGTAGTCGCCAACTTGGTGCCAGGGGGACGGGGAGTGCAGAACAGTGGAAACATTGGCTAGCATGTATTGCATATACTAAAGGCAAGTAAGAAGGAGGTTTAAGTCTTCCAGTTGCATTCCAGTACGCCAGTACGCCAATATTGCCCCTACTCCACCCCTCTATAATCATCCAGGTTGTAGTAGCCCTAAAAAGGCACAGCAACACAACTAGGATAGGAGAACGAAATGCCATCCCATCCTGTGAGTGTGTCAAACCTCAGAGCAAAGACTGTACGTGTGCCTTGGAGCACAATCTCACTAATTTGGTGCAAATCTCGCAAGTAGGTGCATGGGAATCCTATGCATGTGTGTGGGCTGCAGACCCCGGATCACTTGCTCAATTCTTCACTTGCTCACTTCTTCAGTGTGAAACTCTGTCCAAAGCAGTACTGTCCCAATGGTGAGAAGTGTCATATTTTCACATTAACTATGCTTAAGCACTTTGGGTTACTGAATAGTGATGCTACATTCGGAGTAATTCCATCCCTTTAAATATATTAGCTCTTGTATAACCACAACAGTGTTGATTTATTCTGATGATGATGTAGATGATGTTAGACTTGGTCAATAGTTCTGGTTCTGTATCATTAAAGGTAGTTCTCGGGAGGATAGCTCAGGGGCAACGTGCTTGCCTTGGAAGCAAGACGACAAGGAGCAACACAGGTTCGATCCCTCTGGGTATATTATACCTCTACATCTGTGCACCCCTCTTGCCAAGAGGGGTGCACAGAGGGGTGCACAGATGTACAAATACACCCAAACCAAAACAATTTTTAGAAATTGAGGGACAGACTTGCTTTGCATCTGTGCCTCCATTTCTAAAAATCGTTTTGGGTTGGGTGTACCTCTACATCTGTGCACCCCTCTTACTAAGAGGGGTGCACAGATGTACAAATACACCCAACCCATAACGATTTTTTAGAAATTGAGGGACAGATGCAAAGCAAGAGGCTATTGCGTTGCATCTGTGCCTCCATTTCTAAAAATCGTTTTGGGTTGGGTGTACCTCTACATCTGTGCACCCCTCTTACCAAGAGGGGTGCACAGATGTACAAATACACCGAACCCAAAACGATTTTTAGAAAATGAGGGACAGACTTGCTTTGCATCTGTGCCTCCATTTCTAAAAATCGTTTTGGGTTGGGTGTACTTCTACATCCGTGCACACATATGTAGAAGTATACCCAACCCAAAACGATTTTTAGAAATTGAGGGACAGATGCAATGCAAGAGCCTCTTGCTTTGCATCTGTCCCTCAATTTTGAAACATCATTTTTTCCCCGGCTTTCACCCGGGCCGCCAGAGAGAGACACAGTATGGATGGAACAAAGGGCCATCCATACTGCGTCTCTTCTCTCCAGCCTGGGGGGCTGGAGGGGGGGGGGGGGCGGAGCACCCGCATACTCTGCGCCCCTGAAACTGGGCCGTGGCCTGTTACTGCCTCTGGTGCTGGGGGCACCAGAGGCAGTTACAGACCACGGCCTGGTTTATTTATTTATTTGTTCAATGTTTGTTGGGTCCGTGGACCCGATTAATTAATTCATTTCTTTATTTGTTCAATGTTGTCTGTACAGCCTCGCGGGCCACATGAAATGGCTTGGTGGGCCGCATTGTGGCCCGCAGGCCGTATGTTGGACAACCTTGATCTAGACGAATCAGGATCTGAGTGTCGTCTACATATGAGTAGCAGCTAATACTGAAAGAGCGGTTGAGACACACACATGGCCAAATATAGATACTAAAAAAGAATAGGAGACAAGGCAGAGCCTTACAGAACCTCACAACCAAGTGGTCAGGGGCATGTGAATAAAGGAAGTGAGAGTATTTGGGTTCTGTCAGCTAGAAAAGAGTCAAAGCAGGCCAATACTTGACCAGAGATTCCTGCCAGAGCTAGACGTAGGTGGGCCAGAAGGGTAGGGTGGTCTACAGTATCAAAAGCTGCAGAAAGATCGAGTAAAATCAAAGCACCACCCCCGCCCTGCATCAATCAGCCTAGCCATATCGTCCTGAACCGAAACCAAAGCACTCTCTGTGCCACGTCGAGGCCTAAAGCCCGACTGAGCGTGATCAAACAGGACTCCATAAAGAATGACAGTAAAGGTGAAATCAGGGAGTCCAAGAGTTTCATAAAGAGAGGTAAGAATGAAATAGGACAGGAATTTGAAAGAAGTGTAGGGTCTAAAGACGGCTTTTTAAGAAGGGGAATCACTGCTGCAACCTTCAGTTCCTGAAGGATAATGCCCATCTGATAGGAAGTATTAATAGCCACGGCGATCTCACTCTGACGATCCAGGGGGATATCCTTCATTACTGCCAGAGGTACTGAATCAGACGGAGCCACTGACTTAAGTTGGTAGATGGCACTTGAGATCTCTGACTCTGCAAATTTAGGAAAAAGAGACCACCCTGCAGGAGCAGCCAGGCAATTTAAGACTATTGGTTCCCTCACAGGGGCAGATGTCATCACTGCCACTGATATACCAGCTTAAATGGACACAAGATACTTTACCTTCCTCCAGGTAAGATAGACTCATATAACAAAAACATGGACCGTTAGGTTGAGGATGGCAAGAAAATGATCAGTATTTTCACAAAGCAATTTAAATTTATTCCAAATACAAAACAATCATTTAGGGATGCTAAATCAGCATAGGTTTTCAACAAACATGCTTCAATCACATATTTAAATACAGCTCCTATTCAAATTCACCAATCGCACACACGCACTCAAACGTTTATATTGGGCTTCTATTTCTCCATATTAACATTAGGTCACGTAATGTATATAATCTTGTAAAAAATATTTGCAATGTATTAATACACCCCTTTCTTATATTGCTGTGTCTATCTGTTCAACAACAGATGATCTTTGGTTGACACGTGTTTCAGTTGGTTATTCTGGGCTGCAAGATATAGGGCCTCATTACGAGTGCAGCGGTAAGGGGTTAAAGGCACCGGTAAGGATGCCGGTGCCGTTAACCCCTTACTGCCGCATTCTGAGGTCCCTTAGCGGGTCCCACTAAGGCCAGCTGGTAAATGACGGGCCCGTTATTAGCTCCCTCCCCATTCCCATTGAGCCCTATGGGGGCACGAATGGTAATGGGGAAGGGTTTTTTGAATGGGGACTTACCGGGTCCTCCAAGGTTGGAATGACCCGGTAAATCCCTATTCAAAGAACCCGGACACAACTTTGGAGGCAGCTATGGTGCTAATTGCACCATGGCTACCTCCAAACTCGTAATGACCCCCATAGTCCTTTCTTAGCCCAACCTTCTTCAGGACAGATGCTGAATACACTAACAGGGTAATTCATAGAATCCAGCGCACAAGTAGCGCACGCGGCTGGCGCACAGCGTGCGCCTGCGATAGTCTGCGCCAGGCACGTGCGCTAAAACTGATTTCCGCGCACAGCGTATTCATGGATTTCATGCTCCCAAACCAGCCGTGGCGCAGAGAATCGCAGCGAGCCTGCAGCAGCGCCAGTAACGCCCCCAAGAACGCCCTCGCGCAAGGAAAAGCCATCAAAATCGCTAAATCATCGCTAAGGGCTGCGCTAACCCTGGACCACTTCACAGGGCAGGCAAACAAGGAAAGCAAAGCGGGCAATCTTCAAATCAGGAGTACGCGGGAAGTACTACACGCGACTAGGCAGGGAACGTGAATTACAGGGGTACGCGGGAATTATCACACGCGAACAGCCAGGGAACGCGTATTACAGGGGTACGCGTGAAGTAGAACACGCGATAGGCCAGGGAACGTGTATTACAGGGGTACGCGTGAAGTAGAACACGCGATAGGCCAGGGAACGTGTATTACAGGGGTACGCGGGAATCATCACACGCGAACAGCCAGGGTGCGTGTATTACAGGGGTAGCGGGAAGTTCAACACGCGATTGGCCAGGGTACGTGTATTACAGGGGTACGCGTGAAGTAGAACACGCGATAGGCCAGGGAACGTGTATTACAGGGGTACGCGGGAATTATCACACGCGAACAGCCAGGGTGCGTGTATTACAGGGGTAGCGGGAAGTTCAACACGCGATTGGCCAGGGAACGTGTATTACAGGGGTACGCGTGAAGTAGAACACGCGATAGGCCAGGGAACGTGTATCACAGGGGTACGCGGGAATTATCACACGCGAACAGCCAGGGTGCGTGTATTACAGGGGTAGCGGGAAGTTCAACACGCGATTGGCCAGGGTACGTGTATCACAGGGGTGCGTGGGAATTATCACACGCGAATAGGCTGGGTGGGCCCTCACAGGTGTACCCTGTACACCCTCCACGGCCCCTGCAGGCAGCCCACAAAACAGGGGACTACCCTGCACACCTGATCATGTCCCCCTGCACCCCCATCCACCAGGGGCACCCTCCACCAGGCCCCCACCCATGTCTCCCACCACCCCCACCCCCCAGCAGTGCAGGGGCACCTGCCATCAGGCCCCCACCCATGTCTCCCACCACCCCCACCCCCCATCCACCAGGGGCACCCTCCACCAGGCCCCCACCCATGTCTCCCACCACCCCCACCCACCAGCACTGTGGGGCACGTGGCCAGCAGGCAGTCAGGCAGCAGCAGATGACAGGTGGGAGCGTGCTCAGGGCTCTGGGGGACTGTAATTCGGCCTCCTGGCCAGGAGCGTGGTCTTTCGTGTTTGGACGCGTGGACAGCCTGATAGGGAGTGATTTTGCACGTGAAAACCCCACACTCAGCGAATCGCGCGAAAACCCGTCACCAGCATATGTGCGTCTATAGTTACCTGCACGTGCAGTGTCAAAGCGTGTGATTGGTGAAAATGGATCTACACGCAGGAGTGACAAAGCGTGTGATTGGTGAAAATTGATCTACACGCAGGAGTGACAAAGCGTGTGATTGGTGAAAAGTGAGCTACACGCAGGAGTGTCAAAGCGTGTGATTGGTGAAAAAGGATCCACACGCAGAAGTGACAAAGCGTGTGATTGGTGAACATGGCCCAAGCACGTACACGCCGTAAGTGACGCTGTACGTGTGGGCCTGTATATAAGGTAGTGTTGAACACCATTTCCTTGTACGTGCTTTTCGTGGAGAGCGAGTGGGTGAATTCTGTACTTCTTGTCGTTTCACACGCGATTTACTTCACGGCGTTTCCAGTTCATACTCCCTGTTACCTCTGACAGCTTTTTCTCTTTTTCCTCTTGTACTGGTTTACCTGGGCCTGTTCCCTCAAACAGTGTCCCCTTCTACTGTTGTCCTGTCTCCTCAGACAGCGTACACATCTTCTTTTGGCGGGGGTGTAGCCAACCAAACGCGCTCATTTTTCACGCTCTTTTACCTGGCAGACGGTGAGTCACGCACGTATCTAACTTCTGTGCTTGCCCCGTGTGTAGCCTACCCCTTCAGAGGTCATTCTAGGCTGCGTGTGACACGCATACGTTCATTGTGTTACTGGATGCCACAGCGTAGTGCAGGGTTTTCCATCAGCACACGTGGTCTAGGAGGGGTATTGTGCACGTTCCTTAACTTTTCTGGGGTGCCTGTGCGTTGCGTGACCCGTCATCTTTCCCCAGGGGTGTCATATAGCCTTGCCACTGCACTAGGGTACGAATACCATCTGGTACCCAACCCCTTTGACACCCAATTGCCCAGGACAATTGTGCACACCGACTCCCATACGCACAATAACATCAGTGCCATGGTTGGGAGGCGTGCAAGCCGTAAGGGTGGCAAAGGTGGCCGAGCCACACGTGGTGGCCGTGGAGGATCCACTAGGGGACGTGGTTGTGACTTGCAGGGTGCCCCTGTCCCCCCCAGTCTGGAGGACCAGTCAGGGACACCCATGCCCCCCCCCCCCAGTTGAGGGTCATGTGGCTGATACCAACCCTGATCAGCCCTTGTTGGACCAGGCCATTGTGGCAGCAGACCTGTCCGAGGGTGATCCCATCGCTGACATCCAGGTCAGCAGGTCCACTGCACGTGCACCGGTGCACATTGGTGTCATCAGGGCACGCGCATCTATGCCAGATAGGTCATCTGCTGGCCCCCGTATCCAGGGTGTGGCTCCATCCACCCCACCTCTCATACACCCTGCCAAGACTGTGTCGGTCCTAGTTCATGCACCTCAGATCAGGCCTGACCCCATCCCACTACCCCCAATGCCTGCACCTACTCCCATGCTGAGTGTGCAATCCCACACACCCAGTACTGAGTCCACCACGGCTCCTGCCCCTAGTGTCCACAGCGGCGTAGGACACTCTGGATCCCCACCCCCTTCCAAGCGCAAGAGGAAGAGTGCACGTCCGGCACAGGCTGATTCCCCAGGCACGGCTGCACAGTCCGGCCCATCAAGGAAGCCAAGCTTCACAGACGCCGAACTGAATGCACTTGTTCAGTATGTGTCAGATCATGATAGGGAAATGGTCATCGTTGCAGGGTCCAAGACCACACATGCCAGACGCCAGGCACACTGGCAGACCATTGCTGACAGAATAAGTGCCCTTGGAGTAGTGAGGCGCACAGCTAGTGATTGCCAGAAGCGCTGGAATGACCTTAAGCGCAGGGCAAAGGATAAGCTGGCCTCAAGTCATGCCGCAACCTTGGTGACTGGAGGTGGGTCCCCAGCACAGGAAATAGAACTCACACCACACGAGTCCGTAGCTGGATCCTACGTCACCGAGGGACAACTCCAAGGTGTGGGAGATCTCCCTGATTACGAGGCATCATCCGGTGAGTGCACATGCATGTGTGTATTATCCATGTGCATGGTGTGTGTGTGAAGCATTCATGTTGGGTGCCTGTCAAGGGGGTGTGTGGCAGAGTAGATAGTGGCACCCATGTGCCTCATCCAGTATGTTCAGTGCAACACCATCTGCCCACAGCACTATCCCAACTGGCAACAGTGCACATATGGCCCTACACCATGGAAGTTGCCCTTGAATTGTCATTTTGTCACTACATTGTTGCTCATACTCCCCTGTCTATTCATCTGATGTCTTACATACCATTCCTATACTTTCCCCCAGCCAATCAAGTTTCATCTTCACATGCCTGACATGCAATGATACCACATGCTAATGCGTCCTCTGTATATAAATGCCAACCAACATGCTGTCATACTGTGGATGTTGCCTTGACATCCACCTCCTACCTGTGTGCTTTGGTACCGTCTGGTTTCGAGCCCCATTCCCTCACACTCCATGCTGCTCTTCATGGTCTATCTTCCCTGACTTCTACAGTTCAGACCATCGTGCCCTACTCACGACACCTGCTTGCTAACAGTCAAATGAGGGCACCCTGCCCTCCAATGCGACCCACCCTATTGCTGACAAGTGCATCTGAGCCTACTCAAAGCCAACTCTCACTGACATCTGCTCATACATGCCTTTGCCTGTCCCATAGACCCTTCACATGGTCCCTGTCCTCTCTCCTTGCTCCTCTTCCACCATCAATGGTGGGACCCGTTGGGGTGTACTCCTGGCCTCCTTCCAATCCTCAGAGGCCACAATTGATGTGCATGGTAATGGGAGCATCTCAGTCCAAGGCCCTTAGGCCAACCTCATTCTCCTTGAGAAATGCTAGCCACATCTCATCAACTTCCTTACCTCTCCTGCTGTCCCCCCTCCTCTCTCCTCATCAATCCTGCACTGCCTCCCTGCACCCTCCCATGATCCTTCTCCGCCTCCCACTCCAACTCCTACACATGCTGCAGCTCTGATCTCTAGCACTCCCCGTAAGTCCTCCAAGGCTGTCAACCTCCTCCACAATTACACTCCTTTCACTGCGGCTGCATCAGGCATTCCTCCGATATCTGTCACTTACATGAGGTTATGCACCTTGACATCCTTGGTCTCATGGAAACATGTCTGACGGCCAGCTCTGTCTGCATCCTTCACACACTCCTACCTGATGTTCAGGAGACCCTCTCCTTTGCCCGCCACTACTGTGCAGGGGGGGTGTGCCCTTGGCTTCCCTGAGGGTATTCCTGCCACTGTCACTCCTACTTAGACCTACTCCACTCTGGAATGGCTTGTGTGACGTCTCTCTCTACCACACCTTGACATTCACAAACTGTGCGTACTGTGTCTGGGAAAACTGGTCAAATGTACTACTTCCTTTCTGAGTGTCCTCACCTCTCCTCCTCACTCATGTCCCCAGACACAGAAATCCTCTTCCTTGTTGCTGTACGCATCCACCTGCATGCTTGTTGACCCCCCCACGTGACCTTTCTGTGACCTCAGCAACTCCCTCTCACCCTCTAGACTCCCGTCTGTCCCTACTCATTCTGCAGGGCACACTCTTGATGCTCTGATCTCATCTGACTTTCCCCTCTCCGTCCATCTCTGCACTCCTCTCTCCTGGAGTGATCACATTCTCCTCTCCTCCCAGCTCACCCTCACCACACCACAGGCAAAGCCACCCTCACCACTGTCACACACCTTCTTGGTATTCCAACCCATGAAGTGTGTGTCAGTCGAGGCTCATGCTGGCAAAATCTCCCCCCCATCCAGCTCCCCCTTAGGCTCACTCCCATCCTGACAGGGCCCACTCCATGCTCCACTCTATGTCAGGTACACTGGATGTCTTTGCCACGGTCATGACCACCTGTCTGAAGCCCCATGCCAATGCAGAGTCCTGGCATGACTCGGATCATGTGAACCCAGACCACAGGTGCCGGGTGGCAGAGAGGGAATGTCCTGCATCATGCTCATCCTCTGGCAAACTGGCCTGCCACATGCTCCAAAGGCAATAGCGCCTCACCCTTTTCACCAAGATGAGATCCCCAATCCAAGGGCACATATCTGCGGCATGTGACAACTCTGCAGGACACATAGAAATCTGCAAGGACCTTGCCGAGCCAGATGCAGTGTGTACCTCCCCTGTCCCCTCCGAGCCCACAGCACTGCATGATTGTCTCTGTACCCCTATAGGCCACCCCCCCAGCACTTG
Organism: Ambystoma mexicanum; assembly: GCF_040938575.1. Taxonomy (NCBI): domain Eukaryota; kingdom Metazoa; phylum Chordata; class Amphibia; order Caudata; family Ambystomatidae; genus Ambystoma; species Ambystoma mexicanum. The sequence goes on from NC_090936.1 coordinate 756,933,990, forward strand.
TCTGCGCCTAACACCATCTGCCCTTGACGTTAAGTCCTACTTACCTTGTACAGCACTTCCAGCCGCCACTTCCCCTTGCACATCATTGTGCCACCCACCCCTGCACTTGCGTGACATGAATGACACCAGCACCAGTAGGATTGTTGACTGGCATCCCCTACTGCCCCACCACCCCTCAGTGCTCCGCTGTACCTTCATACATTTCTGGACCGGTGCTTCACGAATGCTATATGATTCCTTTACAGGTGATGGGGAGGTGGAATCTCATTGTTTACTGCATTTTGTTGATGTAGACAAGGCACTGTGCATCGTGGCCAATTTGGACTAGCAGATCCATGTACAACATGTCAACTTATTGATGTGATGATGCAATGTCAGGACCAGAGTGGTAGAAATCCAAAAAAGTTGCCCTCCTCTCCCTCTTCACTTGGTGGCTATGTCACATGCCATGTGTGTGATGGCATGTGCCTTTGACATGGCAATCACCGGCCAATGTGTGATGGCAGTGCTAGGCAGCATGGTGAGCAGGCGTTGCTCTCCAATCTGTACATTGTATGCCCTGAGCCTCCCCTACAGACCCAGTGATGGTGAATGCATAGGAGGTCTCCCAGTCATGTGGGACATGTGTCGTAGAACTACTGCCTCTGTTGTTCATCAGCCCTTGTTGCATGCCATGGTGCTAATGCCTGTTTCCATTTTTCTCTTTCATGTCTTTGCAGGGGACGAAGCACTTGTTGATGCTGGGGATGTGGTGGTTGAGCCGTCCCAGGAGGGCAACCCGGGCCGACCTTCCACAAGTGAGGGACGTGGTGTGTTTGTGGGTGAAAACCCACAAGTGCTGCAGGTCGTGCTGTCGAGGGGTGTCTCTGGGGGTTCCTCCCCCGAGCAGTATTCAGGTGTAGACTTGGAGGATGACACCTATGTGCAGTCGCAGGTGAGTGTTCTTGGGAGAGAATCTCCTCTGTCCGACCCACCTGCAGCCGGGCCATTGCCCTCAATGGGGATGTCAGTGTCGGCAGCTCAGCCTCCGGTGGTTACGGATGCAGGGCCACACCACACAATCTCTGATCCTGTTCCTGGGGCTGCAGATCAGAGAGGGAATGCAGTCCTGCAGCCTGAGGCCTTGCCGGCACAGCAAGGCGCAGTCCGCCTTGCCCCAGGCAGGTGTGGTGCCCGTCAACGTGGTGGCCGTATGCCACCTGGCAATACCGCTTGGGAGCAATCCATCTACGGTATGGCCAACCAACAGGCAGCATCATTCGAGATGATTGCACAGGCCATGGATAGGGTGGCCACTTCCATTGTCCCCCCAGAAAGGCTGATGGAGCGACTGGAGCAGGCTACAGAGTCCATCAGCCAGGCACACAGGGAGGATATGTTGGCGTCCAACAAGGACAGGCGGGCGGCACTGGCGACTCTGCAGGAATCACTTTCCATGGAGTCCCAGCGCCACAGGGAAGGCCTGAGGGAAGAATTCCGTCACCTCAGGTCGACCCTGTTAGAGCTTGAGGCTTCATCCCATAGAAGGACAGAGGAGCAGCTGGAGCGTCTGACACGGACGCTCTCGGCCGAGATGCAGGCAACTCGTGCGGAGGTCAGGTCATCCCGGGAGTTACTGCATGGGGACCTCCGCATGATTATAACCCAGAACCAGAACTACCAGACCCGCCTGCTTGCAGCCATGGAGGAGCAAACTCGTGCTTTGCGTGGGCTGCCTCCCATTGTCACACCATCTTCTGAGGCAGCTCCCCCACCTCCTGAGTCAGCTGCAGGGTCTGGCCAGAGCGATAGCGACTCATCTCCCACAACAGAGTAGCCGTGTGGGCCACGAGCCTATGGGGTGTTTTAGTTTCCCATGATCCACACAGGTGGATTGTGGCGTGCATCCTGTCCTCGGACCTCATAGGTGGCCCCCCCACCCCCGCCGGCCCTTTCATGGCCATTTTTTCTCAATTTTCTTTTTTCTTTTCCAAGAGTGTTGCCTTGTGTGGGTACCTGGGCATACACTGTATTGTGGCTGGGCACATGCAGGCTTGTCCTGAGTTTGGTTTAGATGCTTGGGTAGCAGACATCCACACCCCTCCTGCTTCCGTTTCCATGGGCTTGCAAAGGGTGTGCCCAAGTGACAGCAAATTACACGGTGACATTGGACTCCCATGAGCTGTTGGCCAGTCCATAGTCAATACTGTGTAGACATTCATAGTGTACATTGTTGTTGCACCTAACTATGCATGATGGTTTGATATGTGCCTCTACTTACATATGTTGCTCATGTTTTGCAGGTATTTCACACAGTTCTTCACACGGGCATACTCTCTGGAGTCAGACTACATGTCGGTAGATGTGCACTGACACTTTTGCGTGGCGCCATCACTGTACATCTGGACGGTGAGGACATACCAGCAGAATCAGGTAATGAGACTACCATTGATTACATGCATTGTGTCTTGTTTGGGTGGGCTTCAGGGTGGGTTGGTGTGTAATTTGATTGAAATTACTCTTACACAGGTGTGTAGTAGTGGCTCCAGCGCGGTTAGCTGTTCAAGTGCGGCTATGTTCCATTTGGGGCACTGCTATTTGTGACACCGGTGTCATGTTGTGATGGCCAGTTTGTTTGCTCTCACATACCATGACATGGTGTCCTCAGTGGCGGGACTGTGAAGGGAATGGGTGACATGGCAATGTTGTCATGTAGTGAATCGCCTGTGGCAATGCATATTTGATTGATGGAGTTGTGTCTTCTCGTTGTGATGCATTGCTGGTGTATGTGTAGGTAGGGGTGCACACATAGTGACACTTCCATGTTAACAATCTCAGGCTGATGTGTATCTGACAGTTTATTGTCAAGTAATTTTGTGACATTGTCAGGTAGTGTCATCATTGATTGTCAGATGGTATGTGCCAGAGCAGTGTGCACTAGCCAGCACTGTGATTCCTAGGTGAAGAAGTTGGCCACCAGTTGCGTACGGGCTGCCACCCCCCGTGCCCTTTCCCCTCCCATGCGCAGCGGGCGTGCATGTGGTTGTGGATGTGGGGGCACCACCATGTCCACGGGCAGTCCCCGGCGTGTTGCAACGTTGTGCAGGACACATGCTGCCACTATGATCCTGCACACTATTCGGGGAGCATATAACAGCTGCCCGCCAGAACGGTCAAGGGAGCGAAAGCGTGACTTCAGCTCTCCGAATGTGCGCTCCACTATGCCCCGTGTTGCAATGTGGGCTGTGTTGTACCTTACCTCGGGTGGCGTGGTGGGGTTCCGGATTGGGGTCATCATGTGGGGGCTGATAGGGTAGGCACTGTCCCCTGCGGAGGTGGTGATGGGTATCATTAGTGGTGTTGTGTCATGACCCAGTATCTGACATGCATGCATGTGCAGTGGCATTCATGCTCACCAAGCAGCCATGTATCTCCATGCTGGCCAGCCTCCAGGTCCCGGCATAGTGTAGACATTCTGTAGATGAAGCTGTCGTGGGTGGACCCGGGATAGTTGGCATATACTGATGTGATGATTCCCTTGGCATTGCATACAACTTGCACGTTGATGGAATGCCAGTGCTTGCGGTTTCTATAGATGTGCTCTGTTGCCCTGGGTGGACGTAGAGCCACATGTGTGCAGTCAATTGCACCAAGCACTTTGGGGAATTGAGCCACACCATAGAATTCCTGGATGCACGTCCGCCTTTCTGCATGAGTCCTGGGGAGATATATGTGCCTGCGGACTGATGGCCGTGCAGTGATGATGTTCAAGACCTGGTGTAGGCAGCGTGACTGCGTGGCCTGTGACACACCACCCACTATGGCACTTGTCCGCTGAAAGGATCCAGTGGCCAAGAAGTGCAGTACATTCAGGACCTTCTGCAGGGGGCTGAGTGCTTGGGAGCACAGGGTGGGTGATGTGAGGTCATCCTCCCACTCACTGACCAGGTCCAGTATGATGTGTGCTGGAAACCTGTACCTCCCATACACCTGGTCATCAGGCATCCCGAATAGGCTGGTTCTGGGTGTGAATATTCTGGCCCTGACTCTCCTCCTCCTCCTCCTTTGGTAGCCCACTGCCACTGCTGCTAGGAACGGTATGTTCATCCTGGCATCTGGCTTGTTTATTGATAAGTGCGCAAATTAATGCCTTGCGCGTGTTCTAGGCGAGCGTGTGACCCTCGCACCCCTGGAATCTAGTTCCCACTCCAATAGCGTGTGGAAATTCCCACGCAGCAGGCATACAGGTGCGCTGACGTACTTGCGTGTGTAAGTGCCCGCGCACCCCTGTAATACACGTACATAGGCCAATCGCGTGTACGCGCACTTTTGGCCAATTACACGCGATGTAATACACGTACATTGGCCAATCGCGTGTACGCGCACTTTTGGCCAATTACACGCGATGTAATACACGTACATTGGCCAATCGCGTGTACGCGCACTTTTGGCCAATTACACGCGATGACACTCTGACGTGCAGTATTTCCACGTGTGCTCCGTCATCACGTGCTGAGTGGGGAACGCCCGTGCGGATCACGTCAGACGCGCTTACGCGGTGAGGGACTCTGGTCCAATAGAATCGCGTATGCGTGCTGATGCACTTACGCGCTAAGGCCCTTTCCTCGGATTTCACGCTGACGTGCAGGAATTTCACGTGCCAAATCACTCCGTATCAAGCTGGCCACCCGAAAACACACGGAACACCACGCTCCTGCCCAGAAGGCCGAATTACTGCCCCCCCAGTGCCCTGAGCAGCCTCCCACGTGCTATCTGCTGCTGCCTGCCTGCCTGCCTGCCGCCACCGTGCCCTGCCATTTGGTGCCTGCACATCAGCCATCTGCAGGGGTCCAGTTGCTGTTTCCACCCCTGCTGGAACTGAAGACTCCCAACTGGGATTACATCGCTCCACAGCCCAGCCCCAGGACCCAGTTGCCCACCCACACCTGCCTCTGGGGTTGCCATGTCGGGCACTTCGACATCTGGCACCAGTGGCAACCCCAGGCCAGAGGGGCAGAGGGGCACCAGCTTCACTGCCACCGAAGTTGGTGTCCTGGTGGAGCATGTCCTGGGGCAGTATGATGCCCTCTTTGGATCGTCCCGCGCCAGCAAGGAAGGACGGGAGAGGATCTGGGCCGACTGTGTGGTTGCCATCAACGCGGAGGGGGTGGCAACCCGCAACGTCCAGAAGATCAAGAAGCGCTGGGAGGACTTGAGGTCCAGGACCCTTGTGAAGGCCCGGCGCCTCGTGGAGGGGGGCCGGGGCCGCATGAGTTCCATCCAGAAGAGGGTCCTGGAACGCGTACGCCCAGCGCTCCACGCCCAGGTCCTTGAGAGGGAGGCCCGTCTGGAGTTGAGCGGTAAGTGTGCAAGCATTACTGTGTGAGACAGGGCATGTTGCGGTGTGCTGGTTCTATGATACTTGCCTGTATGTGTGCCATGGGCCATGTATGCATGTATGTGTGCAGGGACATCATGGTAATGCATGTGCGACCAGTGATGTGTGACCCACATGGTTGTTGCATGTGTTGAAATGTGGCATGGGGAGCCCTATGCAGATTTAGGACATGAGAGCATGCCAGTCTCTGTACCTGGACATGGATGGGGGTGAGGGATGGGTGCTGATGCCAGGTACATATATGGTAGCCATGTCTGTGTGCCTGACCTGCGTGTCTGTGACTTGTGCATGCCATGGATGCATGACACATGTGTGTGACAATGCACAGAATCTGTGACGCACCCAACTAACCCTTGTTTCGCCTGTGTTCGTTGTGTTTGGGGCCAGATGGATGTGACTGAGGTGAAGTGTGTGCATGTGATATGCATGAGCCATGATGCATGTGAGTCACATATCATTGAATGTTTCAAGAGTCAATTGGACATGCATGGAAATGTGCATGGCATGCACCATGCCTGTTACTGTGTGTGTTTTGCCTGGACTGACCCATGTGTTGTGGAGGGACATGATGGAAGTGTACTTTGACAGGGGTGCTCATCTGTTATTGCTTCCTGTCTAGGGGACCATTTTACAGTAGCCTGATGCTTGTGTCCTTTGTCTCCCTCTACGCAGCGGCTAGTGAAGAAGAGGGCGGAGACGGCGCTGTGGAGCAAGGCGGCGGGGATGCCCCCACGGCTGCAGCGGAAGGGGTGGGTGAGCCCCCACAGGGGCCTGCTGCGGCGGGAGACGGTGAGGAGCCATCCAGGTTGGTGGTTTGCACAGAGGAGGAGGAGGCCGACACTGGTGCACACATGGGGCCTGGTGGGAGCATCCCTGCTGGTGCAAGTGGTGCAGTCCAGGGCCAGGGGCAGGAGGCAGCACAGGTCACCATGGAGGTGCCTGTGCATGTCGCTGTCCCTGACCCTGTGAGTGCACCACCATGCACCAGCAGGGATGCCCCGTCCCAGGCCCGTCCGCAGGTAGTGGGGATGTCCATGTCAACTGACTCCCCTCCACCTGCGGCCGTGGGAACCCCTGGCCGCGTGGAGCAGGTCCTGATTGGGGTCGCGATGCGCACGGCTGTGATTCGTGATGACGTGCGTGCTTCCCGGGAGGAGCACGCACGTCATCACGAAGTGCACCGTGCCGACGTGGCCCAATTGGGATCGGCCATGTTCGGGGGGTTCCTGCATGTGTTGGCCAATCTGACGGCCCTCTCCTCCTCTGTGCAGGCTATCCAACGGTCGTTCTCCTTGCCGTCTTCCGGCCCAGATGCCACCATGGCCCCCTGTGGACCTGCCCCGACCAATGCAGCCAGCTCGGTGGGGATCCCATCCCTGCCACAGTTGGGAGTCGGAGGTCCAGCAGGGGTGGACGACACAGCAAGTGGACCCCAGCAGATGGAAGATGTGCCGGCATCATCGGGCAGGGCACGTGCACGACGGCGTCGGTGGTTACCATCAGCCTGGATGCCGTCGTGCTGGCAGAGGCAGTGGCGTCGGAGGCAGCAGCGGGCTCGACGTGGGAGGCATCATGGCTCAGGGCCATCAAGATCAGAGGGGCAGGCATCGGCCGGAGGGCAGGGCAACCCTGGCATGGCGGTGTGTTCCGTGTGGGAGGAGTTTGGCCAGCGGATAGGTGCGGAGCGGCAGCGGGCGGAAGAGGAGCGGCTCGCCATGGCCAGGGCGGAGATCTCCATGCATCGGGCATTGAGGCGGGCTGAGTGCCTCGAGGAGGCTCGCAGGGATTTTGGTGAGCACATGGGGTTGTCCCTGCGAGACCTCGGGGCCAGGACAGAGTCCCGCCTCCAGGACATTGACATGGAGTTCGAGGATGCCCTGGCCAGCATCACCAAGTGAGCCGCAGGACTAGCCCGCTGCCTTTGTATATAGTTTTTTAGTTAGTTAGTGCTAGGTTTCCTTTATTTATTTTTATTATTTTGGACCGCTCGGACAATGGCCACTTTTTTGTACATATTTATTTTATTAGTTAGTATTAGGTTTCATTTGTGCTGTTGGGCTCATGGACCCTGGAACATTCCTGTATATATTGATATATTTTGGGAGATACATTTTTTAATTTTTTTATTGTTTACACCATGACGTAATGGTTTTTCTTTGATTTCCTACTACATGGTTTTGCTTTGGACAAATTATATTGATTTTTTAATCCTTTGTTTTTTGGTTTATCATTTTTGTTCTCGGACATGGACCTTTTATTTACTTTGCCACATAGTTGTATGTTTTATTGGTTTACTTGATTTGTGTTTTTAATACATTTTTATATTATCTTACACTTGTGTTATTTTCTCTTTGGTTTCTTACATGTCATGATATGGGTTTTGACATTCACTTGCACCCATTGTGTATGTGTGTGTGACAGACATGTGTTCTTTTGCATACTTGCCTTTGGGGTTGTGTCATGTGATTGCATTCACTATATGGGTGCATGCAATCCTTGCCTGGGTGTTTGTGCTGGGTATGCTGGCCATTACTGCCATGATTGTGTATCGTCAGGACCTGGGGCCAGGGGGACATGGGTGGGGGCCTGCTGGCAGGTTCCCCACAGTGCTGGGGGTGGTGGGAGACATGGGTGGGGGCCTGGTGGAGGGTGTCCCTGGTGGATGGGGGGTGGGGGTGGTGGGAGACATGGGTTGGACATGGGTGGGGGCCTGCTGGCAGGTTCCCCACAGTGCTGGGGGTGGTGGGAGACATGGGTGGGGGCCTGGTGGAGGGTGTCCCTGGTGGATGGGGGGTGGGGGTGGTGGGAGACATGGGTTGGACATGGGTGGGGGCCTGCTGGCAGGTTCCCCACAGTGCTGGGGGTGGTGGGAGACATGGGTGGGGGCCTGGTGGAGGGTGTCCCTGGTGGATGGGGGGTGGGGGTGGTGGGAGACATGGGTTGGACATGGGTGGGGGCCTGCTGGCAGGTTCCCCACAGTGCTGGGGGTGGTGGGAGACATGGGTGGGGGCCTGGTGGAGGGTGTCCCTGGTGGATGGGGGGTGGGGGTGGTGGGAGACATGGGTTGGACATGGGTGGGGGCCTGCTGGCAGGTTCCCCACAGTGCTGGGGGTGGTGGGAGACATGGGTGGGGCCTGGTGGAGGGTGTACCTGGTGGATGGGGGGTGGGGGTGGTGGGAGACATGGGTGGGGGCCTGGTGGAGGGTGTCCCTGGTGGATGGGGGGTGGGGGTGGTGGGAGACATGAGCAGGTGTGCAGGGTAGTTCCCTGTGGTGTGTGCTGCCTGCAGGGGCCGTGGAGGGTGTACAGGTAATGCCTGGGAGCACACAGCCATATCGCGTGTGGGACTTCCCGCGCACCCCTGAAATCCACGTACACGGCCATATCGCGTGTGGAACTTCCCGCGCAACCCTGAAATCCACGTACCCGGCCATATCGCGTGTGGAACTTCCCGCGCACCCCTGAAATCCACGTACCCGGCCATATCGCGTGTGGGACTTCCCGCGCACCCCTGAAATCCACGTACCCGGCCATATCGCGTGTGGGACTTCCCGCGCACCCCTGAAATCCACGTACACGGCCATATCGCGTGTGGAACTTCCCGCGCACCCCTGAAATCCACGTACCCGGCCATATCGCGTGTGGGACTTCCCGCGCACCCCTGAAATCCACGTACCCTGACTAATCGCGTGTGGAACTTCCCGCGCACCCCTGCAATCCACGTACCCGGCCATATCGCGTGTGGAACTTCCCACGCACCCCTGAAATCCACGTACACGGCCATATCGCGTGTGGAACTTCCCGCGCACCCCTGCAATCCACGTACCCGGCCATATCGCGTGTGGTACTTCCCGCGCACCCCTGAAATCCACGTACCCTGACTAATCGCGTGTGGAACTTCCCGCGCACCCCTGCAATCCACGTACCCGGCCATATCGCGTGTGGAACTTCCCGCGCACCCCTGAAATCCACGTACCCGGCCATATCGCGTGTGGAACTTCCCGCGCACCCCTGAAATCCACGTACCCGGCCATATCGCGTGTGGGACTTCCCGCGCACCCCTGAAATCCACGTACCCGGCCATATCGCGTGTGGGACTTCCCGCGCACCCCTGAAATCCACGTACACGGCCATATCGCGTGTGGAACTTCCCGCGCACCCCTGAAAACCACGTACCCGGCCATATCGCGTGTGGTACTTCCCGCGCACCCCTGAAATCCACGTACCCTGACTAATCACGTGTGGAACTTCCCGCGCACCCCTGCAATCCACGTACCCGGCCATATCGCGTGTGGAACTTCCCGCGCACCCCTGCAATCCACGTACCCTGACTAATCGCGTGTGGTACTTCCCGCGCACCCCTGTAATCCACGTACCCGGCCATTTCGCGTGTGCAACTTCCCGCGCACCCCGGTATGCACGCACACGTTTATTTTTTCTCTCAGCGCGTGTCTGTGTTTGTGGGTACCCCTTTGTACGTCATTTGTCCTGGAGGGCCACAGTATTGGACATTGATCATGTCTGTATATAGGTGCTATTTGTTGGCGCACCTTTTAGCGCACATTTCTTGCAGGCGCAGAGACGCTACCGCCTGCTTTCTTGTGGCGGTCGTGTTTGTGCCTGTTTGTGCCTGTGCGCTGCTTTGAGCGTGCGCTTTTTTGCCCTATTCTATTCCATGAATACGTGTTATATGCGAGCGTGTGGGCGTTCCGCGCACTTGCCTCCTATACTTTCCCCGTGCCGCCCACATTCTTCCCCATTCCGAGTGTTGTGCCCCATTTTATTCCCCATTCCGAGTGTCCCGCCCTGTGTTCCGCCTACTTTAGAGCTGTGCGCTGCGCTCGGAGTGATAGCGCAGTGGCCGTGGCGCACGACGTTGGTTGACCTGTGCGCCGGCCTGCGCCGCGCGCTTTTTCGGCGCACGTCCTCTGCTTTTCTTGCGCACGGACTTCCATGAATCGACGTGCGCTGGTTTGCCTGCGCTTTTCGCTAATTTTCGGCGCAGCGCACGTATTGGCCCCTCTGCGCCGGGATTTTCGGCGCACATTTATTCCATGAATCAGCCTCATAATGTCTCACTTCGGGTTACAAGGAGTAGGAGACATCATCTAAAAAATAAATACTGACAAATTAAACCAATTACCAACCATATTAGGTTCTTGCCAACCTCATTTCTTCAGTATAAAGCACAACTCATTAGTGCACGTAACTTTTCCATTGTCACATAGATTGGACTCACCTCCAACTTGTATCTTGGAGGTAGTCCAAAGGGTGGTTCAAATCCGAAATGCTCAAGCGATTAGATAACTTCACAGCCGAGTCTATGACGGAAAGCAGGAGGATGTGAAGCATGTCTCAATTCCCTTTTCCTATTTGATCACTGCACCTGGGTGCTGGCCCCCTTTTTTGGGGAGGGGGGAAACCGCTACTCACTGCTGTGTAGGTGATGAGAAATGTGTATAACTTTCTATTTTCAGTGCTGTGGTTATAATTTTTTTTGGGCTATGGAATAGTTCACCAGGTTGTAGCCTCTGGTCCTTTCCTTGCCACGATACCAGCATCGCGCTGTCAAACATTTCCTCTCATGCGTGATCCTGTTGTGCAAGAAAACACAAGGGTATCAACACATCCCGCCTAGAGTCATGTATCACCTAGATCCGGTCCCTATGAGGCATACTATATTCATAAATAATACATAGCTACTCATGTGTTGCCTATTGCCACTCATAATGTGATGTGCCATGTTCATATCGCAAGTATCTTAATTTCAAAAGGTGCGCCCCATGATGGACTCTCCCGAGCGCTTAATCTCGCCTGGATCTTAATTTTAAAAAGCAGGACAAGCGGAGGGATTTCTAGAGCATTACAAAGTATTGTCCATATCTCCACTCGCAACCCGCTCATCTCTATAAACTGAGGTGAACTCGTGGGCATGTTGCATATCAGCGTATTCAGCCCGTATTTCATCCAAAAACAATGACATCCATCCACTCTTTACAGTTAGGCTTCTTGTCACTTTACAATCAGATCAAGCTAGGGGCGTCTCGTGTCCTGCCCATTGGTGTCGGCAATGGATGAGTCCTCAATGGTCATAGAAAGAGGACTATAGTTGATGTTCTGTGTACCTGTCACATATTCTCTACACATCTAAAAAAACGATCGGGCTGTGATTGGGCACACTCTACAGTTTATGAGACATGTTGTGGTACAAATAATAACCTAACCCATTCCTCAGGTATGCAGTATATTGGGCCTCATTCTGAGATTGGAGGTAGCCATGGCGCTATTTGTGCCATGGCTGCCTCCAATACCGGGTCCGGCACAGGTCTTGTTCAATGGGGACTTACCGGTGCATTCCCACCCTGGAGGGACCGGTAAGTCCCCATTGAACAAACAATTCCCCATTCCCATTTGAGCCTCCATAGGGCTCAATGGGAATGGGGAGGGTGTTAATAACGGGCTCGCAACTAGCAGGACCCGTAAGGGACGTGTGGTCAGACCACACGTTCCTTACGGTTCCCACTAAGGGACCTCGGAATTGGGCGGTAAGGGATTACCGGCACCGGTCTCCTTACAGGTAATCCCTTACTACCCAACTCATAATGACCCCCATGTCTCTGTTGTCAACATCCACCACTCTCGGGGTGCTGATGGGACACGTAGTCCCACGTCGTGTCCCCAACTCATGATGTTATTCAGATGCCGAAGTATTTCTAGTAACCAAACCTATTCATCAGGTGTTTGGATTATTATCTCTGATGTCACATCTATGTTGGGAACACCCACCTCTCTCAGGTGCTGATGGGACATGTAGTCCCACGTCGTGTCCCCGACTCATGAGATAACTCAGATGCCAAAGTATTTATGCTGTTCAATGGACCCCCCCATATCGCAAAAGTGATAGGGAACATGGTGCCAAAATCTCATATTATGTAGGATATTGATCCCGGCGAAGTTCATATGACAAGTAATCCTATCTATATGGGAAAGGCAGACCATTCTCTTGGTGTTATCCTGGGACATCATTCAAGCCAACCTGGCCTCATAGGTATCCTACCCTACTTATTGTGGTAGTGTTGCTGTCAGTCCCCCTCTCAGCTTGGTGGTGCGCTGTACCAGCAACATGTATATCATCTACTTCATATCTTCTATGGATAGACTTGCCAGGTTCCTATCTTACAGTAACCTGTGTATGCTGTGTCCTATCAAGTAGGTATTTATCAAATTATTCCATTCGACAGCGACATTCAAACCATGTTGTACTGTGTCGAGTGAATAAATCCAGTGCTGTTCAATTTTGTGTAGAATCATGGCAAGATTCCCTCCTTGACCCTGTGGTTTCACAATCTGTAGCACAAAACACCTCAGATCTTTGTCTGTGTGTCCTAGTTTCGTGAAATGGTCCACCAGGGGTTTGTCTGCTACTTTATTTCTGATGCACAATCTGTGCTTAGAAATCCTTTGTCTTATTTCTCTGGTAGTTTTTCCTACATAGATGAGGTTACATGGGCATAATATAATATAAATCACATTTTTTGTGAGGCAATTAGTATGTTGTATCAATTGCCATTTAATAAGTCCATGGTTGAACTAGTATCTTTTTTCTGTATATGGGCACACCACACAGTTGCCACAATTGTGGTGCCCTGCACTGGGGGCAAGCCCCATTGGTTACAAACTGTCTGGTCTCTGTCACTATCCCTGTAGGTGTAAACACATTTTTGTCTCAGGTTACTATTTGAATTGAATGCAAACATAGCTTTACAAAGTAAACTCCCTGGTTGTTTTACCAGATGCCAGTTCTTATGAACAACTATTTTGATCTGGTTGCTAATGGGGTTAAAGGTGGTAACACAGATCAATCTGTCATTTGTTGTTTTCTCACGTGGAAGATAGCTCTGTATATTCGCCTCCCATACCCCAAGAGTCTAGGCCCTGGCCACAACCACTGCAACATAATACAGCATTGCATGCAAACATCTGCCCACTTACCACAGCCCAGAAACATAACACAGACACCTGATACCCTACCCACTTCAGTTCACATACTATTATAGTGCTTCCAACCAATGGAAAAACTCTTGGATGCATGTCCTCTGCACCCAAGACTCTATTAACTGCCTGTGACCAATACATCATAATACATTGAACTACCCAAGAATCTGCTCAGTGCCCACAAACCAAACACATAAGCCATCGACTTGAGGCCCTGTCCACTTGTGTACACACAGTATTCTAATACTTCACCCAGTTAGCACACTCTTGGACTGTTGACTCCATCACCTCCAGCCATGCACCTAAGACTGTAGCTGGTCACAATCACCACAACATTACACACCCATGCACCCAACAATCTGCACACTGGTCACAACCCACACACATAAGCCAGCCATCTGAGGCCCTGTCCACTTTTCTACACATACCATTACAGTACTTCAACCAGTGGGCACACTCCTGCATTCTTGAGTGCACCGCCTCCAGCCTTGTACCCAAGACTCTAGTAGCTCGTCACAATCACTGCAGCATAACACAGCTATGCACCCAACAATCTGTACACTGGCCACAACCCAAACACATAAGCCACCCACCTGAGGCCCTATCCACTTCTATGCATACAGTTTTTCAGTACGTGCAACCAGTCATCACACTCTTCAATCCTTTAAGTCAGCTGCCGGGGCCCTGTCCACTTTTTTACACATTCCATTACAGTACTTCAACCAGTGGGTACACTCCTGAACTCCTGAATGCATCACATTCAGCCATGCACCCACACCTCTGTCAGCTACTAACAATAATCACAGCATAACACAGCCATGCACCCAACAATCTGCACACTGGCCACAACCCACACACATACACCAGCTGCCTAAGGCCCTGGCCACTTCTATGCACATACTATCTCAGTACTTGGAGCCAGTCGGCAGACTCTTGGGTGCAATAAGCCAGCCGCCTGAGGCCCTGTCTACTTCTGTACACATACTATTGCAGTACTTGCAACCAGTGGGCAGACTCTTGGGTGCATGCTTGTCACACACACCACAACATAATACAGCCTACACAAACATTGTCATATCATCTGCAATGCACTGCCCTACCCTAATTAAGCCTGCCTGCAATCACCACATAACCTGCCCCTCTCAGGACCGATCCTACACTAATGAAGGCTGCCTGCAGTCACCACATAAGCTGCTCGCCTGAGGACCTGTCCGCGAACTGCTGTGCTGCACAGTGGCCACAACCCACGTACATAAACCAACCACCTGAGGCCCTGTCCACTTCTATACACATACTATTGCAGTACTTGCAACCAGTCGCAGACTCTTGGGTGCAATAAGCCAGCTGCCTGAGGCCCTGTCCACTTCTGTACACATACTATTGGAGTGCTTGCAACCAGTGGGTAGACTTTTGGGTGCATGGCCCACAGCATATTACAGCCTATACAAACATCCTCACATCATCTACAATCCACTCCCCTACCCTAATTAAGCCTGCCTGCATTCAATGCATAGACTGCTCGCCTAAGGGCCTATCCTACCCTAATGAAGGCTGCCTGCAGTCACCACATAAACTGCTCGCCTGAGGATCTATCCGGGAACTGCCACGGTGTTCGCGGACACCGCAGACACAACACCTTCTTCTTCCACCTAAACAAATACATCATGTGAACCTTTTCACTCCCCCACCATTTCCAGCCCCTCTTCCCACCACCAAAGGCCCCAAAGTATGTTTTTGAGCCCCTTTTGCCACTGAGCTATCTGTGGATATCTGCGGATACAGCATGGTGGAGGTTTCTGAAAATGATGACACACATCACGCTTCCCTCCAGCCAATCAGCAGGTGAGTCGTCCGGTCCGCGGGAGGACAGGGAAATGAGTCTGCATAGCGGAGCCAGATATCACTATATTTGTTTAACCTACATTTTACCTGTTGGATGGACTTTCACCAAATTTACAAAAGCACACTTTCAGGACCAAGCCGCTGCTCCTGCCAAAAATTTGCTGAAAATCCGTCCAGCATTTTGGGCTGTACGCGTGACCAAAGTTTTTCACCATTCCGTCTATAGAAAAAAAAAAGGGGACCCCTATAACTTTGCCCACCCCCCCCTTGACGAAACCTCACCAAACTTAGCAAAAAAATTCAGAGCAGGCCATATACTTTTTTTGCAAAAGTTTGGTGATGATTCCTTTATGGGGAGCGAAGTTATAAGCCACCCAAAAAGTTGTCTTCCTATGAGTTAAGCAACTGAACCATAACTACATAACTGCTACCGTAGGCCATGTAATATAGATATATATTACACGGCCCACTGTAGTGGCCATGTAGTTATGGTTAAGTTGCTAAACCCATAGGAAGAGCAGTTTTTGGGCAGCTTATAACTGTGCTCCCCCTGGACGAATTCACACCAAACTCTGCAAAAACATTATATGGCCCACTCTGAATTTGTTCGCAAAGTCTGGTGAGGTTTGGTCCACGGGGGATAAAGTTATACGGGGTGTCGCAAAATTTATTTTTTTCCCATAGACTGAATGGGGAAAAAAATTTGCTCACGCCTACAGCCCAAACCGCTGGATCGATTTTCACCAAATGAACGGCAGGAGCAGCGGCTTGGTTCCGAAAATGTGCTTTTGTAAATTTGGTGAAAATCCGTCGGGTTGTTGTTTTTTGAAATGACCAAAAAGTAGGTCACAAAAAATTAGTGATGTCTATGTCCCCTCCACGGACACACTTCCCTGTTTGCTCCGCGGACAGGACACTGATTGGGGGAATCGGCTTGCGTCATGCAACATGTTCACTGATTGGAAGGTGAAGAGCGTGAAGTGCATCAGATTTTTAGAAACGCCCGCCATCTTGGATTCGCGGACTACAGCCGGTGTCCAAGGACATTGCGGTAAAAACATATTAAAAACACAACATTGCACTTGTCAAACTAATCAAATAATGTCTGGGGAGGTGAGGGGTGAAGAGGATGGGATGGAATATGGCTGCATGAAGCAAAAAAACGGGTGTTTTTTGCTGCGAAAGTCCGCGAACACTTCAGATGTTCGTGAACAGTCCTGAGAAGTTTGCGAACACCTCAGCATTACAGGGTTGGTGAAATGCAGTTCTTGGATGGCTTATAACATTGGCGCCACTTAATGGAACTGCATGAAATTTTGCATGTATATTTCTGACTTGATTCTGCTGATTCTGAGTGAGTATGTAAAGTTTGGTGGGATTTTGTAAAGAGGGGGCAAAATTAGAGGGGGGTCCCAAAATAATGTAACGGCTTATAAATGAGGTGCCATTTGACAAATCTACACTTCATTTGGCAAACTGATAATAGATCTAGATATACATGTTTTTGCGAAGTTTAGTGGGATTCTGTCAAGAGGGAGCAGAATTATTTGGGGTGGGTTCCCAAAATATTGTAAAGGCTTATAAATGTGGTGTCATTTGATAAATCTACACAAAGGTTTACCAAAAGATTATAGATCTAGATATAGATGTTTTCATAAAGTCTGAATGGATTTTGTCAAGTAGGGGCTAGGTTATATGACGATTGTATGTGTATAATTTTGACACCCTTTGAAAAAATAAAACATGGGTGGATTTCCAGCAAACTTGCGTACGGTGCAAGGACCTTCAAGCATGCTTTTGCAAATGTGCCAGTGTTTTATTATTTGACAAGTGTCATAATGTAGGTACAAAAAATAGCGGTATACCTTTAGTGACTGAGGGGTAGCCTGTGGCCATTGGCAGTGGCCAGATTGTCCGTGTCATGGAATAAGGTCATGATCCAGATAATCTGGCTACTGGCCATGACCACAAGGGACAAAACATAGGATTAAATTGGCCATGTCCACCTGGGATTGGCTTTGTGGTAAAGTTATTCGAAATTAGGATAGATCTGAAAGGGAAGAAAAATGTGCTTGTGGTAATATGGTCATAGGGTGCTCTTTTTGCCTTCTGCAGGCTGTCATGGAAAGCGAAGAGGGGCCCTGTATGGAACCCTCGCCTTCCCTTTCCATGGTGGCCATCTTGAAAAAAGATTTTCCTTCCTACACCGGGACGCAAAGAAAATCCTCTTTTTTCGCACCCTGGGTTCCCACTTTGGGAACCTAGGGTGCTAATGGCCTTCATCCCGCATTTCAGGGGCTGGAATGGGGGATAATGGTCCAGAGACCTTGTTATCCACCCTCGCTTCACTTGGGCTAATAACTTGGGCTTCTGGGCCGGTATCCACCGTTCCAGTCCCTGGAACGGAGGATGAACGCCACAATATTCCCATTAGCATAACACAACATGCAAATGGAAATGCTGGAAAATCGTATTGAGTCTATGTACTTTACTGAGAAATATAAAGTAGATGGAGTCTATACATTTATTTTTTAGTTCTATTTTTAACTGTGAAAGGTGGTTCATAAAAGAATATATCTTTTGTTGTTTTTGGATGTATTTTTTTTGGCAGGATAGCTGAGAACGAAAGGTGTGGAGGGAAATGAGGGAAGAGGAACCAAACACTAATATGGAGGGGTAGGTGGACAAGGAAAAATGTTTCACGTGTGTTATTTCTAAGGTAGGGAGCAGTCTTTCTCATGCTCCTTGATTACTGCAGTGGTGGTGGCTCTTGGGGAGGAGGGATGGCATTAGCTGATGCCATTTTAATATAAATAGCAGTTCTGCTAAAAATATGTACTGTGTACTAGCTTGTTAATGGATAATGAGAAGGAATAGGGAAATTTTGAAGTAGAAAGTTCCTAGATCAGTAGAAAAGGCAGTTCTGAACTGTCCGCGAAGCAGAGATTTTATCGTGAAGTGCGGATGGGTTCTCAGACACGTCATCATGCCGCGCGCCAGCGTATGGTCATGTGGCACTGTCCGGAAGGTCCGCTATGAAGTCAGATGTTCGTAGATGTCTACGGATGCAAAACTTGTTGAAATAGTTGCAAAAAGTGTAAGGAAGTGTTAAAAATGATTCCAGAAGGTGGGAAATGGCAGAGTTTTAAGGTGACACTTTGTAAATTGGACACAAACATTGCTATATTGGATAAGTATGATATTAGTAAGCTGTAGGAAAATAGCATGCACTGGTAAAAACCTATGAAATTCACTGAAAAAACTTTGTTAAAGGGGCGTTATGGTTAAGTTGCACTAATAAAAACCTTTGAAATTTACTGAAAAAACTTGGTTAAAGGGACGTTATGGTTATGTTGGACTAATAAAAACCTATGAAATTCAAAGAAAAAACACTGTTAAAGGGACGTTATGGTTTCAAGTAAAATCGAAAAACCCCAGAAATTCGCCAGTTATGGTAAGCTAAACAACCATAACTCGCCCCACCACTGTGCACTGCTAAGACTAACACCCAGGACATCAAAGATGATATCACAAATACCATTGATGACATCACTGATGACATCACATATCTGGGACACTTGTTTTTGATTACTGAACTGATTAGGCTAGTTTTTTATTTTTACTGACAATAAGAATTTCTAAAATTTAGAAGGTGCTGAATATCTACATATGAATCTTTTTTACATTTTCTTAAAGTACTTTACTTAGAGTTTAATCTGAGCTCATAGTGCACATACATGGGGAAATAAGCACACCTAAAACACAAAATGTGTGTACATGATGATGACCAATAATGTTGTTGTCATTTTTTGGTGCTGTTGCTTCTTTCTTTCTTAATTTAGTTTGCCTGCATGTGCCTGTACATTTTATGCATTGTGCATTTTTGTATCTGTTTTTCTGCTAACACAAGTGTTGGAATTGTTCAATTGTTTTTTCCATATTTAACATTACTCAAAACTCTGAGAAAGTAGCATTTACTATTTTACTATCCAAAATTACCAGATTAGAAATATTGTACTTTTATGGTACATGCTGCAGCCATTGCCTATGTGTCTGTATGATTACGTTCTTGTATTAACAACAACACTCCAATAAAATGTTTTGTTTAGATGAGTACATTCTTTAATACATTGAGTAGTTCAGGATAGGTCTCCCATCACCACTAACATTTCATTTTTTGATTTTTTTGTTGCATTTATAGAGCGCACATAACAAACTAAATTGTATATTGGCACGGATGGTATCAGCAGAGGTAGATGATATAACTAAATATAGGGTCTCCAAATGAGGGGGCCATCTACCTGAAGAGAACTTTTTCAGTTACCAACATCTTGTTACCAACATTATAAACACAACCCCTTGTAGGGACTTTTCATCAAAATTAATGTTATATGTATTGTCATCAGTGATGTCAAAAATGGCATTAGCGATGTCATTTTTGATGTTCTGGGTGTTAGTCTTAGGGCCTCATCACGAGTTTGGCGGTAACCCTTAAATCCGGCGGTCGCGCTATTACCACCGGATTTAAGGGTCAGCCAAATCCACCGAAAATTTGCGCTATTACCGCCGGCGGGAAATCCGCTGGCAGTCAGAGCATGGAAATTCCCCATTGAGCCCAATGGGGAATGGGGCATTCCCAAATGGGCTCAGTGGGGAATGGGGAATTCCATTACTGCCAAACTTGTGATCCGGCGCTAATAGCGCCGGGGGGTTTGGCGGTAGGGCTAATACCGCTGGCGGTAATACCACCAGCGTTACCGCCCAACTCGTGATCAGGCCCTAAGTATGTTTGTTTGAAGTGTGCATTACTTATGGGAAAGTTTAAAGTGCAGGATAAGTGTATTTGTTCTTACAAGCAGTGTTGCAGTAGGACAAATTGTTATTGTGTATTTGCAATGAAGTCTAATGAAGGATATGTTTAAGTACTTAGATACCAGTTGGTGTATTCTAACTGTTCATAGTTTTGTAGTTCTGAAGGGTATTTTTCGAAGCAGTTTGATACCATGTGGCATATTGTAACTACTTTGGTATTCAAAATAGCTTTGCAGTAATATGGATGCAGTTAGATACCAGTTGGCATATTCTAACTGTTGATAGTTTGATAGTTTTGAAAGGTATTTTCTGAAGCACTTCGATACCTATAGTGTATTCTAACTATTTTGCTAATAAAAAGTATCATTGAACTACTATGAATGCAGTTATATACTAGTTGGTGTATTCTAACTGTTGATAATTCTACAGGTCAGTGACTAAACTTTGTAGACCCTCCTAATCAGTACATTGTAAGTACTATGTTTGAAACAACATTACTGTGTGTTCTGCACAGTTTGTGGTCCTGTTTGCATAATCACTGGGTAATTGGAAAAAAATAATATGAACAGAATAAAAAAAATATATAGTATATGCATGTGAGTTTACCTTTCACAGTATGTTAGTTTGAAGTGTGCAGTTCTTAAGAGAATGCTTAAAGTGCACTAACTATTGATAGTTTCTCAGGTCAGTGACTACATTTAGGTTTACTGAATATTAAGTAGGCATGTGTTAGATTTGCTAGTAATCTCTGTTTTACAGTACCAGTGGTGTTGTTGCATTCAAACAAACCACATCTTTTTGTTGATGTATGCAGTATATTGACCTGCAGAGGTTGTGGCACCAGTGTGGTAAATTATGCTTACATCTGTGAAGGTTTTCTTGCCAAGTGATACTTGCCCATGTGTGAAGCTAGTAAGCTTGCAGTTGTTTTTGGTACCATCTGCATTGCACCTTAAAAACATTTGTTTCATATATTGGCTATGTGAGTTTATGTGTAAGGCAGAACGATTGTCTGGATTGTAAAGAGTGCCTAATGTGGCATGATTTGCATTTTGTTCCGGCTGATGAAATGGAATGGAGTCAAAATTTGGTATATATACATACACAAATCATTCATTAGGGATGTGCTCTTGTGAATCATGGTTGCAGAGAGTGCATGTATGTTTCCACATGTATGAAATCTGGAAGATTTCTTTCATAGGTATGTTTTTGGTTTCCAGTACTTACAGTAAGTACATACAAAAAATCATTTGGATCTTCCTGTGTGTTTTTGGTGAATGTTACCATTCCTGCACAGTGGTCCAATTCTTGCCTTATTCCTGAGACACTGTAAGTGTTGTCAGAATTATTTGTGGCATTTTTATGAAGGATGAGCATTTGCAAACACAACTGGTCTGAGCAATCCAAGTAAATGGGCCTCAATACACGGTAGGAGGTAGCCATGGTGCTATTAGAACCTAGGCTACCCCCTTACCGCATACCGGGTCCGGGCTCTCAGAATGGGTACTTGCCTGGTCATTCCAAGCTTGGAGGTCCCGGTAAGTCCCCATTCTGAGAACCATTCCCCATTCCCATTTGAGCCCCCAGAGCGCTCAATGGGAATGGGAAAGTAGCTAATAACGGTACCGCAATTTGCGGTACCGTTATTAGCTCTGAAGTCCCTTAGCAGGTCCCGTCCTTAACACCTGGTCAGACCAGGCATTAATGAAGGGACCCGCTAAGGGACCTCGGAATATGGAGGTAAGGGATTACCAGCACCCTTAGCGGTGCCGGTAATCCCTTACCTCCTACCGCGTAATCAGGCCCAATGTTTTGAACACTTGGTGGCAATTGGAAAAGAAGAGTGATTGCTACATTTGCATTGAAATTGTTGTGTTGGAAAATGTAAATGGAGAGTTCTGTCTCTCTGTCATTTGCTGGAGCTCCACTTGTTTTTTAAATGTTTTTAGAAGATACATTTCTCTTTATATCTGCTGCTGGAATTGCAGTTGTGTGTACACTAGATCATTTTGTGGTTACACTGCTTGATGGAGTAGCATTTGTTTTTTTGTTTCTTTGGTGTTACTGTTGGGAGATCTTGTTTACATTCTGTTTGCATTCATTTTCTTTTTAAAACTGTACCTTTTGGAGGACCAGTGTACATACCTAGATGGGGTGAATAGAGTGCACATATTATGTTGTACTCTAGGATGCAAGGAATGTCAACCTTGACTTTGTTTGCATGAGAAATGACTAGAAATAGTCCTTTAAGTGTATGTAGACCTGAGAGTGCTAAATCTGTCATACCTTCTTTACAAAATGTGCTTCCAATGTTAATCAATGCCTGATAAAGGGTTAGACCATGCGATTTGTGATTAGTGGCGGCATGTGCAAAAGACAGAGAGAATTGTTCTCTGTGTACATACATTTCTTTGAAAAGAAGGAATTATGCTGTTGAGCGTCCTATCCTTTTAACTTCTGAAAGTTTGCCAAAGTGGATGTTGACAAACTGAATGTTGTTGTCATGTGGATATGTCTGGAAACCAATAACTGTACCAATTGCTCCATTGACTAAACCTTGCTCCACATCAAGGTTACGTTTTAGAATTACTCTGCAGTTTAAGCACAACATTAACATTTTCTCCAAACTTGCTTTGTTGGAGATACATTTTATTTTTCTAAGCTATTTAGTTGTGTTGTTGCTTGTTCACACATAGGGAGTGTCATGCCTTGCACTTCCAGTTTGTCTGTGGAGCTCATGTGCACTATTGGTTGTATTTCTTTGTTTTAACATTGTCTCATTGAATTGAGTACAGCTTGCTAGGGTTGACATTAATAACATACATTTTCCATTGTTTTGTTCTAATTGTTCCATGACATCAGGAGCAGATGTGTTACGCCCATATAGCTCATGAATCAGTCTACTACTTAAGATGGATTGTGCATCTTTAGACAGAAGAGCAGTTCTAAATGCTTCTTAAAATGTTAGCATAGGTGAGGTCTGCAGACAGATGCATGCTTTGAGATAGTTCTCTGTATTTATTTATTTATTTATTTATTTATTCAGATTTATTTAAAGCGCACGTCAGCCCGGGGGCATCGTGGCGCTGTTACATGAGGACATACATAATCTGGTTACCGTGGAAGGAAGATGGTTACAAAGCAGTTTTCATTACAAGGCACATTTCGTAACAGACGTATGCGAGCTGGTGTGGGTAAAGGAAGGATGGGGTTAGTTGAATAGAGTGGTTTTGAGAGATTTGCGAAAGGAGTACAGAGAAGGTTCTGCTGTATTGGAAATGTTGCCAGAGATTTACAGTTCCTATCCTGCCAAGTGTGTTGCAGCACTGTTTGCGTCCTTAGGTTTTAAAAATTGGTTCACCGTTTAATGGTGTTAATTGTAGGAGATCTCCAAAAACAATAATATAGTTTCCTCCAAAGAGTTCTTTGTAGTCCATTATAAAGACTTCTTGTAATCTGAAGTGAATTAAAGCCAATATTAGGTTGTAAACCATGCTTTCATCATCTATTAGGAGCATTTTCATTTGTTTCAGAATTCTGGGTACTTCAGTAGCAGCTTCTGCTGATAGTTTGTAGTACTCTAATTTGTTTTGGTGTTCTACTGGAAGGAGCAGTAGTCAGTGAAAAGTACCACCTCCTATGGTGTAGCCAGCTTAACATGTGTGTACTGTTACAGCAGCTGAAAGGTTGTTGTTTGTTAAGTTTTGGAGGAATTTGCTGATGATTTTAATTAAGCATGTTTTTTTTCCAGAACAAGCTTCACCACTTACATAGAGGAGCAGAGGTTTATAATTTTGATAGCTACAAGTTTTACCTTCATGTTTCAAACCATGTTCAATGCCCTCAGTCACTTCTAGGTAAATGCTAAATTGCTCATCATTTAGCTGTGTTTTCAGCACTGACAAGTTTCCTTCTGATTGTTCACATTGGTACATGATATTTTCTACTTCAGTCATGGCTATTTCTCTTTTATTTAGAATGAGTGGCTCTCCAAGTGATTCTTGGCTTCCTGTAAGAGAAGGTTGACTGCCCTCAGTGTTTGGGAAAATGTTCAATTTAGTGCTGAATTCCTACGAACTTAGAGACCCCCAGATCTCTTGATGGACATTAGGACTTTTAATGTTTATCCTGCAGTGAGTGAGACCTTTTTGGCACTCCCTCATGTATTTCCTATCTGATTTGGATTCTGTATTCTCTTTGTTTTTGGAGTCTGACTAACTCCATAGGCATATACTTGTGCATGGTGACACACAGCGTCTTCAGTGCAGTATCACAAGAAGTAGTTTGCATTTCTCTTAAGGTTTAAATACCTTCTCTTGGATAAACTACTGATTCCAAGAGTAGTAAAGTGAAAATGACTTTACTTAACCTTTCTCTCTGTAGACCCATCACACAGCATCCTATGTGACGTGCTGTCTACTTTTTCATGTAAAAAATGTTATGTTACCCTCAGGACTTTTAATGGCTGGTGGCAGTGGCTTAATTGTGTTACCATTGTGTTTTGGGGCTGGCTGGCCGTCCAATCAGGACAGCCACCCTTCTGTGTGAGTGACAGTCAGGTTGAGAATGAATGTGAGAAATCTGCATAAAAGGCGAGGTCTCTTGAACAGAAGGCAGAGTCGACCACTAGAAGAAACATCCGATGAAAGCAACTAGAAGAAAAGCTTGCTGTCCCCAGCTGGACTGTTGAACATCCCGGTGAAGCCCTGCTGCATTGCTGAAGCTCCAATTTCATATCGGCTAGAGAAGCCCAGAACTGATGACTTCTTCCCTTGGGTTGTTGGGGTCTCTCCCTGCTGGCTGTACTACTTTGCTGCTGCTGGAAATGAGTGCCAGGGGTCAGGAAAACCAGAATCAAATGCATCGTCTTTAAGCCGGACCAGAGTTCCAGGAAGATCCTGAGGATGCTCCTGAAGAAGGATGACCCAAGCCCGAGTAACCTCACCAGAATACTGGACTCCAGAAGTGAGGGAAGCCCATCTAGTGTCCAAGATAGGCGGTAGTGCTATGGACTGGTAGCTGAAACCATGATGTGCCGCTGAATATGAAAGAGCCCAGAGCTTCTGCCAACCTTCAAACCACAGTGCAGGAGTTTCCAGACATCCTCCCTCTCGCCCCCACACTGAGGCCCAGGAATCCAGGATCTGAAGGACTGCAACAGGAACAGAAGCCAGCTGGATCCTCGTCTTCCAACCTAAGGTACTGTTTTAACCAATGGGTACGCACCTCTTGTGTCTGTAGCTTGCTTGCTCTCACTTGAGACTTGCAGTAGCAGCTTTTTGCAGAGTTGATTCTAGCTCTGCCCTACACAAGTCTGACAGATTTTGGCCCAACAGTGATTCTGCTTTTTTTGTTGCTACAAACTCTCAAATAACATTGTACAAGACTTTTGTGCTATCTGAAGAAGTGCCTCAGCTCCATAGACATTGTTCAAATTGGCTATGGATGTCCTGGCTCCCTGCATACTCTTCTAACTCATAGACTTTGGTTCTTACTGTCTCTCATAAGTGGTACATAAGTTTAACTTTTATTGCTGGGAAAGATCCAATCTAGACTTCATTGGGAGATTAAAAATATTCACATTGTCTGAGAATCTGTCAACCTTTTCCTTCCCTAACCTTTTCCTTTTCCACAACTTCAGTATTTCAAACACCTTAGGGCGTAGGAAGTGTGTGTGAGGCATCTCAAAAGGGTATCTTCTTGTTGATCTTAAATCTGAGAATGTGGCACAAAGCGTATTTTTATTGTTGCATATTGCCTTTCTAAAGAAGACTCATTTAAAACTGACCGTTAAATAAATAATTGTTTTACTACAAAACCTTTAGAGTAAATGTTATTTGTATAATTGTAACTGTGAATCTCAGTGCTACCTCTCTACAGCTCATAATTTACCCCTCTTGAGATGAGTCTGGCTGCTCAGTCACTCTACCAACTTGTGCAGCACAGACCTATACCAAGAGGTGGGTTACCTATTAACATGAGGACAAAGCTGGTGTAGTCTCCCACAGGGTTACTGCATCCAATCTTGATTCAGGAGTGTCTTCATCTAGTTGTGCTTGAACTTCTTCCTCTTGTTGGTGTTTATTGTCCACCATGTTTTGTATTGCTTGAAATTGACATTTGTTATCCAGCTTTCATTTGCATTGAATGCAGATTCAGATGAGTCATGGCTACCTAATACATCTTCTTCTCCATTGCTTAAAAAGTTGCATTAGGGCCATGTAGTAAAGTTCTCTATTTTGAGGAGTTTTAAAGGATCATTTTATATGATTAATTAGGCTGGGTTATGGTAAGTATGACAAGGCTTCCTTCACAAACTGAGACCACCTATTTCCACAATTTTCATCTGGTTTCACATTATTTTTGTAGGAGAAGTTTGGGGCTGCGTGGTACATGCACATGTTTTCCAAAGCAGTACTTCTGTTTGGGTACTATGTGCCTAATACATTGTTTTTTTATTAAATGTCCTGCTATTAGTTTAATTTCTGGCTATTGTTTCTATGTCTTGGTAGGATTTCAGCACACTTTTTCTGGATACAAGCTTCCCTTCGCGGGACCCGGATCAGACGCCTGGTAAAACCCAGCTTCTTTTCCGGGTCCCGAGAGGGAAAGAGGGAGGTAACAACGGGACACTCATAATGTGCCCGTTGTTACCTCCATCCCCATTCCCATTGAGCCCTATGAGGGCTCAAATGGGAATGGGGAATGGTTCCTGCAAGGAGGAATTACCGGGTCCTCCAATGCTGGAATGACCCGGTTATTCCTCATTGCAGGAACCCGGTAAATGAGCCCGGTTTGGCGGTAGCTCCAGCTCCATGACTACCGCCAAACTCGTAATGAGGCCCTGTGTGTTCAGATTTGCCATATAAGGCTGTGCGTGTTACAGGGTCTTCAGCTTCGTAGCATCCATATTCTCTATGGCACAGCATTTTATGCCACAGCTGTACAATTTTTGTGGCAGTGTTTTGTCAGATGATATGTCATCTCATAGGTCTTTTAGCTCTGTTTTCTCAGCTTTGGTGAGATAGGCTGTGACATATCTTGAAACAGCAGTGGAATCATCTGCAATATATTGGGCCTCATTACACGGAAGGCGGTAAATCAAAGGTTGGAGGGGCGGTAAATCCCCCTTCCGCCATTGCCCTTCCCCATTCCCATTTCTGCCCCATAGGGCTCTATGGGAATGGGGAAGGCGCTAATTACGGTGCCGTAATTAGCTCCGAGGTCCCTTAGCGGGTT
Source organism: Ambystoma mexicanum (assembly GCF_040938575.1). Lineage (NCBI taxonomy): Eukaryota > Metazoa > Chordata > Amphibia > Caudata > Ambystomatidae > Ambystoma > Ambystoma mexicanum. The sequence goes on from NC_090936.1 coordinate 756,961,255, forward strand.
GGATTTTAACGCCTGCAAAAAGCAGGCGTTAAATCCCCCAACCCGCAAAGGGACCTCATAGTAAGGCGGTAGGGATTTACCGGTACCGGTATTTTACCGGTATCGGTAAATCCCTAACGCCATCCGTGTAATGAGGCCCATTGTATATCTATGTTTGCATTCCACACAAGGGCAATGATTGCATTATAATCATTGTTGTACTTTGAAGCTTCATTTATTTTACTGCTGCAAAGGTTTTTAGGTGATTTGCCTTTCACACAGTGTCTAACAGAAGACATCAAGCTGTTTACTTGTCCTTTTTCTGAAACTGGTCTAGGGAAACCAAAGCGGCATTTAGTGTAGTATTTACCTTTGTTTTTATATCTGTGTCAGCAGTATTTGCCACACTTATGTTTTTGGAAGAATAACATTTGTGTACGTAGCTCAGTATGTGTGGTTTCTGAAGGGATGTCGCAGGATATGTATTTGTGCATGAACTGCAAAACAGTGGCATCACTGTCATGACCAAATTTAGGAGCATCTTTTATCCACAAATGCATGTGGATTTGTGATGGTCCTCTGGATTCATATTCTTTTCTCCAAAAGAAGTGTTCCACTTGTCCTTGGAGAGGGCTACTTTTATTACAGATGAAGTGCATCATGGCAATAAAACGGTGGTGATGTATCTTGATACATTTACAGGGTAAAGAGAACAGAGTTCTCCTGGTGTTTTTATATCTATTCCTTCTTTATTTTGGTTTGCTATGTGTAAGAAGTTGTGCAAGTCATCCCATGCATATTCTGCACAAATTAAAGTATCAAACCATGTGGGTGGGCCGAGGTTCATTAGCATACAACGTACATCAGCTTGAAGTCTGAACCAGTATACTTTTGTACCACCCAGTTTTGGCAAGATAATTGTGATAATTGACTGCAAAACCTCATCTTTTTCTTTTATCTTTTGAAGCAGTTGGGTAGCAGACTTGTTTAAAAAATGTGAGCCTGTTTTTAATGCATGTGCAACTCTGTAACTTAGATTTGCTAGTTCTCTTTCGAACAGGAGGTGGAATATGTATTCTACATTTTGCCCGAATCTAGGGTCTTCATAGCACATTTGTAAAGAGCGATATTCTGATGCTGTTATTTGTGTGATCTTTCATCATATCTGTCTCCTTTTTCTGTAGGAAAGAGTAGAGGAAAGGCACATGCTTCTCCACTTTTCTCCCATATGCTGATTGGAGATCCTTTGGCTTGACGCATTTGATACATCTCTAATGCATCATCTATGGTGTCTTTGGGGTGTAGTGGGTGAATTGTGTACTGGTTCAAAATATCGGCTGCAGTAATAGGATCTACACATTCAAATTGGCCAGTTGGTGATGAATCCTGAATTATTTGGGTGGTTTCTCTTATGTTATCTTCAATGTTTATATCTTTGTAGTACTCATTGTTTTCTTTGAGATATTGTAGGGATTTTCTTACTTTGTTTAAGTCTACTAGTTGTTGCCAAATTTCTTTGTCTTTTGTTGGTACGCCATTAACTAGGATAATCAAAGATTGATCTATTGGCTGTTGCACTACTAGAGTTTCTACATTTTTGTTAAGGTCTAATGCCAAATATACTAATTTACCACAAATGACTTTTAGTAATTCAGAAGGAGGCAATTTGGCTGTTTTAGGTTGAAGGCGTATTATAGCTTGAAATGGGTGTACTGTTTGGATTCTAATGTGCTCATACAAATTAAGCTGTTGGAGATGTTTTCGAAGGGGGGAATATTTGCAAGTTGTTAGAGACAGCACATGAATGTATTTGGTTGCTATCAAGCTTTGTATTGCAGTATGTGCAAAGTATTGAGCGATGATTTATGTTGTATTTATTTTCTGTTATAAGATGTAGAGATAATTGGAACCAGTGGGATGCCTCGTTGTCTACTATTTTGTAAGTCATGTCTACAATTTGTGTGCTCTCTTTTTAAAATGTTCTGTGACAACACACACATACTTACTTTGGTACTTCAGCAGATGTGCTTTTAAACTTTGCTATTTCTTTTTTGTATGTGTTTGTTAGAAGATTAGTGTTTGTAAGGTTTTCGCTAATGTTCTCTAAAGTTACTGAAATTTCGAAGTCATCCTCACTTCCAAAATATTTACTTTGGATGTGTTCTATTTGTTGAAGGAGTTATTTGGCTGTTCCATGTAGGAGAATGTTATTAAATGTTGCACTTGTAAAGGGGTTTTTGCATAGAATGTCTGTGCAGAAGAATACATATAGTGGAATGGCGTGTCCCTAGCATTTTGTTGTGGTGGAAGTAGCTCTTGCAAGCAGTAAATGAATGGCCTCACAGTCCAGTGTATTTGCATACTGGACATTAGTCCATGGTTTGTAAAGTTTTCATTCTAACATTGTCTTTCACTTTCACATAATGATTTAGGAATTGTTGTAAAGATTGGAAGTATGTTTGGTGTACGTTACACATTAAGCTGCATGGCCATTTGTAAACTGGACAGATTGTTTGGGAGAAAGGAAAGGTGATTTAAAGTTTGTTGGAAATGTGTTTTCGATAAGGGTTTCTTCTACCATAATGGTGTTTTCTAGAATTTCATACCCTCTGCCATTACCATGTATGGCAATTGGGTTCTTCTGTTCTTATTTATAAGCGTCCTCATTGAAATATGGTTCTGTGCTGCTTGTGTGAATCCACTCACCTTCATAGAAGTTTGAAAAGGTATCTATGTTGACATTGCAAATGTTTATAAGTACTTTTTGTGATTTACTGATTAATTTTGTTAGTGGTTTCCTTCTGTATAAATTAATATAAACAATTGTCTTTTCAGCAGAATTGTGCTGTCTATTAGGATGTCCAGTCATTTTTTCGAATACAAAAGTTTCCAAAGGCAAACTTTCTATTTTTTTTTTAAATGCCATTCTTTCAAATGACAATTTGTTTGAATTTTTTTTGAAAGTTTGCCTTTTGAAACTTGGGTTAGGGTTAGGGTTGGGGCTTGAGTTAGGGTTGGGGGGTGGGAGGGTGGCATGCGGGTTGGAGGGCTGGGGGGAACCCCCAATATACCCTAAAATCTTGAAACGTTAAATGGAGCTGTTCAGTGCTGAAATTACCGCACTGGACAGCTCCATGTAATGTTTTAAAGTTAAAAAAAAAATTTAAATGCCAATATGCACAAACACTTTGAAACGTTACATGGAGCTGTCCAGCGCTGAAATTACAGCACTAGACAGCTCCATCTAACTTTTCAACGTTACCAAAAAAGAAGCATTGAAATGCTACTTTTAACATGTAAAAGTGCATTTCAATTGAAACCAATCCATGACTATTGTCGACGGATTGGTTTCTAAAGAAATGCACTTTGCATGTTAAACATAACATGTCACAAGTTTTGTTTTCCGAATCTTTTGATTCAAAACTATGAATATAAACCATCTATTAGAGCTTCTATGATTCGTCTTCTGCAGTCATTTTTATGGGTAGAGCGTGATTTCTCAGCTGCCTTCATAAGATTGTGAAGTACTCTGTGGTAGAAATTGTTTTGTTAAATTACTTTTTTGGAATCCTTCAGCATGGCTATGTTAACATTGTTATAAATAGAGGTAGGATCATTAGCAGTTTTCTTCTCGTTTATACATTTTTTTGCTTTTCTTATTTTGAAGAGGGGCCCTACATTTTTCAGTGGTTGCTGTTTTTATTTTATTGACTGATTGTATTAGCAGTTTTGTATCAATGTTTGCAATACATTTTGCTAGAGGTGGTTGAGAATTTGGAATGCTTTCATTTATATTGGCTCTATTCTTTCTTTGTTTTCTACTTAGCTGGTTTTTAGTAGGTATTCTGTTCTGTTTGTTGGAAAGAAAAGGAAAGGGTGATTGTGATGTCATCTTTCATATCCTGGGTGTTAGTCTTAGTAGTGCACGGTGGTGGCACGGGTTATGGTTGCTTAGCTTACCATAACTGCCAATTTTCTGTTTTTTTTGGTTTTACTTGTAACCATAACATCCTTTTAGCAAAGTGTTTCCATTGGATGTCATAGGTTTTTATAAGTGCAACTTAACCATAACATCCCTTTAACAAAGTTTGTTTTTCAGTGAATTGGATAGGTTTTTATTAGTGCAACTGAAGCATAACGTCCCTTTAACAAAGTTTTTTCAATGAATTGCATAGGTTTTTTTTAGTGCAACTTAACCATAATGTCCCTTTAACAAAGTTTTTAGTGAATTTCATGGGTTTTTACCAGTGCATGCTAATTTCTTACAACTTACTATTATCATACTTAGCCCAATATAGCAACATGTTTGTCCAATTTAAAAAGTTTCACCTTAAAACTCTGCCATTCCCCACCTTCTAGCGTCAATTATAACACTTCTATACATTTTTTGTAACTTTTTCCACTGTGTTTGTGTTTGTCGATTTCCACGAACGTCTGATGTCATTGCAGACCCCCCAACAGCCACAAATGACCATGTGCGCGTGGCATGATGTTGTGTCTGTGAATGCGTCTGCACATTGTGGTCAAGTCCCTGCTTTGTGGTCAGTTTGGAACTGAACTTTCTGCTGATCTTGCAACTTTCAAGCTCAAAATGTACCCTTGCACAGCTCCTAGACCTATTCTTACTCATTATCCACTAACAATTGTGTACACAGCCCATACTTGGAAGAATATTAGCAAAACTGCTATTTATCTTAGAAATGCCAGCATCTACTGCCATCCTTCCTCCCCAAGAACCACCATCTCCACTACCAACTGCAGGATGAACATAACAAAAAACACAGCACTTGCAAAGGTAATGAAGAGGACCAAGAAAATGAGGTACAGGAAGTGCCTACCTCTTGCACCAAGAGAGAATCATGGGTGTGGCAGTACTTTACCACTGCTGGGAATTTAACAAAGGCTGAAGCTACCAAAGTGAAATGCACTGAGTGGTTGCGGTCTACCTGGACAGGTCTCCTACAGGACCACATCCATGCACCACCACACTCAATCCAACCACTGTCATGCTCTCAAAAAGGCTGTTCCTCTTTCAGTAAATACTAGGCTATCTTCCTCCAACTCATATTCCACAACAAGTACCGATACCACAAAGCCTACATTTGTGGGGCACAAAATCACACCACCTACCTTGCAAGCAATAAAAGATGCTGTTGGTCCATAACTTTCGCAGACAACAGTCCTCTGTATGTATCTTCAACACACCACTCTGCAGGGAGGAGCACTTTTATAGTGCTTTAGAAGCTGTATTCAGAGAGCATGAATAACACTGACCCCTACCTACGATGTAACACACGTGCAACATCCTCCCCTGTCCACCTGCACTCCATATTACTGTTTGGTGCCTATTCCCCCATTTCCTGCCCCACCTTACTTTGTGATGTTTCCTGCACACAAAAAAGAAAGGTTCCTTTAGGAACCACCTCTTACAGTTAAAAAATAGAACTAACAATGTAATTGTATGGAGTCCATCTACTTACATGTTCAATAAAATAGATAAAACTCCATAAGATTCTATCAGCTGAACTTCAATGGGGCACGCGGCACTCATTACTTTTGCACGCCCATAATGCTAACATAAATATATGCTCAGAATAAGCTCCACCTATTTCAATGACATTGGTGGGCAACGTAGCCAAACGTACATGGTCATCACCAAAGTCGTAATGTTATGTTACACAGAACAAGGAAATTAAACACTAACATCCACAACAAATCCTAAGCTTTAGGGGGTCATTACGAGTTTGGAGGTAGCCAGGGTGCTATTAGCGCCATGGCTGCCTCCAAACTCATGTCCGGTTCATTGAATGGGGTCTTACTGGGTCATTCCAAACTTGGAGGACCCGGTAAATCCCCATACAAAATACCCATCCCTATTCCCATTCGAGCCCCCACCGGGCTCAATGGGAATGGGGAGGGAGCTAATAACAGGCCCGTTAATAACAGGCTCATTATTAGCTCCCTGGTCCCCTTGGGGGACCTGCAAAGGACGTCTGGTCTGACCAGACGTTCTGAGCGGGTCCTGCGGGGGAACCTCGTAATGCGGCGGTAAGGGGTTAACGGCACCGGCATCTTTACCGGCGCCACTAACCCTTTACCGCCGTACTTGTAATGACCCCCTTAGTCTTTTTTTTACAGAAATTATAGAAATATTTTATTTTTTAGAAAACAGCAATAGTGGGATCTGTACGAAATACTTTTCATTTTGACACAATGATGAAAACATTCACGTAAGTCCACAAAAACTTTGTTAACTTTTTTCCAAACACAATTCGTTGCTAACAAACGTCAAAGCGTTTACAATTTCACTCAAACTGTCAACTGGAATCTTCTACTGCCAAATCCGATCATTGATCCATCAATGCAAGTCTTTGCTTTTTTAACCAAAAATTATTTTCCACAAGTGATGAGTAGTCTGTGCACATGGCGCTCCATTATGCATGGACAAATTACTGCTTTAAAATTGAAATAAATGCAACACTTTCACATCCGCACTTTTTGAGAACCTATATGCGACCATATTGCTTCTTGTTACTGCAACCGGAAAAAGGACAAATTGTTGCCTGGTGATCATCCAACAAAATACTTATAACGTATCCGTTGTTGATTATTATTGTCTAAACACTGTTGAAAAAGCCATCGGCCGGTAGACTGAACCCATGACATGCACAGAGCGTCAGTATCTAACAACATAAATAGATAACAGAAAAACATAATTCAGTAAGCACTTTACAATGAAATATACAAATATATTCAAATTTTAGCTATAAATTGTTTATCATATGGCAGACAGTACACTTTCACACTTCATTAGCTTTCACTTATAATGTTGCTCATATTGCATTTTGCTAATCCATTTTCCTGATGTTGTAAAGGATCAACCGCTTCACAGCACAGTTTTCTGAAATAGAAATTTTAGTTTCTGATGTCTGCTTTTAATACAATGAATCTTATCATTTCTTTGTGGCTTGTCGACACATTTACCCCCACAAATTCTTAGGGCCTCATTACACGGTAGGCGGTGAGCCATGGCGCTATTAGCGCCATGGCTCATGCCGGTAAAATACCGGCACCGCCTTGGCGGAAAGGGGATTTACCGCCCCATTCCAAGGTTGGAGGGGCGGTAAATCCCCTTTCCGCCATTGCCCTTCCCCATTCCCATTTCTGCCCCATAGGGCTCTATGGGACTGGGGAAGGCGCTAATTACGGCACCGCAATTTTGCGGTGCCGTAATTAGCTCCGAGGTCCCTTAGCGGGTTGGATTTTAACGCCTGCAAGAAGCAGGCGTTAAATCCTCCAACCCGCAAAGGGACCTCGTAGTACGGCGGTAAGGGTTAACGGTCACCGTTGCCATTAACGGTGACCGTTAACCCTTACCGCCGTCCGTGTAATGAGGCCCTTAGTCCAGTGTTTTGAAGGACACATAATAATGCCAACCTTCATGTAGTGTTCACAGCGTGCCCAAGTCAGTTTTGTTTCTGGAAACACATGCCACAACAATGAACCCCCTTACTGGCAAACAGTGTAGTACAAACACAACCAAATATTTCAAGTGACCCACATATCACAATATTTACCTCCATTTTACTGGTATCAACGCGCCTGCTTACAATACATTTACATTTTATTTCAAAAATAGCCTTATCCGCGGTGCACACAGGCACGTATTTCCCTATACGTCAATAGTAATATGCCCCCTGCTCTGAGCTATAAAAAGCATTTCCCTAGCACGCGCTTGTAGCATCAACATCAAATGTATTGTGAAGAAAACTAGTTTGTCAGGAAGAGCTGCAGGTAGTGTGTTTCCATGGGCCGGACATTCTTGTTGATAATACAAGTTTCTTCAATGTCATCCTTAAACCAACCACCAAGGCCTCATACATTGTCTAGCATAATTGCTGTAACTTCAAAGAATAACATTACAAAAATATAAATGCTGTCAACACTTAAAAGTGTAAAAACACAAACAGTGCAGTACAAGCTTACTAGCTTCCGTATACATATATTCCCACACTCATATACATTTCTGCATTCATGCACGCACCCCTCATTGCCATGTGCAGCAAGATGCAAATGTACAAAGCTACATGTTCACAATGCACATTGGCAATACAAATTCCTTCACCCGCTACTTCAATGTTCACTAAGACTGTGACACATACATTCTTTGTCTATGCAATCTGCAGCCACTTAGCATAGTATCAACTTTCCAGTGTGTCCAAACTTCATTTACTGTATTAATGTATTTCTTCATTATTTGTCAAGCCCCTAAAACCAACAAAAAACAAAATGCACACATTGGCACAAGACCAAAAAAAAGTTGTGGGTCCAGGAAACCAAACATAATGATTTAATATAATAAGTAATTTGCAAAGCACCTCTACACAGGTGTTTCCAGGCACAACGTGACAAGCAAGGGAACAACAAAAGGAAACAGAATAAATTATGTGACTGATCCTTCTGTCATGCAAATCATGCAAGTGCAACAGATAAGGAGAGCAGAAGTGGCAGGGGGATGCAAGGGAGAGTGCAATAACGAACCTCCAATAAGTGCCGCCGGGTTGCCGCATTATAAGTAAGTGCAAATAGGCATAGCACCATGTGCTTGCAGATACAGTACACAGTGGTGGTGGGCCCTGACACAGTGCATGGAGTTACTGGTGATAACACAACCTAGTCCCCGTAACGTTTACTGGGTGGCCAGGTAACCAGTTGGTGCAGCAGAGCGAAAACCTCAGCAGGGGAGAGACACTGAGAAGGCAGAGGCATAAAAGAAAGTCTTCGATTACTTACAGACCCTGAGGTGTTCCTGCTCTAGTTTCAGAGAGGCAGGGAATCTGTTCCAGAGGAATTCACCACCAAAGTAGAGAAAACAACCCCTCCCCCCACTCTCTACCTACAGAAGCGCCTAACCCTCACAGAGTTAAAGGTGCAGGAGTAAACAGCTGAACAACAAAAATGCTTAAAAAGATAAACTTGCAAGTAGTGTGTTCCCAAGACCCTGAAAGGATGGCAGTGATCCTTGCAGCTACCAATTGCTGCCAGTGTAAAGATTTCAGGATAGTAGATATATCATCCCTTCAGTTAAGACCAAGCACAAGTCTTGCAGTGCTGTCTGGATAAGTTGTTGAGGTCGAACAGTAGAGGCAGTGACAATTACAAAGAGGCTGTTATAATAGTCCAGCCTAGACAAAACTGTAGCTCTTGCGACAGTGAGATTCTGAGGGAAGTGACAAAAGCAACAATACCTTTTAGTGGCTGCAGCGGATCTATGTGATCACTGTACCGCCCGTAACTGCAACGGCCAAAATGCTGATGCCAGTTACAGTGTGGCACAGTGATCATATGGATCACTGTGCCCCCTTCCCCTGGCCTGCATTTTCCCTCCCAACTCCCCACTCCACTTACCTTTAGGTTGGCACAGTTAAGTGTGCCGCCCGCACTCTGTGATCCCTGTGGTGTCAGCTCCTCCCACTAACATGGGTTGGAGCTGATGCTGCATGGTGCTTTTCTTTTTTTCTTACGTGTACCCCGCTTTCAAAAATGTAAAGTGGGGGACACTCCTGCAAACCCCGAACCCCATTCATGTGCCCAGGAAGAGCAGGGGACACCATTGCAACCCCCGCTCTGCTTGGGCACAGTAAATGTCACCCTCATTTTGTGCACCTCCAAAGTCACAGTGACTGCGGGGGTGCACAAATGAGGGTGACATTTTTGTACAATGCCGCTGCAGCTGGTAGTGTAACTTCTTCAACACATCCATACACCAAGTTTTTTTTTCTTCTTACCGGAAGGCGCAGCTTAAGGACCCAAAGAGGACAGCCTGATAGAAATAGGAAAAATAATTGCCGGAGTCTGATAAGCATTGTGTATTTTCCACACACCTTCTTGCTGCACCACAATTGTGTATGAACAAAGTTCCAAAATCACATGTGTTGGTGTTCAAAATAGTTTTGTTTATTCGCCCTTTCTGATTACACGTGTTTCAGCATTGACTATGCATGTTTCAGGGCATATTTATAATCTCCAATAAGTGAACGAATGACTAACAACAAAGAAAACATTCATGCCATATTGTTAAATAAAAATATAAACAGTATAGTCAGAATATGAATGTAAAATAAAAATAAATAAAGATAAAGAATGATGAAGACAACCCCCAAATGGGGACAACGTTCAACACCCCATGGGGCATGACAGGCAAAAATAATAAACCATCATATTTTCATCATATGATCATGTTGAAAAACAACAAAGAATAAAAGTAGCAACAATAGTTCAAAAAACATGAGAGAATCCCCAATGGGACCAGAAATTGGGAATGGAGAGACCGAGATTAGGGGGCTGGGGTTCAGGAAGGAAAATGAGGGGTTGGAGAAACATATGTAGCGAATGGGAAAAGAACAGGTAGCACATGTTTTTTTTGTACCTACTTTTGGTCATTTTTTTAAAAAAACACTACTGGATGGATTTACACCAAATTTACAAAAGCACACTTTCGGGGCCAACCCACTGCTCTTGCCACAAATTTGGTGAAATTCCATCCAGCGGTTAGGGCTGTAGGGGTGAACAAATTCTTTTTTCCATTGCATCTATGGGAAAAACCACAGATTTTGGGACCCTCCTATAACTTTGCCCCCCTTGACAAAACCTCACCAAACATTGCAGGATCGATCTGATGGGGTTACATACATTTTTTGCAAAGCTTTGCGAGGATTGGTCTGAGGGAGGATGAAGTTATAAGCCACCCAAAAAGTGCTCTTCCTATGGGTTTAACCGTAACTACAGAGCCACTACCTCAGGCCCTATAGTAAATATATATATATTTATATACATCAAGGAGATTTATCGGTCTCTGGAGGATAAAAGGCTTTGTTGAGGGACCATACTGGGTATGGACTTATCACAGTTTATATGGTTCTTTAAAACTTTCCTCCTACAGCATAACTCACTAGAAACTGCCCTTCATTTCCGACTTGTTAGTGAAGGTTTAATTTGATTACAGGGGGCCTAATTACGAGTCTGGCGGTAACCAAGGCGGTAAAACCGCCTGCTTACCACCGGACTCATATTACCATTCCGCCTCCGTGATTACCGGAATTACCGGGGCATTACAACCCCAGTGTCCCGGGAATTCCGGAGGCGGAATGGTGTAAATCCCCATTCCCATTGAGTCCTATTGGACTCAATGGGAATGGGGAACATGGAAACACCGGCACCATCTCGTGATGGTGCCGGTGTTTCCTCGTCCGCCTGCAGGCGGGCAGTGGTAAACCCGACAGGTCAGACCTGGCGGGAACGCCACCTCCCGCCTGCAGGACTCGGGATCAGGCGGTCCGGAATTAACAGTGGCAGCGGGTTTACCGCCACTGTTATTTCCGGACCTCCCGACCTGTAATGAGGCCCAGGGTCTTTTATATTGTTAGGTGTTTAGCAAAAAGGAAGGCTTCATCACACGTGCAACATGTTACACAGTGCTCCTGACAAATTCAGGCCATCAGGATGCTTCTGTGTCATGGCCATGCTGAACCAAGGAAGCATTTGTGACAAAAATCGTCAAAGATTAAATTAAGTATACAAGCTTACCGTAGCGAAATAGAAGAAACTACGCTTTGGGGAAAAGAGGGTGTGCAACGGCTTATGTTCAACTATGCTTGGGCATCACATAGCGAGCGTGCGTGTCATTCCTCGGAGAGTCCCATGCGAGCAACGTTTGCATTCCATTGTCCACCTCCACAATAAAAGGAGCGTTGCACAGCTACTTCCTCGGGAGCCCCACCTAAAGCCGATCCTCATGCCAATGGAACGTGAACTGTTTCTGTTCCGTTCGTGTTAAAGTCAAGATTCCCCTCCCTAGCCTCATGCAATCAGCTGTGCCTGGCCCCAGCTTGGACCACTCCTAAATACACAGGGGTGGAAGTTAGTCCTTATCAACGTTTGGAAATGCCGTTCCTGTAAACTATAATGAGGGAACTTGTCAGTGATTCAGTTCCTGTATTGCCCAGACCCATTTTTACGGCTCATTGTTAAAGAGGACATATTTACATGCTATCTCATTTGATGAGGAACACTTCAAATGTATTTTTTTGTTTTCTTGCTTCACTACGGTCTGTTGCCAACGTTTTTGTTCAAAAATAGTTCATCATTATCCAACAGAATTGTTTTTGACGTAGTATTGACGCCCACAATAAATGCGTGTTGCATTACAGCTGATTCCAAGGCTCAATGTACAAAAAAAGGGAAATAAATGGAGATATTTTTCCTGGTTTGTTTCAAAGGACAACTGTTTTGAGAGTTATGTGTGGCCAGACGTCTTTGAAAACAACTTATTCAGCAAGAGGGTGAGCGAATGATGTTTGTGTTTTTTCATGCATGTTTGTGTGTGTTTTCTTAATCCTAGTCACAGATTGGTGCTCTGTAAATTTACTAGTTTAGTTTTATTCTTTTTATATTAGACCGTAAGTGCAATTAATATTTAAGCAAATGCACAAGTTGGTGCACCATCTCAGTGACTAAATGCTAGTGTCAGAATGGACACAAAATGTACCTGTTCGTCAAAATGGACTGCATTTCAAAGGACCTGATAACGAGTTGGGTGGTAGCCCTTAAATGTAGTAGTAATGGTGTTACCGCCGCATGTAAGGGTCTGCCCAATCTCAAGTCTGGCTTGTCTACCCCCAGCATATTTAGACAATATATAATCTCCAAGAATGGGATGGATCGTGCACCTATATTGCTTGTTTACATTCAAATGGCTAAATCCATTGCCTTTATATTATTTTAGACAAAGGTAAAGCCTTTACTTCTGACCAATGGGCTATCCTTGGGGAACTTCGAGTTCCAACATGCCTTGCGCATGTGCTCAATGGCAATGAAATAATCATGTTTACATGCGGACATTATACAATATTTAATAACAATGAAAATTTCGCCCGCAAGCGAAATGCACGCGGACTACCAAGGTGATTCCTGACCGGAACCCACAATGTTAAACAATAAGTATTTGGGAGGGGACAATTTTTACCTAACTTCCTGGCACTTGACATGAACTCTTAGCTTATAAATGAGTGACCTAGGACCTTGGTGTTAAAATGAGGGTTTTCTATTATTTACATTATTACAATCTACATTGGTCCTGATATACACTACCCATAATGGCACTGATGCCTTAAGGCAACAGTATTCAAACTGTGGGACGTGACCCTGCAGGGGGCAGCGCTGCATCCCTGGGAGGCCGTGAGAGGCCAGCATGCAATCTAAAAAAAATAAAAAAACTTTTTTTATTTATTTTTTTAGATTGGAAGTAATGGCTGGGGCGACTCACATGGTCGGACAGAAGCATGAAACTGTCTCAAACACCAGTGAAAAAGTGGCTCACAGTTGTAAATGGATATTTATTGCTTTAGTCACAGACTGTTTGAATAGCACCCAAGGGGGTGCTTTGTGTTAAAATGTAAGTAAATTGTGATATTTAAAGAATAATTATTCAGCAACAATGGTCAAATTTACTAACTGCTCAATTGTCAAAATCTAACTGCATAGTGAAGTAACTCATCAAACTGGCCCACCTTGGCCAAAAAGGTGGCCCATTTTAAATTGCCAACACTAGCATTTTGAATTTTTGATACATGCATTGCCCTATTGCCCTATAGGCCAGTCCGAGCCTGGCGGCTCATCCATGATGGTGAGGGGGCACCCACAAAGTGGTCCCCTCCCCCATTATGGAGGAGCTAAGGAGCCAGCCAGTGAAACGAGCATTCCCTCATATGCTTTTTCCATATGAGGGAGTGCTCCTGGGCTGGCTGAACTGTCAAAGGGAAACACTTTTTCCAGTTGACTGTTCTGTTCAGTGCCCCAGCCGCACATACTCACTGAGCCATGCAAGGCTGGGGCGTTTTGCATCACCAGTATTGCACAGTTCATTGGAAATGCTGGCTGGTGCAAGCATGTGAGAGGGGGAGCTCCTGCACCTCCTCGCACATACGGACAGAGCAGCCTGAAGCGGGGTGTTTCAGCACCCACATGCAGGCCCCTGCAGAAGGTACGCTTATGTTCATTTTTTTAAATTTAAACACATGTATTAAAGAGTGTATGCTTGTGTTATGAGTGAGTGTAGGGTGATTGATGCTTGTGTGAATAAGAGTGATTGCTGTATGAATGTGTGCGTGTGTTCGTTTGTTTTGGTCCATTGAGCTGATTTTGGCAAGTGGTGGATAGAGGAGGAAGGAGGGTTGTACAACAAAGGTATTTTAAGAATGCCTAAATGCCTTTGTTGCACAATCCCCTACCCACCTGCCAAAATCAGCTCTCCTTCTGAGGTGCTGTGGAGCCCAGGGAGCAGGGATGGTATTTTTTACTGGGCATCTATCATAGAGGTCCAGTAAAAAAAAATATCATGCCTGCCCCTTGGGCCCCCCAGCACCAATTACAAACTGTTTGGCTCTTTACCCATTTCTTTTTTTAAAGTATGCTCTACAATACAACATTTTAAACCATTATTTTAAAATAAATCATGGGGGAAAGCACCCCAATCCATCCCTTAATTGGTTCAGGCTCCCTCAATGAGCTCGGTGGCTTAGGCATTTTTTTGGGGAAATAATTAAGCCCCTCCACTGAAAAAATTCACCAGCAGCCACTGGCCCTTGGACTGTGTTGGGAACCAGATGGGGGATCTCAGGGCATGTGGTGGGAGAAGGACGGGCGGGAACTATGGGATAGTGGTGGGAGCAGGGTGGGGAAAGCACATGGTGTGTGATGGGGTGGGGAGAGCCTAGGGACTGGGTAGGAGTGGGATGAGGGAGCCCAGCGACTGTGATGGGAGCAGGTGGGGAGCCCAGGGAATATACTGGGAGTAGGGTGTGGTGACAGCACGTAATAGTGGTGACAGCCCGGGAGGATAGCTCAGTGGCAACATGCTCACCTTGGAAGCAAGACAACACGAAGTAACATAGGTTTGATCCCCAGGTCGGCGCTTAGAAACCTCTGGGTATTAAGCGCATTATAAATAACCCATCATATCATACATAATGTCCATTTGGCATTTTTGGGGGGTCCCGGCCTGCCCAAATTTTACTCCGGGGGGACCCTGGCCAACATATTTTGAAGACCAGTGCCTTAAAGTAAGGCTTTTAGGTACCCATCATTATGTACATCCATATATATGTATGTCAAACAGATCGAGATACTGCAATACAATCTTCAAGTGAAGGGAAAGAGAAGAGTTTTGATACTGAATTGCAGACATAGATTATGATGACCATTTCACAGCACAACTAACATGGTACGTGTTTGACTACATCTGGTAAGGGACCGCAGTCTTTTGTTTGTCATTGATTGCAATATCCTGGGAGATTATATATCGTCTAACCTAATACTGATCTTAGATTCTCTTTTTAACTCCCATTTCACCCAATGGACTACATGAATTAGCATATGAGAAATTTAGCTGAGATTTCTATTTCGTATCCATTTTATACCTTATTGGTAATGGGCAATTAATGACTATATAATGGGGCGCAACGCTTAATATTTAACTAACAACACTTCGGCTTATGTATGTTGGGAATAATAGGTATATATCTGATTAATATATTGGTGTAGCTTTTAATCATGCATACCAGAAGGGTAATTCATATAAAGCAAGACATGTGGGTGCACAATCCACCCTGCTCTCCTTACTAATACTGAATTGGAACAATACCACTTGAATCTGTCAGCACATTAGGATGCTTTGTGAGACTTACCCACTACACATTGGTTATGTAAGACTTTGTGCATCAGCCTATGTAAGATGCATTGTAGGACTCACCTGTAATTCAATGATGATGTATGTTAATGTTGTGTCAAAAGCATTTAATATGTCAGACGTTTGTTTCCTTCCTATCCTCCTCGACTCCCGATTTTGGTATGTATTATTGAACTTATATTTTACTGTTACATACAAAATTCATTTTTGGCAATTTTTTGTTAAATGATGATATGGAAATCATGCTAATTTCCTTTTAAATTTCGAACAAATAGCCTTGAGAAAGACGGAAAGTCGAAACACGTGTTGGCTGTTTCTCCTATCTTTTAACCACGTTGATATTGGAGTGAAAAAATACAAATATTTAAAAATGTACTTTGTGCATAACTTGTTGCCATTAATGCACTCACGATACCCTCACTGAGATTTTGCTATTAGAGCGTTTTACTTTGTGCCTAAGTGGAAAGGGCCAGTAGTACCTATGCACCGTGTTTGCTCTTTGGTTTGGGGAGTGCCACAAACTACTAGCTATGCGGCTAGCCCTTTTGCTTTTGAATTATGTGGCTCAGTGCATCTGTACATGGGTCACCACACCCCCGTTTACCACATATATATGATTAATTTGGAGTTTAAAAAAAATTCATTTTATGCTCTATCTCTGCAGTCGGCTATCTCGCCACTCTACTGCCCGACCTCTAAGAACTGCCCAGACTCACTGTCTCTCGATCCCCAGGTTTAAGCTTCAAAAAGCGTGGGGCACCAGCTTCCCTGTCCTTGCCTCTAAACTTTGGAACACCCTCCCCGCTTCTATCAGAGCTGAAGATTCTTTCAACACCTTTAAGACCAAAACCAAATCTTGGCTCTTTGACCAGCAATAAGACTTGCTCAGAGTCTGTCTCACATACTCTGGTCCGCTTCCTCTGATACTATTTCTGGCCCGCTACCTCTGTACTATTACCGTACACCCTAGGGTATATCCTCTGTTAATCCTAGTGGCACTGTAATCTTTGTAATATATGTAATTAGATAAATGGTTAATATGCGGATACTGTAAATTTTGTAATGTCATTTTTGTCTGTATTTTTTTTCTGTAACTTTGTACAAATTGCGCCCTGATGCCCCCGGGCCTGATGGTTTTGCGCATTATAAATAAACAAATACAAATACAAATACAAGTTAATTGTTTTATGGCACAGAACATCCATGTTTCTAAGCAATTCTTTATGGTCAGTAAGGCCCCTCTGTTCTGTTTCACCCACCTTTAGGAAAATCAGATTTGTCTCGATTAAAATACCCCATGGACAAGCCCATTCACCTCCTGATATTGTCCAAGCTCATCACTCATCCAGTTGGACAGATATTTTATTTTCTACAGCATTCACAATCCCAGAGCTCTCTCCCAATTTATCTGTGTCTCTGCTTAAATACCCTCTAATTTTCCCACACTATGTCATACTATTATCATACTTTTGATTTGGTGATATGATCCCTTTGGCTGGTTTAACAGGTTGACACTTCCAGACAATTTACCCCTTAATTTTATCTGTTGATCATATTATTGGTTTTGGTGCATATGGTGTCAAACTTTGATAACATAAGAAAGATGAGTGGGTGTTCAGAAGCAGAATCTGTTTGACATGATGACTGGAAATGCTAAGGCAGGAAGTTGCTGAATCAGAAAATGTAATTTGTTTGTGTCCCTAAACCAATGCATGTATGTTTTACAATGTTTCTCCCATTCAGAAGCCTTGTTTGAAAGCACATGCTTCTATCCTGCACTGACCTAGGGATCCTCCCTTTGCATATTCACTCACTGGGGTTAGAGGGACCACTGCTGCCCCCACATTGTCGTGGAACCACAGGGCAAGTGGTGGGTCATGATGCTGGCCAATCACACAGCAGGGGCTGCAGGGGCCTTTGCTTCTGATAGTATCCCCATATGTTCTACAGTCCTGGTATCAACATCGTCTTTAACACATGTTTTAAGGCATTTTTCCTGAAGGAATCTTTGCGTTGCTTCCCAAAAAAATGAATTAACCCTTACAAAGTGGCTCAAAAACACATGCAAACCGAAACCAATGTTGCGAGCAGTTTATTACCAGAACTTAAAGAAGACACAGAAGCAGCAGCATGTGAATGAATGTAAGTGAAATAAGTGTTTATATGTATGCATGTTGTAAGTAAAATAAGAAAATGTGCATGCATGCATGTTAGAATGTACTCTAGCAGTGTTTGTATGTGCAACTAAATCTCTGTGTATGAGGCACACTGACTGTGTGTTTTTGTACACGTGTTTTTGGGTGTGTAGGTGTGAATGAGTATGTGTGTTTGAGACTGGTTGTGTGCACATCATCGTCATGTGAAGATAAGTAGACTAAAATAAAGTGTATGCTTGTGTAAGTAAAATAATGTGTATGTATGCAATGGTAGAATGCATTTCAAGCTCTGTGTGTATTTGTGCGTGATTATCTTTGTGAGACTGGCTGTGTGTGTTTGTATGTGTGTAGATGTGTGATAACATGTGCGTGCGACTGACTGTGTGTGTCTGTACCATGCCTCACTCTCTATCCCTCTCTCTCTTACTCTCTATTTCCATCTCTCTGCCCTGTAACCGCCCCCCACACTCCCTCGTTGCACTGTGACACTCTTCCACACTACCTCCTGGGCTTCCACACACTCCCTGCACTTACACACAATCTGCACTGTGACACTCTGTCACACATTCTTCTCGCACTGTCACACTCTCTCCCTCCTCTTGCACTGACATGCTCTCTCCCCTCTCTCTCCTTGCACTATTTTTCTATCTCTTTATCAGTGCACTGTATATTCCTTTCTCCTTGCGCTGTCTTTAAATCTCTCTCCCATCGCAGTGTCTCTCACTCTCTCCCTGTGCAGTCTTTCACTCTCTCCTTCCACCATCTCCCACTAACTCCTTGCACCATCTCTCACTTTCTATTTGCGCTGGCTATCCATATATCCTTACTCTGTCTCACTCTCTGCATGCACTGTATCCTACTCTCTCCTTTTCATGTCTTTTACCGTTATTACACACTCTCTCACTCTCTCCCTGCATTGTCTCTCAAAATCTCTTTGAACTGTCCCATTTTCCCCTTGCGCTTTCAGACTCTCTTCTTGCAATGTCACACTCTTTCCTTGTACTGTCACACTTTATGTCCTTGCACAATCACCCTCTCCCACTGTCTTTTGGAATACTGTTTCTCACTCTCTCACATTGTAGTGTCACTCTCTCCCTTCTTGTATTGTCACTGTTTTACTTTGCACTGTCACCCTCTCACTCTCTTTTCACTCTTTCTACTTGCTCTCTCTCTCTTTCTCTCTCCCTCTCCCTCTCTCTCTCTCTCTCTCTCTCTCTTTCTCTCGTTATACTGTCTTTCTCCTTAATCTGTCTCTTGCTGTCTCTTTGCACTAACTCTTGCATTCTCTTTGCAGTGTCACACTCTTGTGCTCTCTCTTGCAGTGTCACACTCCACCACACGTGTTCCTTGTACTGTCACATTTCTACACTCTTCTTGCACACTCCCATTTTACCACATTTTCTCCTCATACCGTGTACTTTCTCCATGTGCTGTCACACTCTCCCACACAATCTCTCTCCATGCACTGCCAAACTCTTCCACACCCTCTCTCCATGAGTTGTGACACTATATCTCCATGTGCTGTCAAACTCTATCTCCATGCACTCTCTCCGTGCACTGTCACACTATATGTGAGCTACCATACCCCCTGTGCATTGTCATACTCTTTCTTTGAACTGCACACTCTCTCTCTCTGCGTTTTGTCACACGCTTTCGGTGCATTTTCACACTCTCTGACACTCTCTATCCATACACTGTCACATTCACCAACACACTTTCTCCATGCACTGTAACACACTCTCTCTGTGCACAGTCACATTCTCTTTCTTTCTGTGCTATCATACTATGTGTGCACTGTCACATGCTCTCTCATTGTGCTTTCATACTCTCTTTCTATGCACTTTCACACTGCCTTCCTGTGCGAGTTGTATGGTTGTTCTGTTCCTCCCCTGTAATAACATTGGATTGAAAGGGAGGCAAAAAACTCTAACAACACTTAAGAGACAGGTGAAACCTAGAACCTTAGCCCATAGACAGATGTGACGATGTCCCTTGCATAGTGATCATGGCAGGAACCTGTCACAAAGCACCAAAGCTTTCACAATCTCTGTGCACATTTACACTTTGTCTATCTGTTTCCTGCCACATTCTCTCTTTGTGTGCTGCCACACTCTCTCTCTCTGTACTGTCACACACTCCTAGTCCATGTGCTGCCAGACTTGCACTGTGCACCGCAACACAGTCTCTGTGCATTGTAACACTCTCTCTTCTCTTTCACTCTTCCTCACCATGCACTGTCACCTTCTCATTCCTTTCTTTCAGTGACCTGTTTCTCTCTATGTGCGCTGTCATTCTTGCTTCAGGTTCAGACACACTCTCTGTGTGCGTGCACTGTGAGTCTCTATGCACTGTCCCTAGCTATCTGTGTCATATGTCCCGCTTTTTCTCCATGCACTTTCACTCTTTCTCCTCATGCTTTCTCTGACTCTCTGTGTGCTGTCGCTCTCCCGTCCTGTATTATTTTGACTCCAACCTGGCACTCTTGAAGATTCTACTCCTGCACCCTCATTCAATGTTCTCCAACTCTTACATTTAATCACAGCCTTTACTTTTTCTCTCATACTTCTTTTCATAGCATTCCTTTTCTTATCTTGCCACTCAAGCTTCCCTGCTCATTTCTCCTCTTGATCACCATCAATAGCACCCTCTCTTAATGCCTTCCTCCCTTGCTCAATTCTCCTTGTCATTCTCTTCCATACCTCATTTTTTTCTAACACCCGCCCTTTAAATTGTGCACTCTCCTCCTTGCACACTGGTGCCTTAAAATGCAAAATGCAAAGAACAACTAGTGTATGTGGCAGGGTGGGGTGCATACTTTGGACTCAAAATCATATTTTCATATTTTTTTCCATATCT
This sequence comes from Ambystoma mexicanum, assembly GCF_040938575.1. Taxonomy (NCBI): domain Eukaryota; kingdom Metazoa; phylum Chordata; class Amphibia; order Caudata; family Ambystomatidae; genus Ambystoma; species Ambystoma mexicanum. Next base: position 756,981,991 of record NC_090936.1, read on the forward strand.
CCCACCCAGAATACCTACCACTCATGAAATATGAATTTCTATATTTACCTCTTTGTCCACATTCAGGGACATGCAACATGAGTTTCTAAGATAATATTTGAGGAAGTTATTAAATTATTTGGTTTAATTAATTATTGATAAATATTATATGTTTATTCTCCTATTGTGTGATCGATTCTCACAAATAAGAATGTTTATTTTTTGTTCTCAGTCTTCCCATTACAGAGTTATGTCAAAAACTGTGTCTGCATTTCTAATGTGTTTCAAAATTACCATTTTAATATTTGCTGACATGTACATATGTAAACAAAACATTGTGTTGACATAATAAATCAACAGAGACCGCTCTTCAAAGCTAATGTGTAATATGAGTATCTGACAGGTGTGAGTTTCCATTAGTCCCACATATGGTTAGTTTTATGGGGAGAATTAATGTCAAGAGGTGAAACTGCATTTTGATTCTGCCCTTTAATGCTTCAAACATGAACTCACAGGCCTCTATCACATATCATCAGCTGTGATTGTATCAGTTTTATATTTAATTTCAGCTAAGTTTCTATATTTTTACTAAGCCTAAACACATGAAATTATTGTTCTGCTAAGCTCAATGAATTCCTTTGAATGCTGGATCAGAGAATCTGGATTGCAGATACTCAAGCAAATTGCCATGAGGTGACATGCCCTCCTGAATAAGGGATGTTTTTTTATGTAAGTTGAACAGAAATGTAATGTATCAGATTTACTGGAAGACCTGCCACAACAAACATTGGCCAAGCAAAAATATGATCTGCTGTATGGCTATGTACAGTATTAAACAGTATTATATGTACCCTGACTAACTTCTAAAAATCAAACATGTAATTATAGAAATGTGTTAAATTTAATATGGGCTAATCCCCATTAATAGTTGCATCACATATATATTTAACATGGTTGTTCATGTTCTGAATGAATAACTGCAAAATAAAATCAGATCCTTCATTTGAAATTACATGTAAACGCTATCCATGTAAATTCAGAAAGCTGTGTTTAAAAACGGGAGCTTTCAGTATTTCCTGATATTAATTTAACATTTGTCAGAACTCTTGCTTCACTCTTTTTGACTGCTTACTCCCAGTTCTCTCCTCCCTCTCCCTTTTCCTATCTCCTCCCCTCCTCCCCTTACTGTCTTCTGTGCACTTACTCTATGAGAATTGTCCCTGAACCTAGTATGCTAGCAACCTCGTCTGTCGCTCCCCTTCCCCTTCCCCTTACTGTTCCCCCCCTCCCTCCAGCACTATCTGAAACGTTGTCAGGCCTAGTACGATAGTCGCTTGTTTTGTTCCTCCCCTCCCTTTCTGCACCCCACTCCCTCACCTTTTGTTTTTCCCTGGCTCTACCAGAAACATCATCAGGCCTAGTATCGTAGTCACCTGTCTGTTTCAATTTCCTTCCCACTCTCCCCCTCCCTTCCTTATCTATGTCTTAGCTCTTGCACTATCTGAAATGTCGCCAGGCAGAGTACGATAGTTAATTTCACATCCTTACTGTTCCTGGCCTATAAGAATGTCGTTGTATTTTCCCTTGTTCTCTCACTTGCCTTGAAGTGCTTTATAACACATTGTGTATAGGCGTTATATAAATAAAATATCATATATCATATCATATCTTGGGACAAGATGAGTCATTGATAAGGAAGTCATAACACTATACAGCAGGATTGAACTGGACGGGGATGAAGGGAATCCCCCAATGGCGTACATAGGCGTGTGTGAGTATATCTAGCCATCAGAGGCATTTAGTAGGTCCTTGTAGGCCTAAGAGAAATTGAGAAAAGTGTTAGAGTCTGGGTGTAGGATTGTGGATGTAGGGTGAGGCAGAACAAACACCATGGTCATGAACAGCCAGATGGTGCAAATTCTTTACATTTACTAAGGTAATAGCAGCAATATTCCTAGATTCAGCAGTCCAACCCTATAAAGATTGGGGCCTTAAGCCCAAAAGTTCCAAAGAATGTCAGTCGTTACAGGACCCGGTAGACAGGAGAGATGATGATGCAAACGTGGAAGATACCTGCAGGAAAGATGCTGATGAGGATGATAGATGCATAGAGCTGGAAGAAATCTGCTGTGGTGCTGGCACCTTGAGCTGGGGCACTCATGCACCTACATTATAGGTGCACAGCGTTATTGTGGCTGCTTGGTGACATAAACTTTTGAGAGCGATGGTTCACCCATATCAGACAAGGGTAGCCAACTTTTGAGAGGGATGGTTCACCCGCTGATGTTAGGTGAGATGGTTGCTGCACTCTGCCAATTGTACCAGTGGGGATATCGCAGAACTTTGTAGTCAAGGAGTGCTGGATGCAGAGTCACAAGCACTTTTGCTGCTGGGACCCCAGTTGGCAGCTGAACAGGGGACTCTTTTTCCTGTACCCCTGCAGATTGCAGTTTGGCTGTGTCTTTGGTGATGGTGGACCACAGGTGTTTTTTGTCCTGGACCTCTTGCTGTTTTCCGTCGTCCAGTGGAGGTGCTTTTCTCACACACTGGCTAGGGGTGATTGCAGTGTGGGTTGTCAGCAGTACCTGGAAAGGAACTTCCCAGCGCGGATGCAGGTATTATTTTTTTGTACGCACTTTCAGGACCACCCAGTCCCCCGACAGCCTCTTGTCCTTGCTCGAAGTGAGAACTGACAACGAGCATTAGTATTTTGCAATATGACACAACAAGATCATCATTCAGTTGTAAGTCACAGAGTTCATGGGAAGGCGGCACATTAACTGGCCTTATCATGGGTTTCTTGTGGGGGAAGAAGCCCCTGTCAGAGTTTATGGAACTGGAAGGCCAGGATGGACAGAAATGCTACAGGGTCCTCAAATCATAGTAGAAACAGCAGCATATAAACAGGAGCCTGAGGGCCATGGAGGGGGCTGTCAGAAAGTCGAGTGTGGGCTTTGTACTTCATAATGGCCAACTCGGTATGTAGCAGAATCACAATAAGTGGTGCTTCAACATAGGGTGCATTGAGAATGGGAGTACCTTGTATACTTAGGTAACCTCTCTTTTTCCAGAGGGTTCTGTAGTCGTGTTATATACCACAATCGTAATGTGAATTAGTGTATATAGTGGCTGCACATTTTATTGTGATCATGCAAGCCCGTGTTGGGGCAATGTTGTCAGCTTTTGCAAGGATAAGGGCAGCGTCAGCTATCGCTTGAGACTTTTAGGAAAGGCAGAGGCTACAGGGCATTGAAGGACCCCATGCTTATGTGTGAGTACGCCTAAGGCATACCCCTCATTCTCAGCAAAGAAGAGGATGAATGATTTAGGGGAGTCCAGAAGGCCAGGGCATTAGCAACGGATAGGGCAGTCTTCATCTAGATGAAGGCTGTGGATGTGTCAGCAGACCATGTGAGCTTGTTATGCTGGGAGTCATGTAAGATCTTCTGCACAGGTGCAACATGGCAGGCAGAATCAAAGGTCCAGGGGTGACAAAAATTGCTAATTCCTAAAAAGAAGCGCAGCTGCATTTTAGTAATGGACATGGGACATTGTATGATGCAGGACACTCGTGAGGGGGCAAGACACCTAGCACGTGGGAAATGTCATGTCGTAGGTAGCGGACTGTGGGTAGGCAGATCTGTAATTTAGTTTTGTTTACTTTGTGATCTTTTGCAGCCAGGGCAGTTAGGTGTACTTCAGAGTCAGCGAGGGATACCTGAAAGGAGGGTGATGCTAACAGTAGGTCATAGATGTATTGGATCATAGTGGAGCCCCCCGCGAAGGTGACATTCTGGAGGTCTTCCTGCAGAATCATGGAGAATAGAGATTGAGGGTCAATACAGCCTATTGGAAGGGACCTGTATGAGATGACATCCCTTGTAAGTGAATGCAAAGAGATACTGAGAGTCCTGGTGGATGGGGACAGAGAAGAAGGCAGATGTTAGATGCAAGTGAAAATGTGTAGTGGGATCATGGAAGTCATAGAACAATGCACATGGAAAGCTGATGGCCTCTGACCTACAGATCCATGTGGAGGACAGCAGCCAGAGAATGGGTGGGGTGGGCAGGGCATGGAATAAGACTGGGCGGAGGGGTATAGAAAATGAGCAGCAAACTGATGGAGGAGATCCTGAAAGAAAATGTGAACAGCAACAGAGCAAATAAGAAAACGAAACAAGCAAGAAGAGCAGGCATAATATAGAAGAATAAAGACACAAACCATGGTCAGGGTATGACCTGTTTACAGTAGGCATGAAAATCAGGAATACGAGTTCTAGAGGAAAGACCAGAAGTAAGAGACAAAGACATAGATGCAAGACCTAGAGAAACAGTGTGAGGGAGAGTTTCTGGAAACAGATGATCATTGGGAATATGATAAAACAGTGGGACAGTTTGTCTGGACCAAGTAAGATAGGCTGAATCATTGAGGTGGAGAATATACAGATGGAGAAAGTCAAAATCATTGAGGAGAAACTAGAATAAGAGACAGACAGGTCGTAGAGTGTTCCGGAAACATAGGGCGAAGAGGAATAATAGAAGTAAGTGAATGTGGGAACAGAGAGAAATGTCAGAAAGAAGAGAAATGTGAGCGTGGGGTGGGATGAACTTTGGGAAACAGGATAAACATGAATACAAGAATGAGAGGCAAGAGAGAGTATGGAGACTCAGAAATAAGATAGGCGTCTGGACCACAGGCAAGCAAAACAAAGGGAGTACTCGTCTGTGAAAAGATGGGAGGGATGACCTGCTTAAAACCTTCCTCTGCTTGAGGTGATATTCAGTACTGGGGCACCTTTGGGAGAGGCACACCTGGATTGAGAGTGATGCAAACAACTTAAGCAGAGAGAATGTGTCCTCCCTTATTGGGATGTGCTCCCCAAAGGGCCACTGGCACTGAGGCAATAAGGAATAAGGTGGTGTATGTGTAGCTTATCTTATTTTACCTTAAATGCATTTATAGAGCACAACACAGGCACAAAGGCATCTTGACAATGAGCTAACAGGTGAGGTCAATCAGAAACCAGAGGTACTAAAAGAGAAAAGTCTTAAATGCCCAGCAAAATGGCTTGTGCAAGTTTGAGTAGTGAAGGAGGCTCTGTAGGAGGCTCCTCCTTCGTGGACTGTTGGAAGAGAAACCAACATTCAGCTTGACTAGATTGTGGAACCTCTAGATAACTACCATCAGGAGAACAATAAATGGTATAATGCATCTTGCATAGCAGATCAATACCTAACACATTAGTAGGTGAGCAAGAGCTTAACAGAAAAGCGTGGTCTTCAGTGATAGGACTAATAGAACAGACAATTCAGGTGAAACCGGGCATGGGATAGTGGTGCCAGACATGCCAACAGCATTGACAATTTCCTTGTAGACATCCACCTATAGAATTCCAGCAGCTCGCTGCCTTCCGTGCCTGGCACCAGTGTTAAGTAGTCCAGTGGTAGCAAAGCAGCAGACAGCACAGCAATGTCTGTCTGGTAATGTCATTGTAGAACATAGGATATCTTAAACGTCTGGTAGCCCCCTTTAGGAGGAGGGGAGGAGGGGGAGGAGGAGGAGCAGGTGGTGTGGGTTCAGGGCAGCAAATTGAAGTGTTAGGAGTAATGAAAGCACTCCTAGCATTAGTGGTACCATATTTCCATGGTCTGGAATGTTTTGTAGAACATTGCTGGACGAGATGGCTTGTCTGCTTACAATATAGACAGAAAGGTTCCCCTGGCAGGGGTTCCTGGACAGGCAAAACTCAGTGTGCAGAAATCTGCTGTGGCTGATGGCACTGGTTAAAATGTGGCAGAGGATTCTATTGGGCATATGGATGGTGTTTGGTATCCAGGCGTCCCCAGCCCCAGAGTCACAATTTTGGTGAGCCTGCTGTATCTGCAAAGCCCTGAGGTGGGTAGCCCCATCTTGCTCCTGGTGTTTGAGTTTGTCATAGAAATGTTGAGCTGCTTGTAGTGTTTTTTCAATAGATTCAGCTTGCCAAACAATTTGTACATTCTGTATATTGTTTGAAATTTCAGGAAGTAGACAGTCACAAAATAATTGGTAATAAAAGTCAGTCCATCTAGATAGGCACTCATAGGGTATTCACATTGGTTGTGTTTTCAAGATGTGATCTTTGACCAGTCAAATTCAACCCAGCATTTACTTTGATGAGGGTGATAAGAGCAGTAATATTCGCAGTACTGGCCTCCCCTTTCGCTAGTGTGTCAGGCCATTGCAGTTTTTCCATAATTTGCTTTTGTATAGAATCTTTTTTTACCACAGCTCATAGGAGTTCTTTAAGGTCCCCAATGGTAGGATCATAACAGGCAATCACTGTGCCTAAATATTCCATGAAAGCAGTGGTGGTTGTCTGGGAACGTGGGGAATTGTTTTAAGTCAGTGGAGCTCCAGGGAATGTAAATCCTCATAGGTTCTGCATCAGTATTAGCCTGAGGGAAGGTACACATAGGCATAAGGGTGGATGGAGCGGAGGATGTTGAGGCATCCACAGTGTGTAACGAGAGTTGCTCAGACATAAATGAATGTGACCATTGAATATCTTGCCTGGTAAATTGCCCTATCCTGGAGATAACAGCGTAGGAGTCGGACAGTGCCTGCAAGTCCTCCATGTATTCCTGTGCGACTGTGTGGTAGGCAGGGGAGTAGGTGTATATTGAGGTGGAAACCCATTTTGGCTGGGAGCGAGTCCAGGGTGGTGTGTAAGTAGAGGCTGATGGTGGCAGAAGTGGAGGAGGGGCTCAGGGACAAAGATGAGGTTGTGGTGGGAGAGGAAGATGAGGTGGCTAGGGGTGCAGGCGGGGGAGGGAGAGGCCAGGGAGGGTGGTGGGTGGTAGCTGATCTGACAGCTTGTTGTGGTGTGGGCAGTTGGGGGAGTGTGACAATTTGCTGTGGCAGGTGGAGGTGGTGGTGTAGCAGGTGGAGGTGGGGGCAGAAAAGGAGATGTGCAGGCCCTCACGTGAGGCAAACATGGTGCTAGTTCATCTGAAGGTCTTGATGTGGCGCTGTAGGTGCTTCTGAAAGGGATTCTTTAACAGTGTCTGCAGAAACACTTGGGTATAGGCCTTTTTTGCGAGAGTGTTTACTGTTTTAGTGGGCGGCCTTTGAGAGAGGCCTGTATTGCTCTAGTTCTTTCTCTAACCTAACCTGAGAGTTCTTAAGCGATCTAGTCTGACTGTAGTGCCATCTGTCCATTGACACTTTGTACCAAGTGAAATAAGCTGACCAATGACCATCAGACAGAGTGGACATTTTTTGTTCGAAAGCCTTGCACAAGACAACAAGGTGGTCCGCCTAAAACAACCCCTCCAGTGGCCGTTTACAGGTGAATGCCACATACGTTCAAAACATGAAGAAGGAATTATTACCTAGTGCAGGAATAAGTGGTGTTGTGGAATGCTCAGAGCTCATTGCTAAGTCTAGAAATCCAAAACAGTGGGGAGACACAAAGGGAGGTAGGGCCGCAGGTACTGCAGATGAAGAGGGTTGGTGCAAACAACCTCCCGGCAATTGGTATTTACCAGCAGTGACAACTTAAAGACTTACAGGAGAGGCAGTACACAAGGGAGACAGTAGCAAGCAAGGATCGATAGACTTTGCTCAATATAAAGATAAAGTAAGAAAAGATGGACCAAAGGAACCGCTTCAGAGTGCCTCAGCAACAATATTTGACACTTAACTATCGAATGTCTGAAGTCCATCTGCACTGTCTTTTTAGCAGAAACTAGAACACAGATATAGACTGCAAGGCTCTGAGTGTTGTGGTAGGTAAATCAATGAAAGTGGGAGGCCAATCATGCAAATCTAGTTAAGAAGGAACTTTTTTCTTGCCAATCAAGGCCTCCCCATGCCTGCAAGTAAAGCATGTAGGTATTTCTGTGGTATTTCTGTGGGAACTAAGTTTTGGCACTAAGTTGTAATATGCACAGGCATTAGTGCACAGCAGCAAAAAATATTGACAGTGCCTATAATCATCAAGAAAATAAACACAAAGTCATTTAATTAACCCATGAACAGCCAGCCTTTGAAGTCTCAGCTAACTCAGGTTCCTGTTTAGCTTCAGAAATACAGGTCTCCTGTCAGAATTTAGATCGCTAGCGCCAGTCAGTTTCAAGCACCAGTATTGCACCCATTTTTGACAGCTGCCTTACCAGTAAGCAATCCTCAAAATATACTTTGTTCAAATATAGATGCACTTCTGTGGACCTCAGATTCATGTAGATTCTTGCGGGAGAATGATGTTGACCCCCCAACACGGAGGTGGGATCTTTTTAGTGGTTTTGGTGAGCCGTGATTTTAGCAATTTTTGACATCAATTAACGGATTCCCAAACAGCTCTCGGTTGCTTTTGGCAATCAGTATTGCTATTTCCAAGTGGTTCCAGGTTACTGTGTGTGTAGCCCAATGGTGGTTTTAGGCAGTGACCTCCTGTGCTCACTAATATAGGCAAAAGTGGGTGGCAGCCTATTGTTCCGGTATTTACTGCGCATTTTTGGCTGGGTTTGAGCGAGCAGCATGCTTTCCAGTGGCCATTCTGATGGTTCTGCATCCAGCACCGCACAGTACTGTTGTAGGGCTTGGATGAGTGGGTTGAAACATCCCACAAACCGAACAGAAGACATTGGAAGTGGAAGCCATTGTTACCATCATTTCATCTGCTCCTCCCAAAAGTCAGATTATTGGATTTCACAAGGTTTCAGCTGGCACAAGATAAACTATGTATAATCTGTTTGTTGATGTTCATCAATGCGATGGGCCTCAGAATATCCAGCCATTACCACATCCTTTGGCTCTACATGGGTACAGGATAATTGCATATGGGTAGTGCCCCTGCACTCCACAAAATCCATAGTTTGTGGTAATGGAATCTATCAAGGCAAGGATTCGGCACAGCTAGGTACCACCTTTCGTAACCCAATTCCTAATCTCCAATTCTTTCTTTGCAGGGTGCTCTAGGTAGAAAAAGTGGGCATAAGTGCAAATCGCAATATCTGTCTATGTTGCTATTGATATACCCACAGAGAGAGCACTCGTCAATTCAATATTGTAATTTAATCCAGTGTATTCATTCATATTATGAACATTCGCCATTAAAAAAAAAATATATCATCACAAATATCAAGCCAAATCCATTTGCCCGTTAATGTTCCGGAATGGTGAATGAACACAGAGCCCAGAATGAAGATGTAATTTAAAAAGTACTGACATCTTTCTTATTCTGCGTCACACTCTTGTTTTAGTTCACTCTTTCCCTGGCTTCCCTTCAGAACCCCCTTATAGTTCTGAATATACTGTTGTATGTGTCTACCCAGAAAGTGTTGCCAGCCTAGTGGCAAATTGGGCAAACACCTGTTCGTATGCATAATACTTTAAAAACATTAAAAAAAAAAAAATGAAATGAAATGCAGCTAAATGCAACTTTCTATTTTCTGCACGCATGTATTACTTTTGGAATGTGTTATGCAATACACACACACACAGAAATTCTCCATCTACTTTTATAAGCACCATTACAGTATTTTGCACAAATATTGCTGGTGCTGCAGATATGGTCTAGAAGCTACGTGAGTGACATTGGGACATGGATAAAGGAGTTTTGTTTTTGGTTTTGACAAGCAACTGACAATTCTGGACAGTTAGGTCTTCAACACGTGTTGGGTGGTAGCCCTTAAAAGCAGTGGTAACGGTATTACCGCCGCATTTAAGGGCTGGCCCAATCATGAGTTGGGCGCACCATGGGCTGCTTTTTGCTGGAGGTGAAAATCCCATTTAACACTGTGTTTTCAGCGCAGTTACCGCTGTTGTATTAGCTTGCAGTATTTGCGCTGAGAATGCCGCAAAATGGACCCCATGAAGAATGAGGATTTACCATGAATGCGCAACCCATGCTCTGGCGCTAATAATTCTGGACCAGCTGGTGCTAACACTATCACAATTGGGTGGTATTATAGCCGAGATACCACCCAACTCCTGATGAGGTCCTAGTGCCTTCATTGAAAACCAGTAGAATGGTAAAACCAATTTTGACAGCTAATGTTGACTCCTACATTGATTGCCAGAGAAGCATCCAATGGTGCCTGCACTCTCTACTACTCAATTCACAGAACATTACAAAGTACCTCCACTGTATCATACAAGAACACTGAAAGTAATCAAAGTGTTCATTTCTGCACCCACTTTATGACACAGTGTTGCATAAGTTGCTTGAAAAGGTCGCACAACTTGCATTACCTTTGTATGTACAGTTGACAGAATTGTATTCCTTTTAACACATGGGGATCATGCTATGTACCTTCAATTCCCAAGTGTTATGTTGATTTAAAAAAATAAAATAAACACGTTTGCCATGTTCTTTGCCCATTTATTATTTGTACTCTCGGTTCTTACCTCCTCTTTCTAGATTTGTACCATGTGTGTGAATTTCTATTTCCGTTCATCAGTTAAGCTTACATTCGTCGTAATCGTTTCTCTTTCTCTATAGTTGTATTTCTCAATGACATTTCTATCCTCTCCACTCCCACACATCTCTATCTTTTCCACTTTTCTTGTTCTGCCTAATTCTTTTCTGAAAAATATCTGTCTTTTCTCTCTCTTTTAATGCCTTATTCGACATGTTTCTTACAGCAAACATACATAACACTAGAAACGGTGGAAAGCACACAATTCACGCACCAAACAGATCAAAATACATACAATGCATTCCATCATAAATCTGTAAGAAAGTGTAAAAATGTGCAAAGTCTTAACATCAATGGTAAAATACCATGTACATAACATTCATAGTAAAGCAGTAAGAATCTGAAAAGAAATCGAATTAAACACTAAACACACTTCCACTGTAAACTACCAATAGATTCCAGCTTAAGCATCAACCCTGGATTTCCTTATGGCCCATGCTCTGGCAATATAGACATTGATTTTAACAATAACAACATCCGATAAAGGAGATTTACACAATGCCATTGCGCCCTTGTTAACTGTACTTGCCCCTCATTTAACATAGGTAATATATAATAAGCTCTCAGGTTGCTGTATCCTGGACAGAGAAAAAGAAAATGGATGAACGTTTCTTTGTGGAAGTTACATAGTGGACATGGACCCTCAGTATCATTATCCAACCAAAAGCCACACTGGCTATGGGAGGATACCAACTTGAAATCTCAGGTATGCCGCTCTGTTGTACGTGTCAGTAATCAAATCAATAAATCTCTCTCCCCAATACAGACTTGTATGCCCAGTATTCTCTTGCCAGCCTGTATCTAACAGAAGTGTTCAACTAAGTGACCAAAGTCAATCATTTTAAGCATTTTTTATCAGCTTTTTAGATGCTTGGTTGACAAGTGAAGTATTGGACCACAAGTGAGCAAGATCTACAGACAGCAAAATTGATTTTATGTGAATGTGCCATGGTAATGAGCCCACACCCGCGTGCTGCGCAAAAGCTTACCTTTATTTTATTAGATTAGGGGAGGTCCAGCCGGTTTTAGAGATATTGCTCCACAATAAATCCCTGATCTATATCAGTCAGAAACCGATACTTTAGTGTATTTACTGGAAGGCGCAAACCAGTCTTGAAAGAAATGTGTTCAGTTCAGGACAACATTGAGTGACATTGGTAAGCCCACATCTCAGAACTATAGAGGTCTGCAGGTTTTGCTTGTAGGTTATATGCATCCTGTGCTGGTGAGAAAACATAACCCCCACAGTTAACAAAGAAGCACAATATTAAATTCGAGGTGCGTTCGAGGCTCACATCAGCTTTGTCAATTTGCCTCAATAACCTACACTTATATTTTAAATCAATGCCAAGATAACTGAAGGTATCTACTTGCTCAATGGGCATCTCCTCAATTTCTGCAGACAATCTCAAGCTTTTAGTAATTTTTTAAGTTAAGCCAAAGACCATACTCTTCATCTTCCCTGCAGTAATTTCTAAGCCCAAATCTTCGCAACACTCATGAAAGGCATTCAGTTGATTCTTTACGCCAATAGGGGTCAATTATAGGATAACTTTTTATAATTATAATTTTAATTGTCCTTTTATAATGCGCTTAATAACTGGGACCAGTTTCTAAGTGCGAGCCTGGGATTCAGACCTGTGTTGCTATGAGTTGTCCCTGAGCTATCCTCCTGGTCTAACAGCGTCATCAGCGTAAGGAGGATGAGAACCTTTTCTTGGGCTAAAGTCAGGGCATTCGTTTGGAGCACATGTAGTTTTGGGACAATTTTACCCATCAGGATGCAAAGAGGGTTGGGCCAATACTCATTCCTACCTGACCCCCTATTGATATTTATTGGATCTGTAACATCCCCCTCCAGACTCCAATGGACGACTGCCTTATTATCTCTACGTAAACAGTAAATGGCCTTTACAAGTGCCTAAGGAATATCTGCCTCTAGCAGTGAGTCCCACAGTTTAGCTCGGGGGACCACATCAAAGGCCACCTTTAGATCTATGAAGACAGCATAAACACTCATCTTCCTAAGGATTACATAATTCTGAAGGATAATGAACAGACAGAATCACTGTTCCATTGTACTCAAGCCTTTCTGCTGGAATACTGCTTCGTAGTGTTTCATACTATTCCACTCGCAACCCAGATTAACAGGTGTTGCAAAATAGCTGTTGCATAGATTTTATCACCAGAATCCAGAAGGGAAATTGGCCAAAAATGTGACGGGTTTTCTCTGTTGTCTTTTTTTTAAATCGGAACAATTACTGCCATAGTCCATGACAGAGGCGCCCAAAATTGAGAGGCAATTGCATTAAAAAAACGTGTAATATTGGAGACTAAATATTCAATTCTGTATTATATGAATCAACTGTTATTTTATCAGAGCCGGAAGCCTTTCCACATTTTTGCTTAATGACTGACATATCTACCTCCTTATGGGTGAATGTGAATATTCTGGTGTCATTCATGAGCAGGTAAAATACATGTTCATCTGATGTTGACAATAAGTCAAGTGTTTTAAAATAGTCTACTGTGGCTGCTTCTGGAATATTACCATGCACAATGTTCCGTTCCCCGGTCGATCCTCTGTTCATTATCTTCCAAAATTGCACACTGCCCTTTTCAAAGGCAGCCTGTAAGAGGCTTTCGCAGTTGTTTTCCAAAATTCCTTTTTTTCGTAGAAATAAATAGTTTGCACTCCTTCATTGTGTAACATTTGCTGTTGTTGTGTGTCCAATCGCTTTAAACCCATGAACTAATCCGCCTTTTTTTTAACATTATTCTGTGAAGTATGGGTATGTGCAAAGTACTCTATGAGCTCCAATAATTCTGAACAGTAATTGGCTAATACAGCACTCCTTTCTAGATCTGCACGTATTATCGTGCAATGAGCATTACCTGATATTTCAACAGGGACCTTGCCTTTGAAATTGTCCACCTGCTCTGTTTCTTTTTGAACACTTTTCCTATCAAGTGAAATATTCAGCGGACGATAATCACTCTCACACCGGTCATGAACCACAACATCATCAATAAAATGCCAGGCATTAGTGTGTGTTAAAACATAGTCAATACATGAAGTTTTGCCATAAACGACTAAGGTTGGTTTAGCGGGTTGGCCATTGGGAAACCTAATGTTACAGGCCCTCAATCCCAATGTGAAGGGAATTCTTGCTATTTCAATCACGTTATTATGCACTCTTTTGCGGTCAGGTGAACCAGGGATTGCACAGGCCAAATCGTCTTCCTCTGACAATCCCTCAAATATGTCTAATAGTTTGAATTGGGTGTTGAAATCCCAACCAAAAGCATCTGTAGCTGGGGAAACCTACTGCCCCTAGCCTATTCCAATATTCTGTCTTTTCAATATTCTTCCTATTTATCTCAAATGCATTTCCCCTTCTTTTTTCAAGCCCCTTACTCCAATCCTGCCAACAATGAACTATCCCTCTATTTAAATAATGAAGCACTTATAACCATGTTTTAAATGTTATCACTGAAAGCTGCCAGGTGGCAGCTATGTTCTCTTTGTGTCATTCTGGGTACATTTTGGTTTCAGCAGCCAGCTGCTAAGTACTGCTTACTTTATGGTAATCTTTGCTATTCCAAGTACCGGCCTTCCTCATGACAGTCTTTACACCATTAGGTTATCCACACCACAGAGACAGGTCCTTCCCACGCCCTTTGAAAAATGTCATCTCTTCACATTTTATGTATTTATTTTCTTATGTATAATTTTTTTATTGAACATCCTCCCCTAAACTGTCTATAACAGTGCCTCTGACTCGCCAAGACATAGTCAATACGAAGTGGAATAAAACCACAATGGGTCTCAAGTGGGAGAGGTGTCAAGGACTGTGGTGAGGAAAACCTGGACTTGGACCGATGAAGCTTTCCAGTAGGAAATCAGGCCATTGCCTCCTAGTTTCAGTCCTTACTCTTTGAGAATGCTCCAAGCCATAATCCTTCCAGAGATATAGCCAAACCAATCACATGCAGGCCTTGCTTTAGCATCCATTCTGTGAATACCACCTAATAGTTTGCTACATAAACCAGCAACCAAGAGACATCAAGCTGAAACCTGAGAAAATGTGTATTTTTACTTGAGAGATGGGTCTCAGCCAAGAGCTATAGAGACACTTAAATCCACTGTCTAGAATTTCAGGAAGCCACCATCCTCTCAAAATCTAACATGAAGGCATATAAAAGACATTCCCAGTCCCTATGAGGGGCATACCTAAGATGATATAGGGTACATCTGTGAATCACACAATGTAGTTGTGACAGAATATCGATGTTATGTTATGGTATACCATTGGTCTGCTGTAGGCCCATTCTGTGTTCTCGCTTTTGCATGCTGCACACAGAACACGTTGCAGCGCAAGCCTCGTCTACATTAGCAACATGTCGTCACATTGCCTACTTCTCCTTTTTATTTCATTGTCATGTACGTTATATAACAGTTGTTATGTTGTTTTTCATAAGTAGTATTATGCAGCTTGACTGTACACATTACAATAGGGCGGAACAGTAACCGCAAGGCTTTCCCATGCCCTGTCTGCAGGTGGGGCAAGAGTTTCTTACCATTACACAAACATGCCTGGGTAACGGCCCACCTGGAATCGGGCCAATGTGCTTTTATATTACTAATATGCCTTTATAAAGCGGCCTTCTTGTGCAAACTGACAGAGATACATCTGGCAATTCATCTGACTTGTCCTGAATGCTCTTCTCAAATCTCAGCTGCCATTTGTGTAACCTATTTATCTTGAGCGTAATAAGAACTTGTTTCCTCATCATACTGGCTCGGCGTGTCTTCTTGCTAAGTAGTCTTCCTTGCAACTCTTCTACCAATAGAATGGAGTCAATACATTTGCTCATTTCGTTAACTACCATTTATTTTTACAATCAGAATACCTGGAAGATAAACACGCAGGGACTGTTCTGAGGTTAAATGCAGTGCCTGATAACCAAAAAAAAATGGGATAGGCATTGGGGAAGTAGGCCATGGTTGAAAGTCGAAAGACCAGGAGGAAGTCAATAATTTCCTTGACATTTGATGTTTGATACATACCCCGAAATGTCCTAAATTGAATTATGAAGATGGATTATCAGAACAGTGAATCAGGGCTCTAAGAATGACAACTAGTCACCATGATAATTGAGGCAATGTCAAGGTAAACCCTCAATGAATAGTAATTGCACATGAAGGACTTGGTCCATGACATAATATTCAGAAGAAAACAACTGCAAGTGGCAGTAGAATAAGGCTTAAAATGCAAGGGTAGATCACAGCGGATCCTACTTAACTTTAAGAAAGGTACCCAATTCACTCATAGCTACACTCCATGAGGAGGGAGACTCCTTAAAATACTGCATATGGAAAGCAAAACGAATAAACCACACATGCTTTGACAATCTTAAACCAATAGATAATTGCACCATTGAAACTGAAGGGCTGTACAGAAAAAGCCATTGTCAAATAGGCAGGTGGTCTTTGAAGAGTTCACTGAAAACAACAAGAGACGTGGTGCACGCCCATGGTGCATGTCAGTTTACAAAATGACAAGCTACGTAGTCTACCACTGACTTTCCCATCTGCAAACAAAAAATATGAACTTTAACCTTGCATGTAATGCATGAAACATGTATATATGCCTGGAAATAGGAGAAATGAAAAAAACGGAAAAGCGTAGGGGCAGACCCCTTAATTACGTTAACCCAAAGTGTGCCCACCACCTAAAGAAGGAGTGCATGTTCTGTTCGTAAGCAAGTTTAACTAACCCAAATCTCAAAGAACCACATCAGTTGATACATTATATACAATTTTACAACAGGTAAACCATTCCCAGATACTTTTTTGCATTCCACCCCCACACATGATTGGTCAAAACATACACAAGAAGTTCCATCTTTCTCCACTTCTTCCCTATTCATTAATCATAGATAATCTTTACCACCATCTTGAGATCATGTTCGTAGCACACTCCTGCTTGGGATTTATCCATGGTGAGTCATGACATCATGACAAAATAAAACATTAACCTACAAACATTGTTTTTAAAAGTAACAACTGGCCTGAGCCCTTTAACCTTAAGTGTGATTGCACATGGTCCACATGGATACTTTAGCGATATGAGGAAAATCTTAGCAAACAAGTTCGTCTTTGAACTAGTGATGACTATCTCATCCACCCCAGATTAGTGGCCCCATTGACATTCTGATTTATACGACTACCACTCCAGCATGTATGGCCTCTAGTTCCACACTGAGAAAACAATTGTGTACCAGACACAGTGGCCTCGGGCGCCATTTCACCATGTCTTTATTGCTGGTCCAAGCAAATGGCTGGCAAGACTTCAATGCAATTGGAATGATTATACTTGCTCTCTGTGGAACTACTAAGCCATAAACCTGCGTCTTGGTTTGAAGTTTGACCCTCTGCTGGATTACTCATTATTTCTCCATCAATCCCCAAATTTGGAAAACCAGAACTTCCCAGTTACCTGAAATTCATCGCACAAACTGCTAGCTGCAAAGTCTGAATAAATTCCTAAAACCCCACTACATGCACATTTATAAATCTACTTTATTTCTCAGTGTGCCTACATATTTAATAATATGAACTCTGTTACAGTGAGTTGATCAGGACAGGCCCCGTTCTTCTCATGTGTGATTAAACCTCTCTGCCTCTCAGTTTCTGCATACTTCAGAGCACTCCATGTGTGAATCGTGTTCATATTACATTCAACGGTTTTAACATTTTATCTTTCTGTGCACATGCAAGTCTACTGTGAATCAATTCTAAACAAAAAGTAACACTAAAGAAACCTATTCAATTCATGATTCACTACACTAGATACATATTAACTTGCAACATCATGCTCCACTCACCACAATGCCCCGGTCATCAGTATGGCACACACAATAAAAACACCTCATGCTTGTGGAGACCTTTCCTGACCACCCCAACAAATGTAACTGACAAAGGGGATAAAGTCAGTTGGGAAAGAGATATCCCTACCTGGCAAGAGTTGGAACTAAAAATGGCGGTATTATATAAAACCAACAAAAGGACAACTTGCAAATGGAAGCATTGCCATTAACCACCACAGAATAAGACCCCAAAGACCTGAACACATGATTGCAGCGAAGATAAGAGTATGGGGAAGTGAAAAATAAATAGAATTTATGAACACAGGAAGCAAGGGGGGTGATCGGGACATTGAATCTGGACACTAGAAATCACATCTAGTCACCATAATTTCCTTTATGGCCTAATGCTCAGATGAAAACAAATGCCAAGTGGCAGTAGAACTAGACCCCCCATACAAGGGCAAACCACAGCAGATCTTTCTGAGTTTAAGGAAGGCACTCAATTCAATAAATGAAGAGATTCCTTAAAATGCCACCTAGTTTGGAAAGAGAGAGTGGAAAGCCAAATGAGTCAATCACACAAGTTTAGACAATGTTAACCAAGGGATAGTGGTATAATTGAAACTATGAAATGCTACAGAAAATGCCAGTGTCAACTAGGCAGGAGGTCTTTGGAGAGTTCACTGTAGAAAACAAGGGGCGCACCTCTGCAGATATCGGAGAAAACCCAATTTACAAAATGACAACCATAGTAGTCTATCACTGACTTTCCCATATATGTGCAAACAATATAAACTTCAACCTAGCACATAATGGATGGGTCTGGTATACATGCCTGGAAATAGAAGACATAAAAATACCTGAAAAGTAACTTAAGTGGAGGACCCAGTCAGTTGATGGATAGAAGTCCCTACCTGGCGAGATTTGAAATTAAAAAGGGCAGTATTATATAAAACCCACAATAGGATCACTTGCAAATAGAAGGATTGCAGTTAACTACCAAAGAATAAGAACCCCACAGCCTGAAACCTAAGGTTAACCTTGAATTAATGTATTTTAATCCACAGTAACACAAAAGGTACTGAAAAGACAACACGCCCAAATGATATTATAGTATGCTATTAGGCTTTTATACTTTTATCAAAATATTTAGTCTCAGAACATGCTTGTGCATGGAGTACTATAGTGTGCCTCCATCCAGGGGTATTCAGACCTTAGTCTGCTGGAATAAAAAACATTATTGAGGGGAATATTAGAAGATGGTAACGCCAGAAATACATGCTACCAACACAGGGAACAAAAGATACAGTGGGGAAGAATGATTTGTGACAGCATTGGTGTGTGCTATTATTGTTGTGGAGGATATACCGTAAAGTGTTGTGATAAGTGGATTGTGTTTCCAGGGCAGATTTGGAGAATTTTACATTAGTACACAGGGTCATGTTGGATGCATGAAGGTTTTTACAGTGTGCTAGTGTAATACTGAAAGTTGTGTTGTTTATTTGCCTAGGTGTATCTTTACTTTGTACCCCAGGACAAACTCCAGAACATTAATTCTGTGATTGCCTAGTGAGGCAAGAAAGGCCTAGTCAAGGCTGTAATGTGTATACACGTGGTTGCTGTTGATAACAAAATGTATAGTCAAATTAAGAAAGTCCTGTCAATTTGATGCCAGAAAGAATATTAAGAGCTTGTTCCATGTCGTATTATAGTTCAATCTGAGGTAGGGTGGTGCCTTACTTGGAAGAATGCAGTATAATAATACCTTGTCTTGTATAGCTGGAAAATGTAGGATGAGCTGCAGGATATGTTCCTTAGACAGCATGAAAGTTGGCAGTGGCTTTGCAACCATACAGGATAAGTTAGAGAAGGGCCAGCCGCCTGTCCTTTTGTGTGCAGTGACAGACTTGCACACTGCTCTCATTTTATGTTACTATGCTTCGACTCTTACAACGAGGCTATGCTATACTATGCATTGCTTTGTGCCACAGTAAGGCCACTTCACAGGACTGAGGATGGGATGGAAGCTTTCAGGGTCTAAGCCAGCAAACCTGAGCACCAGCGTGCTCAAAGGTCAGCACTGAGGGTCCCATCTGCCAGCACCCCATCCAGCAAAGGGGAGAGAATGGTCATGAAGCAGAAGTGAATTCGCCCCAGAATGGACATGCAAGAAATAGAAATGGTGACATGGACAGCTTGCACACCTCGATAAACGTATAATAGCAACATTTTGGAAAAGTTATATGTCAGAAATGGGAATTTGCAGTGTGCCCACCTCCCTGAAAAGTGAGCAAAATCACGTGATTTCTGTTTCCTTGTGCATGTCATATTAAAACAAAAGATGCTACTGCCACAGTATTCTCACTCAGGACAACCTAAAATTGCAATTGTTGTTTAAAGTATTTAAGGACATGACAATTGTCTTTGGCTCAGGAGTGGTTATACCTTGAAGGTTTTCATACTGCCATGGGTCCATTGTGAGCCAGGGCCTGTTGAAACATTGGCCAAGAAAACCCAGATGGCAAAGCCCTTCTTCTTACTCCCCTATGCTCTGAACAGCCACAAAAAGCCTAGTTCTACAGATGGGAAGGCTGAAATGGAATATTGGCACACTTAAATGAGGTTAGGGTTTCAATCACAGCTACCTTGGGAGCAAAAGCCCTGTGCAGCGCTTCCTGGTGGTTCCTGAGGACTGCTAGGACCTTTTACGGGAATATTTTGTAGCAATTGGTGAGGTAGGAATTCACCTAGGGTGAGGCTTACTGCTTATGGGAATTAATATGCATAATACAGACTTTCAATAGTTTTCTCATCCTGGGATGCAGTTACCATGTCCTGGAAATAGAAGTCAGCATGCACATTATAGGTACAGACAGGGGTGTATAGTCTGGTTACCAGAATATTTGTCCAGGTTTAACTTTTTTTCCTCTCTTCTTCTTTTTACTTTTATGCATGTTAAACTAGGTGTCACCTATGGCTGATTCAAGGAGCTCGAACATTCAACATTAAACCAAAATGGCATAATGAAACATCAGATAATATTACCTAGCATAACATTACTTAAACAGTTAGTATAAATAGAAACTGGCATCATGGCCCTAGCCGCCCCACCCTCAAAATAAATGCTGGCAAAACACAAGCAAAACTCAGGTAGATTCCAGTTGACATGCATTTGACTTTGTGATATATATCCCGGCAGAAAAACAATTATGCAACATGTTCCTACAGTTTAAAAATGTGATATAGCATAGCGTAAGAAAACACAATATATCCTACCAAACCTAATTTAGAGTAGCATATCAGCACAGGGCAAAGGACAGACAATATAGCATAGTGCGGACACATAGCAATAACATGCCACTACTAAATATCTCAAACAAATAATAATCCATTGTAGCACAGACAGAACTTCAAAGATATTGGAGTGGCACATAGCCTGTGTAGGGAAGGCAATGGTATCACAAGTATGACACTGACACAATGGATACAATTTGTAAAACCTTCTTTGCAAATGTTGCGGTCGGAGAAACTCCTATTTTGCCCTATAAGTAACATGGGTGTAGTCTCGACCATCAAACAATAAACAAAACAGTCCTTGTAGAGTCTGTCAAATAAAAATGGTCTATGCTAACAAAACCTAATGCTTGCCCTATCTCTTGTACAAACATTGTAAAAAGGAGAAATGTATGAAAAGGAAAAATCAGTGTTCAAAAAAGATAGTTGAACCAGCTCTCCTCATCGCATTAAACCTCACATAGTAAGGCTGTCCTTGTAGGCAGGATGAGACACTCTGGCTCGGTTTCTAAAATTATTAGCAATTCCAAACCGTGGATTGAGGCTCACCTGGCCTTCCTCGTTAAAGTCTCTTTCTTGACTTTCAAAATTGTATTCAAAAGTAAAGTTTTCAAAGGTCGACCTCTGCCGTGTTTGGTCCTTATATCACACAGCTCACGTAGGTCCCCCTCTTCCGGGCTCAGACCGTACAGCACACAGTTCACATAGGTCACCCTCTGCTGTGCTCAGACCTCTCACATCACAGTTCAACACAAACTTGCAAGGGCTCCCTTCCACAAGCTGATTGTACTTTGGGGGTCCCTCAATTGGGCTCGAACCTCTTTAGGACTTTCGAATGTGCGCGGCTCTCTTTACAGAACACTGCTGGACCACTTAGACTCAGAGTTCACGTTTGCTCTCGCTTAATTCAGTTTTGTTTTGTGTTTGCTTTCTAACTTCAAACAATGTACCTTTCACCAAGAACTTCGAATAGTCTACTTCCTTTTGCCTGACCACTCCCTTACTAGTATTGCTTATCTCACAGCTGCCTTTTACTTCAACGTTTATTCACAGGTCTGCTTTTCTACACGTCTCATCCACATGCATTCAGCCTTCACTTGTGATATAATGTTGCTACTTCATATGCTTTAACACACACTGGTCTCTCAGGTTGCTTGCTAACTTACTGGCTGTGTGTGCTTCTTTCTTGTTTTGCTATTTCTAATTCACGAATCAAGGTTAGTACCACAGGCTTGGCCTTCCCTCCTCAACTCTGCCGGTAACCCTGCAGGGCCACTGGCATCCTTGAATGACAATGCAATCTTCACTTGTGGGCTGTGGCCTTCTCCATGTGTCTTTTGTGTGTCTTTTGGAGGCAACTACCGCCAATAGGGAACCTCAGTTTTTTTGACCCGCTGCTCTCGTTCCTTGGACCGCTGCTCTGCTCCAGTAGGTGTGCCTTCATCACAGAAGTTCTGCTTGTACTCATGTTCCGCTTTGCTCAGAGTCTTTCTTTAGGTGCTGCCTATTATTCATGTGAGGAAAGTTAACTGGTATCAGGTGTATGCACTTAGTGTAAAGCTCCTGAATTCTCCCTTGCCCAATTAACGGGACATGATATAATATGATATGATATGGCATTTGTAACGTGCCTATACACAAGTGTTTCAAGGCGCAGCAAGGCAAGGAAGGGGGAACGGAGGGAGGATAGCGACAATGATCTTACTAGTCCAAGTGACGTTGAGAGTGTGCAAGTGCAGGGGAGGGGAGAAGGGAAAAGTGCCAGGAGAAAGAAGAGGGGCAGTGCTGTACGTGGGATAAAAACAATAACAAGAAATGCAGCCAACAGGTGGCAGGTGCAAGGGTAAGTGCAGAGAGCAGGTGTCCAAAAGTGCAGGTAGGCGGACTGTAGGATTACAGATACAGACCCAAGTGCAAGGGTTGCTGGGAGGCAGTGTGTGTGTGCACTGGGCAGGCAGGGACCTGGGCCCGCAATCAGAGGGTAGCCTGGTGACCAGTGCAGTATCAGACAGGAAATCAGCAGGGGAGAGGAAGAGAGAAGGCAGAAGCAAAGAGGAATGTCTTGAGGTGCTTCCGGAATTGGTGATGGTTCTCCTCGAATTTCAGAGAGCAGGGAGGCTGTTCCAGAGGAAGGACCCAGCCAAAGAAAGAGATCTACCACCAACTCGTTGCTTGGAGAAGCGAATGACCCTGAGGGAGTTGGAGGTGGAGGACCGAAGAGCTTGAGTAGGAAGGTATTTACAAAGAGAGAGTTGGAGATATTGAGGCCCCAGGCCCCAGAAGGCCTTGTGGACAATGCAGAGGGTCTTGAACTTAAGCTTTGCAGTGCTGGGAGCCAATGCAGAGATTTCAGTGCTGGAGAGATACGATCCCTGGGCTTGAGGCCAAGGACAAGTATTGCAGTCCTGTTCTGGGTGAGTTGCAGATGGTGGAGAGAAGAAGCAGGCAGATTGAGCAAGAGGCTGTTGCAGGAGTCCAGCCTAGATAGAACCAGACCAGGAGCTTTTGGGGGAAGGAGAGTAAAGCAAGATTACATCTGAGGAGGTGGAGTTGGTAGTTTGACTTCTTAGAGACATCAGAGGTGTGAGGAGAAAAGGAGATGGTGGAGTTAAAGTTTGTAACGCTCACCTGACTCCCACAGAGGCGCTGGCCTGGTTCGCGCTGCTGTGACCTCTTCTAAGGTGATGCGCAGGGTTCGGAAGACGAACTGGACCGGGCCCCCACATCTGGCTTGTCTGGCTCGCAGAAGTATCCTTCTGTAGGCGAAAATAGGGGATTAACTGTCTGCGGGGTAATGCAATCGGCCTCCCACTTTCCCCTCTCACCCTCCTCGAAACCCTTCTGTGATTCCCCGTAGCGTCTCACCTTAGGGTCTGGAAGGAAGAACTCTCCATCCTGCTTCTGATGCAGGGGCGCGTTGGTATCCAGTTACTTCACTGGATTTTCGGATTGGTGAGAACCAAACTTGCTTGGCTTCCAGGTAAATTTTTTGATAAGAGGTTCCCCTTGTGTCCATGCATTAATGTACTAATGCTAGTGTCTTTTTCTCCATAGGGGCCGGGGTACGGAATGCTGGGGAACAG
Source organism: Ambystoma mexicanum (assembly GCF_040938575.1). Classification (NCBI taxonomy): domain Eukaryota; kingdom Metazoa; phylum Chordata; class Amphibia; order Caudata; family Ambystomatidae; genus Ambystoma; species Ambystoma mexicanum. The sequence continues at coordinate 757,005,684 of NC_090936.1, forward strand.
GCACCGACCCGAGATGAGAGGTGAAATCCTTGTAGAAATCAGGTAAGTCTTTAATGAGCGTTTTTTTGGTAATGTCTTTTCATTCGCTCATTAACGCTGATATCTTTTTTTCCCCTTAGGGGCCGGGGTCTGGAAATGCCAGGATGCGGCGCGGACCCGAAATGAAGAGGGAATGAATCAACAGGTAAGTCTTAACATGGAGATTTAGCTTTCCTTATTCCCTTCTCTATCTCACCTTTTATTCTTGCCTTTTTCTCCCTAGGCACTGGGGCGTGACTGCGAATCTGGATGATCGCTGCTGAACATGGAGGCGCCCTGTAAAGGTGAGTGGAATGCGGCGCTGCAGCGATCGACGCGATGAGCTTTTAAATAAAAGTCTTCCTTTTCAGGATTGTCGGCGAGATGTCTCCGGGATGCGGATTTAGCAGGTAAGGACATTTCCTTCTTCTGTTCTCTTCTTCTCTTCCTTTGCAGGTGATCCAGGATGCTGGCAGGCGTGGCAGAAGTCAGGATGCAGGAGCAGACACGTGAGCGTCCAGCTGCTAGATGCAGAACAACGCGAAGCACGTGTGGCTGTTCAGGTGGGGTTTAAATAGCCTTGGAAGAAGTTCCAGTTATGTATCCTTCCTCCAATCAGGTATGTATCCTTTCCCGACCACGCCCGGATGGTAAATTAGTTCCACAGGTAAAGTAGTTCCTTTCAGGCCTCAAGGAGGCCGGGATCCTGCAGCATGGTCTGCATCAGGTAAGTGCACCCAAGCACTCCCATAATGAGCCTGGCGCCTATGGCGCCAGGACTGATGTCTTTTATGAGCCTGGCACCATAGGCGCCAGGACACTGTCCAAAGGGCCCCTATATGGGGTTGCTGGGTCTTTCCTTGGGGACTGGATGTCCGCTTTCGGGGACGCAGGGCTTGAACCGGCTCCCCGGGAGCGGGCATCATGACAAAGATGACCCTGAGTTTCTGAGGCTCACAGGTGGGAGCAGGAAGAAGGCCAAGGGAGGCGGGCCAGAGAGTGACAGGAAAAGAGAGTGCAAGTGTGCCGATGAGAATCTCTGTCTTACTGGCATTAAGGAAGAGATCGTTGGCGGTCACAAGTCCAGCATAATGTGAGAGAGTTAGTCTGGTTACTCGCGGTCACCCTCTTCCTTTGCCCAGTGTTTGTGTAAAAAGGGGGGGTCGGAACTTCAGAAAATCCTACAAAATAGGATGGGGTAGATGAAAAAAAGGGGGGAATACAGCATCTCACCATCGGCTGTCTCACCCCTACTACCCAAAGACCCCTCACACAGGTGATCCTCCCGCACTGGTCCACCCCCAGGGTCTGGATCCAAAGGCGATGGCCGTGCCATGGCCACCTGAGAGAGAGAGATCCCCGGGGACTAGTGGGTGAGACACCCTCTGGTTTCTCACACCTGCTCCAGACTGAACTGCTCCCAAATGTCCTACAATGAACCCAGGAAAAACTACTCTTTACTTTGAAAGGTGATATTTTATTTTTTTATTTAAGAGGTGTTATCTCTCCTGGCCAAATGAAGAAATGTTTGAGGACTTTTTGGCATGTGAGTATGGCTCATTCTTTGACATACCTGGTAACTTTCATATTTTCTTTTCGTATTTCTTATTTATTTATTTTGGGTAGTATATATCACACGTATGCTGACTTTCATTAGCTTTAGTGCTTTGGTGATTTGAGGCTTTGAAACATGTTTCAAATCCAAGGAAAGAAAACAAATAAATGAATAAAACTGTGTCAAATAAATAGGCTATACTGCACCACGGGAATGTGCTTGGGTCCCAGTGCTCTGAAAGGTGCCCTTAAAGCATTCACTTTAGGGACCTGCTACTTGGTTGACCTTGAGGACCCTTTCATGTCGTAAAATGGAATGAGATGCAATGCAATGTAGTGAAATGTGATATTTTATGATAAACATATACAGTGCAAACATTATCATGTTAATAAGCTTTTATACTGCACCAACTCCCCACCTAAGTGATCGCATGTTGTCTAGGCGTGTCTCTGGAGAGGCATGATATGGTATGATATGATATGGCATTTGTAACGCGCCTATACACAAGTGTTTCAAGGCGCGACGAGGCAGGGAGGGGGGAAACAAGGGGAAGACAGACAACGATCCTACTAGGCCAGGTGTCATTCAGATCGCGCAAGTGCAGGGGTAGGGGGAAGGGAAAAGTGCAAGGGGAAGGGGAGGGGGGAAGTGCAGTACAAGTAAGTAGAATAAAATAAATAAATAAATAGGGCCAGCTGGTGGCAAGTGCAAAGTAAGTGCAGACAAGTGCTGGGAAAGGGAGGCTGTAGGGATACAGAGACAGTCCCGCAGTGCAGAGGTTGCCAGGGAGGCAGTGCAAGTGGAGAGTGGCTGGGCCCAGGACCGAGGTCGGTGAGAGTGGCCCAGTTGCAGATTCAGTGAAGTTTCAGTGAAGGATTTAGCAGGGGAGCGGGAGAGAGAAAGCAGAGGCAAAGAGGAAGGTTTTGAGGTGCTTCCAGAACCGGAGATGGTTCTCCTCAAGTTTCAGGGAGGCAGGAAGGCTGTTCCAGAGGGAGGCCCCTGCCGCGGAGAGAGATCCACCCCCAGCTCTTTGCTTCGAGAAGTGGCTAACCCTGAGGGAGTTGGAGACGGATGAGCGAAGGGCTCGGGAAGGAAGATATTTAGGAAGAGAGAGTTGAAGGTATTTAGGCCCCAGGCCCCAGAAGGCCTTCTGGACAATGCAGAGGGTTTTGAACTTAATCCTCACAGCCACTGGGAGCCAGTGTAGAGATTTCAGTCCTGGAGAGATACGGTCCCTGGGCTTGAGGCCAAGGACAAGTCTCGCAGTTCTGTTCTGGATGAGTTGCAGAGGGCGGAGAGTGGAAGCAGACAGATTAAGATAGGGGCTGTTACAGTAGTCCAGCTTCGAGAGAACCAGTGCTCGGGAGACAGTGAGCTTCTGGGGGAAGGAGAGGAAGGGAAGAATACCTCTGAGGAGGTGCAGCTGGTAGTGTGACTTCTTAGATACGTCAGATATATGAGGAGAGAAGGAGAGTGTGGAGTCGAAGATGACCCTGAGGTTTTTAGCCTTGCAGGTAGGAGCAGGAAGAGGGCCAAGAGAGGCTGGCCAGAGAGCTGCAGGGAAGGTGGGAGTGGGTGTGCCGATGAGTAGAATCTCAGTCTTACTGGCATTAAGGCAGAGGTCATTGGTGGCACACCATTCCTGGATAGCAGACAGACAGTCAGAGATGAGGGAAGGAGAGGAGGAGGCCGAGGATAGCCTGAAAATGAGCTGGGTATCGTCCGCATAGCACTGAAAGTTGGGGCAGAGAGCGGCGATGCGGTGGGCAAGGAGTGCCAGATACTGGTTGAACAGCCAGGGAGAGAGATTAGATCCCTGGGGGACACCACAGGTGGAGAAAAAGATGTCAGAGAGGAAGGACCCCAGTTGGACCTGGGAGGGTCGATTGGAAAGGAAAGAGGTCAGCCATGCCAGAGCCTGACCAGTGATACCCAGGTTATCACGGAGACGGTTGAGCAGGATGGCATGGTTGACAGTGTCAAAGGTAGAAGAGAGATGGAGCAAAATGAAAACACACAGAGTGTTGGAGTCGAGGTTCAAGAGCAGGTTCTCACGGATGTTCAGGAGAGCAGTTTCTGTGCTTCTGGCAGATCTGAAGCCAGATTGATGGTCGTGGAGACTACCAACAGATTCAGCATAGAGGTTAAGCTGGGAGATGGCCAGTTTCTCCAGGAGCTTGCCCAGGAAGGGAGTGATGGAGATTGGGCGTTAGTTAGCCGGGCAGGAGGGGTCGGAAGAGGGTTTCTTAAGAAGAGGGTGCACAAGGAAGTGCTTGAGGGGGGATGGGAAGACTCCAGAGGCGAAGGAGTGGTTGCAAAAGTCAGCCAGAGCAGGAGCCAGGGAGTCAATGTGGTCCTTGATAGTTTTGGAGGAACAGGGGTGAACCTGTTTAGACGAGACTTTCATAGATCGGACTTGTCTGGAAACCTCGTCAGCAGAAAAAAGGGGAAAGGCAGAGAAGGAGGGAGGAGGGGTGGCTGCAGAAGGGGCAGAGGAAGAGCCGGGGAGAGAGGGAGGGAGGTGAGAGGTGATAGGAGGAGAGTGAGGACAGGATGTCCTGAGTTTTAGAGATGAAGTGAGAGGCCAGTGCAGTGCAGAGGGCCTGGGAGGGGACAGGAGAGGTAGAGACTGCAGCAGGGTTGGCAAGCTCCTTGCAGATTTTAAAGAGTTTGGCCGAATTGTTAGATGCTGCAGAGATTGGTGAGAGCGGAGAGACGGTATTGCCTTTGGAGCAGGCGGCAGCCCAGTTTGTCAGAGGATGAACACGAAGCACGCCATTTCCTCTCAGCCACCCTGCACTTGCGTTTTAGGGTGACGAGATCCGAGTCATACCAGGAGTTACATTTGGCTTTGGGCTTCAGGCGGATTCTCATGACTGGGGCAAGGACATCAAGAGTGTCAGATATAGCAGAGTAGAGCATAGAGAGGGCTGTGTCAGGATGGGAGTCAGCCGAAGGGGGAGGGTGGGGTGAGAAGATGGCAGCGAAAGCCTCAACTGACACGCGCTTCATGGGTCGGATGACCGAGAAGGTGGGTGGCAGTGATGAAGGTGGCTTTGCCTTTGGGGTAGGGAGGGTGAGGTGGGAGGATAGGAGAAAGTGATCACTCCAGGAGAGAGGAGTGGAGAGAGGGACGGAGAGGGGAAGGTCAGAAGAGATCAGAGCATCAAGAGTGTGCCCTGCGGAATGAGTAGGCCCAGAAGGGACAATAGAGAGTGAGAGAGAGTCGCATAGGTCACGAAAGAGTCCAGTGGTGGGACAGGAGGCATCCAGGTGGATGTTGAAGTCACCAAGAAAGAGGAGTTGAGTGGTTGAGGACAGGAGTGAGGAGGAGAGGTCAGCCCACTCAGAGAGGAAGGAGGAAATTTGACCAGGTGGCCGATAGATAGTAGCCACGGTAAGGGAATGGCTAGGAGAGAGAGAGAGTCGGCAGACAAGACATTCAAAAGAGGAGTAGGTCTGCGTAAGAGTGACAGTGGCAGGAATCCACTCAGGGAAGATAAGGGCAATGCCCCCCCTGCACGGTTGGGCCTGGGCACGGAGAGAATCTTGTAACCGTCAGGTAGGAGTGTGCCAAAGGTGGTGACAGAGCTGGCCGTGAACCATGTCTCAGTGAGACCGAGGACGTCAAGGTCCAGTTCCTCAAGAAGGCGACAGATATCAGAGGAATGCTTGATGGCAGAGCGAGAGTTATGAGTGGCAATGTGGAGAAGGTTGCCATCCTTGAAGGACTTCCGGGTAGGGGTACAGATCAGAGGTACGCCCTGCGGAGGTGTAGAAGAAGGGGGTGAAGAAGGAGCACGGGAGGGGGCAGGGAGGGAGGGTAGAGGCAAGGTAGCCGAGGGCAGAGGAGGGGGGACAGCAGGAGAGGAAAGGAAGTTGATGAGGCGTGGGAAGCGTCTATCAAAGAGGTGAAGGTTGGTCTGAGGGCCTTGGACCAGGACGGTCCCATTAGCATAGACATTAATGATGGCTTTAGAGGAGTGGAAGGAGGGCAAGAGGACATCCCAATGGGTGCCACCATTAATGGGAGAAGAGGAGAAAGGAGAGAGCACAGAGACCATATGAAGGGTCCATAGGTCAGGCGAAGACACGAAAAAGAGGATGTCAGTGAGAGTTTCCTTGGAGCAGGCACTAGTGTAGGTGTCAGCGATAGGGAGGCCTGGGTTGGAGACCAGGATGTCCTTTTTAAACTTTTTCCTACCAGATTTAGTGAGGAGAGCAGCATAGTCAATAGAGAAGCAGTTAGAGAAGATAGGCGAGATAGAGAGCACCATGGAGTAGGAGGGAGTGAGGGGGGAAGACAGACGATACGAGAGCACGCAGACAGGAAGTGAGCGGCAAGCCCAAGTTTACCACATTTCAGAAAAACAACATTAAATGCGTGTTAGGTACACAGTGGAGAGGCCACCTAAGTTTGAGAATCCTGCGAGGGGAGAAAAACCCTAGTTTACCACATTTCAGAAAAACAACAGTAAATGCATGTTAGGTCCACAGCGGAGAGGCCCTAAGTTTGAGAATCCTGCGAGGGGAGGAAAAAAAAACCCTAGTTTACCACAACTGTGGAACACAGTGAGGTGAAGACGCCATGCAAAAGAAGTGACCAGGTGTAGGTGGGGTGGGCCGGGAGAAGGTGGAGAAAGCAAGTGAAACTGGCGCTAAGCGTCCCCTGCGGACACCTGCAGACACAGTGGGAGCCGCAGCTGTAGGAGCCGCCCTTTGCCTGAGGGGCCCTTAGCCAAAGGGGCTGCAGGGCAGTGGGGCTGCCCAAGAGGGTCAGAAGATAAGCGGGGGGGCGGACAGGGAGGCGGGCTGGAGGAGGGCACCAGGAAGAGGCTGCAAGGGGAGGGGGGAGGGAGAACACACCAACCACGCGCTCGGAGCGCAACAAGTTACAGAACAAAAAAGAAACAAGATTTTCTCACTTTTGGGCACATATGAACCGGCAGGAATTCAATCCTGCAACTGGGCTGCCCGGCAAGCTGCTCTCACCCCAGGAACTGCGCAAAGAGGCGAGCGGGGGAGAGCCGCCGTCGGGTAGTCCAGAGGGACTACGAGAAGGAGCCAATCAGAGGGGAGGGGGGCGGGCAGGGAGGCGGGCTGGAGGAGGGCAGCAAGGAAGAGGCTGCAAGGGGAGGGGGGAGGGAGAACACACCAACCACGCGCTCAGAGCGCAACAAGTTACAGAACAAAAACAAACAAGATTTTCTCACTTTTGGGCCCAGATGGACCAGCAGGAATTCAATCCTGCAGCTGGGCTGCCTGGCGAGCTGCTCTCACCCCAGGAACTGCGCAAAGAGGCGAGCGGGGGAGAGCAGCCGTCGGGTAGTCCAGAGGGACTACGAGAAGGAGCCAATCAGAGGGGGGGTGGGCAGGGAGGCGGGCTGGAGGAGGGCACCAGGAAGAGGCGGCAAGGGGACGGGAGAGGGGGAACACACCAACCACGTGCTCGGAGCGCAACAAGTTACGGAACAAAAAGAAACAAGATTTTCTCACTTTTGGGCCCAGATGGACCGGCAGGAATAAAATCCTGCAGCTGGGCTGCCCGGCGAGCTGCTCTCACCCCAGGAACTGCGCAAAGAGGAGGGTGGGTGAGAGCAGCCGTCGGGTAGTCCAGAGGGACTACGAGAAGGAGCCAATCAGAGGGGGGGGCGGGCAGGGAGGCGGGCTGGAGGAGGGCACCAGGAAGAGGCTGCAAGGGGAGGGGGGAGGGAGAACACACCAACGACGCGCTCGGAGCGCAATAAGTTACAGAACAAAAAGAAACAAGATTTTCTCACTTTTGGGCCCAGATGGACCGGCAGGAATAAAATCCTGCAGCTGGGCTGCCCGGCGAGCTGCTCTCACCCCAGGAACTGCGCAAAGAGGAGGGTGGGTGAGAGCAGCCGTCGGGTAGTCCAGAGGGACTACGAGAAGGAGCCAATCAGAGGGGGGGGCGGGCAGGGAGGCGGGCTGGAGGAGGGCACCAGGAAGAGGCTGCAAGGGGAGGGGGGAGGGAGAACACACCAACCACGTGCTCGGAGCGCAACAAGTTACAGAACAAAAAGAAACAAGATTTTCTCACTTTTGGGCCCAGATGGACCGGCAGGAATTCAATCCTGCAGCTGGGCTGCCCGGCGAGCTGCTCTTACCCCAGGAACTGCGCAAAAGGCATACTCCTCCCTCTCCAAGGGTATCCAGACCTTAGTCTGCTGGAAGAGTGACCCAATGTAGACAGGCTTGTGCTCACAGCTGAAGAATGCAGAACAAATCATGTGTATTCCAAGGCCTGGAGTAATAAAGAAAATGATCATGTATGAAAAAAGAAAATCACTAGGTAGTGTCCCTGCTCATGTCTGAACTTATCCCAGGGCACACGACTAGTCCAATTACAAAATGATCATTACTGTTTCTAGGCATAGGAATTTAGCTTTGATTACCTATAATCAAGAAGGAGCACACATAATCCCTTATTGGAAACATTTTACCAGTAGTTTATTATAAACAACGGTGAAACTTAAAGATATGCTCAGAAAACTGATGAATGAAGTACCACAATTAATTTGCCTCTATAAAGAAATAAAACAAAGCTGGCTGAGGCTCAAAGATCTCTTCCCTTAGTGGACTATCAGCAATAACAGCTAAACAAATAAGATATATAAATGTCATATACATTTATTATATATCTTAAATATAACATATATATACAGTTTAATATAACATTTGTATATGAAAATAATATGCATTTGTATATAAAATTCAATATAATTTTTTATCGATTTTATGACCACCCAAACAATTTTACTCAACCCCAAAATGTTGGACATCATTTTTATATAAAATGTATATACATGTTATATTTGCTGGATATAAAATCTATTTATAGTAGAGATGATGTCATGACATTCCAGACGTTTGAGATGAGTTTGCCACATCCCCTAGTAACATCAAACTGTAATATACATTGTATATAGAGTATAAATAGATTCTGGCATGTCACCGCCAGACCTTTTGATGATGGCCAAAAGAACCTTATTTGAATTACCTTTATAGGCAAAGTGTGTTTCCCCAGTGTCAATACAAAAGACCAAGATGATTGATTTGGGCAATGCCTGTTTCTTTTAAATGAACCCAATGCATAGCCTTGAGGGAAAGGGAGGTCGTAGAGCTACTGACCTGTTTTATGATAGATTGATGATTCTACACCAGTCCTGTCATGATTCCTGCCCCTCATGTCCCCAGCCCTCCAAGACGTCAGGCTGGAGCCAGGCCACGATCACCTACATGGCCCTCAAGGGCCTCTCCATCCCTCCAAAGACCCACTTGGAGTCAGACTTGGCGCTTGTGGCACCAGACTCACTCACTCCCATAGGATAACATTGGGGATTGGACTTATAGTGCATTGATGGGGACAAGATGGATGCCCCCACATATTTCGGTCCCAGAACTGCATGTGCAGTCTAGTCTTTTGGGTGTGGTTCAGCCCAGAGACACCTGGAATACCCAGAGACTATGTAAGCCACGCCCAGGCTGAGAAACATGCTTGGTGTTTTCTGCACCTGCAGCGTGACACTCACCGTGTTCGGATCGTTGTCCAGTAGGCCTGCATCTTTCTTCTGCGCTCAGCTCCTACAAGAACAAGAACACCGTTAGGAACAGCCTTACCTTGCGGTGCTCCTGTCCATCATTCATCACTCCTTCTGTTCTGTGGGCATCTTTGGCTGTGTCTTTCCCATCCCGGCACTCCGCTTCCTAAGGAAAAGGGAAAAGAACAGGAAAAAGGCATTAGTAAGCATTCAGCAAATCTTTGCTTATTTTTAAAGACTGTACGAGCTTCAAATGCTTACCTGAATCCCAGTCGCTCTGGGGGAACTCTGTCTCCGGAACTTCTCATCCATCTGCAAGAGGGAAAAGACACTCCAGGTTAGCATGGAAACATCTAGAGGTGCCGCATACCGCGCTTACTCACCGCATATCTTCTTCATAACCGGCATCCACGCTGAAAACATCGCGGCACCTAAAAGACACAGAAAACGAACTCAGTTCTATACAAATACGAAAGGGTGGCATTGCGTACCACGCTCTCACTCACCTCCAGTGCTACTCAATTCAGCAGCACGTCGCCATCCCTGGACGGCGGCCATCATCTAAGGATGGAAAGGAACCAAGTTAGAGAACTGTTCAAAAGACTCATTATACTTACCTGTCAGACTCTTGCCAGTGAAGTAACTAGGCAGCAACGAGCCCGCATCAATCAACGCGCCCCTCCGCTGAAAGCAGGACAGAGAGCACACTTTCCAAGAAAACAAGGTGAGCGGTGGATCAAAGGGAAGGGTTGGACCTTGGGGAAGAAGGGGTTCAAGCACACAGAGACAATAGGGAGTTAAACTCTACCAATCCTGTGTTTCAGGCCCAGTCTCCAGCCGAGTAGACTCCAGGGAAAGGTTCAAGGTTGTAAGAGGTCAAATGTATGTACATGGAGGTATGATATGATATGATGTGGCATTTAGGCCTGGAATATATTGCTAAGTGTTTCAATGAACCACAATTCCAAATGCAAACCCTACTGTGTTAAAAAACAATGTCTTTTGCATATTTCTGTGCAGCCTTTAACTACAGACATTGGGAAGAGACATTGAATTCTTTTTTTGTATTGTGCATTTAGCTCTTTCAGAACAAATGACTGTTGAGCAGTGAACTGCATCATGCTAAACCTGAATAATTTACATTATGAAATTGAAACATGTGCAGCGTTGTGATCTTTCTATACTTGTGCAGCAAGTGCACATTTTGTATGGGTGGTTCAAATTTAGAAAAAAATGAAAATACCCTTGAAAATTCCACACAGCAAATTCACAGGATTTGATCCGCCCCATAAATCTACCAACACAGATCTTTCTTTGGCGACTTCCTCTTGTCAGTATCATGGTGCTATGATCTTGAAATGTTGTATCCATAGCAACAAAATGGTCATCCTAAAATGTTTCCCAATGATGTGAAGGTGGATGCAGAAGGGCAGGTAAACAGTTTGGCATTGACTAGGTGTTTCTGTTTACAAAAGAGGGGCTGTTGATGGCTGCGTTTCAGTGTTGAGCAAACATCAATTGGCCGGCTGGGTGCATTTGTTAAATAGTCGGGAGGATGGACAGCCCTCGCATTGTTTCTCATTAAAGGTACCCACTCCACTCTTCACAGCTATGTATTGTAAATGTGTTTTCTATGATGCATCTCCTACATCTGCATGCCTTCAACAGTGTGTCCAGCTTTGTTTTCCACTACAATCTTGCAGTAACTGAGTCACACACGAGCGAGTGAAGTTTCAATGCTCTCATGACACAAGCATAGCACATACCTCTGCATTTGACAGGCAAACCACCTTTGTTAAAAACCATCGCTCAATGCCTGTACCACACCGGTTGTCACCATGGAAAGGCAGACAATGCTTTTTTTTATTCTCATCCACTCACATTTTAGAATTTACTGAGACTTAGATGCATATGTATGTTTAAAACATGTGTGTTGGATTTAGTTTCATGGTCCTGTTCCATTTCCTGTGGACGGCTGCACTTAGAAGTTTAATTGTTGGGGACATCAAATCACAACTTGCATTTTCCCTGTGTCTCTAAATGTGTCAATAACTGTTGCCTGAGATACTGTATAATGCAAATATTGTTTCTTTGAAAGAAGGTTTTCGGAATAAAATAGGTATTATATCATGATTTTCTGGTTGGTAGATTAAACCGATGATTAAAACTGCAGACATACATATATGATGTTTATGCATTAAGTGGTGTGACAGAATGTTTTAATCAACATACTCTAGTAAATTACATGAACACATTTTAGGTAACATCTAAACTGACGCACACCGAGTTCCATACCATTGTAGAAGAGCAAAGCTGTGCTATGCCGTCCATGCTTTTTCATGCCTTGTATTTGTATGCCTCCGATAGGTTCAAATGAATCGTGTGCACGTCAAGCGTCCAATGCCTCTTATGCCTTCCACGCATTTATGCCTTTCATCCGTTTTAATGCCTGACATGTATTGTCTGTGCCTCCCATGATTTTTCATATCTATCTTGTATCCCGTGCCTTCTATGCCTCCCAAGCTTTCCTATACCTTGTATGCCTTCCATGTCTCCTTAGGCCTTGCATTCCATGTATTTTCCCCACATGTCATGCCTTGCAATGCGTTCCTGGCTTTGTTCTTCCTTTCCCTAACCTGCTATGCCTTTATGCTGTTTGGACACCTTCAATACCCTTTTAGTCTCACATGGTTCTTTATTCCTTTAATGACTTTTTATTCTTTGCATGCCTCCTATACCTCTTGCCTGTATGCTTGTATGCCTTTCATTCATTTGTGTAAGCTGCACGCCCGTTTAGTCTTTCATACTGCCATCTGTACCCTTTAATTCATTTCATGACTTTTAAAGTTTTACATTAATCTGTCTGCCTTCTGTGCCTTGAATGCCTTGCACACATTTCATGCCTGTTTTGTCCTATACACCATGATGCCTATGTCTTGATTATACAAAGACAGACTTTGATCTTCCAGAAACCGACACTGGTTAGAGTTTTATGAGGAGCACGCTCTCTACAGAATAATACAAAACAGTAACATGGCCATGGCATCATATTCTCATATTGATACTGCATTTCACATTAATTGCATATTCATTGGCCTATGTCTGCATGATGGTTTTAACATACGACTGCTCTTGTACTGTGCTTTTTTGACCTTTATAAGTGACATGACTGTGGTAATTCAAATTTCAGACCATAAGGGATCACAATCTCAAGAAATGATTGCACACAAAGCTGACTCAAAACGTTCGTCAAAGCAATTGAAAATCTGGTTGCTTCTGCAGCTTTGGCTTTCAGGTCTGTCAGTTTCACAGCCACCTTCTCAACGGATGCCCATCATGCTTCATTCATTTAAACGTTGCTCTCCACTGTAGAACCCGTGTATGTAAGTGTCGTGAAATTGAATCTAATTGTATAGATACTCGTTCGTCTTATTTTCTATGCTGTTGGTAATAATTTACTTTTGACACATGCATCTTATCCAGAACAGGTTTTGCAGCACGTTTTTACTAATTTCGCAAACATAGGTGGAAGAGCAGGAACTGGTTTGGATTTATGCTTGCCACCAATTGGTAAACCAACTTCTTCAAAATATTGCATAACAATCACTGCTCACAAGGAACCTCTTGTAGCAGAGATAGATATCAGTTGGTTGAAGTAGCAAATATTGATATTGCGAGATGTGGCAATCGGAGTTGCAGGGATCAACTGCTAAATGGCTGATTTGTTGGAGAACAGACCTGGTTACAAGATAGCTGTTTCCTGGGTCCTTTACTTTAACATATTCACTGATGGAAAAGTCTAGCTTTTCTCTTCTTGGAGTGAATACTAGGGTTGGTTGCATGCAGAGGAGAATGTTCTCACAACTGAGAGCACTGCGGAAGCTCACCTATGTGTACCAGAATGTACAGGAGTAGGTGGGCAAATCTCGTTTGTAACGGCGCTGGATTTGTTCACATCCTTGGGTGTGGATTAGTTTGGAAGAAGGTGAATACATCATATAGTTGTTGCCATTTTTTGTTTTTAATTGTGTGCGTGAGTGCTAATGGTTATCTTGGCACGTATAGTGCAGGTCACATGTGAAAAAAACAACTTGTGTTTCAACCAAAGTCTTTATCAAGGCAGGGTAAACAGATAGTGGAGGTCCTTGAATAAGGAAACTGGAAGGCCATGGGCTGAGTAGGATGGCTGGTCATTAATTGGTGAGGCTGAATAGCCACTGGTAAGCCAGAGGCTTAATGGTGTGGGAAGCACGATGGCAACAATCTTGCGATGTACCAGCATGTGTTGGTCACTACAAACACAGTGAGACTTTACTGGGCAATGTGGATCTTCGTAGTGTAAGAGAGAATTATATTACAGCTTCAGGAAATTGCCTGGTATTTTAGCATCCTGGCAAATTAAATCTAGTATCTTTGAACAAGGAGCTTGTCATTATGTTTTCTGCCAAAACAGGGATAGCCCCAATCCCCGAGCATTGGCCAGTATACCCAAGAAGATCAACCGGTTACAAGGATTTATTGGGAAAGGTCACAGCTTATTTTGTGTGATCAACTGCTTGTGAATATAGAAAGTGAATTAGACTCAAACTGAAGATCTATTTCATGAAGAGTAAATACATATACATGTTACTGAATATCCTAAATATGATCGGAAACTATGAACTCTCCTCCTGGGGTCATTAATCTTCTGCTCATTCACAGTAGACAGTGAAGCAGCATGATTTCCATTGGATCAGCCAAGTTTGACATAACACCATGCTATTTTTCCTAGTCCTTACTTATTTTGCTCAAATTCTGTAATGGACAGTGTTCTGACAGGTACTTTTCTGGGCAAACAGCTGACATTTTGTGAGTAGAGCAGTTTCCTCCACTTCAACAGGTTGGCGAGGGATTCTCACCTTTATTAAGTATGCGGATGGCCTCTGCCTTGTGAATCCCTCTTCTTGACCCCTTTGAACATTTTCTTTTTTACAAGTGTGATACAGGGTGTTGTGTCTATGGCCCCACACATTGTGTAGGGGTGAAACACATGCATGCATATGCATTAGAATGATAAATGATGACAAAGTCAGGCTTATTTTAAATGGGGTGGGGTTAAATTGGGGTGTTAAAGTCAGGCGTAATGCTTTAGTTTAACACCCATCTACCTCTTCCAGCAGTGATGAGGTGGAAGAAGGACAAGGAGCGATGATAATATCTCCACAAGCAATCTTCTTCCATCTCATAAGTGTATTTCTTTGTACATATGTATGTAATATTCATGCAGACTTACAACAAATGGATTCCTATGGGACCAGCCTAATTTTTGCAACTAGTCAAGACCAATCAGATTCCATAGTTATTCATTGTAAATGCGACCTGCAAAGTGAATTTTCAGGAAGCGTTTACATTTCTCCTAGGCGGAGTGGAAGAATAAACAAGCATTGGCAATGTCAACAGTTTGGGCTTTTGTGTAGGAATGGCAAAGGCATTTGCCAGGCACAGCCATAGTGGTATTACATGGCCATTGATGGTAGCAGGTGAAAAAAGGTGCAAGTACCTGAGCATCTAATAGCAGTGCCTATCAAATTCCTAATACTTATAGTCAAGACAATACTGTTGGCTTTGCCAATATTTGTTTTTAACAGGACTTCAGGGAAGGATATGTAGAGGGCTTAGAAATTGAGTGGCTGAAGGCAACCTGGTTAAAACATTTCTATTACACCAGCTGTGGGTTTACAACTCAAATTAAGTCATTAACTCTCAGAGGACATCTTTGAAATAACTAAACAACTGAAAAAAAACACATTTAGAGAAACAGAAACCTCATCAATGTGCTAGTAGACATATATGTAACCAGTTGGATGTTGCATGAAACTTAAATGGGGTGTGAGGAACTTCCCCAGCATCGCACATCATGAAATTAGAATCAAATTGCTTTAAGTTTCAAAAGCACTCAACCATATACATTTGTAGTGGGGTGATGTAGTATACATCGAACACTAAGTTCTTAGCACAGAACAGATATGTGTATAATGTAGTGCCTCTAGTAGAATAGTTTAGAGAAGTAATCCTCTTCTTCAGAGCTCTATACAGTTACAAATGATCAGCAATATAAAACCATCAAACGTACGTCTTATAGAGTTGTTAGTAAAACTTGTGATCAATATTCATATTTGAGAAACAAGATGCTAACAGTTGTGTCACTGTTTCTGTGAACACTATCACACACCAAAATGAATGAATGAACAGAGATTTTTGTAGAGGACAAGCTGAGTTGGTAATGAATGGCGTAATCAATGCTGTAATCACCTGAGCTGGGTGTATATCACGTATATTGATGAGGGGTTCAAAAGAACATGCTGCACTTGCCTTGGTTTCGGGTCACACCCTGAGTGCCCCGGTTAGTTAACTTGGAGGAATGAGGGACCAAAGGCAACTTTGCGTTTGCAGTGTTTGTCAAGGAGGTCTCTCCTGTGTGTTATTAGTCGGCAATGTGACGGCACATTTAGTATGCACAAGTAGAAATGTGTCGGTGTCAGACTTGTCCGTGTGACAGGTTACAATTATAACCATAGAAACGGTAGTGCATTTGTGAAGGAACAGAAGAGCCGACATGTGTTTCGACCAAAGGATCTTTATCAAGGCTGTTGCATTTAGTGAGGTGTAATTTTACCAGAGTGATAACGGAAATTCACATTGATTGGTTCAAAAGCATGGTTGAAAACTAATACATATGTTTACATTATTTGGTGTTGAACATCATTCACAGTGGGGATAAATACACATTGTTAAATTCCATGATTCATGGACATATATGCATACAATTAGCATTGATTGAGGTCAATTGGTGAAGTAGTCGGAAGGACAAGAGGGAGAGAGGAAAGCAGGGATGAAAACAGGATTGGCAAATAGTGTTTTGGCACCTAAATGCATGTTATAGTTGCTGGTGGACAGGTGATAGTGTGATGTGATGCCTGGTACATAGTAGTACAATGAAGGTTCACAAATGTGGTGAGAGCATATGCATACACAGGCCACTACAGGGAAGTATTTCGTTTTGTTACCACACTTCTACAGGGTATAGACATTTCTGTTACATATACACTATAGTATCGCACACAGAGATAGGTACACATCAATATTTTCTTTATTTCTGTTAGCCAATTAATGTGTCCGCTACACGCTATCCCTGTGGGGTGTGCTGTCCCTAGAGGGTTGGTGCACTGCCTATCTAACACAATAGAATAGGGGGAAGCTGTGCCTACCACTACAATGAGTCTATAAGAAATCCACTAAAAATAGCTGCGATCCTGTCCCATAGCTATTCGCACAGTGGACAGTTCACGTTGGAGTATTTCTTTATCGGCATAGTTCCGTAATGTATTCACCCTTCTTGAAGTGTGTACCTTCTGTGTGAGAGAAATTAATTCTCTAAAAATAAGAGGTTAGACCTGTATACTTTTTGTTCATTTGCAGCTCATGGTAGTTTTTTGGGGTCTTCCTCAGTAAAATGGAACAAAAACTTTCCAACAAATGAGGAAATAGCTGATATAATGTCATATAGACAAGTGGCACTTATGAATGATACTTATACTGCGTATCCCAGTAATCATTCCGAGATATCAGCACATTCACATGGTCAACAGGTTTCGATGACACTATACTATGGTCATCTTCTTCGGGAACAATTTCTTATGTAAATGCAGTCAGTCATATGTCCATCAGATAAGGTGAGGCATCCATCCCAGCCTAGGGAGAAATTTTAAATAAGCATTATTTTACCCAGGTCTAGCGTCATTGACTTCATTTTTAAAGCATTATGTGCTAAAGAGACAGTAGTCAATTAGTTGACTTGACCCTGTTTAAATGGATAGGGCTCTTACCAGGTAAGTGCCCCCCCCATCAAACGGTCAGCACATTTGTTCTCCCTGAAAAACATCTCTCACTCATACACATAATTTAAACATTCAGTTGAAATGCATTCTCAAGATGAGGCAGGACTAATAGCCAAGTTTCCACCATGGGCATTTACCTTATATCCTGTATCCTGTTCCACGACTTGGACGTGTAGTTAAAGAGAATAATTAGCGCGGTTCCTTTTATTAATCGGTCCGCATCACAGGCTTGCTGTAGATGAGGTAAAAACCTGCACATGAAAAGAAGAAAATGAATATCTTATTTACTTCGTTTTTTATGATTTTATGCTGCATTGTTTTGACAGATATATATATATATATATATACAGTGGTCGCCACTTATTTTGTTAAGAGAATTTCAGATTTTTCACTGAATACATCATTGTAGTGATAGAGACGGCCTGCCTCTATTATATTTTGTTAGATAGGCGGTGCACCACCTCTTGTCTAGGGACAGCATAGCCCACAGGGATACAGTGTGCTTCTGGTTATGGATAACGTGTAGTGGACACATTAATTGGCTAACAGAAATGTGTGAGAGCATATGAGTGACATTTATCTGAGGTGCACAATTTACACGTGATATACTATCTAAGTACTTTAGGGTTCATTTGGAATGTTATGAGCTGGTGTTGCCTGATAAGGAAAAGCTCTGGCTGTGTGCTTTGTTTGTTTTATCATGCACCTCGATTCTGGCTGGAGAGTAACATCGGTTGACTTGGCTTAGTATGCCTTTCATGGTATGCTTGGACAGATGGCATGCGTCTGTCGGTAGTCACTTGATCACATAGTTTAGGCTAACAGGTGTAGCCACGATGCCTAAGGGCCATTTTCTGTGCTTTATATATTTAAGTAAATAAGGAAATAGTGACGTGATCACAGTCATTGAAACAGGATATCTTACGGTGAAAGGCATGCACAGAAGGCTGCCATCTTGGAGGATGTTTTGCTTGTTTTATTTCTACTTATGTACATAGGAAAAAGGGTGCTTTTGGTACCCCCCTAGATGTATTAAGCTTCCTGCAATTTAAAGACTGTAATGGTGATTCTGCAAAGTACTTGGGATTAATCCTAAATTGTGTGTGCTGGTGCTGCCTGATAAGCAAATATTCTGGCTGCGTGCTTAACTGTTATTTGTTTTATCATTGATTCTGGCTTGAGAGTAACATTGACTGACTCGGCTTACTTTGCCTTACATGGTATGCTTGGAGTGATGGCATGGGTTTGCTGGGGCCAGAGGCTGATGAAATGTAATGACCTTTCTGGAAAGATACAAGCATGATGGCAAGCAAAGGTAGCTGCCATCTTTAGGTATTTACCATTTGTAATCTTGAACACTGGATGTGTGGGTTGGAAGGTTGAATTTGCATTAAGGAACTGACAAATAAGGGTGTCTGCCATCCTTAAGTACTAAGCAACGTTGATGGCCTGGTCTTAATTGGCCTTGCATAGTAAACAGTACATACTGATAGGTACTCTCTGAGGCAAAATGTTTGTTGGGTCGGTTGGCCTGGCTAGAGCAGAATGTTCCCAGCACAATGCTAACTCTTGGGTGTTGGGTGTGTTGGCGTAGTAGTGTCAAGTACTGTGGGTTTTTTGTGGGGTTGTTACTAATAAGCATATAGTCATCTCAGTGGTGGTGTGTGTGTGCATGTGTCAGCATATGTATAGTCAACAACACTGAATGAGATTTTCACTTAACAATGGTATAGTTCATAAAAAACACTGAATTCATTGTTGGTATTAAGGCCACGGCCTACTGTTCTATATTTGCGAGTCATGCAAGCTTCAGCCTGGTGAAATTGTAGTTTTCGGTCTCCGCCTCTAATCCCACATGATACTGCTTTGAATCCTGTGAATCTAATATCTTCTTTCCAGTTCATTTGGTGTGATTCTTGCCAGTGTCTCGAGAGTGGGCATTTTGATTCCAGTGAATTCAGCATGCTGAGGTGTTTGCATATGCGGGTCCTGAGCTCCTGTATGGTGCTTTCTACATACCTTTGCTTGCAAACACATATTATGCAATATATCACATATTTAGATCAGCAATTGATGAATTCTCGAATATGGTGGCTGCCTTTGTTCGCAAATTCCAATGTCTGTGTTGTTAGTGCACATACTGCAAGTCCCACACTTGCGGAAGCCTGCTTCCTGGTTGGAAGTTAGTCAGTTGGTGCTGGGTTTTGTGTTGTCAAGCACACAGGACGGGCATAGGAGATTTTTGAGTGCCGGTGCTGTTTGATACGAGATGCTAGGCTGGGCGTGAGCCATTTACTAATATCTGGCTCCATTGATAGAATGAGCCAATGTTTTCTCAGTGTTCGATGTTCCAGATGGCTCTCATTGCTGTACTTCATTGTGAATGTTATTGTGTGTTCATCCTGTCTAGGGGCCCTGTTTTCTGGTGTCAATAATGTGCTTCTTGGCATCTGGGATACATGTTCTTCTGCTCGTATAATAGTACTCGTGACGTATCCTCGTGACTGGAATCTGTCTTTCAGTAGGCTGCATTCTTTTTGGAAAGCAGTGGTTTCTGAGCAGTTGCACCTAGAATCAAAAAGAGAAAAATGTCTCAAGGAAATTAAACAATATGAAAACGTATAAGAAAAGGGAACTCACACAGAAAACAAAAACATGGAAAATACAATAGTTAAATCACGTCTGTATTCTTTGATAGCCACCCTAAAAATTGCATGCTGTGCAATAGATCAAATGAATGGCATGTGGTCAGTGCCCCGACCAGCGCACAACCAAGTGCACCCAAAGGGCGAGGCCAATCTTATATTACCCGTCCTAGAGAATGGAACCTCTACTGTTAAACGTCCTTATTAAAACGCATCATCTATGTGAAAGGGTTATTGAATGAATGGGAACTAACCCATAGTGGCACTATAAGTCCACAACCATTGACACCCGTGCAGGAATACCACAACCGGGCATTTAGGATTAAGCGGATGCATGCTACAAAAAACGGTAAGTACCACTAACCGATAAAGATTAAATATTTCGATTAGCGTTGAAAAAAAGGGAATTATTTTCGGCGCTGTCAAAAAGGGAGTAATTGAAAAAGTGAATTTGAGAGAAATTGGTAAAATGTAATCTACCATTTACCATAACGTAAATAAACAGATACTGTTCAAAAACAGTGCTCGTGTATACAAGAACATGGTCATTATATTAATTTGCTAGATTAATTGGAACTGCAATATGACAAGGATGTGTCAGTTTAGGGGTAACAGATGAAGAGTGGCGTGTTATGCCGGCAATAAGGAAACAGACTTGCAGCTGCACTTCATGCTGCGAGTGTCCCTGCTTGCACGCTTGATAACCAAACAACACCTGGACACTGTGTTTCTCTGCTGTTATGCAATTTCTCGTTGTCATTTCTCGCTGCCTGTACTCTAATGCAATAGTTTAGGCTAGCAGTTGTTGCAAGCGACAGCTAATGGCCCGGACTAAACAGTAAAAGCGAGTTTACCACGGGTTTTCTCCTTCCTTGTACTCTCCACCTCCTGGTCTGCTGGACATGCAAAACTGCGCCCAGGGGACCTCACAGCATGTACCTGGGAATGTTGGTGGTCAGCTGGATGCAATGTATGAATTCTTCAAAAAAAAGCAGTATGAATTAACTTTTTGTGGAATGGCTAAATTCCAAGTACTTCTAAAATAAGGCTGCTGTTACTAGCTTTGAAAGGGGGTGCAATCTCTTTTTTTCTTGTTTGTGTTTTTAAATGAAGATGGAGATATGCATTTTTGCTGTAACTGCTGGACCCATATGCATGAAGTAACAATAAACCGACCCTACCCGTAAAGT
Source organism: Ambystoma mexicanum (assembly GCF_040938575.1). Classification (NCBI taxonomy): domain Eukaryota; kingdom Metazoa; phylum Chordata; class Amphibia; order Caudata; family Ambystomatidae; genus Ambystoma; species Ambystoma mexicanum. The sequence continues at coordinate 757,026,534 of NC_090936.1, forward strand.
GAGTTGGACCACACAGTTTACAAGTGTTGGCAATAAAAGGCTGTCGGATTTTATTGTTACAGATATGGTTATGGAAACAATAACAATAATCGCATATCCTTATGGTATCATACTTTTGGGCACCGGGTCCTGAGGTAACCCCATCCGGCCTGTGCCGCCACACACGGGCAGGTTATCGGTTGTCTGTGTTCCCCCCAAAATTAGGTTATTTCCAGCCCCTGCTGGCTAGGGTGGAGGAAATTTCCCGGAAGAAATGTTCCATGCCGTGTCCTGATAGATGTGTGCCGTCCTTGAGGAAAAGGTTGGGGTCTCCTAGTGTGATGGCCGGGTGTTTTATGACCCGCAGGCCTCTGGCCGTGCAGAATTTTTCTATCCCTTTGTTCAGTTTCTTTCTGGAACTATCCACTGATTTATAACAGCTGGCCCCCTGCCATTTCTTTCTAGGCAAGATGGCTGAGAAATAGATTTCCGTATCCCTCCAATTGTGTGAGATACATGCTAATGAGGTGCACATTTCTTCGAGTAGGCTTCGTCTTCCTGTGGATACCAGGTCGTTGCCCCCTAGGTGTATGATCAGGAATTCCTGCAGATCCCTGTATGCAACCAGTTCTGCTAGCTTATCGTGTATGCTTGCCCAAAGGAGGCCTCTGTATCCCGACCAGGATGCAATAGTGCTCCTAAATGGCGGGCCCTCCTTGGTTTTTTCTGCCCATCGCCCTGTCCTGAAAACGAACGAGTGTCCGATTCCATGCTGATCGGAGTGGGGACCTCCACCCGTCTGTTGTTTCTGGTGGGTGGAAAAAGAAAAAAAGGGGGGAGTGGAAAATCTATATTAGCTCTGGTCTGATATATCCTCTGTAACAGTCTAACTTCCAGCCCACAATGTTTTTTACTTGCTAGGGCCGAGCCCCCCTTGCCAGGCTGAAGTTGCAGCCCCAATTCTAAAAGAGTGGGTGCCGAATTCCTTAGGGTCCCACCCTGCTTTGCTGATGTCTTTTAATAGTACCCCTTTAAATTGGTTGCGTCTTAGTGCCGAGGGATCCCTGTGGATTAGGAACATTCCCCGTACTTTGGGCCTTTGTGCTTAATAAAGGTTGGTGATGCACATCGGGCAGTTTGTTGCATCGTCGATGCAGAAAATGTTGATGGTTCTTTTGGCCCCTGTTTTGGACTGTTGTATGTCTATATTGATACTGTCCTGTCTAACCCTGGTTTCCATAATACCTAGACCATTGTTGGCTTTGGTGCTTGATGCAATGAGTTCTCCTATTCGGAAAGCCCCAAAGTAAGCCAGAAAAAATGCTGTTTTAAATAAACAGGTTTCATATGGGTGACAGCATATGCTGTCCAGCTGGCTTGTTATCTTTATTAATTTGTCATAATCAAGCGGGCGGCGGGAGTCTACCTGGGGTCCCTCTAGTTTTCCCCAGCCCTTCATGGCATAGGAGATCAGAGCACTTTGGTTGGGATCTGTGTCCCCCCGCAGTTTGGAGTAATAGGATATTGCTACTAGCTTTCTTCTTACCCAATCACCCTGCTCATGGGCCCATTTTAAAAACATCTCTATATCTTTTATTGTTATTAATTCAACTTGGTTTAAATCTGTTGCTCTAAAGACTGTTTGTAGGCACTTACTCTACTGAGCTGTGGTGGCATTTGCCAGTGCTTTCTCTGCCATCTCTGCAAGGAACCCCCATGCCAGGGTTCATGATCTCTGTGGGCCACGTGGTGTTGGCTCCCATTTTTGAGGTGCCTGGTTCTCGTTGTACATCCTGGCCATGGCTCTGTGGCATTGGCGTTGATGTATTTTCTTTAAGATCCCCATAATTTCCAGCAGTCCGCTGTTATTGACGTCATCATTTTTTGGGAATGAGGTACTAGCTCCCGGAATCTTGTCCACTGAAAGCGATATAAGGCATCTGCAATGTAATTATCAATTTCAGTGATGTGTTTGGCTTTTACTACAATGTTTTCTTGTAGTGTGATTCCAGTAATGGCTCTTAGGAATTTTAGCACTAAATGGCATTTGGTTGTTCTTCTGTTTATGATGCCCACCACAGCCATATTGTCACACCAAATCAAGAGCTCCGTGCTAGCTAGCTGCCTGCCCCAGATGCGTAATGTTAGCCAGATGGGGAATATTTCTAAAAGCGTGATATTTTTTAACCAACCTGCTGGTTGCCATGACTTGGGCCACTGCCCAGCCACCCATTCTGTGTCTAGAATGGCTCCAAAACCTTTGCTCCCAGCCACATCTGTGAAGAGGACCCTTTTGGCCCATGTATACAATGGCGTGCGCCAAAGTGTAATCCTGTTGAAGTTTCTGAGGAAATTCACCCAAACTTTCAGATCCTCTTTTACTTCTTTATCCAGCCGGATGTGGAGGTGGGGTTTGGTGCATGCTTTGGTTTTAAGCTCTAAGCTCCTGGAGAATACCTTCCCTTGTGGGAGCACTCTGGCTGCAAAGTTGAGGCTACCTGCCAGTGATTGCAATTCTTTTACTGTGCCCTTGTTTTTGTTACTTAATTTTTGTATTTTCTCCAGGAGTTCTGTTATCTCTGCTTTTGGGATTCTGCAAAGGCCCTCAACTGAATCTATTTCAATCCTCAAAAAGACTATGTTGCTGGAAGGTTTGGTTGTCTTCTCTGTAGCCAGGGGGATGCCCCATTGTGCGGCCATCTTTTCTAGTTCTGCCAGGGCTCTTTTGCACTCTCCTGTCTGCGCTGGTCCCATCACCATGAAATCATCAAGCTAGTGTACTACCTTGACCCCTGGTTGTTGTTTTTGAAATGCCCATTGAAAAAATGCACCGAACTGTTCAAATATTGCGCAGGAAACTGGACATCCCATTTGAAGGCATCTGTCAATGTAGAATTTTTTTTCAAAGGTAAACCCTAGCCATTGATGTGATTCTGGGTGGACTGGTAAGAGTCTGAAGGCAGATTCAATGTCTCGTTTGGCCATCAGGACATTCCTGCCACATTCCTGTATACGTCTTCTTGCTTCTTGGAAATGGGTGTAGGAAACAGCAGATTCCATGTGTGGAATGTCAGAATTAAGTGATTGGCTTTTCGGGTAGGACAGGTGATGAATTAACCTCATTTTCCCAGGTTCCTTTTTGGGAACCAATCCTAGCAGTGATATTAGGTAGTCTAAAAATGGCATGGAAACCCAGCGGCCTGCGATCCTGCCCAGGCTTAGTTCCTTCTCTAATTTGTTTTTTACCACATCTGGGTTGTCCCTGGTGGATTTCAAGTTTTTTGGGATATTGTGGGACCCTGTTCCTTTGAAAGGATTGATGAAACCTGTTTTAAAACCTTGTCGGATTGCCGTGCTGGCTTCGCTGTCTGGATAACTCAGCAGTGCTTTGCTGTAGTTGTCAGGGTTGGTGGGGGTTCTGCCCCCATAGACACTTTGATTGTAGTGTCTATGTCCCATGCTAAAAATCTTTTGTATCTATTCAGAATTTCTGCGTGGAAAGATTTCAACTTTTGATCCAGTTGGGCACTGCTAATCATAACCATGTTGGTTCTGCTGTTTTTATTTGCCTCTTACTGTCCTGATGTGCTAGCATTTGGGGGTTGCCCATGCTTTCAGTGCACCACCTAGGTCTGGTGTTGTTATTGCAGTTGTGCGCCCAATTAGGCTTGTTATATCATTTGGTGTTGTTGGTATTAATGGAGGCTGACTGGGATTTATAATAATTGTGGGTTCCAGCGGAATGTTGTGGTTTGGTGGGCCATCTATTCCAGTGGGAGGTAGTTGTTTGTCTCTGATTTCTAGCATCATTTGTTGCATCTCCCTCATGTTTTCGCCTAGTTTTGACAGAATACTGCTTTTATTACCTTTGCCTGCTGCTTCTGATAACTTCCTCTTCTTTGCGGGTGGGAGTGTTGGGTGTCCTGACCCACGTTTAAGCTATCATGCTACAACATTTGGTGCTGTGGGCTTAGAAAAGTCAAGATGGCGGAAAACCCACATGTGCGCCGAAATCCAGGAAAGCTGCGCAGTTTGTGCGCACACCAAAATGGTTGCCTCACTTGCCACCCACCAGTGCGAGAATGAAAGGCCGGGTTGCCATGAGGGAAATGGGTTGCCAAAGGAAAAACAGTAGCGCCGGTTAGCTTCAAAGCGCTTTAAAACCACCATTGGACTACCCACACAGTAGTCTGAAACCATTGGGAATGGCAATGCTGATTGCCAAAAGCAAACCCATAACTGTTGGGAATTCATTTTCTTAAATCCCAAAAATGGGTGCAGTACCAGTACTCACCACTATCCAAAAGCCGGCGTTTTAAAACCACCCTGTGTTTCTCTGAAGGCAGGCTCAAAATGCCTATTTTCAAACATTGCAATATGTGCAAAATATTCACTGAACACCAGCAGACATTTGGCAGAATGGAGTTTTGTGTGCTTACAAAATCGGGGAAATGAAGAGCCCAAAACAATGCTTATAACAAAACTGCTATGGAGTCAGCAGTTTAAGTTGCACTGGATTTAAAGACACTAAAATCGAAAATGTTTAGATTAAATGAGTGACCTATGTTTGGTGTCACATGCCTTTGTAACTGTTGAAATGTCATAGTTTTGCACTTAGAATCAGCATTCTAGCTGCATGTGTAACATTGCAAGTTAATTTAAAAAGCAACAAAAAACATGACAGTTAGCTGAAAGTCTGGCTTAAGGAACTTGATTCTGCCTGGCAACTACCCCCATCAGGAGTGAAACTTGAGTCACAACTGTGTTCCCAGGCCCATCTGCCTTTTTGCTGGCCACACTAAGGATATGCCATCTATCTGATAATTGAATTACCTGTGCTCTACAGGAGCTCTGAACAAAGCCTGTCTTGACTCAGGCAAAGGTTTTATTACAGCGGTCGTAAAATGTAGCTTCCTCTTGGCAGAAGCTGGGAGGGGCACTGCCTGTGAGAGCAAGTTGGCTTGGCAGAACTGGAAAAACCAGAAATTCAACGTTGTGCTGAGTGTAAACCACACCCCTTTGGAGCCAGAACATAACTCTAAAAAGATGAATAACTCATAGAGCGGACATGTGAAAATTTTATAAATGATACCATAATTCTTGTGATTTTTCTGCCCACCTTTTAAGACGTGCTAGGACCCGGTGGTATGTTCAGGGGGGTGTTAGCGGAAAAGTGGATATTACTCTAAATGTATGCATGTTAAAAATCTGAAACTTCATCAATTAATGTCCATACTCCCTGCGCACATGTATGTAAAGTTGGGTCAATGTCAGAAATTGAAAAATCAGTTAAAAAGTCAATTATCTGCCATTTCTGAATGCAAGCTCTTAGAAACAGCAGATTTGGACAGAGACATGGCTAAATTCAGCCACACCATGTATATGTAATTTCAAACAACTGTGTAACTGTGAAATATGGATTTTGATCATATATAGATTTGGGTGCACAGATGACAGGAGGAGTGGACTTTCTGCAGGCTGTAAAATGACATCACTCTGACACAACCTAGCTCCCCCAATCAAATGAGAAATGGAAGTTTGACCAATTAGAAGCTGAGAGAGAGGTAGGGTCAGTGATGCTAGAACACACCCACATTCTAAACACATAAAAGCAGACAGACAGGACAGATAGGGACCTTCAATTCCATCTGCCGCTGGAAGCTCTGCCGGAAAAAACCATACTTACCTCCATCAAACTTCAAAGAGCCAACACTTAGACTCCAAGATAAACAGAGACTACAGAACCTTAACCAAAAAGGCCACTGCCAGCAAGAGTATTTGTCAGCAGGCCTCAAAATATTTTTGCAACTGAACTCTTCAGACAGCCGGGCGAGCCGTCTGAATTTTGCCAAGAACTTTTGCAAGAACCCGGTGACAGAAATATCCAAAGAGAAGGCAGGACCCGACCCAGAGAACCGGTGCCTAGCAGAGACCAGGCCATTGTATCCAGAGTGCTGACCCCGATGCTGTGAGCAGTTCCAGAGACCAGACGCTGTGCCCAGAGACCGTCCGAAGTCCAGACCTATTGACCAGATCGTGACAAAGCCGCCTTCCTGTTTAAAATCTCTTGTGAGTACCGCCAAACTGTACCAAACCAAAGCTCTTAGTTTAAATTCATCTAATTCAATCTATTTAACCTAAGTAGAACTGCCTGATAGCTCCAAATCTGTCACCTGTCATTCTAGCTGCAAGCTGCACTTGTCATTTTGAGCTTTTAAAATTTCAAATCTGAAAAACGACCTTTATTCAATCGCTCATATCTCCGCAACCGTTTGTGCTAGAGACTTGCAGTAACTTTCATCTAAAAGTTGAGAATCTAAGCTTTTAATCGCACTAAGAACCGCATTCCTACCCCCTATAGTTTTGCCGTAATCGTGAAACACGCATCCGCGAATTTTACCGCGATTTGCAAATTTCTCCTCGTGTAAAAACAGCTGCTGCTTGCCTTCCATTTGCCAGAAATTCGTTTAACCTGCTAATCATTCCTGAATCATTGCAAGAGTGAGCCTGAGCTAATATTAACTAGATACCACTCACCCTGAACCTCTAGAGGGAATCAAAAGCATTTTAGCATATTTTTTTAATTCATTGCCAGCACATATCAGAGCAATTTGGGCCTGTGTTTTCAAACTTCTGTAGTCTAAGCTTGCTGGGGTGAACTGAATCACATTTGATTGCATTTCTGAGAACTGTGTGTTTTCCTTCCATTTCCTTGCATTGCATAAAGAGGGGGGGAGTGAATAGCCAGAGAAAAGTGATTACATTGTTTGGTTGAAATCATATTGAGTATTTTCTGTACTGCATTCATTGAATATTGCATCCACCTGAGCTTACATAAAGCATTCTGTACCACCTTCTTCTTTTGTTCCTATTCACCTGTGTGCTACCTTATCCATTTCATGTCAACTCCTTATTGATTATAGAGAAGCGTGTTGGTGCCAGATTCTCCGTTGTTAATCTTTATCATATCAGATTAAGTGTGATATTCAATTATTAATTTATTATAAGGTGTGACATATATATATCTATTGTTTAAATTATCAAATAAACCTTTTAACTTGCAAAACAGAACTACTTCTTGGCTCAGTGGGGTCAGGGGGATTCCAAGAGAGGGGTGTTATATAGGGGTAGTCATCCAGAACGCATGAACTGGACATAAAGATATATCAATAAGGGTTTTCATTCAGTATTATAGACTGGGCGTTGACTTAGCTGTAGTGTTGAATTGAATCCTCTTACAAACTGGGGGCTCGGCCGGACGTTTGGGTTAGAATACCACTTGTGCAGCTTAATACAGTGTGCTAACTGACGGGATACATACATCCGGTCGGATCACCACGCTGCATTACGCTGTGAAGCATTCCTCAAAAGGGACACTCCAAGAAAAGTTCTGTTCTGCAAAAATAAAATACTAACTTCTGTAAGTCAGGACAGAGACCAATCTCTAGAATGACGACCTTGGTAGATATGAAAATAGCCAGAGAGCACTTCTTACATAAACTATTTGTGAGAGGTGAATGGGCTGAGCAGGGCCAGGATGCCTGGTTGCAGGCCATCACGCGACAGGTCACTGAAACAGGGTCAGACTTATGGAGAGATCAGGGTCCATTACATGTGGCCCTGAGTGAACTATATATGGCTCCTCCTAAAGCCAAAGAGGAACACAATAAGATTGCCAGGATAGCAGCATACCTGTACCTATATATGGGAGACATGCAGGATAGATGTGCTGAAAGCCAAAATCTGGCAAATAGGCAACAGGTGGTGTTAGAGAAGGTCCAATCTGACCTGGTCTCTTCTGAGCAGAGGCTGCAGGGGAGCCAGGAGTCAGAAAATGACAGCAGGCAGTACATCATTAAAATAAAAGAGGATATGGGCATCCTACAACAGGAAAAGACAGACCAGGATACCAGATTTCTGGCCCTGCAGAAGGAGCACCAAGACAGTTTGGACTCCTTACTGCAGAACCAGAAAAAGTTGGAGCAACAGATCAATTTCAACAGGGCATGCGCGGAGCAGGTAGTCACCCTGCAAAGCCAGCTAGATAGAGAGAAAGAGGAGAGCAATAAACTGATTCTGAAAGACCTGGATACCCAGGCAGAGTTTGATCAGGAGCGCCAGAAAGCTGGTGCCTTCCAAAGGCAGAGGGACGACCTGGCGGCACAAATGCAGGCTCTTAGTCAGGAAAGAGACGCCATAGGCCAGGAAGTCTGCCATTTAAAAAGGAAAATGGAAGAAAATCACCTGGCCCTCCAGGGGCTGGGTGACCTCCAAAAAGAAAACCAGAACTTGTTAGAGCACACCAGGAGGGTGGAGGATGCTCTAGCAAGAAAGGAGCAGGCCAATAGGGACACAGCTCAGGAGGTAAACCTCCTGCAGCAAAGACTGGCCCAGTTCTCCAGGACCAACCAGGAAGCACAGAGGGAAAATGAGGACCTCTGTCAACACAATGATAGGCTCCAACAACAGGTAGCGATGCAGGAGAGACTGATAGAGTCTAGTAAGGCCTTAACTGAGGAACTGAAGGCACAAATGCAGGCTCTTGCATTGCAACAGGGAGCAGGGGCGGATAGAGATGAGGTTCGCTGGGAAATGGAAACTCCGGAGCATAACCTCAGGAGCCCTAGTACCAGAGGCCCTCATACCTCTCAGTCCCTGGACTCTGCCACCCCCATGTCCCCTGGCGCACGTGAGCACAGGGCCACAGGGATGGCAGATTACTATCCAGCTAAGAGTATGGGGCTCATAGGCCAGTACCACCCAGGAACGGAGGGGTGGGTATCCGGGTATGGGCACCCAAGTACAGTACAGTTCAGTGGGGAACCCCAGGAGAGTAGGCCCCTTAAGGGCATCCTGAAAACCTCTGCCCAGTTAGGTCAGTGGGGGGGGTACCCATCAAATCCTGGCAGCAAGGAGGAATCTGAAGACTCCTCTGAACTGTGCAGGACACAGGAGACCAGGTCCCCACATTCTGCCAGCCATTCCCAGGCTCGCAGAATCCGGGAAAACCTGGAAGAACAGACGGGAACCTCTGGGAGCAGTGCCTCCGAGTCCGAGGATGAATGGACAAGGGTTACCCGAACCAAAAAGGCCAATAAGGCAAAAAGGGCCTTGCTTAAGGACCCCTTAAAGCAGATTAAGGCGATCAGGAGCGTCATCACGCCTTACCATAAGAACGCTAAGTATTCTGTTTGGGAGCACTTAGAGTTGTTTGAACAAATGATGGAGACTTTCCATTTGAAGGACAGCCAAAGCTGTATTCAATATGTAAAGTGGACCTTCTCCCCGGAATACTCCAGTTTCTTTGCGGGGCTGGAGGACCAAAATCATTTAAGATGGTCCACCTATAAGGCGGCCATCCTGAAACATTTTTCCATTCATAGAAATCCTCAAGAGGCTCGCAAGGCAGCCTACAATTTGCAATGTGGGGAGGATCAGGCCCCACAAGAATTTGTGCAGGAGTTAAAGCGTGCTTTTGCACAGACCACAAGAAGGGTGCGCACGGATAGCAGAGAATTTATAAATACGTTTTTCCATGCCTTGCCCAAATATATCATGACCCAGCTCGTGAGGGATTTTCACGAGAAAAGATCTTTAGACTGGGTCATTGAACAGGCTACCCGGATCTATGAGGTGCAGAAACCGATAGATAGCAAAAGTAATGCCCAGAAAAACCCCAAAGCCAACAGCACCCCTGCTGCTGCCAAGGTGGCAGAGGTAAAGGTCACCCCCGTTTTAGATTTGGAGATGGGGGGGCCTAAAAACCTACCTGCACCTAATAATGCTAGGCCCAGAAGGTCCTCGGGCCAGTCACAGACAGGGAGCCAGGGAGGCAGCCCCACAAATGGGGTCCCTCGCTCTCCTGATTATGTAAGTCCCCGTTACAAGGGAAACAGACCCATCCTGGGTTATGTGTGGACTCCTCCAGCCCAAGGGGGGGGATCCAGCCAAGCACCTAACCCAGGGAACTTCCCTCCTAACTTCCCACCGGAGGGCAGAAACTCTCCAAATCCTGGGCAGAACTTTTTCCCCAGGTATCCACCCAACTTTCAGCCCCAAAACCATCCATCCTTCTTTCCCCAATTCCCTGAGCCCAGACCACTGAATCCGGGAGAGGGGAGGCCAAGGGTGGAGGGGTACCCAAATCTTCCCAACCCGGGGTATTACCAGAGAAGGGATAGCTACCCTTCCCGGGATCAGCCCAGGGGAGAAAACAGGGCCCCGTATCAGCCTGAGCGGGTTTCCCAGTTAGAGCGCCAGGTTCAAAACATGGCGCGGGATCTGGGTCACATACTGAGGACTCAGCAGAACCCTCAGATGGGCGTGCCGGCGCAGAACGCACCCAACTCTGGACCTGGTGCCCCAGAACAATGACGGGGGCAGCACCCCGATAACTCACCGGTTCCCAGGGAGGAGGCACAAAGGGAAGGGGGGTGTAAAGCCTTGGAGGAAGCTTCCTTCCTCACTTGTAAACAGCCCCTGGAAACCCAGGAACCGGAAACAAAATCTCTTGCCCCTGAAAGTCTGCCTCCTAAGGAGCAGAGGGGGGGTAGGAGAAACAAAAGACCCAAACAGACTCAGTTTGAGGAGGAGGTACAGATCTTCCAATTTGAGGGAGAGGGATCCTCAGAGGATCCTGGGAAAAGGATCTTCTCCTTCAGAGAGGGGGGAACTCCTCCCAAAGAAAAATGGGTCCCTAGGGATGCAAATCCAGACTGGGGAGATGTGGAGACTGAGCTACCGCCGCCCACCATCTCATCCCAGAACCAACAGCAAGAAAATCCCCTGGTTCAAACCCATCCTGGTGACTGCCTCCAAAAAGGGGTGGGTGGCGCAGAACCGGAGCCAGGGGAACCCACAATGGCTCTGATCTCCAGTTGCCAAATTTTTCTTTCAGGTTCCCAAGGCTCTCCACAGAATTCTGCCCAAATTTCTTCTCTTGCAATGTCCAAAACCAGAAAATTAGCCCACCAGTTGTCCAAAAATGTACATTATCTGTGCCCCCTTGAGGAGAAGGAGGGAAGATATTATGCCCCGGTACAAGTACAGGGGCAGGGTACAATCTCGGCACTGGTGGACACTGGATCTCAAGCTACCCTTCTGTCCAGAAGGGCCTTTGACGAACTGAATGCAGGAAGGGGAGAGAATTACCAAATTCCTCTCACCTCTCTTCCTGGACAACTGCAGAACTTTGACGGGAAGGAAATTCTCGTTGAGGGGACTGCAGACTTGGACATTAAGATCGGGCGACACAAGTTGAAACACCCGGTCATAGTTGTGACCCCAGAGGGCACCCCTTGTTTACTAGGGAATGACCTCCTGAGAAGGTTGTCACCCCTAATAGATTGCGTAAACAAGGTCCTCTGGACCCAGACTAGCCGACCAATAAAATTAAAACAGAGTGTCAACCATGTTAGTTTAAACGGCACATGCCACATGGTTGAACAAAAATCTGACCAAGTAGAATTTCACTTCCAGAACAACCAGAGTCCAGACGTGACAGTAATAGCAGTAGGACAACAGACTAGTGATGGGGGGTCCTCTCTATTTCTGAAAATCAACCTTCCTTCCAGTTTAAAGTGGTACTCCACGCTGGAAGGAAACACTCTGAAATTCTATACTAATCCACAATCAGAAACTCCCACTCCTATAGTCCAGAAAGATGTGAAATCAGCTCAGAGCCTGGCTGATATTCAGCAAATTGGAGAGCAGTTGTTCATCCCTGTCCAATTAAATGATGGGAAGGACTCTGTTCTCGCTCGAGTGTGTGTGAACAACGGTAAGAGCTTCATCAGCGAAGCCATGTTCCGCCAACTCCCAAAAGATCCAGCCATCCCCACCTTCAAACTGATAGACAAATGGGAAATGGCCCTGGAAGCACCTAATTCCAAACATCTCCTGCCAAGCAGGTGTATGCTCAAAATTTCCATTGGCAACAAGAGCATAGTCCATAATTGTTGGGTCGTGCGAGACGTCCCTGCCACCTTTTACTTAGGCAGTGACATTCTCAATCGCTTTGCCATTAGTTTGGACCTAATAAACTTCAAAGCTTGGTCCCGATTAGCGGATAATCCCATGGGCTTTGATGATCCAGAAAAAGCATTTAGGTCAGCTCAATTGCTACCTTATGCGGTTGAAATTCAGGTTAAAGAGGAAGTCACCATCCCAGAAAGGACCCGACAATTCTCCCTGGAAGTGAAAGCTAAAAGAGGACAACATTTGAAAAACCCTGATGCTTACATACATCTAAATGCTTCTCTCCAACAGCAAGGGTTAGGGGTAAACCCAACACCATTAGTCAACATAGAACATGACACCATTCCAATAGAGGTGGATAACAGCGACTTAAAGAGTATTACTCTAGCCGCAGGCACCATTATTGGAATGGCGGTTGATGACCGACATTTCTCCATGGATCTTGGAAATGAACTGTTAGGGCCAATCCCCAAGGACTGCTTTGACAGTGACAGTGATGACAACACAACACCAGACAGGATTTTTACCCGGCATGGGGGGAACTTCCTGGTGTACACTTCTTGCCCTTATGGTAAGGAAGATGTGACTTGTGACTTCAGGATGGATGAGGTGATTTTCCAGGTCCATGAGGGCTGCCTTTCCCACCTGAAGGCTCCGGTCCAAATCAGCACTCTGACCAGGGACTTCTCCACCCAGCTGGAGGAGGCCGCTGAAATAGCCAAACCAGAAGTCTTTCCAGGCTTCGGGCAGATGGTGGAAGAGAGAGTCAACCTAGCTGATGCCTGTGTGACTCTGGAACAAAAGCAAAAGTTGAAACAAGTTTTCTTGGATTTCCAAGATCTCTTTGCGGTAGACTCATATGACTGTGGTCGCACTGACATCCACACAACAACAATCCCCACGGACCCTGGCATGACTCCTGTGTTTGTGAAGCAATATCGCTTGCCTCTCGCATCAATGGAGTCCCTTACTGAAATAATTAAGAACCTTGAGTCCCGGGGAATAATCCGTCCAGTCCACAGCACCTTCAATAATCCGGTGCTGGGAATATTGAAGCCAAACGGCCAGTGGAGACTCTGCGCTGACCTCAGGGAGCTCAACAAACGGGTCCATACTTCCCGATGGCCTCTGCCCTACATTGACCAAGGGCTGGCCCAGATTCAGGGGTCACAGGTATTCACTGCAATAGACCTGACAAATGGATACTGGACCGTGCCTGTCAGTAGGGAGGACCAATACAAACTGGCTTTTACCTTTGGGGGCCAGCAGTACACATGGACCCGGACTCCCTTCGGATACCTTAACTCCGGTAATGAGTTCAACATTTTCCTACATAAGGCCATGCCCGACCTGGGTGCGAGGGGTAACCTGGTTTATGTAGATGATGTCCTCATCAAAAGTTCATCTGTGGAGGAACACATAGCGGAGATCCGTTATGTTCTGACACAGTTGAGGGCCGCCGGAGCAAAACTTTCCTTTCAGAAAGCACAGTGGTGTAGAACCCGTGTTAATTTCTTGGGGCATGAGATTACTCCTCAGGGTCTCTGTCCCCAGGAAAAGAAAGTGGAAGCACTTCAGAAACTGAAAGACCCCACAACTCTGCGAGAACTAAGGAGCCTCCTTGGACTGACTAATTACAGCAGGAAGTTCATTGAGGGCTACGCAGAGATCACCAGACCCCTGATTCATCTCCTGAAGGGGGGGGTCAAGTGGGAATGGGGTCCAGAACAAGCCGAGGCAGTAAGACAACTCAAGAGAAGCCTCTCACAAGCGCCTTGCCTAGCTTACCCTGTCAGAAACAAGGAGTTCTTCCTGGAGACGGGGTTCTCTAATACGTGCTTGACGGCAGTATTATACCAAAAGCATGACAAGGTCAATAAAGTAATCTCCTATGCGAGCAAAACTTTATCCTCTGTGGAGGAAAAATTCAACGATTGTGAGAAGGCACTCCTGGCAACGGTGTGGGCATTGAAGAATTACCGCCCGTTTATCCAGGGGGAACACATCATAGTGGAGACTCCACACCAGCCTCTGCAATATCTCCAAAGTGACAGAATCCGGGCCGGAAATGTGAGTAATTCCCGAATTACTTCCTGGATTCTGTCAATGCAAGGCTTTCCTGTGGAAGTCAGATATGGCCAAAACAAGAAGAGTCCCCTCGCGCAAGGTCTGGCTGACTTGCATGATTGTGCCAGAGAAAACTGTCTCGAGGACGAAAGTCTAAAAATTAAGGACAACACGGAGGCATACCTTAATTCCCCACACAAAATCTTTGAAGAGGACAAGTGTGAGGGAATGCCCACTGTCTATGTGGATGGATGCTCTTACCATGTTGACAACAACGGGGAGAAAGAACTGGTGGCTGGCGTAGGGAATGCATGGGTGAATGAGTCCCCAGAACCCTCCGTCGGATACAAAATTGGTCCCCGAAGTAGTCAGGTGGCAGAATTGATGGCTGTGCATCAGGCCATCCTCACTGCTGTCCAGCATCAACTCCACGAACTGGTCATAATCACAGATTCGGATTATATACGGAATGGGTTCGTGGAGCACCTGGTTAATTGGAAAGCCAGAGGCATGTTATGTGCTAACAACAAACCCTTGAAACATGGGAAGTTGATCCAAAACATTGATGATCTGGTCACCTCGAATGAGATGACCATCTATTGGAAAAAGATCAACAAGGGTCATTCCAATGTAGACGGACCAGACAAAACTGGAAATGACTTAGCTGATCAGCTGGCCAAAACCGGGGCCATCCAAGGGGATCTAATTGAGATTGAGTCCCTGTTGGGGGAAATCCAGGTCACTGCTATCACTAGGTCCCAGACAAATGCTCACAACGACCTTTCAATTGCACAATGGAGTAAGGAGACCCCTGATGCTGATTTGATTACCGCTCAGAAGGGGGATCCAATTATTGGTAAATTTTACCAGCACCTTGAGGATCCTGAGAACTTTCCCCTGACGGATACCGATTACACTGGGAAAGAGGACCTAAGAGTGTTGATGAAATGTCCAAAAATGTTCAGAATCCAAGACGGGTTGCTGGTAAGGAAATCCAAAGCTGGCCACGATCAGTGGGTGGTTCCTACCTCATTCCGAAGCCTGATGTTAAGTCACGCCCATGATGCGGCCACCGCCGGTCATAGGGGGTTTCACACAACATTGGAAATCTTAAGAGAGGTTGCATACTGGCCACACATGGGCCAGGACCTCAACCAATATTTGAAGGGTTGTCTCGTGTGTGCACAATTTCAGCCATCATCCCTCACGCACCGGGCGCCTTTACAAAAGAGGGGAATGACACTGCCATGGTCAGATTTACAAATCGACTTTGTAGGCCCTGTGATTCGCTCGGCTAGGGGGAATAAGTACATGTTGACTGTGACATGCTTGTTTACCAAGTGGGTGGAATGTCTCCCAGCCCCAAATTGCAAGGCAGAAACTGCAGCTGCCTTGATGATTAACCACATCTTTTCCCGTTTTGGTCTACCTCAAAGGATTGAGTCAGACAGAGGTAGCCACTTCACCAGTGAAGTAATGACAAAGATGTGGGAGATACTGGGGGTCAAGAGAAAGCTACACATTGCTTATAGACCAGCTTCTTCTGGGGCAGTAGAGATATATAACCGGACAATTGTGAGCATCTTAAAAAAGTTTGTGGCAGATTCTGGGCCAAGTTGGGATATCCGATTACCTCTGGTCCTAATGGCCATCAGATCTACCCCTTCATCTGCAACCAAAATGTCGCCATTTGAGTTGATGACTGGGCGCAAGATGGTGCTTCCGCAGCATTTGCTCTACAGGACCCAAGAGCAGACACTGATAAATGCCTCCACAACTCATGAGTATGTGGAGAATTTAAGGAAACACCTTCAACATGCTTTTGCTTATGCTCAGCGGAATCTAGAAAGATCAGCTGATAGCATGAAGACCCATTATGACCTGAAAACTTCCAGGAAGGAATATCAGGTGGGAGACCGGGTCTATCTATACAACTTCCAAAGGAACCAGGCCAAGCAGCGCAAATTTTTGCCTACATGGAAGGGACCCTTTGAGATCATCGACAAGATCTCCCCTGTGGCCTACAAAATCCACATCCCCAAAGGTCCTTTGGCAGCGGGGGAAGACAAGTGGGTCCACATAAACCAGTTGAAATGTTGCCATCCCAGGCACACTCTGCAACAACTGGAGGAATCCCCTGGAATCCTAGCGGGTACTGTCTCAGACTAATTCTGTTCCAATCATAAAACATACCACATCTAGTCTCTAAAATATTGTGATTTGCATGAAACTGTCTCTTAGTTATACTGTTTTTTATCAAAATAAGAATGTAATGTTTCGTCATGATGAAATGCATATGCTGTCCCACCATCTCAACAGTGGTGGAAAAACGTCTATGAGTAGGTATTGCCGCTCTTCCTTTGTCGTCCTAGGAGAAAGAAGACCTTGAGACTGGCCAAGGAGGATGATCCGGAGACCGGGAACGAAGATCCAATGGGCCCAGTGGACCGCCCAATACTCCCATCAGGACTGGCGAGGAGAACCGATCGATCAGTACCGGATGGAGAAGAAGATGCTGAACGGTGCCATCTACAGAGTAGGAAGAAGATTATGCGGACAGACCGGTGCGTGGGTCAAAACCCTTGTGCACGCGATTCCCCATCGACTCAAATTCAAAGTGCAGTCGCGTGGGGGGGCTTGTTGGGTGTCCTGACCCACGTTTAAGCTATCATGCTACAACATTTGGTGCTGTGGGCTTAGAAAAGTCAAGATGGCGGAAAACCCACATGTGCGCCGAAATCCAGGAAAGCTGCGCAGTTTGTGCGCACACCAAAATGGTTGCCTCACTTGCCACCCACCAGTGCGAGAATGAAAGGCCGGGTTGCCATGAGGGAAATGGGTTGCCAAAGGAAAAACAGTAGCGCCGGTTAGCTTCAAAGCGCTTTAAAACCACCATTGGACTACCCACACAGTAGTCTGAAACCATTGGGAATGGCAATGCTGATTGCCAAAAGCAAACCCATAACTGTTGGGAATTCATTTTCTTAAATCCCAAAAATGGGTGCAGTACCAGTACTCACCACTATCCAAAAGCCGGCGTTTTAAAACCACCCTGTGTTTCTCTGAAGGCAGGCTCAAAATGCCTATTTTCAAACATTGCAATATGTGCAAAATATTCACTGAACACCAGCAGACATTTGGCAGAATGGAGTTTTGTGTGCTTACAAAATCGGGGAAATGAAGAGCCCAAAACAATGCTTATAACAAAACTGCTATGGAGTCAGCAGTTTAAGTTGCACTGGATTTAAAGACACTAAAATCGAAAATGTTTAGATTAAATGAGTGACCTATGTTTGGTGTCACATGCCTTTGTAACTGTTGAAATGTCATAGTTTTGCACTTAGAATCAGCATTCTAGCTGCATGTGTAACATTGCAAGTTAATTTAAAAAGCAACAAAAAACATGACAGTTAGCTGAAAGTCTGGCTTAAGGAACTTGATTCTGCCTGGCAACTACCCCCATCAGGAGTGAAACTTGAGTCACAACTGTGTTCCCAGGCCCATCTGCCTTTTTGCTGGCCACACTAAGGATATGCCATCTATCTGATAATTGAATTACCTGTGCTCTACAGGAGCTCTGAACAAAGCCTGTCTTGACTCAGGCAAAGGTTTTATTACAGCGGTCGTAAAATGTAGCTTCCTCTTGGCAGAAGCTGGGAGGGGCACTGCCTGTGAGAGCAAGCTGGCTTGGCAGAACTGGAAAAACCAGAAATTCAACCTTGTGCTGAGGGTAAACCACACCCCTTTGGAGCCAGAACATAACTCTAAAAAGATGAATAACTCATAGAGCGGACATGTGAAAATTTTATAAATGATACCATAATTCTTGTGATTTTTCTGCCCACCTTTTAAGACGTGCTAGGACCCGGTGGTATGTTCAGGGGGGTGTTAGCGGAAAAGTGGATATTACTCTAAATGTATGCATGTTAAAAATCTGAAACTTCATCAATTAATGTCCATACTCCCTGCGCACATGTATGTAAAGTTGGGTCAATGTCAGAAATTGAAAAATCAGTTAAAAAGTCAATTATCTGCCATTTCTGAATGCAAGCTCTTAGAAACAGCAGATGTGGACAGAGACATGGCTAAATTCAGCCACACCATGTATATGTAATTTCAAACAACTGTGTAACTGTGAAATATGGATTTTGATCATATATAGATTTGGGTGCACAGATGACAGGAGGAGTGGACTTTCTGCAGGCTGTAAAATGACATCACTCTGACACAACCTAGCTCCCCCAATCAAATGAGAAATGGAAGTTTGACCAATTAGAAGCTGAGAGAGAGGTAGGGTCAGTGATACTAGAACACACCCACATTCTAAACACATAAAAGCAGACAGACAGGACAGATAGGGACCTTCAATTCCATCTGCCGCTGGAAGCTCTGCCGGAAAAATCCATACTTACCTCCATCAAACTTCAAAGAGCCAACACTTAGACTCCAAGATAAACAGAGACTACAGAACCTTAACCAAAAAGGCCACTGCCAGCAAGAGTATTTGTCAGCAGGCCTCAAAATATTTTTGCAACTGAACTCTTCAGACAGCCGGGCGAGCCGTCTGAATTTTGCCAAGAACTTTTGCAAGAACCCGGTGACAGAAATATCCAAAGAGAAGGCAGGACCCGACCCAGAGAACCGGTGCCTAGCAGAGACCAGGCCATTGTATCCAGAGTGCTGACCCCGATGCTGTGAGCAGTTCCAGAGACCAGACGCTGTGCCCAGAGACCGTCCGAAGTCCAGACCTGTTGACCAGATCGTGACAAAGCCGCCTTCCTGTTTAAAATCTCTTGTGAGTACCGCCAAACTGTACCAAACCAAAGCTCTTAGTTTAAATTCATCTAATTCAATCTATTTAACCTAAGTAGAACTGCCTGATAGCTCCAAATCTGTCACCTGTCATTCTAGCTGCAAGCTGCACTTGTCATTTTGAGCTTTTAAAATTTCAAATCTGAAAAACGACCTTTATTCAATCGCTCATATCTCCGCAACCGTTTGTGCTAGAGACTTGCAGTAACTTTCATCTGAAAGTTGAGAATCTAAGCTTTTAATCGCACTAAGAACCGCATTCCTACCCCCTATAGTTTTGCCGTAATCGTGAAACACGCATCCGCGAATTTTACCGCGATTTGCAAATTTCTCCTCGTGTAAAAACAGCTGCTGCTTGCCTTCCATTTGCCAGAAATTCGTTTAACCTGCTAATCATTCCTGAATCATTGCAAGAGTGAGCCTGAGCTAATATTAACTAGATACCACTCACCCTGAACCTCTAGAGGGAATCAAAAGCATTTTAGCATATTTTTTTAATTCATTGCCAGCACATATCAAAGCAAATTGGGCCTGTGTTTTCAAACTTCTGTAGTCTAAGCTTGCTGGGGTGAACTGAATCACATTTGATTGCATTTCTGAGAACTGTGTGTTTTCCTTCCATTTCCTTGCATTGCATAAAGAGGGGGGGAGTGAATAGCCAGAGAAAAGTGATTACATTGTTTGGTTGAAATCATATTGAGTATTTTCTGTACTGCATTCATTGAATATTGCATCCACCTGAGCTTACATAAAGCATTCTGTACCACCTTCTTCTTTTGTTCCTATTCACCTGTGTGCTACCTTATCCATTTCATGTCAACTCCTTATTGATTATAGAGAAGCGTGTTGGTGCCAGATTCTCCGTTGTTAATCTTTATCATATCAGATTAAGTGTGATATTCAATTATTAATTTATTATAAGGTGTGACATATATATATCTATTGTTTAAATTATCAAATAAACCTTTTAACTTGCAAAACAGAACTACTTCTTGGCTCAGTGGGGTCAGGGGGATTCCAAGAGAGGGGTGTTATATAGGGGTAGTCATCCAGAACGCATGAACTGGACATAAAGATATATCAATAAGGGTTTTCATTCAGTATTATAGACTGGGCGTTGACTTAGCTGTAGTGTTGAATTGAATCCTCTTACAGGAGGCTGTCTCCTAGTCCCAATGGCATGGGTGCACCTTCTTTTGGTAAGCCATATAGATTTTCCCTTACCCAGGCCCAACCATAGTGTTCGGCTGCCTCAATTGCCGCAAGTAAGTGGAGGTATTTGGGCTTTGCTGGGTTGTAGGTTCAAGCATTTTCCTTTTGGACACCATCCGCCTGTTTGTAAAAAGGGAATAAAATATTTCTATTTTTAACTTTATAGATACTAAAATTTGGTGGCTGCCCTAAACTGTGTGAGCCAGTTTTATTGTTAAAGTTATTTGTTTGTTGCCCGTACTGGGTAACTGTTGCTGGTGTGACCTGTCCGCTTTTCTAAAGCATATGGGGAAGCTGTGTTGGGATTGACTGGCTTAAAAAACCCCACTTTTTAGGTAAAAGTCAAACAACATACTGACTTTGCCATAAACTATTTAAACAGTTTTACGGTGTTATATTCGGGATTTTGTGCTTATTCCAAGCCTTTCCTTGTTCCTGACAGTGCCTGTCTGATGTTTGCAATGTTGTGGGAGGTTCGTGGCTCTTAATTTATTTAGATGTCTATTTCTTTTGAAATTGTTTTGCACTGTTCAGAAGACTTGCGTTTTTGTTGCCGAAACAATTGCGTGCGGCTTTGCGTAATCTACTCTGTTTTTTATAATGCATAAAAACCCGTGTTTGTATAAATGGCAAAAAATCTTTTAACATTAATCCCTTAACCTGTGTTTATTGCACAACACGTGCATAATGTACAAATTTATTGCTCCATGATGACTTGCTTCCAAAATGGAATGATTTGAAGCCGAACGTTCGGCTTGTTGCCACGCAACCCGGCGCAGTGGCTTACTTACTTGTAGAAAGTGAAACGAACGCCGCCTGCGCCGGCTTCTCCTTTTGTATTCCTCTGCTCGGACATCTCGCTCTCCCCAGCTTGCCGTGTGCTCCGTGAGAAGCACCCTGTGGATTTTCTTTGTTTGAGCAGGGCAATGCTTGTCAGAAAGGTAAACAAGATGCTGCTTGCCCAAAGGTTCTGAGGGGGCCACGGGAAGAATCTTAGTCAAAAGTAAACTTTGAAAAAAAAGAAAGAAAGAGATGGAAGACACTGAGTTAACAGTGAACTTCCTGACTGTTTGGGTCCCCGTTCAGGGTCGACAAACAGTTTGTATTTGTGAGAGTTGTGCAGCTCTTTTTATAAGACCCAGGGGTAGCCCTGGGTCTTTGAAGTGTGGCTGTGGGGCCTGAAGCCCAACCCCCTGGCTGGCAGCAGCAGACTGTCAGGCCCCCCGGGGGGGCAGGCATTGGGTTCTTCCCGCCTGACTCGTGGTTTGCTCTGGGTGCTTAGCCCCTGTTGTTTTGTGGAAGAGTGAGGTGATTGCTCACACCTCACCCTTCCCTTTCTTTGTAGTGGGAGAGACTGTGTGTCTCTGACTGAGATGAGGAGAGGGTCAGACATAGGGGAAGGAGCTGCCCCTCTCTTGGGCTTGCTGGATGGTACCAGCAGTTACCCTGCCTCGACTTAGGAAGGTCATGCTAACCAAACACCAGATATTCTTTATAAATAACTATAGACAAGACTGGAATTTATCATTTGATATATAAATGTAACATGTAACCAGCCTAGAAAATGTGCCTATTGGTCACATTTCAAGTCCTCTCTGATGTTGCGTTGCATATGGTCATTCAACACTCCATAACTTGCAAAAACTAAAAGGCTGATTTTACATTTTTTTACGTTTAATCTGCCAGAAAGCAACACCTACCCAGCCACTTTCACCTCCACTCTTGGGCTCAGCAATATTTTGCTTATTTACTGAACAGGGCAGTAAAGGACTTGGGAATTCAGGTCGATCCCAAGTTGCCATGCGTGTTTACTCCCATCAGAGAAAATACTTCCCGATGTCTGCATGCGATCAGTAATGGTACCTGACTTGTATGATCATGTAGGTGGTCAAAATAGCATATCTCTATGTGTTTCACCTGTTTTGTGTAGTCATTATAAGCAGCCAGAAATCCCAAAGGAATTCGAGGTGCTTCACTCGCATAACACAAGGTGCAAGGTGCAAGGGAGACACTGGTGGTGCCCACTCACAGAGCAGGGCATTGCGCAGAGCATATCATTGGAATCTCTGCTAAAATACCATGGATCGATAAGCAGATAGTGTCCTATGTGTATCAATGATCATCTAGTTGCACCCCTCAATCACAATGAAACTGTAATGTAAATGCTGTAGCAGGGTTCTGGTAGAAGGAGCACACAAACGGACAGTGTCTGCTCACATATTTTTCTGAGCTGACTCAGTCCTCCCTGCCCCCACTTAAATGTTTGAAGAATTAATTAATATTAATTAATGAAAAAACACCCACCTGGATTAGTTTAGTGTCGGCAGTTGGTTCAAATCAGCGAGAGTTCAAATCAAGATGTTCAGGATTCAGGGTGTTCATTTGCCTACAAAACCACTTGCCAGACCCTCCAGGATTTTGCGGCATGAAATGGCACATTTTGCAGCATGAAATGGCAAATATTGTGGCACAAACTTGTATTTATGGCTGCATTTTTGCAGCACAATTTTTATTGACTGGAGGGTGCAAGATTGGTACATTGCAGGAAAGAGGCTGTGTGCAAGGCTACAAGAGAGTCAGGGTGTCAATATATGTATCTTGTATATCAAATAGGAAGAGTCCTAGATGTCTCTGGCTTGGCAGAACAGTGTTTGTTTTGGCTACGTTTTTTGGTTTCATGTGTATGCCTATTTAATATCATTAATGTTATTAATCATTATCAGTTGTAATGCTGAAAATATTTCCCTTCTATGTTCCCCAATCCCGCAAACACCCACACACCTCTCTCACCCAACACACCTCACACGTCTCACCAATTCCCCACCACAACTTGTATTTTTTAACCTCACGCTCAGTCATACACATACTCACATGCTCTGTCACACTGCCAAGTCACACTGTACACTCCCCAATTCCTCCCGCAGTATACAGTCCTTCATTCTTGCATGCTACTTCTGCATCTTTCATCCTTTCTCCCATTCTATCACAATCTTCCCTCATCCTTTCTCCCAATCTACAGCCACTACTACCCCTGAGCCCACGTTTCTTCCACTTTCTGTACCTCCGCTCTCTCTGATTTCTGGCCCACCCCCCACTGCTTCCGCTCTGCTCTCTTGCCCACTGCTTCCCACTCTGGCCCTCTGCTCTCCCTCTGATCTCTCTTTGCTTTTTTGCCTACCACGCCACAGCTAGCCCATCGCTCCCTCTCACTCCTTTCTCTAACATATTGTGACCATTTTTCAATTTTTGTAGAAAACTGTAGATTTTGTTCTAAAAAAAAATGGGGCATCTAAAAATAGTGCTGTTTTTAGATGAGCCATTTTTAGAAATGAGCAGGCCACCTTAATTTCAAAGGTGACCTGCACATTTTCACGGGGCAGAGCTGTAGCGCAAATGATGCACTGGCCAGCCACCTTGAATACGTTTTTGTTAGAAACGCTCTCGCAACAATGGTCTACAGGCTCCCTGTGCATTTCACCGCAACTGGCCCTTAAGGTTCCTGCCACTGTAAAATGCAACCCGAAAAAACACATTTCTACCCCATTTGGAGAACAGAAATGCAAGTGAGACAGCAGCTGTCACACTTAAAAATGTTTTTTTTTAAAGTATTACATGAGTCAGTACGGTCATTTAAGACCTTTTAAAGCAGTGGCACCCCTCATGCACGTATTTAAAATGGCACATAGAGTGGCCTACAATTTCTGCACATTTAAAAGCGCATCTTGCTTGTCAATTTGGGATGCCCTTTTAAATGTGCAGAAATGCCCGCTGATTTGCGCAAAGGGGTGAAAAAGGACATCTGAATGGGCACATATAAGAAGCGTCCATTCAGATGTCCTTTGGGGATCGGACTGCTCTTTTTTGTTTTTTTTGTTTTAGCAAAAGTGATGAAATGTGCTTGTGCATTTCATCTCTTGAGTCCAAAAAATAAGAGTTGAGCCCCTTGGTCCCTTGATTTTTTTTTAAAAAATGTCTTAAAAAACGGAAAGTTTTTGGGGTGTTTTTGCAAAAATGGCTGCTTTTGCGCTTTTTTGCAAAAACTGCCATTTTTCGCGGCATTTTGCGGGGTCGCAAATCACTATAAGCTGCAGGGTCTGACTTGCAGACCTGTTCATGAAACTTGTGCAATTTCTCATTAGGAATTTACCAGCTGATTTGGTTAAAAAGTACACACCGTTTATACTTTTGAAGCGACGGTATAAGAAACACTTCTCTCTTGGGTTATTTTTGAGGTGTGCATGATTCATTTGGTCAGAGGTAAATGTGTATGTGCCCTCTGCCCTTTCTTCAATTGGGAAGGACACATTGGGCCTCATTATAACAGTAGCTACACATGAACAGTGCCTGTAAGGCACCGTCACTGTTCATACCGGGCCACCACATTACGAGTTCTGCTCAAGGGTTCCTGACAGCCCGCCAGGTTTTACCTGGCGGGTTGTGCGGCACCCGCGAGCAGAACTCGTGATTGCTACCATGCTCCCCACCCCCATTCTGCCCCATGGGGCAGAATGGGGATCGGGAGCCCAGCATTACCGCCTCCTGCGAATGGGCAATTACCGGCCCACTCATCTCGTAATGGGCGGGTTATTGCACAATCGCGGGAGGCGGTGCCGGTTGCGAGCATGCGGTAGCCGTGCCTGCCATACAGGCACGGCTACCGCCATGCTCGTGATGAGGCCCATTGGGTCATTTGTGATAACAGATGTTAATGAGTCCCTCCACCTCTTTTTTAGGACTCGTGCTCTACAGTATTGTGTACTTCATCATCTATAAAAATTTAAAAAAAACATACTCAACTAAATAACATTACTGAAAACCTATAAATAAAGTTCCCAGAGAATGATTCCCATCATGAAAGAAGTGCAATGAGGTATTATGCGTGTGAAAGAGAGAGAGAATAAGCTCCAGTCTGGAAAAGCGGAGGCGAAGGGCAAGCAAACCTATTTGACTTCAACACCTCTTTTTGTGCTCAGAAACAACATAGCAAAGAGATCCCCTTAGACATGTTTATGTTGTAAATGATTTCAATTCAGCAAGTGTGCACAGTGAAAATGTTCTCCATACATACGCGTTTTCCAGGAGTCATGCACACTTCCAACGTTTGTATTCACAGAAGCCTTTTATAATGGCAAAACCCCATTGGAAAACGCTCTGTGAATTAGGCCCAAAGTTTAGTGCCTGATTCACAGAAGCATGTTACAATGGGACAATCCCATTGAAAAATGCTCTGCGCATCAGGCCATTACTCCACTAACACATGTTTTTTTGGCCGGTTAAGACACGTCCTGTACGGGAAATGTCAAACGTGCTGCCCTTAACCTTACTTGAACTACAGTGGTTTTACCGAAGTAATTATCAGAGCATCACACATTCTCACTGCAGCTTTCCTCGTGTGACCCTTCCCTTCAGGATACATTATGCCACTGGAGCAGAAATGCTGTGCATGGTTTGCAGTTTTGCCTGCCAAGATTGTTCAATAACCTTTAATATCCATAAGTACTATACTAAACTCCATTTCCCGGGACACATAATCTGATTATCTGCTTCCTGGAAGGCAAGGCCGAGCTTTAACGTTCCTAATTTTGCTTTGAAGTATGATCTAAACATTATTACGAAATGAAAAAAAAATATAGAAGTAAACACACTTGTTTTCAATGTAATTGGCACCTAATCTGTATCGTTTTGCCTCGTCTGTCATAGTTCCTCCGTTCTTTCTTTACCGTTCCTTCTGGTTTTACTACAGGGAACACATGCTATTTACAATTATTTTGGGATCACTTGGCATTCCCTGTGGCATTAATTTGCAATTATCTCCTGGTCCCGCGCTATCCTTCTGCAAACACTGAACTTTCTCCCCTTGCAGACAATCCAACCGTGTCAAGATTGATTTGTACTTCTAACATTTTAAGTACAGAAAAGTTGAACAAAACTGTACGTATTACTTCAGAAACAGCTGAGGAGAATTTCTAAACATCTTAAATAGTGTAAACAGTGATCTGTCCGCGTATTTTCTTTGCGTACTGTATCTATGGTTACTAAGAAGGCGTAAGGTGACATTATCTACTGGAGCATTTATGTATGTATTTATGGCATTTGTAAAGCGCGCACAAGCACTTGTGCATCAGGGCGCTGAAACCAGGTACATACAATGCAGGGGAGGGCAGCAACTTAAGTACATTGCAGGAATAACAAACAAGAATACATAGTATGAGTAAGGAGTATTGATGTGTTCGGTAGGGTACCTAGGACTTGTTTGAGGTGTTTTTGGCAGTGTACTTGAGTACGGTGAGGGGCAAGGAGGTTAGGCGAACAGTCACGTTTTGAGAGCTTTGCGGAAAGCCCAGTAGGGGTCTTCCGCTCTTAAGGCCGGCGGTAGGGTGTTCCAGCGCTTGGCGACGAGGACAGGGAAGCTCGAGCCTCTGGCTTTGCTGCGTTTGAATATGGGTTGAAGAATTGATCTCCCTAACAAATCTCCATTTCCCACCAGAAAGAATGTGTGACATGTTAATAGGGTTGGGTTTCCCACATTTTATTGAAATAGTGGTAGTTGGTAACCCGTGGCAACTTGTAGTGATATTATGAGCAGGGAAGAGTGTTTCCAGTCACAACAAATACTTTTCGTGTCTGCAGGATATAGCATTGATTGAAAAAGCATGGGGTCAGGCACCTGCCTGTTTCGATATTTATGGAGTGGGTTACTCTACATCCCGTTACTAAGACTGGGCCCACACAAGGCCACTGGGCAGTGCATTTGCGTTGTGAGCATGGACACATTTCAAGCACGCTGAAATTTGCCATCATACTGTAGGCAAAGGACATCACTGGCACAAGGCAATAATCTAGTTATGTCCCAGCATATGATTAAACTGCCATCTTCTTTGGCGTTATTAATCCTGAATTACAACGCGTTTTTCAAAGGGATGTTCCCCTATTGAAAAACGCAAATCAGGCTGTGGAAAATGTTTTTCAAAATCGGTGATCAGATATCTCTGCTGCCGAAATCGCCAGTACGCATTCCACTGCATATGCCGTGCTGCAGAAACACCATCATCAGCACCCATTTGTGATGTCATCTTTGATGTCCTGGGTGCAAGTCGTAGCATTGCACGGTGGTGGCTCAACTTATGGTTGCTTAGCTTACTATAAGTGGTGAATGTCTGGGGGTTTTCGGTTTTACTTGTACGCATAAAGTAATTTTAACAATGTTTTTTCACTGAATTTCATAGGTTTTTATGAGTGCAACTGAACCATGAGGGACCTTTCACAAAGTGTTTTCATTGAAATTCATAGGTTTGTATTAGTGCAACTTAAACATAAAGTCCCTTTAACAAAGTGTTTTCATTGAATATAGGATTACATTGCCTAACCCATAGGAAGAGCACTTTTTGGGCTGCTTATAACTTCGCCCCCACTGATGAATCCTCACAAAACCTTCAAAAAAAGATGTGTCCCTGTCAGATTGATTCTTTGAAGTTTGGTGAAGTCTCATTAGGGGAGAGGGGCAAAGTTATAGGGGGGTGTCAAAATGTGTGTTTTTTCCCCATAGACACAATGGAACCAAATGCTTGCTCACAACTACAGCCCAAACTACTGGATGGATTTTCACCAGATTTGCACCAGGAGCAGCGTCTTGGTCCCAAAAGCGTGCTTTTGTAAATTTGGTGTTAATCCGTTCAGTAGTTCTTTTTAAAATGGGCAAAAAGTTGATACAAAATGACTATTGATATCTGTGCTCGTTCTGCGGACTCACTTCCCTGATCGCACCGCGGACGGGCCTCCGATTGGTCCAGAGGATGGTGTGATGTCTGCGGACATCGGATGCACCCAGTGATTGGATGGTGAAAAGCATGAGGTGTGCCACATTTTTGGAAATAACCACCATGTTGGATCTGCGGACAGCCGCTGGTGCCTGCGGACAATGCACTGGGGGAAAAGTCTGGAAAACACATTTTGCATAATTTATGGCCCAAAGAGTTGCTGCAATGGGTGGAGGATTGGAAAAAGATGATACAGGGCTATTTATGTAGGTGGAAAATTGTTGGGCAGGTGTCGTATCAGTCCACAAACAATGCGGTAGTCCACATACAGAGCTGTGAACAGAAATCTTGGAAAATACATTTGGGGTTATTTCATGGCAAGGGTTTGGAAATAATGCCAAGTCCGCAGTCAATTTTGGGATCCGTGGACATCATTTCAACTGTACCTGGGTCAGGGTGAGTTTTATTAGTTGATGGTGTATGCTAGATACTTCTTGTATTGTGGTGGTTGTGGTCTATGGTACGTACTTGTTACATGGTTAATTTTAGTGTGGTGGTTGTGCCCACTGGCCATGGCCACCACAGCAGTAATTTGTGTATTGTAATTATAGCTAATGTTGTAAATTAAAGTTTAAACTTTTCAAAGAGATGAAAATAGACTCTTGGACAGGCTACACATAGACCAAAAGATAAAGTCATACCCACACTCCCTTTTATTCCCAGGAGCAGTGCTATTTTACAAGGCCGAGTACAAAGACTATTCTCATGGCAGACAGCTTGAGTGATGATGGATGATGGGCTAATTGGGTGGGGAGGCATTATCAAGCATGACCCACTGGCACCTGGTATACCAACATGCATGCTGCTAATGAGTGGAATATTTCTGAAGAGCACATGCATGCCAACCAATTATAAAGGGCCATGTATCAAAGAGCCCTATAGTGTAGAGACCCAGTAAGATGTTGTGTATTTTATGATGCTCACAATGACTTACACTAGGGGTGGGCAGAGTTGTCCACTAGACAGTAGAGATCCAATCACAACACCAACCCTCATAGAAAATATACGTAAATGTTTCCTGTTCCCCAACCACAAACCTCCATAAGTTTCTTAGTTTTCCACGTAGAACGACATTACTGATAATGAATATTTACTAATTAATCACTTTTTTTTTTTAATTAAATGGGAACAAGATCTTAATTTTGGACTTTGTATGTTGTCCGTTGTACTCCCTGTTTTAGACAATTGATATTAAAGCAGACAACAAAAGGATTTTTGGCAACTTCCATAGTAGTTTGAATATTTGATGTTTGAGTAATTTCTCCATCCCCATCCACCCTGTAGAGTGTTACCTCACCTTAAAGAGCCTGAAATGGTTCACGCCTATTTAGAAGACATTGCAGTGTTCAGCCACACCTGGGAGGATGTATCCCACCTGAAATAAGTGCGTCAAGCACTGCATAATGCAGGCCTGGCTATCAAGGCCACAAAGTGCCACATAGCACAGGGTACCGTGACTTACCTAGGCCACCTGGTCAGTGGAGGTAAGAGAAACCCTCTCAAAGCAAAGGTACAGGCTGTGAAGGAGTGGGACATTCCCACCACACCGCCATAGGTGAGAGACTTTCTAGGACTCACCGGGTACTACTGGTCGTTCATTAGTGGGTATGGGACCATTGCCATGCCCCTGAATTATGTAATGTCCAAAGAAATGCCAAGTAATGTAACTTGTACCCATGCCTGTCAAACCTCCTTTCAGGATTTAAAGGATGGATTGTGCAGGGCCCCAGTTCTCAAAATGCCAGACTATGGTCAGCAATTCATTATCCAGACAGACGCTTGTGATTTTGGGATTGGAGCAGTGTTAGTGCAGCTGAACTCTGAAGGGGTAGAGCAACTTGTCACCCACATTAGCAGGCGGTTGACAAAAAAAGGAAAGGAACTGGGCAGTCATAGAAAAATAGGTGTATGCAGTCTTGTGGGCTGTAAAGAAACTGAAACCCTACATCTTTGGGTCTCACTTTATGACCCAGATGGACCACAGGCCTCTGCGATGGTTAATTGCTATGCAAGGGGAGAACCCTAAGCTTTTGCATTGGGCCATGTCCCTAAAGGGTTTAGATATAGACATCCAACACAAACTAGGCTCCCAGCATGGAAATGCATATGGCCTCAGCTGGTACTTTTGCCTTGATGATGAACCAAACCCTCAGTAGGGTGGTGGTTCACATGTTAAGGTTGGGGGGCATGTGAGGAATTTGACCATCCACACGGGAGAGTGCGCTCGCCTGGGCTTTTTGATAAATAAAAAAGAATGATGGGAGATCAACCTCCGAGAACTGTGTGAGGCCATTCCGCATACATTTCATCTGCTTCCTGCACCAAATGTATAGTTGCGTGTAATCTGGGAAGACACATCCTACAGGCGCCAGCTTCCCCTGTCATATTCAGCTGGAATGTGACAGCCAGAAGTACATCAGAGCATCTCAAGAAGGGGGAAGCCACACCTTCCTCCAGCCATGGGAAGCCTAATTTAAATATCAAGGGCTTCATGGATCTGCATTCCTATTGTGGTAGTTCGGCTGGTGGCAGTGCATACTATAGAGAGATCATTGAGGCAAGTCTAGAGGAGAGACTTGGTTGCCAAACAGAGAACATGACTGCAGGGCTAACACCCTTTGGTATGCAATGTGTCAACTTGAAGCTAGTTCTCACTTCTCTGTATGAAGGACAGTGAATGGCCTGTCTGGGTGCAGCAGTTACTGCAGGTGGCCCTGCAGAGCAGACCCGTTTCAGAGGGATAAAGGATGTGATTTAGGGGCGACGGGAAGTATGCTCCTATCACAAACTTCAAGGGAGACCTGCGCTTTAATCAAGAGTCACAGAGGGCTCAGTTAACCAGAGAGACACTTTGATCTACAACAGACAGGAAGATGGGCGGGAGTTAGGTATGTGTTTTATGATATTTATGATATGGCATTTATAATGCACCTATACACAAGTGTTTCAAGGTGTGGCGAGACAAGGGAGGGAAAACAGAGGGAAGACAGAGACAACGATCCTACTAGGCCAAGTGACACTGAGATCACGCAAGTACAGGGGAGGGGGAAGGGGAAAAGTGCAGGTGGGATGGGGCGGGGCAGTGCAGTACATAGGATAACAGTAAGTAAATAAGGACAATAAATAAAAGTGCGGCCAGCTGGTGGCCAGTGCAAGGGCAAGTGCACTGGCCACTTTGTCTGTCCTGTTGCAGAGCACTGTGGTCCTGACCTCATGTATAAAAGAATATTGTTGGTGGGGACCCAGGATTGGTTCATTAAGGTGGGCTTAGCCTACACCAATCACTGGGGCCCATTTGGCTTTAAGAGAGGGCTGAATCCCTCATTTGGCAGATCATCCGACGACTTCAAAAGGATTATGAAGAAGGTCTACCTTACATCTCCCGCCAGTGAAGGAATGCCAGGAGTTTCAAGAGGGAAGCAAGATCACTCCCCTAAACATCTCCCAGGGAACAGAGGGAGATACCAGACTCAGATGATCCATATAGCAGCTTCGGAACTGGTACCCAGCCAGCAAACAGAGTGGCATGCTAGGTTCTGCAAGCAAGCTTCCTAGGTGGGAAGTGCTGGAAGTTATCTGAACTAAGGACAACGCCATTGCTCAATCACTCTCCTGAGCGTTGGGCCATCCACCTTGAAAGCACAACACAAGCCCTATGAAGAAGCTAGGAGGAATGCCACACAAGCATCATCCAGCGTACATCTTTTAAGGACATTTTTGAGACAGTCGAGTCCTCGAACCGCATCCAGCTGCACCACTGACTGTTGTCACACCGCAGTCACCAGAGCTGTCCGAGCCACCATCACCAGCATTCCAGATCTGCCAACCAGCACAGAGATGACAATTCTTGGCCCTGATGTCACAGCGACCAGCCTGCAGACATCTGTCCAGCCTCGCTTGCCGAACGCCCTGCCACCTGATACTGGCAGCTGTCTCCCACCACTAACTGTGTCTCAAGGGCTGCAAAGCGCACTGAAACAGCCTCGATAATGTTGAGCACCAATAACTTCTTCAGCACCAGGAACATTGTGGTTTTGCCCCCCTCATCCTTCTCTGAAGGCCCCTACAGACAGTTTTGACCCTCTGCCCCCTTGGTGCTGGAACCCAATAACATTGAACAGTAAGACTGATAGTTTTACCAGCTACTCTCCTGTCAGTATCCAGAGTGCATCCCTTTCCTTTGTGAAACATTCTGTCCTCATTTTCTGTGTGCTAGAACTGTCTGTTTTAGAAAATAATAAAGTAGATATTGTTATACAACCTTAACTGCACATTCCCTTTTATCATTGGGTAATAATTGTATTTTTGCTGTGTTGCATCTAACCAATGATCCACGACCTTGCGGCCTGCCGTTTCATCCATGTCACCAAAATATGACAAGGAGGTCTTATATTTCATTTGTATTCCAATCTGTTCAGATAACTTCTGGTGTACTAGAGGTGTGGGGTTGATTGATGGTTTAGAAACCGATATTCAACCCTGGACCACTGGTGTCAGAGAAGTTGATTTATAACACTTTCTTCTTTCTTGATATGGAAAGTTGGCCTGTCTGCTGGTTTGAGAGGCTCAATTTCTGCCCAACCTCAAACTGAGCATCTATCAAGGTTGCCTCTCTGGCCGATCTTGTCAGCTATCGTTTCTTTTTGCTGGCTGTCCTGGGGGTACTGGAGATTACTCCAAGAGTTTTCAAGTCATTACCTAACAGAACTCTCCCAGTTACTTCAGATTGTACACTAACAGGAATCCGAACAGTCATGTTATTGCACTGGATGAGGGCTGGCAAAATAAGAACCATTTGAATAGGGTCTCTTGCAAGTTTAGTGGGACCTTTGTGTGCCTTAGGTACATCATCAGGTTTGAAGAAGCTTTCATTAACCACTGTAATGCTGGCCCCAGTGTCTCTGACGGCAAGTCTCCTGGCCATCTACAAGTACACTGTCCTTATAATATTATTTTGTGTTGCCCGGTATGGTGTTATACACATCTGTATTCTGTTATTCCCACAGACCCAAGGACACTAAAGAAACACTAGCTTGAACTGCAAAGGGGTCATCAGTAAGTGAAAGTGAGCACCTGTCATTGGAGATTCCTCCTCTGGAGTGAAGGATAAGGAGACAGTGTGGACTCATGAGTGTTTACCCTGACATCTGGGATCCCCTTTCACATTGTCAACATACCCACAACCCAAACATTTACCAAAGCGTTTCTGGAATGAGGTTCTCTGGTAACCTCCCTCTGCTTTGGCTCCAGAGGTTTCACAAGCCCGACAAGGTTTCTAATGAAATGTATCCTTATGTTTTTTTAGGCCCTCTTCAGGTGGCAGAGGATTAATATTTTCTTTACTATCTTGTGCTTTTCCCTCATCCTTTGCTTCAGAATCCTTATGAGTGGCCCTGTCGGCTACCCATAAATCAGCAGCTTGAGCTAATCTCTTAGGATTAAGTTCCTTAGGGTCAGCCAAGTGCTGTATGGTCTCGAAACCTGTTAAGGTATTGAGAAGGAGTCTTCTCAAATTTGTCAATAAGACCCTGTTTGACTAGTTTATCATCTTTTCTGTCCATAGCTCTCAATTCCATAATAGCATCACAACCATTTTGGACATGATCCATGCAACTAAATCAACCCACAAATATTTTGCAAACCGTAAGTGAATTCAAATGTACCCAACCAATCCAAAACATCATGTTTATGATCATGCATACTTACAGCCTCTTTTGGTAAGAGAGGTCTCTTGGGACTAGTAGACCGAAAGGACCCTGTGAAGGAAGCAGAATCAAGAGACATCTTTTTCATATCATACCCATGCTGCATTTCCCTCTATATGAGCCTTCTCTATTTGTCCTTGTCCTCAGTTTGTACTGCACGTTTTTTTAAAATTCTAGTTCTAGTCTCATTCTTTCAAGTGAGTGATATTCTGGGCTTATATTGTCACCCATAGGGGTTATGATAAGAGTCAGTTGAATTACAGGAGCAGGCTGAAGAGTGGAGTTTCTCACTCTTTGAGTATCCTCCTCACTTTCTGACCCATTTCGTATATTGGAGGTATGCTCTAAACTATCAGTTTCATCAATTTCCTCCATATCAATGTTGGATGTAGGGGTTATGGGCCTACTCCCAGGGTTTTGGTGATTTCACAATGTTACAATCAACTCACTCTTTCTCCCCTTCAGACTCAGTCTCCTTGTCCTACATATATCTTTCAACTGTTAGATTGTAATTGTAGTGAGGGACTGTTCATTAAAATCAATTTCTGACATTTATTTCTGTTACAAGTTTACTTTTCTTTTTGGTGGAGCTAGCATTGTGGATGGTTTATTTGGGCACAAGTATAACCAATAGTCACTTTATCCACTCTACACCAATCCCACTGCCTGCCATACGTTTTAGGTAAGAATTTGTGCAGTCCAACTGGTATGGGACTACACAAGACTGTACTACACACGTTGGTGGTGTGACTGAGCAGCCAGGCTTATCTTAAGAGCGGTAATATGAGCTGTAGAGCTTCAGAATGAAATCAGTAAATACAAGTATCCAAGTGAACACTCACACACTTAAAGTTATATATTTAAAGCATTCTTCGATATGATATGGCATTTATAACGTGCCTATAGACAAGTGTTTCAAGGCAAGGGAGGGGGAACAGATGGAAGACAAACAACGATCCTACTAGGCCAAATGTCATTCAGATCGCACAAGTGCATGGGAAGGGGAAGGAGGAGAAGTGCGGGGGGGAAGGGGAAGAGGATATTGCAGTGCATGGGATATAAATAAATAAACAAAAGTAAAGGTAAGGCCAGCAGGTGGCAAGTGTAAGGTTAAAGGCAGACAACAAGTGTCAGGTGCTGGTAGTGGGACTGTAGGGATACAGAAACAGTCCCTAAGTGTGGGGGTAGCCAGGAAGGCAGTGCAGGATTGCGATTGGCAGGGAGGGGACCTGGGCCTGAGATCAGAGGGTGGCCAGGTAACCAGTGCAGTTTCAGTGTCAAATGTCCCTGTGGCATCTATTACATTAGATTATCAGGACGCAAGGCTAAACCGAGATGGTGTGAACAAAAATCGAACATTAGACAACAATCAGTGAAGTCACCAGTTGCACAACATTTCAGGGAACAGAAACATACCATTTCACACATTTAGTTTGTGATACTTGAACACGTAACCCTACCACGAAGAGGAGGCCATTTGACTAGGTATCTCTAACAAAGGGAGATCCACTGGATAGAGAAATTGGACAGCATGTACCCAAGAGGCATGAACATGGAATGGGACCTAAATTGCTTTCTATGAAAGAATGAGCCATAGGAGAATGCTGCTTGTGACGGTCTTAAAAAGGACACTGACATAATTCAGGACCAGGAAGATATTTACTCTGTGAAATGAAAAGAACAGACATACATTGAAATCCCATCAGCTTGAGTTGTTCGCTGACACGACAGGGTGCAGATACTTTGTGCAGATCATTACATGTGTATGCATACAGTAAATATCACTTCTTAAGAAGGTAATTTTTCTAATATTACCGAAATTACAACACAAGGAAATAGATTGGAGTATAGATTGAAAGGAAAGCATCCAGGTAATTCACAAGTGGGAATGTATAGACTATAGACAAAGGACCCGATTAAATGTACTAAATGGATGGAAGGGAACTTAGGTTTTCTATAAAATCATACAATGTGATTTCTCTTCGAAGTTGGTTTCAGTGATGTGGGATACTCTAAATATGTTGGTATGAAAATACTGAAAATCATGAATGTCTGTTATTACAACCTTTAATTGTACACACCTTAGTGTGTAAAGTATGAGATCATCATCAAATCGTTAGACTGACAGTCTTTTCAATTGTTAGTATTTTTGTATTAAATTCAGTGCGGCAGAGCGTCGCTAACGATATTATTTCTAAAAATGTTAGGTAGACAGTTGGTATGATTATGGACGCTTAGCTCACTGTGTAACATAAACGGTTTAGGGTAATGCATACATACACCTAAGATAGCAGCCAGGAAAGACGAGAGACTCACCGCCAGCATCAGTATAACAGACACACTAGTGCTTAATGTTGACTAGCAACATCCCGATACACACGGAAGACAGAGCGAACACTGAGCTCAAGCGGCATTGAATTAAAAACACAGCAGACAAGGTAAATAATCTCTTTATCAATCAGAGATGCCCTCAACCTCTATTTTTTGAATAACCATGAACTTGCAGCATGTAGAGATTGACACAGACATATCTTTTTACAGCAACGGCGTCGCGAGAGAAGTACTTAACACACACACAACCACACGCTGAATCTAAGCACGGTAGTGGTGTATCACGGCAGTTTGCGATGGATGTGTCCACCATAGTCCAGCTCAGAGCTCATAGCTCATAGCTCAGAGCATCCAACAACTTCATTTAGAGCCACGTGCACAAACAGGTATGAGAAATATTTGGTTTATTATTCTATTACCTTTAATGTAATTAAAATCTAGAGAAGTATGGTTTAAGTTTACCCCGATGATATATATATATCTATTTGCAGAGAGACTCAGAATCAAACGCCACGGATAGTCACTCGTTAGAATCTGTTCGAAACCAGATAATGTGGTCTGGTAAGTGTTGCAACATTAGAACTTAATATTTACATACACATGATCACAGAGTGGGACCCAGCGCTTGTTTGCCAACTGGTGCAGCTCGTGATCATACTGCACTGTTACTAGTTTGTTTTAAAAAAAAAGGCAGCCCACTGATTTAGTGTCTTATCTTCACAGTAAAGAACGCTCGAGAAGAGTAAGAAGAGTAAGTGTACAGCACATCCAGGAGTGAACCTGGTATTCCAATCTAGACATGTGAAAGCTTGATTCACGACTCTAATTTATTCTATCAAGGTTAGTACAGCGTCAGTGCAATTTATATATGCAGAGAAATCTGAGAAGGAAATAGAGACAAACTCTTAGTTTTATTTATATTTATTTTGTAGATGAAGAGAGGAAGGTACTGATATCCTCACCTGAGGAAGGGCAGATAGGAGGCCCGAAACACAAAGTGGAAACCCTAGGTTGAAACCCTAGAGGCTCAGATTATGAGCATCAGTTCAAACATCAAACATAAGATATCAGCACAGATTGAGATGAAAGAACAGTAGAAACTGAGTGGTTAATGAATATGTTAACACATTGTATTGTATGTGTGATTAGAAATTAATCAGACTAATGTGAAATATTTGTTTATGTGAAATCATGGTATTGAAATATATGCATGAGAAATGTTAAAACCTTTTTTGATGTAATCACTAACATAAAAATGTATGTATATATTTTGGTTGTGAAAAACAAATACATAATAGATATTGTTTTGAATTCAAATGAGATACGTAATTTATTCATGTGTTTGGCAGATATTTTGATTCAGCAAAAAAGTGTGCTTTTGCTATGTCCTCCGATTGATACGCATGACCACCTCCCCTATTTTTGTCCAGTTTCAGTGTCGGCCAGGAGGTCAGGAAGGGAGAGAGTGATAGAAAGCAAAAGCAAGAGAAAGGTTTTGAGGTGCTTCCGGAACCAAAGATGATTCTCCTCAAGTTTCAAGGAGGCAGGGAGGCTGCTTCAGATGGAGGCCCCAGCCGAGGAAAGAGATCTACCACCAACTCATTGCTTGGAGAAGCGACTGACCCTGAGGGAGTTTGAGGTAGATGAGTGAGGAGCTCGAGAAGGAAGGTATGTAGGAAGAGAGAGTTGAAGGTATTGAGGCCCCAGACCCCAGAAGGCCTTGTGGACGATGCAGAGGGTTTTGAACTTCATCCTCACAGCCACTGGGAGCCAGTGTAGAGATTTCAGTCCTGGAGAGATACGATCCCGTAAAACGCAGCAATTAGTTGTAACTTTAATCCCAAATTAGGATTCAATTAAAAAAGTTAACAACAAAGCAGGCGGGTAATTCATTCATATGTTACAAATGTTCTAGCACCCAGAGGTGATGTCAGTTGAGGTCAGTATAAAATGTATATTGGTATCACCTTTGCAGTATTCAATTATTTAAGGATGGAAATATTAGGGTTAGATCAGAACAGACTGATGGGTTATAAGAAGAGCTACATTCTTCTAAAGGGATGCAGGCACTCTATTATCCCAGCATTAAATAGTTCACCATTTAAAACCTGTAATGGAACAAGCAGTGCCAAAGTCAATAGGTTCAGAAGGAGGTCTTTAGGGAGACGGGATAGGCTGAGACAATGGGCAAAGTCAATGTTTGGATGCTCTTCTTCTTTGGAAAATATTCTTAAATAGTCAGTGTTAAAAAAAAAAAAATCACAGCAACTCAAGAGGAGTAAAAGCCAGTGCAGGTAAGTTGAGGTCAACATATTGTAGGTTTAAATTGCACTCCCAAAGGTTGGAAGCAGCCCAAATGGCAAAAGGATAGTATACCCCAAGTTCCACTGTACCTTTGAAATTAAGAAGTTGTTCCAGCTGGATGCCTTCTGAATGCAATGCTGCAGACGCTTATTCATGGTCCTTGGTCGAGGTGACAAAAGGGGAGATGTCTGGTGGGCTTCTGTGGCAGCACTCAAGAGAGGTAGTCAGCAGTATGGATTTCCATCAATTCAGTCGCTCTTTGTGGTTTTTGCGCCTTTTTCTTAGTACCAAAGAAGGACGAAAAGGGCAGGTTAGAAGTTTAATGATACCTCGGTCCTGGATTCTGGTGAGGGGACTCTGGACATGGATTCCTTGCTTCTATAGTGTCCTCTGGATGCCCACAAAGATTTGGCTTAATTCGTACTTCAGAAGACAATGCACTCACAGCTGGTCGTGGTACCGCGGTTATTGGGCTTCTGCAAGCTTCGAAAGTTGCAGCAATGCAGAGTTTGTCTTGAGTCTAGTTGGTCATACTACACTAAGGGAGGAAGTCATCCTTCATGGGTCTTCCCTGTTGATTCAAATACGGGGTCAGAACAGCTGCATGGCTTCACCGGGTACTTCGAAGTCCAGGTGGGTGTTGTTGGCATCTTCTCTAATCTTCTACTTTGGATGTTGTCCTCCAGTGCCCGACTCTGCTTCTAGTCCCAAAACCCTCACTTTTTAAGCAAGTCCCCCTTCATTCACAGCCCCAGGCTGCCAATCATACACCAGAGTGGCTGTCCTCCAGGACATCCAGCCGGCCAATAGGAACTGGTTTCATTCAGACACACCTAGAGACAATGCACAGGGAGGCTTTGGTATCCTCACTCACTTACTTCCTTTCCAGACACGCTGGAGCCTGGGCGGGCTTCAGGGCTGAAGCAAGCTAAAAGCCAAAATACACAAAAGACTCAAACCTGATGCAAACAGCAGAGTAAAATCCCAGGATAAAATTACAAATATGACATGGTAAAAAAAGAAGACAAGGGCCATTTTGAGAAAATGTTCACCATTGGGTGCAGCACTGCAGCTTAGGTATCAGCCTGCAGAAACATGTAACCAGGTAGTAAAAAAGAATACACTGCCATCAGCCATTCAAGTGAGTTAGTGTAACAAAATATTACATGAGGAAAGGATTAACAGAGTTAGTATGTAACCTCCCAGCACTCCACGTAGGGTGGTGTGTGCTGGACCCATAAAGTAAAGGTGAGTAAGACAGGGGTAATCTTACTATTCTTGGGAACAGTAGTTCACCCTAGAAAATGTAGTTAAACATTAAGAGAAGTTCAAGGGATTTCTCAGTGGCACTGCACAAAATGTGCTGTGTGTCACAATGCAACAGCAGATGCCTATGGAGTTTACCAGACTCCATAAAACAGACACCATCTATTATGCTGATGACTTATATACAACATCAGCCTACCGTATTTAACGGTTCTGTTCAGCTTCTAGCATGCACAGCTGAACACACACACACGTGCATCACAGATTTTCTAGCTTGCTATATAGTTCTCCAACTTTTACTTCTAACTCTACCACCTGTGGTACTTATTTTACCGCTGTGGTATACGCACTAAGGCACTTCCTTGTTACCTCCCCTCCTTTAAAATTAATCACCCGAGACACAATGAAACAATCCCACCAGCTCAGCTTTTGCCATTTTTATACATGTGTTAAAATAACACTAATTACAATAATACATCTTATTTCGGTTCACAATAAAAATATTTGTTTATTCTTACCAATGCCTTGAAAAATGATGCGGTTATCTAAGAGAAGAGATATGAAGCACAGCAAAATACATGGAAACTTTTTTCTTTCATCAGCTTCTGTAAGTCACCATTAAACATGTGAGAGAAAAACAGCAAACACTTTTTTTAAAAAATAAACATTTGTCCTGACTATCTTATGGGAAGCGCACATGCAATCGCCTGCGCTCCTCAATTTCCACAGATACTCACATTAAACTGTGAAGTCTCTGCCCTTTATTAGGAAAATCCCCCTCTCTGCTGTGGGTTATATGCAAAGAAAGCGTTACAGATTCTGTGCTGCTTTCGCCACCCCCGAAGGTTAGCTCAAGACCCCAGCTGCATCTAAGGCCTGGACAGCTTGGCTCTCCCTCTGTCTGCTGCTCTCCTATTCTTCCCCGGACAGCAAGAAACAGACTGCCCCACCTTTCTCTGCCTACTTCATTTATAGATCAGCCTTGTCAGTCAAAACTATCTCCTGCCCTTTTCCTGTATGTCTTCTATCAAGCTAGTAAGCTTCTAGAACCATAGCATTTCTCTGTCCAATCACCCAGCGAGGGCCTACATGTATCAACTTTACTTCCTGAAAAGACAATAATGCTTTCAAAATGAATGAAACAGCAACTGCATCCTCTTGCACGTTTTACTTCTGGCGAATGAAAAACAGAATTTTCCATCTGAGTCACTTTGCATTTCAATGTTATAAGGGAACACTAATTAATCAGGGTTGAATGTTATTTAATAGGGACTTGATAATGGATTAATCTGGGTTGGTTTGTTCAATGCAACTACACAGATGGCAAATTCACTTATAACATGAAGCATTTTTCACACATATTCAGTGCATTTAAATCAGCTGTCTTTGCATAGATTTTGCTGATTCCATTGAAGGCAATGTAATGTCATGTACCACAGTATCCTACATAATCCAACATATTCCCACCTTTTGCTGATGTATGGAACGCTTGCAACAACCACTACATGAGGAACAACCACGTTTACTAAAATGCATGCGCCCCAGGGCACCTCTCCTTTCCCTTTGTTGTCAGCAACATGGCTAACACCATCATCTCAATGGTAAGGACAACAAGTCATTCCCCATTGACACAATTGAGAACAAACGTTTTGTACCCAGATGAAAATATCTCCAGGGAGAATGCAATATTCTACACCCTTCTTTTCCTCAAGCCACCTTAAAAGCAAGAGTTGAAAACAATAGTGCCGTAATAAAATTTAAAAAAATGAAACAATATGTGCATAAATGTCCATATGTGAAATGTCCATAAAAAATTAATTAAAATGTGCACTCCCGACTGAAGTGTCCATATTTAGAAGTCCATATGTAAATGGAAAGTCCATATTCTAAAATAAACACACTCTCATCACATTTGTACACATTCCATGGAATAAGACGCTCTTCCACAGATACACCAAAAACAGCACAAATGTGTAACTGTATAGGAAAAACAAAACTTTAAAAAAAACTTATTATCCATAGTTCACTCCCCAATTTGGTGGAACACAGTATAGTAATATGCTCCATAATCCATAAATGAAAAATGAAACAAAAGTGAAGATGAACAAAACAAAATGAAGATTATGGGCCTCATTATGACCCTGGCAGTAGCCATGCCCTTATTACCGGTAATGATTTTTTACCGGAGCCCAGAAAAGGGCAATAACCAGGTCATGCGGACCTTGGCAGACCCTGTAATTGCCCTTTTCTGGGCTCTGGTAAAAATTCATCCCCATTCCCACTTGAGCTCCATAGGGCTCAATGGGAACGGGGAGGATGCTAACAACGGGCCCGTTAATGACAGGCGCGTTTTTAGCATCCTGGTCAGCTAGCGGGTCCCGCTAAGGATGCCTGGTCTGGCCAGGCATCCTGAGTGGGACCCGCAGCAGACATCGTAATGAGGCAGCCAGGAATGAACAGTACTGGTCCCTTACCGGCACCGTTCATTCCGCGGCCTCCAGGGTTCTAATGAGGCCCAATGTATTTTCAGTTCCTTGTACCCAGAATACACAGGATCACTCCTCCGGGGTGTCCTGTCCATCAGTCTCTGCACACCAACACTGCACACAACGCTGTCATCAGTAGAATTTCTACAGTCCGGCACTCCATGGAATCTCTTCCACAGATGTCATCTTTGTGTCATTTTAGGCTTCTTATCTTCACCCCCATTCTTTGGTCCGGGGGCTTTCCCGGAGCCTCCTCCCATGGCATCCTTCAACGGTCCAGCATCCCAAGGAACCGGCCCTGCTGGGGTAATGAATTAGTCATCTCTAGAGTAAATCAAAAAAAGACAGATTAAGTATTTAGCACAAAACAACTGTCTATCCCTCTTCTGCTACATGGCCTGACAGTAAAACTGGAATTATAGTTAAAACACAATGGCTCCCTGGCTTCACCATACTGGAACACCTGAAATCAAATTCATCATTATACAAAAACAAAACAATATTTCACCCCATGCACTCAAAATAATTTTATAAAATACACAGCCCAGCATAATATTTCACATATCTAACATCCCTTATCATTTCCCATCAATTGCTTGAAACCCATGCAAAACAACCCTACTACACAACATTAGGAAAGCCCAATTTGGTTCAGCGCCTCTTCATGAATAGAATGGACATTTTTTTTTAAATGTTACATGTGGCTCTGCTCACTTCTGCTTGATCAAGAGGCCTTGTGTTTGTTTACTTATGGAGTGAAATCTTGTTTATACTATATCACACTTTCTTTTGTGTCACTGTGTTAAATGTACTATAAATCATTCTCTGTTTACTGGGCATGCTAGCAAACAAAACTACTATGTGTTTTCGTGATCTTATTATATCGTTATAAGGCATGCTTTCTATAATTCCTCTGTTAGCTCTATTTTCACTGCATCTATTATTTTCATTCAACCCGTCCCAACCCTCATGCTGTGGGTGGTAAGGTTTTATCTGGTTTACATGTATGAAGTGCTCTGTGGCCACTTCGCCCTCCTTCTTAACAATTTTATATACCACATGGGATATTTTGTCTATAATTTCAAACGGCCCTTGCCATGCCGCAAGAAATTTTGAGATTTTATTCTTACCTTTTCCCAAAGTGGTATTTATACACCTGATCACCTACCTTGTATTCTCTTACATATGTCTTCCTATCATAATATGTTTTTGCACCATCAGCAGCTCTCTCCATTTTGCTGCACAAACGCAAATGCATGTTGTAAGTGCTTCCTCAATTCTTTCAAATATTCATGAATTGTGGGGGCATTCACAAGTGTTTGTTCATGTGTCCTGTACAGTAAATGTTGTGGCAATACCATTTTTCTTCCTGTCAATATCTAATGAGGGCTGATACCTGTTGCCTTAGCGGGAGTTGATCTAATGGCATTAATACTAAAGGCAACTGAAGATCCCAACTAGATCCTGCCTCATACCTTTTTAGTATGTCTACTATAGACCTATTGTTTCTCTTCACTACCCCTGAGGAAGATGGCCGATATGCAATGTGCAGTTTCCTTTTCACACCAAGTATCTGCCAAACTTTACATATTAATGCGCTAGTGAAGTGACTTCCCCGGTCTGATTCTATTCTCTGAGTTAACTCAAATCTTGAAAATATATGATTCACTAAAGGTTGTGGCTGTTGTTTGCACACTGCAATACGGTGCGTGAATACATTCCACCCATTTGACACACAACAGTTAATAAATATTTATTTCCCCTGGCTGATATTTTTACAGGCCCAACATAGTCAATTTGTAAATCTGACCATGGAAGGGTCAAACCTATTTTCATTAACGAAGCACTATGCATAATTGTGCACATACCAGACACCCACTGGTGTATAGTTCAAGATCTTGGGACATATGTGGCTAGTAAGCATAGTCCTTTTCTATTTCCAAAGTTGTTTGTGAACCCCTGTGTCCTGCAGTTATTGCATCATGTGCATGATGTAACATCAGTCCCCAAAATGACAGAGGCACCACCCATTGGATTTGACCTGTTATATATTCCCTAATCATCAAACCATTTTGTAGCCTAATTCTCTTTTTATTTAACAACACGCTCAGATCTTCTTTTCCTTTACAAACGTTTTCAGACAGAGGATTTTGTGCTGCATCTACCAAATCATTATAAAATAGGCCTAAAATTGGATCTTCTTTTTGCGCTTTGATCAAATCATCATCCGGGGTATCATAACTGCATTGCACTACAGGCTGTTCGATTTCTTTTGGAGATTTGGAGTGTGTGATCACATCTATCTGTTTTTCACCAAGAAGGTGTTCAATGGGAAACAACTCTCCCATGACTGCACCAATTTTGGCCAATTGATCGGTTTTGTCATTTCCCTCCTTGTCCTCTCCTGGCGCCTTTAAATGGCCATAGATTTTTCTCCAGTGTAAAACTAAATCATTTTCTGATGCTAGTTTGTCTATGGCTTGATTCGGCTTACCATGTTTAAGGGGTTTGTTATTATATGTGAGCATTCCCTTTGCCTTCCAGCCAGGTAAATACTCTACAAAACTATTTCATGCATAATCAGAATCAGTCACCAAAACTATCTCTTTTAATTTATTTTCAACAGCAGTAGAAACTACCTTATAAATGGCAGCCAGTTGTGCTATTTGGCTACTCCTAGCGCCAATTCTCAGACTCTCTCTTGAAA
Source organism: Ambystoma mexicanum (assembly GCF_040938575.1). Lineage (NCBI taxonomy): Eukaryota > Metazoa > Chordata > Amphibia > Caudata > Ambystomatidae > Ambystoma > Ambystoma mexicanum. Next base: position 757,071,196 of record NC_090936.1, read on the forward strand.
TAATGTCACATTTGAACCATATATTTGCTATTCCTGCCACAAGTTGCTTTTTTCCTTATTTTCCACATGATATGCACATCCAGCCACATACACTGTTGGCAAATCTTTGCACACATTCTCATTAAAAACCTTTTTGTGGGGATTGTTCAAATTCATTCAAATTGGGTTCTAATTCTGTTTTATCAGATGTACACTCAGCTGCACAATCATGCAGATCCGCTAGTCCTTGTGCAACCAGGCTCTTTTTATTCTGACCATATTGTACCTCAGCAGGGAACCCCTGTAATGCCAATGTCCAGGAAGTAATTCTGGAATGTGCCAAAATGCCTGACCTAATTCTTTTACTTTGTAAAAATTGTATGGGTTGGTGATTTATTTCAATAATTACTTTTTCTCCTTCAATAATAGGTCGGAAATGTCGCAATGCCCAAACAGTGGTCAGAAGAGTCTTTTCACATTCACTGACTTTAGTTTCAACCTGAGATAATGCCTTGCTCGCATAGGCAATTGTTTTGTGATTTAAATCATGCCTCCGAGATAACACAGCTGACATGCATTGGTCAGTGAATCCTATTTCTACAAAGCAACCCTGGTTCTTTATGGGATAGGCCAAACATGGCACCTTCATGAGACATTCTTTCAATGTAGCCACTGCTTCACATTGCCCCTTTCCCATTTCCAGGTTACGCCCTGCTTCAGCAATTTGGTTAAGGGTTGAGTGAGCTCTGCGTAACTCTCAATAAACCTCCTGTTATATCCTGTCATCCCTAACAAGCTCTTCAATCCTTTCAAGTTAGTAGGATTTTTCAATTTCTGTATTGCTTCCACCTTTTTCTTTTGGGGATTCAACCCATGCTCAGTCACTCCATGGCCTAAGAAATTCACTTTATTTTTGCACCATTGTGCTTTCCTCAATGATACTTTGGCTCCTGCCTCCTGTAATTGGCCAAACACATGTCTAATCTCATTAAAATGACTGTTCAAGTTTTCATTTTTAATCAGTACATCACCTTCATGAACTATGGTCCCCCTTTCTGCTGCATCTGGGAGCGCTTTTCTCAAAAATATTCCAAATTCACTACCACTATTGACATACCCAAAGGGTGTTCTAGACCATGCGTACTGGGTTTTATCAAAGGAAAATGCGAACATGTTTTTTATGTCTTCAGCCAGTGGCACACACCATTATCCAGCTGTAAGATCCAATGTGGTAAACACATTTGACACATGAACCTGTTCGAGACCTTGATCAATAAATGGAAGTGGTCACCTGGAAATAGGCACCCTTTTATTTGACTCTCTTAAGTCTGCACACAAATGCCATTGACCATTGGTTTTAACATGCCCAAAATGGGCGGTTTGAGGTACTATGAATGGGCCTAAAAATTCCTCTGGATTCTAAATGTTTAATTATCTCAGCCAATGATTCCAAAAATGCCAGTGGCAACTGATATTGACGCACAAACACCGGTTCCCTACCATGTCCCTCTGGTAATGTGGCAACATGCAAATCCTTTAGGCCACAATCATATGCATCTTTGGCAAAATCCTCTTTAAAATCCATGAATATTTTTCTCGAACTAATTTATTTCCTCTTCATTCATGCATGCATCTGCAGTCTGAACCTGTTCCTCCACCATTTCTGACAATTCTGGTAAATCCTCCGATGGAGGAACCTCTGTGCTCTCCTCTAACCGTGTGGCTGTATCTCTTTTTAGAGTTGCCACCTTTAAATACATTGGAATATCTGCTTCCATTTCAATACGCAGTTTATCTGTTTCATTTTCATTTCAATCAAATAATATACAATTCTCTTGGTGACAGCACGCCATCTCACTTGAATCATAAGGGTACATAGACTGAAATATCCCTTTAGGTTGATAATTCACAGACTCTGGCAACTGACCCTGTGCATTAACATATATCTCAGGGACGTTCCCAATCACTGTACTGTTGAAATCTGCAGTGTAATGTGTTTTTTGTATTGCCATACCTAATGCTGAATTTGCTTCTAAAAAAATATCCTGACATCCTTTACCATCTACCATGAATTTGATGGGCCCATCCCAAATCTCCACCAGTGGTGTATATTCACACTCTATTCCTTGCTGCCTCATGGATTCATTTATGCACACAAATTCATCAGCATCCTCCATCTGCTGTCCATTTCTGTGTTTTACTGTTATAGTAACTTGTTTGGTGAATGCAGGAATGTTAATATCCTTCTTCACCTGTAGCTCAATTGCATATGGCACCAATTGCGCACAATGATAAGCCTGTCTCTTGTCTTTTAAGAAAAAGAGGGACCACACTTTTTGATTAAGGAAGTCCAACACCATATACATTTTGTGCATCATGTGATTTCCCAAATAAAAACCCTTCTGTGTCCCACTCCCTAGCCACACATTGTGATAGATAGTTTTCGGCCCAATGGTCATTTTTAGCACACATCTTTCTAAGACTCTGTTCCCTGAGTCCGGCTCACCTAACCCGAAAACATGTTGGTTTTTAATTCTGAATTTTGGGATCTCCTCCCTTTCAATTATCCACTGGAGTATTTATTCATTAATGAAACTTCTTTCCTGTTCAAGTCCCAACGCGGCTCTTATCATTTCAGAATGACAATTTACACCAATAGGGATCCATGGCTGCCTATCTCCCATGTGTATTTCGGAAAGGGTTGAAATGTGTTTCTCAGTGTTCATATCTGAAATGACAGGTGGCTTGTATTTTTCTTCTTTTAAGAAAAAGCATACTGTGTTCTCATCTATTTCAGTTTGTCATTTTTTCTTGGGGTCCAAACAAAACTCTAGAGTATATTTCTCTTGATCACCTCACATTTCATCCTAAAACATCAAGTGACACTAGGCACACAGCCATTTTGAAGGTACATCTCCACTGCATCATCTGATTTAGCCACTGTATGGCATTCTTTTATACTTTGTTTTGTGACCTTTCTTTCTTAGGCCTCAATGGCTTTTTGGCTAGGGACCATACAACCCCATTTACCCCATCAACGAAGGGCGACAACCTCTTCAGGCAATCTGTTCCCATCAAGAATGGAATTTCACTGAGAGATGAGATCAACACTTCCTGTCTCATCCTGTGTTTCCCAATGTTTATGTCAACCTCAGTGACACCTTCGATATGCATCTCCTTACCATTGAAATTATGCACTGGGCCTTTATTTTGTTTGTCTCTGATATGACTTTCTGGGGAATCTCTCTTCATTGATACTTTTTACCAACTCTTTGGACATGATCGTGGCCTGTGCCTGTGCACCTGTATCAATCATTGCAAATGCATTGCACATCTCTTTGACAGTAATAGGAGCATAATACCTGTCCTCAACTTCTTCCAGCACACACAAAAAGTGTGAATTTTTACTGATTTCAAGACTCACCTTTCTCAGGCCTTTTTCACTTTTAGCCAAACCCAGGGGCATGCTCCTTTTCACCCATTTGTTTTATTGTTTTAATTTATTTAACATGATTTATATGGTTATACAATTGACAACCTTTAAACACAGGTAAAAACCTTTTTTACAGATGAAGAAGAGAGCGCTATTAAGCATACTGACAAGATAAAACTGTCAGCAATTACTCTTTAAAATGTCACCAAAGCCAGAGTTATTGGAATCTTTCGACTGAAAGAAGAATCTTCCACCATAAATCCTTATCTCTAGGACCATACTTATTGATCAAACCAGAAAATAGAAGCTCTGTTTGATTTGCTAAAGTTGCACAGTGCATCACCAAATGTTGCAGATTTTCACACAAATCATCATCTTTACAAAGTCTACAGACATGAGTATCCAAATCATTGGCCCTTCGCTTAATGGTCTCCTTCGTTTTTAATATATTCAAACGAAATCTAAAAAAATTGAGGAAAGCATTGTAAATAATAGTTCGGCAATGAGTTTGGTTTCCGGCTTTCCTCCATTGGTTTCCTATAGGATCTATATCGCTGTTGATCCTCCTCCGTTCTGAACCAGTCCTGGGAATAGAGTTTCTTTTGCTTTTATCTGAGTTACCAATTAGGGTTTCCAATGATTCCCCCAGATTCAGAAGAAGATTTTGACAGTTTACTTCCCACTGGATCCGCCCAGGTTCTTTATGTTCCACCAACGCTTTCTTCAGACATACGAAGCCACCCTCTGGCGATTCATCAATGCACTTCCTAAAGAACGATAGAGTTTCCCACTCCACCACTGCCGCCAGGCGCAGTTCCATTCTTACAACTTGTATTGGGGTACTTTTGGTAATTTCAATGTCCTTTTCCAAAAGATCCCTTCTATCTTTGGTCAGTCCTTCATGTCAAAGTTCAGAGAGGTTTTTTCCCCATATGTTAAGATTGGAATGACCTTGGATCGATAGAATTTAATCAAAGGGATTAGAGAGAAGCCACAATAGCACTTAAGCAAAACCTTCCCTAGGCCTGACAAGTTTTGAGCTTTCTTTGTTAAAGCTTCATACCTTGGGTCGTCAATCATACTCGTATTTAGACAGACCCCTAAGTAGGAACCACTAGGATCTTCACGCCCATCAGATTCCAATTCAGCCTTTTACTTGTCTTTGTTGCAGGCCCAGTGGGAGGATTAATTATTTTTTCAGATTGATGGTTAGGCCATTGTCTCCTATACATAAATGGAGAGTGTCCAATTCTCTCTGGAGACCCACCGGGCTCTGGTCAATAAGGACCACATTGTCCGCATATAAAAGTCTCCCCAGTGTCATGTTGGCTAAAGTTGTAGGAAAACATCTTATTCCGTCAAATGCTGAATCTACATAAGAAATAAAATGGTTGAAGAAATCTGGGGCCATCGACAACCCTGCTTTAGGCCTTTGTTTGCAGTTATTACTCTTGTTAGAAGGCCTGCTTTGTTGGGTCGTATTTTGACTGAGGTGTCTTGGTGAAAATCTTTAGTTGGTTCCAATAATGAATTTGGACAACCCCATTGAGAGAGTTTAGACCATAATAACGGGCGTGAAACAGTATCAAATGCTTGCATTAGATCAATAAACACATTGTAAATTTTTTGTTCTGTGTTCCTCTCATTACGGCTTCTTAGCAGGTTTAAAAGGAAGATATTAAGGGTTGCGCCAATCCCCTTAACAAAACCTGATTGCCAAATGTCCAAATGACCAGATGATCTCGCCCAAACCCGTAGGGATTTTAATATCAAAGTTCCAAAGATTTTTCCAGGGGGCATCCAATAGGGCGATGGGGCGATAATTATTTGGCTCCAACTGATTTCCCTTCTTATGGATAGGGATGATGAGTGATTCTTTCCATGAGCAGGGAATCTTCCTAGACTTGATGATGTAAGAAAATAGAATTGACAGGAACTTGCCACACAGGTTTTTTTTCAGGGTCATATTACTTAACCCATCCAGGCTACATGCTCTGGAGTGAGATGATGTTTGAATAATGTCTGCAATTGCTTCAATGGTGGAATCTATCAATCCCCAATTCCCTATTGAAGATCTTTGTGTAGATAGTACTTCTGCCTAGTCAAAGAATGAGCTAAAATGGGATATCCGTACATCTGGCAAAATTGGATTCATCACTAGAGAATCCTGAGGGATATCCAGCTGCTTTATTAGTTTCCACATCTCTGGTGTATTTGAGGTTCTCAGGACGACCAACATCTTCTCAATATCATTCCTCCATTGGGTCTTTTCATGGCTTCGTAGCCAGCTATGAGAATGCTGCCAAATTTCTTTTCTTTGAACCACTGTTGTTGATGAATAATCCTGTTTTAAGGCCTTAAGTTGTTGATTCATAAGCATCCTCTGATAAACCACCTGATCACCATAGGCATGTCGATGCAATAGCTTTACCTGGGCAACTTGTCTCGACCTCACCTCAAAAACTTTAAAAAAACTCAGATAGTCAATTGTTTGTGCTGCCCCCTCGGCTTGGGAATGCATAAAAGAGGTTCTTGGACGATCAATCAAAGTATTACATTTTTGTGGGGGGATTTTTAATCAATTCGTCCCCATTGATACTTCCATTGTTGAAAGGTTGATATAGTTCTTAGCGTTTTCAACTGGCATCAAGGTATCCTAGAGGAGATTATGATCAGTATCCTCCCTATACTCGACTGACATTGTGTTTTTTTGCGAGACCATCTCACTTGAGATACATATATAATCCAGCACTTGACCTCCCAGGTTGTTATTCCTTGTGATCTTCGCGTGGATATCCCCAAAGGTTTTACCATTTAGGATAAACAGATCTTTAGCTTCAACAGTTGATTTCCACCTGTACCCCCTTTTTTGCCCCTATTTCATTGATAGATTCACAAGTAATGGCATCCCCCCAATTATTGAAGCACACAGAGTTTAAGTCCCCACATATTACAAACCAAGGGTCCGGCCATTTCAGGGTACATTTATCAGTACAATTTTCCACCAGCTCTGGGAAATTATGACTCAGCATACTAGCCGGGTTCCAGGAGAGATTGAAGACAATAACTATTTTGACATTATTTACTGTATTCATTGTATTTTTCCCCACTAAAATTTGCATATGGGATATTGGAGATAGTTCTTCCAATAGAGCAAACTGTAACTGGTTTTTAATCAATATTAACAGACCCGACATGGGCCTGCCCTTGTCCCCTTTCACTGTCAGATTTAGATGAGAATACCCCTCAACTACTCTAATTTGAACCACAATCCCTTTTTATGTGCGTGTGCATCCCCTGCCTCATTCTCATTTGTGGTCACCTTCCTGTTTAAATCAGCAAGCAATTCAGGATCATTACACAAAATTGGCTCATGAGATTCAGTACTTTTAACATTGCAGCGGCTACTACATAGTCACTTATTGTCAGAGCGCACAACATCACTCCTTTGACATTCTGACCCTCACTTTGAGGCTGCTTTTGAACTGCACAGAGTTTTCCTATTTGCTCAGACAACATCTTAACTTGGGTCTCAAGGCATTGAAACCTGTCCATCCCCTGGAATCTTCTCTTTGCGGCCTAGGCTGGTACTGGTTAAATTCACCCTGGTAAGATTTGTTCTGGTATCTCTCAGGAGATTGATTTCCATTTGAGTTGTTTCTCAACTCTTGATTCATAGAAGGTGGAGAGCACGATGTGACCATCCATTGGCTGTGGTTGACCGGTGGTGGTGACTGATTATAATGGTGCGGGACAAAGTTCATGTTTTGTCTTTCATTTTGTGGGAACTGTCCCCTATGCTGATTTCGTTTTTCAATGAATCGATCCACATATCGTGGTCTGTCTTGATTGCCATATACCATAGTATTGGGGTCAAATCTACTCTGTGCCCCCATTGTCTGGTATGGGCCATTGTGTCTTTGATTTTGATTCTAATTTTGATTTTGATTGTTATTCATGCCTGATATATCAGGTCGGTATGCTACCCTAGGTCTGTCTCTCATATATCTAGGACTAAAGTATTTTTTTTCTATTGCTTAGATCATGTGATTGGAACATAGGTGTTTGGGGTGGCATCCTCTGCGGCACGCCCCTTTGATCAGATAACATATTATTCCTGGCCGGGGTTTGGGCTTATTCAAGTGGCTTTTTTGCAGATTTTATCTCCATTACCATTGGTGTGGAGTCTTTAGTTCTGGATTTTGCTTCTTTATTTTTGACTCCCTCTTCACTTTGACAATATAGTACTTCATATAGTTTAGTAACCTGTTCTATAATTCAGTCCAGTGATTTCTCCCGATCAAATTTGCAAATTAACTGTGACATAATGTCTTTTTGTAAGGCATAAAAGTAGGCAGTCTTATACTCAGAATTAGGACTAAAGATACATCAAAGTGGGAGAATGCTCTTTTTAATTCTTGGAGAAACTGGCGGGCTAAACAAGAATACTAGTTAATGGGTCAACGTGACAAGCATTCCCCCTTACTGTTCAATCACTATTAACACAACAGATCCAATACCACACCTAAATGTTTTGAATACTGGTTTTTGTATTTTATAGTATCTACTTATTTGTAAATTTAGGTATAGTGCTGAACATCATGGGTAACAGGTTGAAGCAATACAGATTGGCACAATACAACGGAAGCAAGTGAAATTTCTTGCACATATGTCTAAACAGTTGACAGAATATAGATTTCTACTTTGATGCATAACGACAGGGGTCAATTCACATACACAAATGGAACAGGTATACAGGATGTATATCAGTACAATACAGTGAAAAAACATTTGTGACACTGTGGTTGGAAAAGAGTTTGTCTACACCAGGGTGTGTCGGCCGTATAAATGGGCTATATGGCCCAGATGCTTTTCACAGCCTTCGTCAGGACGGAATGGACAGTGTTGTCAAAATGTTCAGGTGGCGCTGTAAAAGTGAACGAGATTCATTAAGGGGAGTGCTAGAGAACATAACAAATTATATGTGAGTGAATCACTAAGTGTCTCACATATGACTAATGGACACAGTTTACCTGTGGGGAACAATGTAAACCACAGGTATAACAATGGGACAAGAGTTCAAGGGTCGGCAATCTCCCATAAGTGGAGGTCACAGTGGACTCCTATTGACAAAGAAAAATTAAAAGGAACTAAGCGTTGTCTCCTTTCCAAATATATACCAAACATATTAGTTGTGCAATACATTACATCATAGAGGGGACGCTTACTTAAACATAGGTCACAGACTTATAATCACAACAAATGTGTGGCTGGACTGGATCCAGAAGACTTGTGTCCTAAAACGTGGGTACAGCGTAATCAAAGTGTAATTATAGACAGTAGGTCAGAGTGGACTCCTATTGACACAAGAAAATAAAAAGGAGAAATGAGAGTTGTCGCTTCTCCAATTGTGAACACAAGCACATATTAGTTTGGCAATTTATTATAACGGGGAAAGCTTACCTAAACATAGGTCACAGTATTTCAATCCCAAACGATGTGTGCTTGGACTGGATCGCGAAGACGTGTGTCCTAAAACAGAGGGCACAGCGTTAGTCAGTGTGTTACTGTTCAATCGATGATATGAACGATCTATTCTAAAAGTGGCGAGACGAACAATACCTGGTCTGGCACTCGTCTGCGTGTGTACCTGGGGCCGTGCAGGGCTTGATTCCCCCCTAGAGGTGTCAGGATGCACGGAGCATAGATCAATGCAGGCTCCTTCTGTGGTGGCTGGCACAGCTCTCCAGCGTTGAGGACACCGGTGCTAGGTAATAAAGCTATTAGTACCGGCAGCCATCTTGGAACAGTGTGCGTGGCTGGGGAGCGTAAACCAGGTAAATCTGCCTAATGAGTGCAAACACGCACAAATAAAATAATTGTGGTGGATATGGCGGTCACATGTGTAAATGTGGTGAATAAAAAAATGAATGTGTACTGCGGTTGCCATGGTGACGGGTTGGCGTACATGTGACCTCACACAATGATGTATTGATAATTTGGGGGAGAGCCTACTGGCGACACCCCAGGTGGTGATGATGACTATAAGTATGATCACGTCCTGTTGGTTACAGACGGAGGATCATGCTTTCAAATACAGGATAAATGGCATGTAACTACAGCAATGGCCATTGTCAACACCCGGACCCATTGTCTGAGATAATAGAGCTACATGCGCATGTCTCAGGGGGTGGTGTAGGGAGAAGGAAAACATGACCCGAATGGCATGTAACTACAGCAATGGCCATTGTCAACACCCAGCGACATGTGTCTGAAATAATAGAGCTACGTGTGCGTGTCCCAGGGGGTGGTGAGGGAGGAGGAAAACAGGGTCATGAATGTGCTCAAGCATTATCGGTTCCCACAAGGAAAAACAGTTGCATGTTTTACCACATCTGCAAGATTATACACTTCTCTATGAAAAAAGAGAGGGGGTTGTATGCTTGTAGTGGGGATGGAAAAGAGTACAAATCAAAGGTGTCTCATTACAAGCGCCCGATCTAGTGGCACCACATGTACAGACAGTTTTACATTGTCATCTAGATCTGGTGTAATGGAGGGGCTCTATTGACGTGATCAATGCGGTTCACTGCTATGTGTGGGATCATAGGAAAGATTTCCACTCGACAGAGATTTTAAGACCAGACTTCACAGTGTCCATTTTATGGACCCATCTCTGTTCTAGTTGGGTAAGGGTCTTATTGAGGTCACCCCCTCTTGTGGTTGGTGTCACTTTTTGGATAACAAACCACCTTAAGTCTGTATCTTTGTGGTTCTTATTGCTGAAGTTGTCCACCAGAGGTTTGTCTTGGATGATCGATGCTCTGATATACGCATCTTGATCGGGTGAATGGTTTTGCCTACATAGAGGAGGCTGCAGGGGCATTCAATGATGTAGATAACCCCTTTAGTGTTGCAATTGGTGTGTTCCTACGTTGTCCACTTGATATTTTTTTTTTCGAAGACCTTTTTTTGTAGTGTAAGGACACATGCCACACATTTTCCACATTTGGAGTGTCCCACCACAGGGGGAAGGTTCCATAGCGTTCTGTTGACTTGTGAAGCTGGTTCGAGGAAAGTATGCACACGAGAGTCTTTCAAATTTGTGTTCTTTTTGAAAACAAAACAGGGAACTTTGCTCAGCATCTCTGCTTGCTTCACCAAGTTCCAATTTTTCTTGGTGGTCTTCTGTAACAGGTTGCTCAGTGGACTAAAAGTGGTGACACAAACCAACCTCTCGAGTTCTTGTTTGGGCTTGGCTTCTAAACAGACTTCTCTGGCGGTGTGTGTTGCCCTCTTCCTAGCCTGTCTGATAGCCTTTCGTGGATATCCTCTTTGGGACAGCCTTGAATGCAGGTCTTCTGCGTGTTTTTTGAACCTGTCTACTTTGGTGCAATTTCTCAGAATCCGTAAGAATTACCATATGGCAAATTGTATTTAAGGCCATGTGGATGATAACTCTGGAAATGTAATAAACTGTTACGGTCCGTAGGTTTGCGGTATAGTTCAGTCTTGAGGTATTCCCCTGTCTTGTATATATGGAGATCAAGAAAATCAATTTGGTGGTAATCCCATTGCATCGTGAACTTGATGTGAGGGTTACGTAGGTTGATCCACTGGTGGAAACTCTGTAGTTCAATCAATGATCCATTCCATATCAAAATCACATCGTCTATGTACCGTTTCCATAGACCGATATGGGCTAGAAACAGGTTCTTGTTTGAGGTGACACATTTTGCTCCGCTGTCATGGTATACGCTGCCTTTTTTTGCATCCTGCAATGACTGATATGGTGAGAAGTGATGTCGAACCTCTTTTTCAAATTCTGCCCATGAGATATTTCCTTGCTCATTTAGATTTCTGATAATGCTAGCAGTAGCAGAATCAAGAGTTAGATAAGAAAATACTGTCTATACTGTTCCCTAGGTATTTGAAGAGCTTTAAATATATCATGCACTGTTTCCAAGTGATCCTCTATGAAACAATCGCCTCCCTTTTTGAACGGTTTAATCAAGATCTTGATCGATTTCATTATTTTAATAGGACTACTTGGCACTATATTTGGAGTTGCATTGTTCTGTTGCTCATTCCTTCTCTCAGGTGGACAGGATTGATGGTAACCATCGGCGGGTGAGTCAAACCCCCCAAATTATTTACAACCAGGCCTAGCCACTGGTACATTGCTCCCTCGTGTAGAGCTGGAGCTAACCTCAATCCCATTGAATGTGGTGCCTGGTTGTTTTTCCTGAGATTTAAAGCTACATATCTGCTGTTCTAAATCTTTGCACATTTTATGAAGTCAGTCTGCTTCCTGACAAAGGTATGAATTCTCATCACCCATCTTATTAATCACATCTGTTCCTTTTGAAGCATTTGCATCTCCAAAATAGTGTCCTCTTTGTTTTGTCTGATGGCACTTAGCACCCTTTTTAGTTTTTTCAGTTCCTGCTCACTCTCCTCAAACTGTCTCCTTCTCTGAGATAACTGTTTGTCTAATATGCTGCATTTAAATTGCATCTCTGTTACATCACTCCAATTCCAATTTTAACTTATTTTCCTACTTACTTGCCTCCTTCAGGTTAATCTGCTAATTATCTCAGCATCATTCTCCTGCAGTCTGAAAGACCGATTTAAGAGAAACCAAATATTTGCTCATAGCCTTACTAAGCAGTCTTTTCCAGCATTTTTATCTGCAGCTTTAAACAATCTCAAAAGGCAGACATGGATTGTTGCCTTCTTCAAAAATATTCCAGAATGGTTTCTTTTTCAAATAAAAGTTTAGCAACAAATTACCTTTTTTAAAAAAAAGTAGAGGAGCACTGCTCCCAACCGCTCCACCCCACTTCGACCACTGGGGTCCGTACTCATTATGAGATGCAACAAGTGTTGGAAAGGCAGCAAGCTAGGGATACAGCAATTGAAATAGCCAGGGCTGAGGTGGCAGAGAGTTGGGCAAAGAGCTGGGCTGCCATACTGGAGGACACTAGCAAGGCAGTTGAGGAGGTAGAAAGGCAGATGATAGACAGCCTGCCAGCCCCCCTGGCAACAATGGAGGCCTGACTAACGGCAGGGGATTTGGAAAGTGAGTCAGGTGTGGACGTAGTGTTGTCAAGCATTGTGAATCAGTAGCCTGCTTCCATTGTAAATATCCTTATAGCATTAGGTTTCATTTTGGACCTTTTACTTTCCCATGGACATTTGTACCCTTCCCCTCATTTTTGTGTACATAGTTATTTTTAATACAAGTTTTCATTCTATCCATGCCACACTTCTTGTGGTCTCTTTGCCCATGTGCAAATGTACTTTTTCAATGTTCTCAAAGTGCATGAGTCTTGTGGCAGTCATATCAGTTGGTTCCTCACTGTGTGTGTCATGTTCTTAGTGTGATTTATTTTTGGGGGATGCGTGTGCATGCTCCATGTGTGTGACCAGTGCTGCATCCATGCTGATGACCATGTGGGGTCTCTTGCATGTATGTGGGGAGGTGGTGTGCTTTGGAATACACGTTTTTGACAGCGTTGTCAAGCACATCTGTTGCTTGCCTACATGTGTGCTTTGCAATACAGGCATGTTGGTGAATTGTGTACATGGTGTGGAAGTGGGTGTAAGAGTTGTATGCTGCCATTGAGTGTGTACTACATTGGTGAATGTGTTTGTTTGTTTGGTGATGTTGTGTGCTGCCAGTGCTTAACATGGTGCCATTCTTTCTATTGACTTACACAGGCATGAGTGGGGCCACCAGAGGGCTGGGGGTGTCAATGGATGTTTATCTGATTACATTTCTGTTTCAGGTGCACTGTGTGTTGTCGGTATGTCAGTGTAGATACAGTATTTTTTGTTGTGTGTGCAATGGTGTGCATACAGGGATGGTTGTGATGATGTGTGAGAAGTATCATGATGGTGTTTGAGGTCTTTCTTTGGGGATGGGTAATCACTTGTTCATGTGATTTGCCACATGTTCTACATGGTTTGGTTGTTTATTGTATGCAGTGTCAGCTCTTTCAAATCTGCCATTCTCTACCGGGGGTTGAGTTTATTGTATGTTGAGTTCCTTTCAGGTCCACTGATGTTTTGCTGTTCCTTTGGTACTTGCATGTCAATGTGGATGTGTGGGTGTTGATGTACAATGTAGCCTTACTATTGATGAGTATACACCTCATCACCTGGGCCCCTACTGGTAGATCACTGTATCCCTCCCAAGGAATGGCCACCCACCCACACACACGTGCAATCACCCACTACTTGCTTCCACATTGTACAACACCTCTACCACTGAAATGTAGCTCAGTCCTATAATTGATTATTCAGTCCAGCTGGATACGTTGTCAGTCTCCTTGACTCACACACTCTCTGACAGCCTTCATATCACCCAACCACAACCCTGTTATGCATGGATCACTAGCAGGGACTTAGCCAAATCTACCTACCTACCTTTGTACAAGCTAAAATGCACACACGCATTCCAAATCACTCAGATTAATAACTGATTCCTCGTACTTCGGTCCTTCAAGAGCATTCACCTGTGGAGTGTTGAGGCCATTATACAAATGCCACATTGTCTTGCATTATATTACTATGTCATATGAGTGGTAAAATATAGCTGATGCAACAGTATGCTGTCCTGTTGATGTGCAGTTGAGTGTGGTCTACCAGGGAGTCATGGAAGAAGCTACATAACTGGATTCAAAGACAGTGCTCCCAGCTGATCCTGTTGTCGGAGAATATGTGGCATGTTTACTTCATGGTGGAGGCAGAAGGGGTTGAGGTAGGTTGTTGCTCCACACTGGACTGGTATCGGTGCAGACATTTGGGGGCTGCCTGGGGTAGTGGCAAGGTCAGTGGGAGTAGTGGGAGGAGGGCAGAGTAGTAGGGGGCTGCCTGGGGTGGGGAAGAGCTCAGTGGGGTAGTAGGATGACATTATCATTATAATTATGAGGGCAAAAGAGCAGGGGCTGTCTGTGGTAGTGGGCAGAGATCAGTGGGCATAGTGGGAGGAGGGAACACTAGCAGAGGCTGTATTGGGTAATGGGCAATGGTCAGTGTTTGTAGTGGAATGAGGCCAGACCTGAGGGGGCTGCCTGGCGTTGGCAGTGGAGGTCAGTGGTAGTGTGTGGAGGGTGTAGTACCAGGAGGGTCCCAGGGGATGGGGTGGAGGTCAGTGGGTGTAGTGGGAGGAGGGTGGGGAAGAAGGGGGCTGCCTGGGGTGTGCCATAGGACAGTGGGGGAAGTGGGAGGAGGGCAGAGTAGCAGGATGATTGAAGGGGTTAGGGCAGAGGTCAGTGAGGGGTAGTGGGAGGAGGGCAGAGTGGCAGGGGGATGCCTGCGGTGGGGTGGAGGTCAGTGTGGTTAGTGGGTGGAGGCAGGATTTATGGGGTCTGCCTTGGGTTAGGGTTGGAGGTAAGTGGGGGTAGTAGGAGGAGGAGGGTAGAGTAGCAGGGGGCTTCCTGGGGTTGGTGTGGAGGTCAGTGGGGGTAGTGGGAGTAGGGTGTAGTAGCAGGTAGGCTGTCAGGCATAGGGGCAGAGGTCAGTGGGGGCAGTGGGAGGAGGACAGAATAGCAGGGGGCAGCCTGTTGTGGGTGGAGGACTTTGGGGGTAGTGAGAAGGGGCAGGACTTGAGGAGGCTGCCTGGGGTTGTGTGTAGAGGTGAGTTGGGTAGTGGCAGGAGGGCGGACGCTTCCTGGGGTTAGAGCAGATGTCAGTGGGGGTAGTGGGAGGAGGGTGGAGTAGCAGGGGGCTGCCTGGGGTGGGGCAGAGGTCAGTGGGGGTAGTGGGTGGATTTCTGAATAGAAGTAAGCTGCCTGGGGTGGGGTGCAGGTCAGCGTGGGTAGTGAGAGGAGGCAGGACTTGAGGGTGCTGCATGGGGTTGGGAGCAGTGGACTATTGGGGTAGTGGGAGGAGGGCAGAGTAGCAGGGTTCTGCCTGGGGTGGTGTAGAGGGCAGTGTGGGTAGTGGAGGAGGCAAGACTTGAGGGGGCTGCCTGGGGTTGGGGTGAAGGTCAGTGGGCATAGTGGTAGGTGGGCAGAGTAGCATGAGATTTGAGGGGGTTGGGGTGGAGGTCAGTGGGTGTTGTGGGCAGAGGGTGGAGTAGCAGGTGGCTGCTTGGGGTGGGGATGACATCTGTGGGGGGTAGCAGGAGGAGGGTGAACCGGTGTTGCTTTAAGTTCGGTGGTATGGGCCCAGTTTCTCTGGTGTTGCTTTAAGTTAGAATATGGGGTACTTAAGTAAGGGGTACAGGCCACAGTTTTGCTGGTGATGCTTTCAGTTAGGTTAGGTCGTACTTAACTTAAGTAAGGAGTACGGCCGCAGTTTCCCCAGGGATGCTTTCAGTTAAGTTAGGAGGCACTTAACTTAAGTTAGGGGTACAAGGCTGCAGTTCTGCCATTGTAGCTTTGAGTTATGTTAGGGGGTACTTAACTTGCCACACGTTAGGGGTGTGGGGTGTAGTTTTGCTGGTGATGCCTTGAGTTAGGTTAGGGGGTAATTAACTTAAGTTAGGGGGTATGTGCTGCTGTTTTGCTGGGGTGCTGCTTTATGTTATGCGGGACTGGCTCCAGTTTTGCCGGGGTACTGCATTAAGTTATGGGTACGGGCCGCAGTTTCAACATAAGTTACAGGGAGCGTGCCGCACTTTTTCCTGGATGCTGCTTTGAGTTCGGGAGTACGGCCCACAGTTTTGCAAGTTAAGTTGAATTCCCCCTAACCTAACTCAAAGCATGGCGATTACTTGTTGGTATTCCTTGAATACTTTTTAACATTTGCCGGGTGCTAAGGTTGTCTGATAGAGCTGGTTCTTGCTTACGTGGAGGTGTTTGGTGGCCGTTCCGGGCACAACTCGCTAATCTTTGCGCTGCAGGTTACTTTGTGCTTTTGAATCCATGAATCAGCTCCCAGCGCTAACGTTTTTATATTTGCAATGTCCTTTAGAGCGTAAAGTAGTTAGCACAGATTGCACTTTTTCTATGAATCAGGCCCTTAATCCTTGCCTCCTGATGAAAATTCATGTTTTCCATTCTGTTCATAGCCCCAGCATTTAGATAAAAATACTTTAATTGGAATGCATTACTCTGGACATTCTATCAATTATTTTCACAATTTTGTATGCAAGTCTATATTTTTGTTTAGATCAATCATGTTTTATAACGGAAATTATATGATTTGCCCCTGAATTCCAAGAAGGGTGAGTCATTTATGACTCATTTCCTTGCAGGTTAATGGTATATTTGACCCTGCTGGATGGATTCACTTTCCCCAACTGTTACTGTCATAGTGAGTACTTTCAAAGACATCATACATCACAATGAAGAAAAGGAAAGCTCTACAAAGGTGCTTATTTTTTTTATCTTCCTGGGATTGAGTTGGGTGGCATGAGCATGGCACAATTCTGCTAGCTCTGACAGTGGGTATGTTGCTGGCTAGGTATGTTCCTGGCTGGTGAGAGCAAACCCATTTATTGTTACCCTGGTGGTTTTCGGCAAAATCACCCCAGTTATTTGCAAGATTCCCAGATGCCTCATACTGCCCGCCTCTGGTGTGTAATATATTGTGCTGCCAGTACTGACAGGAGACACTTGCTGCAAACCTGTTAGATTTGGTGGACTAGTGGCAAGATGTCCATTGGCTGGATACTTAGCTGACTTGCAAAGCCAACAGTGTGAACTATGCACATCTATGGGGCACTGGGTTCACCAAGTGAAGACACTAGTGTCACTGCCTCTGTTCGGTATGATGGTCAGCACTCCACTTCCCAAATGATAGTCACCTGTGTGCCAGAATGGGAACACTGTTGTTCACAATACTTATGTTCCACAGAAATGATTTCCTAAACTCATCCTCAAATGTCATTCCCTGAATTTAGAAAAAGTAAATTACATTCAAGCTAGGATACAGGATTATGGGTGCTTGTTTTGGGAATTGCAACCACATTGCGTTTTCCACTAACAAGCAATTTTTCCAGGTGTTTAGGTTGCAACAGACCGTATACCTGTCCACTAGAGGTCGTCCACAGTGAAGGCTATTTTGTTTTCCGGTTCTCCTGGAGATAAGTAGGGTGACTTCAAGGAAAGTTTCAAATGTCATGTAAAATCAATATCCTTGACTTCCCTGTTCATATGTAAGTAACCCTAAACAAACGTATGCTTTGTGTTACATATACAGTCTCCCTTTGCCTCCAAAATAAGAGATTCTCTAAAGGTGATGCTACATTTTATTGGACCAAGACAAGTTATCTACACTGTGCTACAGGTGTGTGATAAGCATTCACGGTCTAAGAAAAAGGGATCATGCTCCTTGCTTAATCTAAGCATGATGTTGCATGATTTTTAAAATGCCAGTCTTGATTCAGGCTGGAACATTTAACTCACAAAGCAGCACATTGGGCAGTGGTTGTTCCAGAATTGTTTTGCTGAGCAATAGAAATACCCCAAATTCATGTTAACGTGCCTCCCTGATAACAGCCTAACATGTATTAATTTGTTAACACAGCAAATACATTAATTAAAAAATCTGTTATTTTTTAGAAATCAATCTGTAGCAAAGCAGTTTGTTTTTATTACAGCGTACAACGGATTCACCAGTAATAAGTGATTCTCGGCTCATAGTTCGTCTATCTCTGTAGGGAAACCTTGCCATGCTGACATTCAATAAATATAGATCATTTTTAAATGATCACCGAGTTTGTAATCACTTTTTGTAAATAAGAGAACAATTTCCATCTCCTGAAATATATATGTGATGTCATTCTAATTATCACGACATTGGTTTAAAATGGAAATTTAGAAAACTACAAATCTGATCATTATTTTAATGTTCTGTTTAACTTATGCAGTAATGTACTTCACATAAACATGCCAAGAAAAATATGTGTTTACCTTAATTTCAACAAGTCACAAGAACAACTAGGACACTGCAAAATATTGTGGCAGTTTTCGTAATAAGTATATCTGATTTTGTATGATGAACATCAAACGGAAGGCCACAGACCATCAAACAATACAAAAAGAATATGCAGTGCCATAGTTGTTGAATATGATCAAAGCCCATACAATGATTCATACTTGCTTGGGCAGAAAGAACGCATGTTAATGTTTTTCAAAGTATGTCTTCAAACAGCAAAACAAGTAGTGCATGGCATTTTGAAGACAAGGAGAACGGGATGAGAGAAATCACAGTTCAGCATAATGGGTAGAAAATAACACTGTGATAAAACATCAAAGTGTTATGAGTGATCCTATATTTTAGTGTAGAGTAACAAAAATCACATTTTTGCCCTTCAACAATACTAGAGTTTCAAAGCTAGTCATTGACCAACATGTGTGTTCACATTCACCAGTGATAGGTTTGGAAGCCATAGCAAATATGAACAATTTTAAAACGTGTGTATGAATACAAAACTGAAAGCTAACACCAATTTCAGTAACTTTATAGCATGTTTTATGAACACACTCTAGGAAACAAAACACTGAGCAGAAGTGTAAGCATTGCTGAATACATTCCTCACTTTTTAATAAATATTTGTGTTTGACCATTTTCCAAAAGACTGTATACATTTTTAACATTGTATATGTGTCAAGCATCTCACCGTACCAGTTTCTCACTGTGCCAATGTTTGAATGCTTGAACTTCTCTGAGAACCGAAACCTCCTTATTAAAGATGTAAATAATATGTAGAATTCTGAGTCATTTATACAGCTTGTATGCTTTGAGTTTACAATCACCAAAGATGTTGAACTTTTAGGGCAGGTTAAAACTGGCCCTCATTATTCGCCATGGATTTCCTGGCTATTGAGTCACACCATTGGTCTAAAGGCCGGGTTTAAGTACTGTCATCTAATCGCAGGACTTGAGACTGGAAAGGAGAATTTGATCAACAAATCAGAAGCTCTGAGACATTATAAAACAGGTTTGAGGGCCTTTTAAATACAGCTTGCTTTCTGCTTCCTTGCAGATTGTTTAGGTCAGTCGAGGTAGGAGTGGACACAACAGGCTCACAAATTGGTGGTTACAGAGGAGTGTTGGAGTGTTTCTGATGTGTTGACAGTTTAGGATTGTATTGGAAGAGTTTGATAGTTGTTATTGGTGTCCTTGGTGTTGCATGATCCATGTTTTATCAGTATGTGTCCGTTTGTGTGCCTTCTTTAGGCACCCTATATAATCTTCCCTCTTTGCCCTTACATCCTGTTACAAATGTTTTAAGAAACTTTCCTCTTGTACTTTCTGCTCTTTTCCTCTGTGTCCCTACAAATATTTGAAAAGATAGAATACGTTTTCCAACATCTTTCATTTCCTGTGTTCGTAGGGACATCTTTGAGTGCGAAAACAAGAGGTCTCCCTGTGATATGCTCATTCACCTTCCCTACTTTTTGTGCGCTTCAGGAACTCTTTCCCACTGTGTAAGTCTCATGAGAATCCCGTTGTTTGTCGTTTGAGGTTACACAGGGCCAAAGAACACGAGATGGATAGCCAGAGGTTGTCACTGATCAGATGCTATGGTGGAGGACATTGGAATCACTGCAGCAGTGGCTGTCTGTGTGCAGGGGTCAAGATGAGTGCAGGCTTTCCACAAGGGGTCCATATATACACAGGTATGGGGTTCTTCAGCTTGCTGCAGGGTGTTACTGTCAGGAGGGAGGGAGGCATGGCAATGTAATGTGCAACCTATGCCAGAAGAGAGTTAATTGGTGTAGCCCAAGTAATAGTGCAATCTCTTCTTCTTAAATGAGGGTATGAAGAATGATGTTTGTCTTGCTCCTCATTTGCCTTTGTTTTTTTTTTTAAAGGGGGTGAGTAATTTTCTTACTAACTTCTTCTGCCTCACCTAGATATTACTCACGTGTTTGTTGAACTGATGTAATTCTGCTCACTCTTACAACTCAGTTAACAGGGACTCTTATTTCTCCTGAATTCCTCCTCTAGCACACAATGCACGTGCAAAGGCACTGCATGCATAATTTCATTTCTTCTGATACACCAGTATCTTTTGAGACTTGTAACACCGTTCTTAGCAGAAGAAGCCATATACAGCTACTTATCAGCTTTCTCTATCCCAGCGTCAACCATCTGGAACAACTTCCCTCTGCACATCTGCCACACTGAAAACTACCTCTCCTTTAAAAGAGCCTTCAAAACCTGGCTTTTTACTGCAATATATCCTGAAAAACCATAAATCTGGAGTAGATGAATTGTCTCCCCAGGTCATGCCAGCTTTTTTCATGGCGTCACCAACCTTTTCCCTTACACCTGATGGAAACAACTGTGTTCAGTGTGGCCCAGGCCACACATGCTTTCATACTCATATCACAACCCTGTCTTCCCTCAAACACCACTAGCTGAGTCCCAGCACTCACATATGTAATGTCACAGGATAGATGAATGACTGCACCAGGCATGTACAGAAAACAGACAAATCACAACAATAATAGAAGAAGCACAGTGATGTGATAGAACCAATGCCACCACCACTGTAATCATACACACAACCCCCCTAGAAGAATTTGGAAGCTGTACACCTCCAGTGGAGATTAGTTGGTGCAAAGACTGTGGTAGCTTCTAACCATTTTTTCTCAGCCACAAGAACCAACAGAGGAAGCCAAATACCTGAGTGGGCGCTCTAACATCAAAGCGCCACCAATGGCGGCAAGGTACCTATAATACACCACTCCACTTGCTGCAAGCATGGCTAACCACACACATCAGTATACAGCAAGCACTACGACAAAAATGCAGTCGTGCCTTTCACATAAATTCTCCACCTACTTACACCTGACAACACCTCAACACCTCTGACAGCAGAATGCAGCACAGTCCTACTATAAATTCAGGCACGCTGAACACATAGCGAGTCTCCAGCACTGATGCAGCCCTTACTCTTCTCAGTAGCCATCCATATGCCTGAAAGCATGGGTTGGATTTCTTCCAGAGCTGGCCAGCCCTGCTAAGCCTTTTTCAGCCAAATGCACACACGCATCATAATCGTGCCTCAAGACCTCCATCACTCTGGAGTTTGGTCCCCTGAGGGTGTTCCCAATAGCAGCACATTGAAACTATAATAATGATCAAATTGGCACTATACAAATGACATGTACAATAGAATAGAATACATAATGCATGGTGCAAAATGCCTGAAGCTTGGACTTCTCCACCAACACAATGAATATGGGGTTCTCAGAGATTTGGCCATCTCCTATGCTTAGAAAATGCATCTGGATTGCAAGGCTCCTCTACCCACAATTCATACACCCCAGCCACCCAAAAATCATGTGCCCTCAAGACTTTACCTAGGTCCTGTTATCAATTTAATTCTTCTCTAAATTAAATATCCCACTAACCCCATCCCTATCAAGTTTGAGCCTCTATTGCCTCATCAAAATCCAACTATCGACTCCTCTGTGCTCCTAGCTGTCTTGAAATGGATACAAGGAGGAACCCAATAAACCCCAGAAAAGTAGCATATCCCTCACCCCAGGGAAAATGTTTGTGGTTCGAGTTGGGCACTAACTGTCATGTTCGCACCCGAATAATATATAGAAAATATATGTGTTCCTAACCAGTCTCAGAAGATCAAGGCATGATAACCTGTTCAGTGGTTTTTAACCACATTGAGAGTTTGCAGCCATCTGCTTTTTGCTCACTGTACCTATAACCTTTAACAGATGGGAAATATCCATTTGCATATCAGTCTTTGTCCCACCCACATGGGCAGTCCAGCACCGAAATGCTATGGCAATTCCTCTCTGAACAAGAGTACCAACAGCAACCCCATACAAGTGTTTCAGTCTTATTTCAGTCTTGTTGTGCATCATCAGTGAGGTGAATCTGAGCCTCTCTAAGCACAGTGTGCAGGGAGTCCACATCTGGTTGCCCCCAGGTAACCTAGGGTGACCAACCCCAAGTTCCTTCAAAGAATTCAACAAAGGTAGCAAGCGCCCCTCACTCGGAAGAACAAGGCGTGATAACCTGTTCAGTGGTTGTTAACCACATTGAGAGTTTGCAGCCATCTGTTTTTTGCTCACTGTACGTTATCTCGAGGTTGTTTCCAGTACAACAACATATTGTTGGCATATAATGATATGATAGAAAATTGAGAGTGTACTTGAACACTCCCTGTGGTGTTCCCTAAGGTAGCATGCAAGGGGTTCGATGGTGAGGGCAAATAGGATTGGTGAAAACAGCTATCCCTGTCTCATGCCCCGGGTTGGTATAATGTATTTTGAGATAATTGTATTTGTATACGAAATAACTAATGTGTCTTGTTCTGATATTGGCAGCAAAACTACTAGAGCATAGGGAGACTGCACTGTTGAATAGGCTCCTGCCAATAACCATCACCACATAATCACATAAAAATAAAGATCACAATACGTGATATTTTCAGATGTTTTTGCTGAAAGAACTAACAGGCTCTTCTTTGTTATTCGGGAATAGCATGATAGATCACTTTACCTGTGCTAATATTACTAAATATATTTTCCACTCTATTGAACAGTTCAACGCTACATTTGTATCCAATATAAAACATTTCTAATGCATTATCATGTTATAACAACGAAGCACTATATGCAATATAACACATTTCTACTCAATCTTACAGGAAAACTGCCCTGCCCTGAATGTATCTTTGACATATTTGACAAATGTGAATGAAAATTGTAGGCAATTCATGTTTTTCAGTGTGCATGTGTTATGCATGTAAGGTATAGCAGAAACCTCAACTGTAAATATTTGCTCATAGAGTTCATAAAGTAATTGATATTATCCTATTGACGCCTTTATTACTATGACCCACATAACATGTATGCGTCCCATTTAAAATTCCATCCATCTTTCAGATAGTCAATAACAAGCCAATCATCACCGTGCCTGGATACTCTGCATTGAATGACTGGTAAAATGTTGTGATGAAATGATACCAGTCTGCTGGAGTACAGAGAAAAGTAGTGGCTAAACCTTTAATCAGCACCACACTACTGCTAAACCTACAGTGATTACAATCATGAAAGTAAAACAGACAAATTCTGAAAGGTGTACCTCCTTCATTCACCTCTTTTAGTAGCATAAGCCAAAGGCAGGATATAGCTTCAGCAGGGGTGTGAGATGATAAAAGTAGCAACCCAAACAACTTAACCACAATGTTTCCAAAATGAAGGTATGTCCAATCAAGGTTCTGTAGAAATATAGACTTTTAATTAAATAATAAAAAAATGCAATCAACTAACAAGAAAATGCATGAAAAACAAAGCAAATGCATACATTTGTATATGGGCACTCTGGGTGGATAGCAGGAGTGATCATGCAACTAGATTTGGGCTACAACCTCAAAATTCAATGTATTTATAAACAGAAAGTTGAATAAAGGGGCCTTAAATGTCTCTTTGGTCCCAAAAGTAGACCAAGGAGAAAGGGCCACTTCACAGTACCTTATTAATATATTTGTGGGCTCCATATCACCAAGCTTAGCTTTTTGGTGTTTAAGTTGTGGTCATGATGACATCAAGAAGTTTCTAGTTGATGCAATCCCACTGGTGGTCAGTGTTGAGTGAGGTCAAGTTTGCAGGCTCCTGATGGGTCAAGTTGGCATTCAAGGTGGCGAGAGGATGTCGTCCATACGTTCAGGCAGTGGTTGAGTTGGAGGCGAGACAATGGGCCTCATTACTAGGTGGGCGGTAAGGGATTACCGGCACCGTTGCCGGTAATCCCTTACCGCCCTACTACGAGTTCCCTTCGCGGGTCCTTCCCTAACGCCTGGTTTTACCAGGAGTTAAGGACAGGACCCGCAAAGGGATACTGGGGTAAATAACGGTACCGCAATTTGCGGTACCGTTATTGCCACCTTCCCCCTTCCCATTGAGCCCTATAGAGGTAGTCCGGACCTCTCCCTAGTCTTCCTTCCATGGAGTCTGTAATTGATACATTTTGAATGTTATCTCTGTTGCAGAAAGGGGTCATGGGAGATGTAGTTCTTCCCAGTTAGATCTGTTTGCAAGGTCTGGGTGTCATGAGCTAGGACACGTTCGTCATTGTTCTTCATGGCTTTGGGGAGAGGATCAGGGTTTCCCCATCATATTACCCCTCCTGAATCAAAAGTCGATTTTCACTGACCAGGTTTTCTTTCTGAAAGATAGGGGTATTCTGGGACACATAGTTTTCAAGTATTGGCATAGTAGGTATTAAGCTTCAGTTAAGCAAAGGGTACCGTCTTCCTGTTAGCATGTTCATCTTACTCGCCCTTCCTGCCCATAATTATAAAATTGCCAAGGCATTCTACAGGTATATCCATCCATTCTGCATTCCCACCGTTCTGTCTCCATCTGCATTGCTACCACTCTTTTTTGATCTCCACTCCAACCCAGCACCGCAACCCACCAATCATTTCTTGTCCTGGATATCAACCTACCAACCCAACTGTATCATGATCCTGATTATAAGCAACTTTTTATCAGCACCTGCCACCTGCATCACTGCCCATGTTTTCAAAACTGTATGTATTTTAGTCACTATAGGACAGATTGTATTTTTTAAAACTGTATTTCAATTGCTACCTGTTTGAATTTGTAAAAAAAAAAAACATTCAGATAACTACCAGTCTGACTGTATTTTTAAAAATGTATTTTGGTCACTCCCAGCCTGATAATATGTTTAAAACTGTATTTATGTTGTTTTGTTCCAGATTGCAATTTTTAAAAGAGTATTTTGTTGAGCCTGATTATATTATTAAACAACCTTTCTTTGGTTGCTGCTGGATTGATTTATATATAAAATCTGTATTCTGGTTGCTATTTCTTTAAACCTGAATCTGGATTTTGATATCACTGAGGGCATACATATAAATATATTGTGATAACTTTCAGCCTGATTACATTATTACATTTTGGAAAACTGAATTATGTTTGTCACAGAGTTATTTATGGTTTTGTAAATGGACTTTTGGCACTACTAACCGGATTGTGTTTTTAAAACTGTATTTTGGCCACTACTGATCTGATAGTGTGTTTGGTCGCTGCAAGCCTGTTTGCATTGTTTTAACTGTTTTCTAATTATAGTTTACAAAATTGTATTTTGATGCTAGTGGCCTGATTATATGTGTACATCGATATTATTCCTTCTACAAGCTTGATTGACCTTTGATCACTACTGGCCTCCCTGCTGACACACCTTGGCCTCCATTATGGCTTCTCCTTAGGACCTATTCTTACTCTCGAAAAAGATGAAAAGGATCAAACAGTCATCAGAATGACTGCTCTGGTTCATCTGGAAGAGGTCCTACTGAAAGTCAAGCTGTAAACATTAACTATTTACCATCAACCTTGAGCAAAGCTAGGTAATACCCCTCAAAGAGTATGGTCAATGTTATCACTGAGGCCATTTCACATTGCCATCTGGGAGAGAAGGGGGTAAATGTTAGCTTTATGAACACAGTAGATGGCAATACATCAAGGAGAAGATCTTTTTGACCTTAACTTATGTAAGAGCGTTATGAATTTTCGCACTTGGGTGTACATGGTAGGGGTGGAATCATTTGACATGGTAGTAACACATCCAAATAGGACAGACAAAGGTTGCCAAACGAACCTGTATATTATACAGGCATCTCCAAATATGGCAGAGAAAGGTTGTCAAACAGACCTGAAGGTTATCATTAACTTTTCATGATTTGATTTCTATGTGATTTTTTAACGTTTATCGCCCATGTCACATGGAACCGTGCAGAATCTGCATCTGGGCTCAGATGATAAAAGTAGTTGAACAGGGACCTAAGGCGTTATTCGAAAAGGTATGTTTTAAGCCTTTTCCTAAAGATACTGAGCGAATCAATCTTTCAAAAAAGGTTAGTTGCCTGTCTATTCCACGTCCGCGGGCTTAAAGAAGAGAAACCTCTATCTCCGCAAGAGATGGACCTGTATAAAGGAACCACCAAAAGACATTGTCCCAGAGATCGAAGTGACCAACTTGGATGATAAACTGCAATCTTTGAGCAGAGATAGGTGGGAGCCAGGCCTTGAATGTATTTGAAAACCGGAAAGAGGGTCTTTTATGGGAAACAGATGATTTCCTGGGCCAAGAAAAATTGAGTCTAATAACTGAATTCTGAGCAACTTGCAGTCTCTGCATTTTTTTTTTGGGATGCCCATATACAGGGGTTTAAAGTAATCTAACTTCAGTCGATCTCTGCAATAAGAGGTAGCAGAGGATTAAACAATTTAAGTTGAAAGTGGACCGGTTTAACCATTTGATTGACCTGAAGATTGCAGTTCAAATGTGACTGCCAAATGCATCTTTACCTTGATTGAGAACTTAGTTGGAACTTAGTGCTGGACATGGGACAGATTGTAGAATGTTAGCAAGTTTCTTCTTTGAGCCAAATTCAAAGACTTCTGTTTTCGACAGATTTAGTTGAAGTTTGTTTTCCAGCATCCATTTTTTTTTAATTTTGTCTGCACAAGATAACACTTGGTCAATTCCTTCCACTGGTTGTTTTAGCTGGATGTAGATTTGTGTGTCCTTGGCTTCAGAATGATATTGCAAATCAAATTGACAAAATCTACTCAGCAATGGATTGATATAAATATTAAAGAATAGTGGAACCAAATGCTGAACTCTGTGGCACACCACACCTGGCTGGTAAGGAGTCAGACAAGTGTCGCCCCAGTTTAACTTGCTGCGATCGATCAGTTAGAAAGAAGGTAAACCATTTCAAGGCGTCCTCAGATACCCAAGCCAAGGTGGACAGTCTTGAAATAAGGATGTCAAAGTCAACCATATCGAAGGCTGCTGACAGGTGAACATGACCAGCATGCTAATGTTAACCTCATCATCAGTCCTCAAGTTATGGTCCAACACAGGGATAAGCACTGTCTCAGTACCGTGTATTGGTCTGAACCCTGATTGATACAGATCCAGAATATCATGCTTTTCCCAAATACTCTGGAGTTGCATGGTGACAATTTCTTCAAGAATCTTTGCAGGCCATAAAAGGTCTGCAATAGGGCAGTAGTTTGAGAGTGCTTTATGATCTAAATTGGATTTATTTAGCAGTGGCGCAAGGTATGATTGTTTTAGGTCTACTGGCACAGATCCCTGGACTAGTGAGGCATTTACCATTGATAGAATAGTCCCACTCAGTGCTGACTCATGTTGTCTGGACCGATATTTTGGTTGGTTCTATGTCATATCATACAGGCATTTTTATGCCTTTTTTTTACAAACGCATTTTACTGAAAAAGTCATCTAAATATTTTATTTTTTATTTTTGGGGGGGGTTTCTGCCCCAAGCCCTTCCTCCCCCACCTATGTTTGACTGTTTCCAACCCCCCGCCCCTTATTTGCCCTTTCCCACCCCCAAAATGTCAATGATTTTTTTCATCAAAGTGTTTTTGTTAAAATACCTGCCAAAAAAACTACTGTCGATGAAACAATGACTTACCATTGGGATATGGTTGTAACTAAAATTAGTCAGCTTGAATTTGCAAATAAGATTTTAAACTATCTCCAGATTAACAGGAGAGAATGCAAACAGGGGCAGAGTTGATTCTACTGCTGACTGCCATATTTTGGGTAGTGGCCTGTGGTCTACTGGCTGGGAGTCAATTTGTACCCGATTTCAATGTATTTTGTCCAGAAACATTGAATTCTTTCACCATATTCAGTGACATAGAAAGCTCAGGTATAGTATATATGGGGGAGGCAATGTTTCTTATGGTTGAAAATAATATTTTGGGTCTATTTTCAGCAAGATCAAGCTGCTTCTGTAGGCATGAAAATTTGGCTGATATGATTCCATTTGTATATGCTTTCAGCACTGACTCTGCATCCTGACAGTCATTAATATCTCTAGTCTTTAACCATATTTTTAATTTTTTTCAGTAGTCTTTATTGAGGATTTTTAATGAGTCATTATACCATTGATTATTTTAGTTTTTTTTATTTCTTGATTTTTCAGAAAGATTTAGAGGGGCAATAGAGTAACAGTTTTTTTTTGTTAATGTGACATGTACGTCTGGTAAAGTTCAGCACATTTTGAATCCGGTGCAGGGAGGTCAGGTCACTTAGTAGGTGATCACTGGTTGTGAGATCAAGCTTATTTTTACTGCATAAGAGTTGTGTGTTAGTACTCAGGGCTTTCCCAGATGGTGCGCGGAGTAGTGGGAGAGTAAAAGTTACCACATAACGGTCTGACTAAGAGACAGGGATATTTTCCTGTTGGGGCAGGATTTTTCCCCTAAATATCAGAGCATCCAGACAATGACCGCATACATATGTGGGTTACAGATTCATTCAGGAGCTGAAGTTTATGGGATTGTAAAATGTCTTTGAGATGGATACAGTTCAGGTCATCGGGCTTATTACATCTCATTTTAAGGTCACCCAATATAATCATATTTGAGTAGCATAATGCTTCCATGCCAAGATAGGCATCCAGACCATTCAGAAAGGTGCCAGTAGGACCTGGGAGTCTGTAGCAAAGAATCAACTGGCATGATTCATTCTTCGATGTACGGTATGTGCAGTTAAACATCCGAGAAATGTAGTCCCAAGTTAGTGTTCAAAGATAAGCAGCTCCAGAGAGGGTCTTGCAATGAGAGCAACTCCTTGGCCTTTATGAATTTCTCTATTTAGCTATTTGACTTTTCTGGAACTAACAATTTAATGTGTGCTATAGAGCTGACGGTAAACCCGGATTCTGTTACTAAAAGAATATCTAGTTTCAAAGTAGTAATAAACGTATTGAGTGCAACAGCATTTTTAATTGCTGATATTGCATTAATTAAAATGCCCTGCAGTGATGGCTTCAAGACATGCACGGATCATGCAGCTTCATTATGAAAAATGCCTAGGTGTCTTCTTGTGTCAAGAGTGTGTAAAGTGAGTGTGCCATGTGCATTTTGTCTAAAAGTCAACAAACAATTTGTACTATAAAGTGGTGCCATATTGTCACAAATCAGAATTATGTGTACACAAAACAATGACAAATCGTACCTAGTGTTAGTTTTATACTATGGGTCTGTTAAAGGAACAATATATGAACTTACCAGGTTAGTCGGTATATCACTGCTAAGAGGTAGCCTATCCTTCACAGATGCCATTGACTGGCACAGACCGGCTTGCCCCTGATGCGCTGCAGTGTCTGAGCGGACGGAAGTAGCATGTAGAACTACAAAACTCTTGGTGGCTGTAGTTCTATAACTTTAATAAACTGAAAGTTAAATAATTTCAAATCTAGGCAGTTTCACAGAAAGCCAGTACCAATAATGTGATCCAGCAGGTTAGGGCAATTCAAAAAGGTAATTTAGAAGCTGATTTAAAATGGCTATTAACATGATATGATATGTTAGGTTATTTATAATGTGCTTAATACCCAGAGGTTTCTAAGCGCGGACCCGTGGATCGAACATTTATTGTTCCATGTCGTCTTGAATCCAAGGCGAGCACGTTGCCCCTGAGCTATCCCCCTATTTAAACTAGTGTCAAAAAAGTAAATTTATAAACAATTCAATCACATAATGATGTCAAAATAGCTCCCAATTTAAAACAAAGATACTAAAAAATGAATAAAATGAATGTGGCGAGAGGAGGGCTGTCTATTTATAGCCGGCACAGACTGCTTTGTCCATGATGGGCAGGCGCTGATGTGCCTAAGGGGGAAAAAGTAGTGTGTAGAACTACAAAACATATGGTAGTTGTAGTTGGCCATGTAATGGTTTCAAATCTAGGTAGTTTCAAAGAAGGCCAGTACCAATGATGTGATGCAGCAGATTAGGGCAATTCAAAAAATTAATTTAGAATCTGATTTAAAAAAGATATTAAAATCTTATTTTACTAGTGCCTAAAAGGCATCTGCTGGTAAGGAGGTCACAGAAGGTCAGTCAGAGGCGGTGTGTGCTGCCATCAGCTCATTGCAGCCATTAGGACCTGTGGATTCCTTTTGCAATACCACATCCACCCCCCTAAAACCTTTGCTGCATGCTACTTTTATACTGAGTCCAGGCAGTCCTCCCCTCCCCCCTGGAAAGATATTCACATTTAAAAGGCCACAATGGCAGAGATAATTGATCCAAATGTAAGAGGGATTATTTCAGAATGGAGAAATATAATTATAATAGATGTGAATAAACTGCAACGGCCAGAGTCAGGGGATGCTCTTAAGAAATAGTTCCTGCCCTGGCTACCGTGTAGAGTGGAGTGTGGTTGCATCAGAACCCA
Organism: Ambystoma mexicanum; assembly: GCF_040938575.1. Lineage (NCBI taxonomy): Eukaryota > Metazoa > Chordata > Amphibia > Caudata > Ambystomatidae > Ambystoma > Ambystoma mexicanum. Next base: position 757,101,800 of record NC_090936.1, read on the forward strand.
GGACCTTAGACTCGTTCGGTGAGTACATCTTAAGGACTGGTGCCCTTTGAGCAATACAGACTGTATAATCATTAGCTGATGTCATAATAATCTTTTGCTGTTTTTGAGTCACTGCCACAATCTAAGCAGCATGTCATCCACCTCAAATTTAAGAATCATTCTTGATTGACCTGATTTTACTATTTTGTTTATTATGAAGATTGTTTTAATATCGGTCCATCCTAGCCATTTAGGTTTTGTTACACTTCTTGTCCTTGCCTCTGACTGTAATGGATGGTTTATGTTGTCTATGTTGTGTTGTTCTTGTTGTTTTGTGTAGCACTCTGAGACCTCTGGGCGATGTGGTACTCTGACTAACCATGCCTCTTTCCTCCCTCATCCTCCTCTGACGGCTCAATCTTTCCTTTTTATAAGGTCTTCCTGCCTTTGACTCCTCTAAACACTTTTCCTCTTCTTCACCCACAGTATTTCCACAACATTCCCATTTTGTCTATTCCCCTGAAAGAGCTCCTTTTAAGCTCACGTCCTAAGTAGTCTAACTTCATCCACCCACCTGGACCTCCCCCTACTATCTTCCTTTTACCTTCTCCCATCGTCTCCCCCTCTCTCTGACATAACTCTTGGACTATACCACTTCATCAATCCCTCTTAAATAAAACCAATTCTTTTACTCACCACTTTGACTTCCACCTTCTGCAACTAAAAGTGATTGCCATAACAGAACTATAGATTACACCCCATGAGACTGCCACACTGTAATCTCGACATAGCTGCACTCGCAACCTGACACACAGAATGTACTACTTTCTTGCACTCTGCTCACTAATTAAGGAGAAGGGATAGTTCCTCTGAAAATGTCCTATTCTCCTCTCCTCCTTTTAATTTCTCTCCATCCTGTTTCAAGCCATTGGGATTCAACAACTTGCTTCAACTAATTTAAAAAAGCATAATACAAGAACTTCCTGGAACTCACAACCTGGTCTTCCATGATCTCAGTTATCACATCAAAGTCCTCCTGTCTGAGGTTTCTATTATAGTCATGGACAACTTCAACCAACCTTGCTTGACAGAGTCAGGTCAACTTCTCATCTCCAACCACTTTCTTGCCTCCCTTCGCATCCGCCACCCATGTGCATCAAACCCCTCTGAACTTGAACTTTCTGACCTCAAACACATGTCCTGAACCCCTCATTTGAACATCATGTTTTAGATCATGCCTTCCTCCAATTCAGTGTTTCTAGCCCCCTGCTACCAAGCTTCCCTCCATCCTTCCACCAACCTTGATTATCAAATTCAAGTTTCAGCCTGGATCTCTACTGCTTTACATTTATCTTTTGAGTAAGCTCCATTGAAACAGCATTTCAGGAGTTTTAGAATGCTCTTGTTACCACATTTGAAATAATCTACCCTGATCACTGTGTCTCTCTACCCTGCCTCTCTACCTAAAACGGGTTTGTTCCCTGCTATTCAGAATCTGACATCTAATATGTCATCACACCTTTGATGTTGACGGAAATCCTACTCACCTGTCCTCCACACTCCAAATCCACCTACTATTGTGCTCTCACTTAATCTGTCCGCTCTCCCCCTGCAAACTTGTCAAAACCCTCCAGGATAAACTCATACTTCTGTATACACTATCCATACCCTTCTCTCTCTCAGCTGATAACATTGCTGGCTTCATTTCCTCTACAATCTTCAGGAATTGGGACACCATCACTTCTCTCCTCTCTGTCCCTCTTCCTCTCTCATTATCCACACAACCTCTCCGCCCAGATCCTACACCTTCTTTGAATTCTGACCTACATCTCCAATTGAACTTCTTCTTGTTCTCCAGTCAACAAACCACTCCTGTGCCCATAACGAACCCTTTGCCCCAAAATGTAAAGGATATTTTCCTCATGAACACTCCTCAACCCTCTCCTCTATTTAAGATCCCCTCTGCTCTCAGATCTCAAATGACTCCTCCAAAGTACCTCCCCCCCAAAAACTTGGCAGATCCAAACAACCGCACCAATATCCGCCCTGTTGCTTGTCTCAATTTCTATTGCAAGATACTCGTGTCAATTGCCTTTAACGAAATTCTCCTTGTATGTGAACGCACTTGGCTGCAATGACACTCTCCGATCTAGCTTCTTTAATCGTCACTCCTCAGAAACAGCTCTCACACATGTCTCAAACCTTCTCATTAAAGTCCACCACTACAACTGGCATTCTTTCTTATTCTCATTGACCTCCCCACAGCCTTCAGCACTGCTAACCAATACTCTCTACTACTTCTTACCTTTCCTTTCAGGAAATGTTAAACACCTGGATTACTTCCTAACTTTCTGGACATGTTTTTCCATATGGCAGAATGGAGGAACATCAGCTGACTTTCCCCCAAGGAACTGTCCTGATCCATTGCTGCTTTACACTTTAGACCTCTTCACTGGGCTAACTCATCTCTTAGTTTGGCCGATTTTACCATCTATACACTGATGACAGACAGATCTTTTCTCCTTCACCCAATTCTCCACAAAGTTCTCCTCTAAAATCCCTGGCAACCTGACAACTATACATCACTGGATGGCACTCCACTCGCTCATGCTGATCTCATCAAAGAGCAACATTACTTTTCTCCCAGCATCTGTGGCCTTTGCTCGACTTCTCTCATGTCCCCTGTCCTATTGACACCCCCACTCCGGTCTTCTTTGACAATGACCCTAAACTGAAGCAGTTCATCATCTCCACCAGCTTCTTGACATGCTAAATCTCATGTACCGTCATACAATGTGCCCAGTGTGACCTTTCTAATTTCTAACACCTTCATGTCCACCCTTTTCCTCAGCCACACTGGCTATTGCTCTAGCCTGCCCATGGGCATCCCCCTGTACTAATTGACCACACTTGATAAGATAATCAACCTTGCCATCCACATCCTCCTCTGCTCCAATCTTCTCCTACCGTTAACCACTGACTCCACCTAGTATATGCACTCATTCTCCCTCTTTAAACTCTTCCAATATGTTTAAAGATCCATCCATGGTGTGGTAATCCTATTTGTCTGATTGCATTCCCCGACTCTTCTCCCTCACACTCTGTGAACTGTAGCTGCCTTCAACCTCTCTGTCCCTCATTCCCTTGTGCTACTGCATGCTTCTGTACCTTCTTTCTACTTTCTTTACACCACTGAAACTCTCTGAAACTGGACATTAAATTCAACATACAGTGATGGTTTTCCAAATGGCCATAAAAAAAGCATGTGCACTCACTTGAAGATGAAGCCCTTCTTGCATGTTATGTTATGTTATGTTATTTTGCACTTATATAGCGCCTTATATACCATTGGTATGGTCTGAAGGCGCTGGTAGGTTGAACGCCCTTGGGAACCGAAGTTCATTTCAGTAGAGAGAGTAGAGAGAGTCAAAAAGGTGCGTGTGAGCACCGGGTATGTGTACAGCTCGTGCAGTATCGGTGTAATAGCTGCTTTCTAGCGGTAGGTGTGGTGGTTGAGAGGTCAGGGGTATGTGTTCGTTCTGGCAGGATTTATCCAGATCGGATGTGGCTGCGTTAGGCCTGAGGAGAACGCCTCGCTGGGGGGTGCGTAACCAGCAGTGATTACTTAGAGTGATGTGGGGTGAGCGGCAAATGTTGATATGAGAACAGTTATACCGAATGGTGTCATAGTATCTCTGTGTTCTATTTGAGTGGTGATGTAAGGAGAGAGTAAGCGTGTTGGTGAGATATGATGGGTTACATGGGGTACACTTCTATATTCAACTTTCCACGGGAGGCTCTTGGGCGTACTTCTTAATTCACAGAGAGGCTACAGGGCACACTTCTAAATTCAGCGGGGTTGTTGGGCACATTTCTAGAATCACAGAGAGACTATTGGACACACATCTAAATTCAACTTTCTAAATGTACTTCTAAAATTAAACTTTCCACAGACAGGCTATTGGGCACACTTTTAAATGCAATTCTATATTCAACTTACCACAGAGTGGGTACACGTCTAAATTCAACTTTTCACAGAGAGGCTGTTGGGTACACTTCTAAATTCACTTTCACGGAGAGGATATTCGGTATGCTTCTAAATTCACTTTCCACAGCGAGGCTATTGGGTACACTTCTAAATTCACTTTCACATAGAGGATATTCGGTACACTTCTAAATTCATTTTCACAGAGAGGCTGTTGGGTACACTTCTAAATGCTGCTTCTAAATGCACTTTCAATTCAACTTTCTAAATGTACTTCTAAATGCAACTTTCCACAGAGAGGCTATTGGGCACACTTCTAAATGCAATTTATAAATGCAATTCTAAATTCAACTTTCACAGAGTGGGTACACGTCTAAATTTAACTTTCACAGAGAGGCTGTTGGGTACACTTCTAATTCCCTTTTCACAGGGAGGCAATTGGGTATACTTCTAAATTCACTATTGACAGTTCTATCTAAGTGTGGGCATGCTGATATTCATAATTCCATCTAAGAGTGGACATGCCTCCCTTCTCCACAACTTGCATGCTTTTGCATATTGTGGTGATCTCAGGTAATAAGATATTGCAGACTGGGATTGATACCTCTTTGAACACAATAGAATACACGCCATCCTACCCATATTACGGCTTGGAGTTTGAGGCTTGCCCCAATTATGATCTGATCATTAGCAATAAAAACGACAAGCTAAAACACTCACTCTTCAACCCTGCAAGTTTGCTCGAGGCACAGCGTGGTATAGCATGTCAGGGATTGTTAAGTTGTACCACCAATGCTTTGCCCCGGCTATCCTTTATGGCCTTGAAGCTCTGTACATTCAAGAAAGTGACATGGCTTAACAAACTTGGGGGCCACTATTGGCGCACAGTGTTAGGATTGAACCCAATATGCCCTATGGAATAGCTCTGCCTTGAATTAGGTCTAACATCTTTAAGCAGTGTGGCATTGCGTGCTAGGGGGACATTCTATCTTAAGTCCTGCTCTGATCCCACCTGCAAGTTATTGGCCATAGCGTGGGCCAGTTATGACTCGGAGAGGACCCGGTATGGTTTCAATTTTAAGACCTTAAATGAAGCCCTATTTGCAAAGATCAATTGGCCTTTTGCTAAAAAGAGAGGCTATCATTTTGTCCACTTAAAAAAATCCTTCAAGCATAAATTGAACGGGCGTGATTGGAGCGCGAATAATAGACATCTGGCAAAGTTAAAAGGATAGGAGGAGGTAGCTCATGTTGTGCTCCGCTATCGTAAGTTTCAACTCTACTTACTGCTGTGCCCTGCCCCTGAAGTTAGACAGTTCATTCTGAGGCTTCGCATAAACCAACTCCCTGTGATGGCCGTGTTGGGTCCTCGCCTAAAGGTACCCCTTGAACTTAGGCTCTGCTGAATATGTGCTCAGATGGATCAGGCGGAATCGGTTCAGCATTTCCTAACTCATTGCAAGGAATTGGCGACCATTTATATGTGCATGCTGGGCAGTTTTGTTTACTCCTATGAGGCAATCACCTCAGACTCCATTTGGGACTATTGTTTGAATACTCATTACATATCAGTCCAACATGCTCTCTTTAGAGTTTGGAAGCAAGTTAAAGGCCGATTGCCTGACTGATGAAACTAAGATGGTGGTGATTGAGAACTTATTTTCATCTATTTTCTCGCCCTTTATATTAAACCTTCCCCCTTTTTTCTTTTTCTTTTCTTTTATTTTTTTCGCCATTTTCCATTCTCCGTGCTTATGCTCTACCATACCCATCAAAAATCTGAATCTGTGTTATGCAAGGAACTGTATTGCCTGACGCACTGATTGCGGTCCTGAAGTTGTATTTGAATTTTTAATTAATTCTTCACATTCATCCTGCATTACCCTCCCTAAGAATTTGAGTAATGTAATGAATTATATTGCCTGATTTACTTGCTGGAGGTTTGGGAAGTTGAAGTATGTAAATTTGGAATTTTGAAATTGAAGTTGAAATTGAAACTGAAATTATCTATTTTAAATGCAGCATTGCTGAATTGTAAATGCATTTTAAATGCACTTTGCACAATGCTATCACTATATGATTTTGTATATTAAGAATTAAGAATTGAATGTTGTGTAAAATCCTAATTCTAGGATTATATCACAATAAAGTTTTATTATTATAATGTCCCGCCTGTTCTATCCCTCATCTCTGTACCATTGCTCTTTTTTACGGTCGGTTTCTGTTCAATGATAGTTCAACCTGCAATGTTGTAAGCAACCTACCCAGGGATTACCCTGTACCCGTATGTGCTCTGTGAAGAGCTTTTATGTTTCAAAAAATGTATATCTAAGCTCTCTTCTAAATTCAATGAATGCAAAACAAGTAAACATTTAGTATTTACTTATTTGTAGGATGGAAGGTGGCTAATTGATCTACTTCTTAGCATGCAGCTCTGGCACTGTATTATTTAATTCTCAAAACAAAAAGTAGCCCAAAACAACCAAACCTCACTGATTATCTTAACACTTTAAATGTCCCAAGATGATGCAAAATGTGCTATATATTGTACAGGCAGTAACATATACACATAGTCCCAGGGCACTGAATAGGACAACCCAATCCAAAAGTCTCACACATCCCACATGCTCATACTTGTAGAATTCCACTACATAGGATTATGTATTCCCTAATGTTGAAATCTGCTACATGGAGTTATGTATGATTGTAGCATTTGACAGTGAACACCCTCTTCCATTAACCCAAGTGTGAGTTGGTTGGCAAAGGAATAATGCAAAATGGTGATCATGTCAATGTGCAGTGTTTCTAGATTAATGACTGTAAATATCTACATTTTTGGAAGAATTTCTAGAGAGTGATTTACCCAGCTTTGATACGGGTTTCAATGTGAAAGCAAACACATAGGTATAATGGATTGTTATCACAAATAGTTGTCAGCCCTTGTACCTTTCCTCTCAACAAGTGTTCCTATGCAGCAAAACAAGTAGAACTCCTTTGGTGTTTTGAAATCAATTTGGTTTCTCACCGAAAGTGTCCTCTCGGTGAAATCATGAACGCACACAATTACGCATAAGTAGAATGATTAGGATAGTAGATATACATTCCCTTTCGTATAGTCGTACGCTACCAGAGTAATTCAATTATTAGGATCAGAAATGGCTCTTGTAAACCCAAAATTATGCAGGTTCTTTGATAGGCTTTATCTTTTAAACCCACCATAACTTTGCTGGTGTGATAGATTAAAAACTTTGTTGAGGGGACATTAGTCTTAAATTGCTCTAATAAAAACCTTTAAAATGGCAAGAAAAAACGTTGTTAAAGGTCTATAATGGTTGCAGCGCAAAATCGAAAAACCAAAGCAATTCACCAGTTATGGCAAGCTATGAAACATAACTCAGACCCCAACATTTGCTGCTCTCAGTAACACCCAGGACATCAACGATGATATCACAAATGACATCATCATTGACATCACTGATAACATCACATATAACATCACTAATCTGTAACAATCTTGATGGAAAGTCCTTACATGGCTTAGGGTATTGCTATCAACATATTAAGGATGATAGATACGCTTCTCAGGAACTGTTCCATGTATCACAAAATGTACTTTGTGGTACTGACTCTCTGTTTATGGTTAAACTGGCTTTCCCATCAGAAGAGCCCAATGGGAAAAGCACTTTTTGGGTGAGTTATAACTTGGGAGCCGTTTGATGGATCTGCTCAAAACATTGCCAAAAAACAATATAAATCCAACTCTGTATTTGTTTGCAAAGTTACAGGGTAATTCATAGAATTTCGCACAAAAGTGGCGCACGCAGCTGGCGCACAGTGTCCCCGTGTGATACACTGTGCCAGTCGCGTGCGATAAAATCCATTTCATCGCACACCGTATTCATGGATTTTAGCCCCCAAAACCAGCCGTGGTGCAGAGTGGCGCAGCGACCCTGCAGCAGCGCCAGTTACGCCCTCAAGCACGCCCTTGCGCAAGGAAAATCCATCAAAATCCCCAATTCATCGCAAATGTCTGCGCTAACCCTGGACCAGTTTACAGGGCTGTCAAACAGCAAACGCCAAGCGAGGTCCGTGTATTACTGGGCTGCGCGGGAAGTTTCACACGCGATTGGCCCTGTGCGAGCGGGGTACGTGTATAACTGGGGAGCGCAGGAAGTTTCACACGCGATTTCAGCAGGGTACGTGTATTACTGGGGTGCGCGGGACGTTTCACACGCGATTTCAGCAGGGTAGGTGTATTACTGGGGTGTGCGGGAAGTTTCACACGCGATTTCAGCAGGGTACGTGTATTACTGTGGTGCGCGGGAAGTTTTACACGCGATTGGCCCTGTGCGAGCGGGGTACGTGTATTACTGGGGAGCGTGGGAAGTTTCACACACGATTGGCCCTTGTGCGAGCGGGGTACGTGTATTACTGGGGTGCGCGGGAAGTTTTACACGCGATTGGCCCTGTGCGAGCGGGGCACGTGTATTACTGGGGTGCGCGGGAAGTTTCACACACGATTGACCCTTGTGCGAGCAGGGTATGTGTATTACTGGAGTGCGCAGGGAGTACTACACATGATTTGACCATGTGGGTCCTCCCAGGTGTTCCCTCTACACCCTCCACGGCCCCTGCAGGCAACCCACACCACAGGGGACTACCCTGCACCCCTGCTCGTGTCCAGCAGGCAGCCCATCCACCATGGGCATGCCCCCCAGCCAAGCCACATGTCACCTTGCACTACTGATCAACAACACATGTCTCCCAGCACCCCCACCCCCCTGCACTGTGGGGCACCTGCCAGCAGGCCCCCACTCATGTCCAACTCATGTCCCCCTGCACCCCCACCCCCCAGCAGTCAGGGGCACCATCCACCAGGCCCCACTCATGTCCAACTCATGTCCCCCTGCACCCCCACCCCCCAGCATCCAGGGGCACCCCCCACCAGGCCCCCACTCATGTCTCCAGCACCCCCACACCCCAGCATCCAGGGGCACCCTCCACCAGGCCGCCACTCATGTCTCCCTGCACCCCCACCCCCCTGCATCCAGGGGCACCCTGCACCAGGCCCCCACTCATGTCTCCAGCACCCCCACCCCCCAGCATCCAGGGGCACCCTCCACCAGGCCCCCACTCATGTCTCCCTGCACCCCCACCACCCAGCATCCAGGGGCACCCCCCACCAGGCCCCACTCATGTTTCCCACCCCCCAGCAGTCAGGGGCACCCTCCACCAAGCCCCCACTCATGTCCAACTCATGTCTCCCAGCACCCCCACCCCCCAGCAGTGCAGGACACCCTCCACCATGCCCCCACACCTGTCTCACAGCACCCACCCCCCCCAGCATCCAGGGGCACACTCCACCAGGCGCCCACACATGTCTCCCAGCACCCCCACCCCCCAGCAGTGCAGGGCACCCTCCACCAGGCCCCACACATGTCTCCCAGCACCCCCACCCCCCAGCATCCAGGGGCACCGTCCACCAGGCCCCCACTCATGTCCCCCTGCACCCCCACCCCCCAGCAATCAGGGGCACCCTCCACCAGGCCCCCACTCTTGTCTCCCAGCACCCCCACCCCCAGCAGTGCAAGGCACCCTCCACCATGCCCCCACACATGTCTCCTAGCACCCACACCCCCCAGCATCCAGGGGCACCCTCCACCAGGCCCCCACTCATGTCCAACTCATGTCCCCCTGCAACCACAGCATCCAGGGGCACCCTCCACCAGGCTCCCACTCATGTCCAACTCATGTCCACCTGCACCCCCACACCCCAGCAGTCAGGGGCACCGTCCACCAGGCCCCCACTCATGTCTCCCAGCACCCACACCCTCCAGCAGTGCAGGGCACCCTCCACCATGCCTCCACACATGTCTCCCAGCACCCCCACCCCCCAGCATCCAGGGTCACCCTCCACCAGGCCCCCACACATGTCTCCCAGCACCCCCACCCCCCAGCAGTGCAGGGCACCCTCCACCATGCCCCCACACATGTCTCCCAGCACCCCCACTCCCCAGCACAGTGGGGCACCTGCCAGCAGGCCCCCACTCATGTTCAACTCATGTCCCCCTGCACCCGCAACCCCCAGCATTCAGGGGTACCCTCCACCAGGCCCCCACTCATGTCCAACTCATGTCCCCCTGCACCCGCAACCCCACAGCAGTCAGGGGCACCGTCCACCAGGCACCCACTCATGTCCCCCTGAACCCCCACCCCCCAGCAGTCAGGGGTACCGTCCACCAGGCCCCCACTCATATCTCCCAGCACCCTCACCCACCAGCATCCAGGGGCACCCTCCACCAGGCCCCCACTCATGTCTCCCTGCACCCCCACACCCCAGCAGTCAGGGGCACCGTCCACCAGGCCCCCACTCATGTCTCCCAGCACCCCCAACCCCCAGCATCCAGGGGAACCCTCCACCAGGACCCCAATCATGTCTCCCAGCACCCCCACCCCCCAGCAGTGCAGGGCACCCTCCAACATGCCCCCACACATGTCTCCCAGCACCCCCACCTCCCAGCATCCAGGGGCACCCTCCACCAGGCCCCCACACATGTCTCCTAGCACCGCCACCCCCCAGCAGTGCAGGGCACCCTCCACCATGCCCCCACACATGTCTCCCAGCACCCCCACCCCCCAGCAGTGCAGGGCACCCTCCACCATGCCCCCACACATGTCTCCCAGCAACCCCACCCCCCCAGCATCCAGGGGCACCGTCCACCAGGCCTCACTCATGTCCCCCTCTACCCCCAATCCCCAGCAGTCAGGGGCACCCTCCACCAGGCCCCCACTCATGTCTCACAGCACACCTACCACCCAGCAGTGCAGGGCACCCTCCACCATGCCCCCACACATGTATCCCTGCACCCCCACCCCCCAGCATCCAGGGGCACCCCCCACCAGGCCCCCGCTCATGTCTCCAGCACACCCACCCCCCAGCATCCATGGGCACCCTCCACCAGGCCCCCACTCATGTCTCCCTGCACGCCCACCCCCCAGCATCCAGGGGCACCCTCCACCAGGCCCCCACTCATGTCTCCAGCACCCACACCCCCCAGCATGCAGGGGCACCCTCCACCAGGCCCCCACTCATGTCTTCCTGCACCCCCACCCCCCAGCATCCAGGGGCACCCCCCACCAGGCCCCCACACATGTCTCCCACCCCCAGCAGTCAGGGGCACCCTCCAACAGCCCCCCAACAATGTCCAAATCATGTCTCCCAACACCACCACCCCCCAGCAGTGCAGGGCACCCTCCACCATGCCCCCACACATGTCTCACAGCACCCCCACCCCCCAGCATCCAGGGGCACACTCCACCAGGCCCCCACACATGTCTACCAGCACCCCACTCCCCAGCAGTGCAGGGCACCCTCCACCAGGCCCCCACACATGTCTCCCAGCACCCCCACCCCCCAGCAGTACAGGGCACCCTCCACCATGCCCCCACACATGTCTCCCAGCACCCCCACCCCCAAGCATCCGGGGGCACCCTCCACCAGGCCCCCACTCATGTCCAACTCATGTCCCCCTGCACCCACACCCCCCAGCATCCACGGGCACCCTCCACCAGGCCCCCACTCATGTCCAACTCATGTCCCCCTGCACCCCACACCCCAGCAGTCAGGGGCACCGTCCACCAGGCCCCCACTCATGTCTCCAGCACCCACAACCCCAGCATCCAAGGGCACCCTCCACCATTCCCCCACTCCTGTCTCCCTGCACCCCCACCCCCCAGCATCCAGGGGCACCACCCACCAGGCCCCCACTCATGTCTCCCACCCTCCAGCAGTCAGGGGCACCGTCCACCAGGCACCCACTCATGTCCCCCTGCATCCCCACCCCCCAGCAGACAGGGGCACCCTCCACCAGGCCTCCACACATGTCTCCAGCACCCCCACCCCCAGCATCCAGGGGCACCCTCCACCAGGCCCCCACTCATGTCTCCCTGCACCCCCACCTCCCAGCATCCAGGGGCACCACCCACCAGGCCCCCACTTATGTCTCCCACCCCCCAGCAGTCAGGGGCACCGTCCACCAGGCACCCACTCATGTCCGCTTGCACCCCCACCCCTCAGCAGTCAGGGGCACCCTCCACCAGGCCCCCATGCATGTCTCCCAGCACCCCCACCCCCCAGCAGTGCAGGGCACCCTCCACCATGCGCCCAAACATGTCTCCCAGCACCCCCACCCCCCAGCATCCAGGGGCACCCTCCACCAGGCCCCCACTCATGTCTCCCAGCACCCCCACCTCCCAGCAGTGCAGGGCACCCTCCACCATGCCCCCACACATGTCTCCCAGCACCCCCACCCCCCAGCATCCAGGGGCACCCTCCACCAGGCCCCCACACATGTCTCCCTGCACCGCCACCCCCCAGCAGTGCACGGCACCCTCCACCATGCCCCCACACATGTCTCCCAGCACCCCACCCCCCAGCAGTGCAGTGCACCCTCCACCATGCCCCCACACATGTCTCCCAGCACCCCCACCCCCCAGCATCCAGGGGCACCGTCCACCAAGACCCCACTCATGTCCCCCTGCACCCCCACCCCCCAGCAGTCAGGGGCACCCTCCACCAGGCCCCCACTCATGTCTCACAGCACCCCCAGCCCCCAGCAGTGCAGGGCACCCTCCACCATGCTCCCACACATGCCTCCCAGAGCCCCCACCCCCCAGCATCCAGAACACCCTCCACCAGGCCCCCACACATGTCTCCCAGCACCACCACCCCCCAGCAGTGCACGGCACCCTCCACCATGCCCCCACACATGTCTCCCAGCATCCCCACCCCTCAGCAGTGCAGGGCACCCACCACCATGCCCCCACAAATGTCTCCCAGCACCCCCACCCCCCAGCATCCAGGGGCACCGTCCACCAGGCCCCCCACTCATGTCCCCCTGCACCCCCATCCCCCAGCATCCAGGGGCACCCTCCACCAGGCCCCCACTCATGTCTCCAGCACCCCCACCCACCAGCATCCAGGGGCACCCTCCACCAGGCCCCCACTCATGTCTCCCTGCACCCCCACCACCCAGCATCCAGGGGCACCCCCCACCAGGCCCCCACTCATGTCTCCCACCCCCAGCAGTCAGGGGCACCCTCCACCAGGCCCCCACTCATGTCCAACTCATGTCTCCCAGCACCCCCACCCCCCAGCAGTGCAGGACACCCTCCACCATGCCCCCACACATGTCTCACATTACCCCACCCCCCCAGCATCCAGGGGCACACTCCACCAGGCACCCACACATGTCTCCCAGCACCCCCACCCCCCAGCATCCAGGGGCACCGTCCACCAAGACCCCACTCATGTCCCCCTGCACCCCCACCCCCCAGCATCCAGGGGCACCCTCCACCAGGCCCCCACTCATGTCTCCCTGCACCCCCACCACCCAGCATCCAGGGGCACCCCCCACCAGGCCCCCACTCATGTCTCCCACCCCCAGCAGTCAGGGGCACCCTCCACCAGGCCCCCACTCATGTCCAACTCATGTCTCCCAGCACCCCCACCCCCCAGCAGTGCAGGATACCCTCCACCATGCCCCCACACATATCTCACATTACCCCACCCCCCCAGCATCCAGGGGCACACTCCACCAGGCGCCCACACATGTCTCCAGCACCCCCACCCCCAGCAGTGCAGGGCATCCTCCACCAGGCCCCCACACATGTCTCCCAGCACCCCCACCACCCAGCATCCAGGGGCTCCGTCCACCAGGCCCCCACTCATGTCCCCCTGCACCCCCACCCCCAAGCAGTCAGGGGCACCCTCCACCAGGCCCCCACTCATGTCTCCCAGGACCCCCACCCCCAGCAATGCAAGGCACGCCCCACCATGCCCCCACACATGTCTCCCAGCACCCCCAGCATCCAGGGGCACCCTCCACCAGGCCCCCACTCATGTCCAACTCATATCCCCCTGCACCCCCACCCCCCAGCATCCAGGGGCACCCTCCACCAGGCCCCCACTCATGTCCAACTCATGTCCACCTGCACCCCCACACTCCAGCAGACAGGGGCACCATCCACCAGGCCCCCAATCATGTCTCCCAGCACCCACACCCCCCAGCAGTGCAGGGCACCCTCCACCATGCCTCCACACATGTCTCCCAGCACCCCCACCCCCCAGCATCCAGGGTCACCCTCCACCAGGCCCCCACACATGTCTCCCAGCACCCCCACCCCCCAGCAGTGCAGGACACCCTCCACCATGCCCCCACACATGTCTCCCAGCACCCCACTCCCCAGCACAGTGGGGCACCTGCCAGCAGGCCCCCACTCATGTCCAAACCATGTCCCCCTGCACCCCCACCCCCCAGCATTCAGGGGCACCCTCCACCAGGCCCCCACTCATGTACAACTCATGTCCCCCTGCACCCCTACCCCCCAGCATCCAGGGGCACCCCCCATCAGGCCCCCACTCATGTCTCCCACCCCACAGCAGTCAGGGGCACCGTCCACCAGGCACCCACTCATGTTCCCCTGCACCCCCACCCCCAGCAGTCAGGGGCACCGTCCACCAGGCCCCCACTCATGTCTCCCAGCACCCCCACCCACCAGCATCCAGGGGCACCCTCAACCAGGCCCCCACTCATGTCTCCCTGCACGCCCACCCCCCAGCATCCAGGGGCACCCTCCACCAGGCCCACACTCATGTCTTCAGCACCCCCACCCCCCAGCATCCAGGGGCACCCTCCACCAGGCCCCCACTCATGTCTCCCTGCACCCCCACCCCCCAGCATCCAGAGGCACCCTCCACCAGGCCCCCACTCATGTCTCCCACCCCCCAGCAGTCAGGGGCATCCTCCACCAGGCCCCCACTCATGTCCAACTCATGTCTCCCAACACCCCCACCCCCAGCAGTCCAGGGCACCCTCCACCATGCCCCCACACATGTCTCACAGCACCCCCACCCCCCAGCATCCAGGGGCACACTCCACCAGGCCCCCACACATGTCTACCAGCACCCCCACCCCCCAGCAGTGCAGGGCACCCTCCACCAGGCCCCCACACATGTCTCCCAGCACCCCCACCCCCTAGCAGTGCAGGGCACCCTCCACCGTGCCCCCACACATGTCTCCCAGCACACCCACCCCCCAGCATCCAGGGGCACCCTCCACCAGGCCCCCACTCATGTCCAACTCATGTCCCCCTGCACCCACACCCCCCAGCATCCACGGGCACCCTCCACCAGGCCCCCACTCATGTCCAACTCATGTCCCCCTGCACCCCACACCCCAGCAGTCAGGGGCACCGTCCACCAGGCCCCCACTCATGTCTCCAGCACCCACACCCCCCAGCATCCAAGGGCACCCTCCACCAGGCCCCCACTCATGTCTCCCTGCACCCCCACCCCCCAGCATCCAGGGGCACCACCCACCAGTCCCCCACTCATGTCTCCCACCCTCCAGCAGTCAGGGGCACCGTCCACCAGGCACCCACTAATGTCCCCCTGCATCCCCACCCCCCAGCAGACAGGGGCACCCTCCACCAGGCCCCCACACTTGTCTCCAGCACCCCCACCCCCAAGCATCCAGGGGCACCCTCCACCAGGCCCCCACTCATGTCTCCCTGCACCCCCACCTCCCAGCATCCAGGGGCACCACCCACCGGGCCCCCACTTATGTCTCCCACCCCCCAGCAGTCAGGGGCACCGTCCACCAGGCACCCACTCATGTCCCCCTGCACCCCCACCCCTCAGCAGTCAGGGGAACCCTCCACCAGGCCCCCACTCATGTCTCCAGCAACCCCACCCCCCAGCATCCAGGGGCACCCTCCACCAGGCCCCCACTCATGTCTCCCTGCACCCCCACCCTCAGCATCCAGGGGCACCCTCCACCAGGCCCCCACTCATGTCTCCAGCACCCCCACCCCCAGCATCCAGGAGCACCCTCCACCAGGCCCCCACTCATGTATCCCTGCACCCCCACCCCCCAGCATCCAGGGGCACCGTCCACCAGGCCCCCAATCATGTCTCCCAGCACCCACACCCCCCAGCAGTGCAGGGCACCCTCCACCATGCCTCCACACATGTCTCCCAGCACCCCCACCCCCCAGGATCCAGGGTCACCCTCCACCAGGCCCCCACACATGTCTCCCAGCACCCCCAACCCCCAGCAGTGCAGGACACCCTCCACCATGCCCCCACACATGTCTCCCAGCACCCCACTCCCCAGCACAGTGGGGCACCTGCCAGCGGGCCCCCACTCATGTCCAAACCATGTCCCCCTGCACGCCCACCCCCCAGCATTCAGGGGCACCCTCCACCAGGCCCCCACTCATGTCCAAACCATGTCCCCCTGCACGCCCACCCCCCATCAGTCAGGGGCACCGTCCACCAGGCACCCACTCATGTCCCCCTGCACCCCCACCCCCAGCAGTCAGGGGCACCGTCCACCAGGCCCCCACTCATGTCTCCCAGCACCCCCACCCACCAGCATCCAGGGGCACCCTCAACCAGGCCCCCACTCATGTCTCCATGCATGCCCACCCCCCAGCATCCAGGGGCACCCCCCACCAGGCCCACACTCATGTCTCCAGCACCCCCACCCCCCAGCATCCAGGGGCACCCTCCATCAGGCCCCCACTCATGTCTCCCTGCACCCCCACCCCCCAGCATCCAGAGGCACCCCCAACCAGGCCCCCACTCATGTCTCCCACCCCAGCAGTCAGGGGCACCCTCCACCAGGCCCCCACTCATGTCCAACTCATGTCTCCCAACACCCCCACCCCCAGCAGTCCAGGGCACCCTCCACCATGCCCCCACACGTCTCACAGCACCCCCACCCCCCAGCATCCAGGGGCACACTCCACCAGGCCCCCACACATGTCTCCCAGCACCCCCACCCCCTGCAGTGCAGGGCACCCTCCACCAGGCCCCCACACATGTCTCCCAGCACCTGCACCCCCCAGCAGTGCAGGGCAACCGCCACCATGCCTCCACACATGTCTCCCAGCACCCCCAGCATCCAGGGTCACCCTCCACCAGGCCCCCACACATGTCTCCCAGCACCCCCAACCCCCAGCAGTGCAGGATACCCTCCACCATGCCCCCACACATGTCTCCCAGCACCCCACTCCCCAGCACAGTGGGGCACCTGCAAGCAGGCCCCCACTCATGTCCAAACCATGTCCCCCTGCACCCCCACCCCCCAGCATTCAGGCGCACCCTCCACCAGGCCCCCACTCATGTACAACTCATGTCCCCCTGCACCCCCACCCCCCAGCATCTAGGGGCACCCCCCCATCAGGCCCCCACTCATGTCTCCCACCCCACAGCAGTCAGGGGCACCGTCCACCAGGCACCCACTCATGTCCCCCTGCACCCCCACCCCCAGCAGTCAGGGGCACCGTCCACCAGGTCCCCACTCATGTCTCCCAGCACCCCCACCCACCAGCATCCAGGGGCACCCTCCACCAGGCCCCCACTCATGTCTCCCTGCACCCCCACACCCCAGCAGTCAGGGCACCGTCCACCAGGCCCCCACTCATGTCTCCCAGCACCCCCACCCCCCAGCATCCAGGGGCACTCTCCACCAGGCCCCCACTCATGTCTCCCAGCACCCCCACCTCCCAGCAGTGCAGGGCACCCTCCACCATGCCCCCACACATGTCTCCCAGCACCCCCACCCCCCCGCATCCAGGGGCACCCTCCACCAGGCCCCCACACATGTCTCCTAGCACGGCCACCCCCCAGAAGTGCAGGGCACCCTCCACCATGCCCCCACACATGTCTCCCAGCACCCCCACCCCCCAGCAGTGCAGGGCACCCTACACCATGCCCCCACACATGTCTCCCAGCACCCTCACCCCCAGCATCCAGGGGCACCGTCCACCAGGCCCCACTCATGTCCCCCTGCACCCCCACCCCCCAGCAGTCAGAGGCACCCTCCACCAGGCCCCCACTCATGTCTCACAGCACCCCCATCCCCCAGCAGTGCAGGGCACCCTCCACCATGCTCCCACACATGTCTCCCTGCACCCCCACCCCCCAGCATCCAGGTGCACCCTCCACCAGGCCCCCACTCATGTCTCCCTGCACGCCCACTCCCCAGCATCCAGGGGCACCCTCCACCAGGCCCACACTCATGTCTCCAGCACCCCCAGCATCCAGGGGCACCCTCCACCAGGCCCCCACTCATGTCTCCCTGCACCCCCACCCCCCAGCATCCAGAGGCACCCCCCACCAGGCCCCCACTCATGTCTCCCACCCCCCAGCAGTCAGCGGCACCTTCCACCAGGCCCCCACTCATGTCCAACTCATGTCTCCCAACACCCCCACCCCCAGCAGTCCAGGGCACCCTCCACCATGCCCCCACACATGTCTCACAACACCCCCACCCCCCAGCATCCAGGGGCACACTCCACCAGGCCCCCACACATGTCTCCCAGCACCCCCACCCCCCAGCAGTGCAGGGCACCCTCCACCAGGCCCCCACACATGTCTCCAAGCACTCGCACCCCCCAGCAGTGCAGGGCACCCTCCACCATGCCCCCACACATGTCTCCCAGCACCCCCACCCTCCAGCATCCAGGGGCAACCTCCACCAGGCCCCCACTCATGTCCAACTCATGTCCCCCTGCACCCCCACCCCCCAGCATCCACGGGCTCCCTCCACCAGGCCCCGACTCATGTCCAGCTCATGTCCCCCTGCACCCCCACACCCCAGCAGTCAGGGGCACCGTCCACCAGGCCCCCACTCATGTCTCCAGCACCCACACCCCCCAGCATCCAAGGGCACCCTCCACCAGGCCCCTACTCATGTCTCCCTGCACCCCCACCGCCCAGCATCCAGGGGCACCCCCCACCAGGCCCCCACTC
This sequence comes from Ambystoma mexicanum, assembly GCF_040938575.1. NCBI lineage: Eukaryota > Metazoa > Chordata > Amphibia > Caudata > Ambystomatidae > Ambystoma > Ambystoma mexicanum. The sequence goes on from NC_090936.1 coordinate 757,120,585, forward strand.
ATGTCTCCCACCCCCCAGCAGTCAGGGGCACCGTCCACCAGACACCCACTCATGTCCCCCTGCACCCCCACCCCCCAGCAGACAGGGGCACCCTCCACCAGGACCCCACACATGTCTCCAGCATCCCCACCCCCAGCATCCAGGGGCACCCTCCACCAGGCCCCCACTCATGTCCCCATGCACCCCCACCCCCCAGCAGACAGGGGCACCCTCCACCAGGACCCCACACATGTCTCCTGCACCCCCACCACCCAGCATTCAGGGGCACCCTCCACCAGGCCCCCACTCATGTCTCCCACCCCCCAGCAGTCAGGGGCACCGTCCACCAGGCACCCACTCATGTCCCCCTGAACCCCACCCCCCAGCAGTCAGGGGCACCCTCCACCAGGCCCCCACACATGTCTCCCAGCACCGCCACCCCCCAGCAGTGCACGGCACCCTCCACCATGCCCCCACACATGTCTCCCAGCACCCCCACCCCCCAGCAGTGCAGGGCACCCTCCACCATGCCCCCACACATGTCTCCCAGCACCCCCACCCCCCAGCATCCCGGGGCACCCTCCACCAGGCCCCCACACATGTCTCCCAGCACCGCCACCCCCCAGCAGTGCACAGCACCCTCCACCATGCCCCCACACATGTTTTCTGACACCCCCACCCCCCAGCAGTGCAGGGCACCCTCCACCATGCCCCCACACATGTCTCCCAGCACCCCCACCCCCCAGCATCCAGGAAAACCGTCCACCAGGCCCCCGCTCATGTCCCCCTGCACCCCCACCCCCCAGCAGTCAGGGGAACCCTCCACCAGGCCCCCACTCATGTCTCACAGCACCCCCACCCCCCAGCAGTGCAGGGCACCCTCCACCATGCCCCCACACATGTCTCCCAGCACCCCCACCCCCCAGCATCCAGGGGCACCCCTCCACCAGGCCCCGACTCATGTGCCCCAACCAACATCATCACAATCTTGATCCCTGGCCCTTATGGGCTGCCTCCACATGCCAAACACCCACCCAAGTATTGCATCCATCCACTTAGAAATGCCAATTACATGATACAACCCCAATGGCAAGTATGTAAATGAACACATGTCTCTCACATACACACAATGGGTGTCAGTGAATGTCAAAACCCATATCATGATATTCATGAAAGCAATGAGATGTTACTACACATTGAAGTTTGATGAAGAAAATGTATTAAAAGAAACATAAATTGAATCAAAAATAAACAAACGACAATGGGAATTAAAAAACAAAAGCAGCATGTCTGTAAAATAAAGTAAAACCACAAATCATAATCCAAAGGAAATGTGTCCAAAGTCACAGTTCAAAAAAGTAAATCCAATGGAAAATCCAAACAGAAAACCATTGCTCCATGGGTAAATTCCAAATAAAAAAATAAAATCCAACACTCAACTATATACAGATAAACAATCCAGGGTCCATGATCCCAACAGAAGAAATGAAAACTATCTAATACTACCTAATAAAAAAACTATATACAAAAATGCGGTCCATTGTCCAAAAGGTCCAAAAAAAAATAAAAAGCAAAGGAAACCTAACAACAACTACATAACAATTTACAAGGGCAGCGGGCTAGACCGTCGGCTCACTGGTTGTTGTCATGGGCCAGGGCATCATCGAACTCCTGTTCAATGGCTTGGAGGCAGGCATGTTCCCTGGCCCCGAGGTCTCGCAGGGATAATGCATTGTCCAGCTCCAACTCCCTGCAAATACCCTCGAGGCACTCAGCCCACCTCAGCGCCCTCCGCATGGAGTTCCCCGCCCTGACCATTGTGATCCGTTCCTCCTCTGCCCGCTGCCGCTCCGCACCTATCTGCTGGCCCAACCGCTCCCACACGGAAGACACTCCCATTCCAGGGTTCTCCTGCCCTCCGGCCGATGCCTGCACCCCTGATGTTGATGGCCCCGAGCCATGATGCCTCTCACGTCGAGCCTGCCGCTGCCACCGACGCAACTGCCTGTGCCAGCGCAACGGCATCCAGGCTGATGGAATCAACCGACGCCGTCGTGCACGTGCCCTGCCCGATGATGCCGTCACATCCTCCATCTGCTGGGGTCCAGTTGCTGGTGTGTCCACCCCTGCTGGACCTCTGACTCTCGACTGTGGCAGGGATGGGATCCCCACCGAGTTGGCTGTGTTGGTCGGGGCAGGTCCACAGGGGGCCCTGGTGGCATCTGGGCCGGAAGACGACATGGAGAACGACTGGCGCATAGCCTCCACAGAGGAGGAGAGGGTCGCCAGAGTGCCCAACACATGTATGAAACCCCCGACCATGGCCACTCCCAACTGGGCCACGTTGGCACGGTGCTCTTCGTGATGACGTGCGTGCTCCCCCCGGGAAGCACGCACCTCATCACGAGTGACACTGTGCGCAACGCGACACCAATCAGGACCTTCTCCATACGGCCAGGGGTCCCCTCGTCCGCAGGTGGTGGGGAGTCAGATGACATGGACATCCCCCCTACCTGCGGACGGGCCTGGGACGGAGCATCCCTGCTGGTGCATGGTGGTGCAGTCACAGTGTCAGGGACAGTGACATGCACAGGCACCTCCACGTCAACCTGTGCTGCCTCCAGCCCCTGGCCCTGGACTGCACCACTTGCACCAGCAGGGATTCCCCCACCAGGCCCCATGTGCGGCTCAGTAGCGGCCTCCTCCTCCTCTGTGGAAACCACCAACCTGGATGGTTCCACCCCGTCTTCCGCCATTGCAAGCACCTGTGGGGGCTCACCCACCCCTTCTGCTGCAGCCGTGGGGGCATCCCCGCCATTTTTCTCCACAGCGCCGTCTCCGCCCTCTTCTTCACTTTGCGCTGTGTAGAGGGAGACATAGAACACAAGCATCAGGGTACTGTACAATGGTCCCCTAGACAGGAAGCAATAGCAGATGAGTGGCACTGTCAAAGATCCCTTCCATCATGTCCCCCCACAACACATGGGTCAGTGCAGGCAAAACACATGCAGTAACAGGCATGGCGCATGCTATGGACATTAGCAACCATGTCCAAGGGACTCTTGAAACATACAATGTTGTTTATGAACTCACATGCATTATGGGTAATGCCTATCACATGCAAACACTTCACCGTACTTTCATCCATCTGTACTCGTACACCCGAGACACAGTGGATGCAAGGATAACTAGGCTGCATCAGTGATTCTGAACATTGTCACAGACATGTGTCATGCATCCATGGCATTCACAAGTCACAGACACGCAGGTCAGACACACAGACATGGACACCATACATGCAAATGGCATCAGCACCCATCCCTTTCCCCCACCCATGTCCAGGAACAGAGACTGGCATGCTCTCATGTGTCCATTCCGCATAGGGCTCCCCATGTTGCATTTAAACACATACACCAACCGTGTGCTTCACACATTACTGTTCTCAAATGCATGACCATGATGTCCCTGCACACACACACGCGTACATGGCCTGGCTATGTCACACATACAGGCAAGTATCAGACAACCAGCACACTGCAACATGCCCTGTCTCACAGAGCAAAGCTTGGCCACTTACCGCTCTCAAGTGCCTCTCAAGTACCTGGATGTGGAGCGCTGGGGATATGCATTCCAGGACCCTCATCTGATCTTCCGACAAGTGGCCCCAGCGCCCCTTAGCATCCGCTGCCTTCAAGAGGCACCGGACCTTGTTGAGGGTCCTGGACCTGAAGTCCTCCCAGCGCTTCTTGACATGAAGGAATAGTCGGACTGCCACCCCCTCTCCGTTGATGGCAGTCACAATGTCCGGCCAGATCTGAGTCCTTCCTTCCTTGTCGGCGCGTGATGATCCGAAGAGGGCATCATATTGCCCCAGGACAAGCTCCACCAGGACACCAACTTCCTTCTGACTGAAGCTGGTGCCCCTCTGCCCCTCTGGCTGGGGGTCGCCAGTGGTCTCGGATGGTGTTTGCCCCGACATGGTGACCCCCGAGGCAGGCGTGGGTGGGCAACTGGGTCCTGGGGCTGGGCTGTGGAGCGATGGTATCCCAGTCGGGAGTCTTCTGTTCCAGCAGGGGTGGACACAGCAAGTGGACCCCTGCAGATGGCTGATGTGCAGGCACCAAATGGCAGGGCACGGTGGCAGCAGGTAGGCAGGCAGGCTGGCAGCAGCAGATGGCTCGTGGAAGGCTGCTCAGGGCTCTGGGGGGCAGTAATCTGGCCTTTTGGGCAGGAGCGTGGTCTTCCGTGTGCTTACGTGTGGCCAGCTTGATACGGAGTGAATTGGCACGTGAAAATTCTGCACGTCAGCGTGTAATTCGAGGAAAGGCCCTTAGTGCGTAAGCGCGTCAGCACGCATACGGGATTCCATTGGACCAAAGGCCCTTAGCGCGTAAGCGCGTCTGTGACGTATCGCCCACGGGCGTTGCCCCGGCAGGGCTTGAAGATCCCACATGGATTTCCATTGCTCAGTACGTGCCTTTCGTGGTGTGCGGAGCGTGTGTTATACAGGCGTTGGGGTTCATACGCCATTACTTCACAGCGGGTGGGTGTTGGCTACACGTTCTTCTACACGCAAGGCAGACGGTGAGTGGTACCCTGCTCCCCCAGGCCAGATCGCGTGTTAAACAACCCGCGAGCCCCTGAAATACACGTCCACGCTCCCCCATGCCCGATCGCGTGTTAAACTTCCCGCACACCCACGAAATACACGCACACGCTATTATTCACACATCGGGTGTCCGTGTTTGTCGCGTACCCCTTTGCATGTCATTTAGGGGTGCGTGGGAAGTTTCACACGCAAATTCAGCAGGGTACGTGTCTTTCAGGGGTGCGCGGGAAGTTCCACATGCGATTGTCCTGGGTAGGTGTATTTCAGGGGTGCGCGGGAAGTACAACACACAAACTCAGCAGGGTACGTGTATTTCAGGGGTGCGCAGGGAGTACTACACGTGATTTGGCCGTGTGGGTCCTCCCAGGTGTTCCCTCTACACCCTCCACGGCCCTTGCAGGCAGCCCACACCACAGGGGACTACCCTACACCCCTGCTCATGTCCCGCAGGCAGCCCATCCACCATGGGCATGACCCCAGCCAATCCACATGTCACCCTGCACTACTTATCAATAACGCATGTCTCCCAGCACCCCCACACCCCAGCACTGTGGGACACCTGCCAGCAGGCCCCCACTCATGTCCCCCTGCACCACCCCCACCCACCAGCATCCAGGGGCACCCTCCACCATGCCCCTACTCATGTTTCCCAGCACTCCCACACCCCAGCACTGTGGGGCACTGTTAGGGAGAATTCTCTGTTTAGGCTGAATTTCCTAACCTAGTGAGTCCCCCAGCAGCTTTGCTGGATTTCTGGAGTTTGTTTTTTTCCATCCTGCCAAGAGTGAGACTCTTTTTCTCCCACTCTTGGAAATGAATGTGTGTAATTCCTTTGAATGTCAATGTGTTCTATGGGCTATGGGGTCTTTTACTCCATAGGGTCTCATATGTTTTTCTATGTGTGTTACACCACACCCTATGTGCCGTAACACTGGGGCGTCCTAGCGGACCTCCCTCATAGACTCCATACCCGGGGACTGACTACTGTCTCCCCGGGCATGTAAAGTCACCATTGGCTTTACTAGACCTAAATTTACTAACAGAACTAGTACAAACCATCCTATTGTGGACGTACTAGTAGGGGTAATTCGATTACTCCTGGGTCTGTTATTCGAGGGGGCACTGTCCCGTCCCCCCTCGTCGAGTTTTGGCTGGTGGCAGTGGAAACTACTTGTTATATTCGACCCCGAATATAACCCTATGGGATTCTTCCCATTGTTAGAGATTAATACTGTTTCTCGTTAATCTCTAACATACCACTGGTCTACTTATCTTAAATAAGTCTATCGGATGGTATTTTTGCCAGAACTCGGTTTTTAAAATAGCGTCTGTGTTCGTCTCTGTGACTCCTAAACCAAAGGTCGAGCCCTTTGTTCCACTTTTGGCGGGCTTCTGTACAGAGACCCTCCAAAGTGGTGCCATTCTGTCTGAGTTACCACAGGGGTGTGGGGGGGGGGTTAGGCACCCTGGACCGAGTTTCCTTGCCAACTCTGGTGTGATTGGCCCAAGTGGTGAGCCTCCCCGCTCACCACTTAGCATGTGTTGATTGACAGCTAGGCTGAATGAATGTGGGTTTTCTGCATAAATGTCACAACCGCAGGTTCCTGGTGTTTATGGAAGAGGTGGAAACATGGCGGTCGTCAGACTGTGCCGCCACGTTGTACTCTCTAGCGCGGTTGGCGTTCTAGTCCTTTCCATCATGGCCGCCGCTGAGTGTACTTCTCGGTTCACGCTCGGCGGTTCGGCGCTTTGCAACTTCTGAATTCTTCTTCGATTCTTAGAGCTCCACAGTTCTCTCGCTTAGCGGAGTTCCGCTCCTGTCCTATTATTCTTCTGCTACCCTCTCTATTTCCGTGCTCTCCCTCTTACCGGTGCTCCTTCTCTCGGTGCACTTGTTTGCTCTCCTCCCGTCTCTACACCTGCCTTTACTTGTATTAGTTTCTCTCTCTGTCCCCCCCTGATCTCATTTCAGGGCCGTGCTCTACACATATTGCTACATCCTACCGTCAGGTTTGCCGGTCTCCCAGATTCCAGCTGGCTTTGGGTCTTCCTCTCGTTCCGCTTCATCGGATACCTACACTCCGAGGGGTTTTTGTGCCGTAGGCTTTTCCCCTTGCCGCATCTGTCTGTCGCGGGGGGGAGTCCCCGCGAATTTGTTCCCAAAGGGTCGCGGTGGCTTCCTCCCGAGGCCGACCCTATCTACACAAGGAGAGGAGGACTTTTACTCGTCGACCTCGTGGAAGGAAGTTGGACTTCTCGTCTTCATCAGGTGAGGAGGAAGGGGAATTGGAGGACTCTCAGGGTCCGAACCACATCACGGAAAGCCCTGTTGATACGCCCACAGTGTCAGACATTGTTGATAATAAAAGCAGGGCTTTTGGGACTGGATCTTCAGAAGTCGCCACAGGACCTAAGAATCCGACGAGGGTAAAGCTGAGCCGACCTGCAACGATGACACCTCCGGTGGAGTCCTTCTGAACGACGACAGAGGAGATCTCCCTGCCGGAGAGTCTCTTCCCCTGACTGGTGGGAACAACCAGTCCCTTTTGCTTTTTCTTCGCCTCAGGACGCAGTGGTCGAATTGCCCATGCAGAGCACCTCGGCAACGGGATAGCCACTACCCCTGTACCGCGACCAAAAGGTGGTGCCTTGTGACGGAGCACTTCGCGGCTGGTCTCTTCCCTGGTGGTGCAACGATCTTCAACTTTCCTTCGACGACGAGATCCTCTCTTCTCTTGGCAAAGACCGGACGTGCATCCACCACCAGGAACAACTGCCCCCGCCCGAGCTGCCTCTCCACAATCAAGGTACTGTGTCCGCCTGGCTTCTCTTGTTGCCGGATAGAGTGAGGTGTCTTAATCCTCGCCTCTCCATAGGGTCGCCTCCAAGCTTTCTCTAGCGTGTTGTTCTGAACTGGTCCAATCTGCCGATAACAATTTGCTTCAAAGACTCGAACGCATTTCCACTAAGATATTTTTGGGACATATCGCCTCGCCTCTCTCCGAGTGGGCCTGGCCTCTGAACTTTATAATCTATCGTGGTGCTTGTCTTCTTGCCTTGCATTTGTCCGTTCAGTATTGGGACCGTGTTGATTTCGTAACCTGCTTATTTTCTCTCCCGTCCTAACAAATACTAGTGTGCCATCTAGGTTGAGGCATACACCTCTGTCTGCACATAAGTGATGCTGGTAGAACCTAGACTTGTCGAACTATTGTTAGGGGGATTGATCTGTTTTCTTCGTAGAGTAATTGTCATTGAAGTATTTGCCGTGATAGTGCCAAAGTGTTTTCTATAGATGTGCCGTTATAAATAAATACCTTTATATCTTTACACTGAAGCCTTGTTCCGTGTTTGCTTGTCTTACTGTGAAGAATTGCCCTATTTTGTATACTCCACATACTGCTTAACTCTTCTTGAGAGAAGTCTGACTGTTCAGCCACAGCTACCAAGTGAATCTGTGTGGTACAGACTGCTACCAAGTGAGTTTACTGCCAAACACCTGTAGTCCTAAATCTTTTGCAGTGGTCCCAGAGGGAACTGCACAGGTTTCCACCTAACACTGGTGGCAGCGGTGGGATTTGTATCGAGTATACAGTTTAGAGTGCTTTTTGACACTTTAGGATAACTAACCACAAAGCTTAGCGCTAAAAAGCAACTTTCAAAAACATGTCTACGATGGAAACTTACAGTCAAGAGTCCTTGTCAGGTGAAAAGACAGAGTTTGCGAGCTCTCTGTAGGCAAGAGAATCTTCCTGTAAGAGGCAAGAAGTTAGAACTAATAGAGAGATTGCTGGCGAACCAAAGTCTGGGTACTGGTTCAGAGGAACCAATTTCTCCAGCAAATGTAGATAACAGTGATGGTGTTGATCTAAATCGTAATTCTGATGATAGTGATGAAGAGGCTGAAAAGGAAGGAGAGGCTAACGAAACTGTCTCCCCTGCTCCTCTACCTGCCTTACCAGCTGTACCTACGGGGCCCATACCAGGTCCCACATGTAACCCCGCTTATTTTGAACTCGAAAAAATGAAGCTCGAATTAGAATACAAACGGTTCTTGGCTCAATCTGAACGAAACCAAGAGCTTGAGTTCAGACGGATGAATGCCCAGGCTGAGCAGAAGCAAACTGAGTTAAGACTCAGGGAAATAGAACTTAATCACGAGTTAGAGATGAAAAAGTTGTCTATGGAAAATGCTTCTCTCTCCTCTGGTTCCTCTAGGAGCTCCAGTCCCAAAAGACCCCGGATGCCGAAGGAATTAGTGGGTATGTATGAACCGAGATTGGATGTGTTGGATTGGTTAAAACTGTTTGAATACAATCATGGGCTCCAGGACATCACCTGGAATGATTTACTTCCCTGGTTGTTCTCTAGGCTCCCTCCTGTTGCGACTGATGTGGTAATGGAGTTGGGGGAGGCAGATAAGACGGATTACGAAAGTATGAAACTAGCTTTGATAGCTAGATTCGGGAAGACCCTTTCCCAGTATCTTAAGAGGTTTAGAACCCTCAAAAAGCATGATGGTACCCCTTGGGCTACCTGGGTGAGTGAAGGGTTGAAAAACTTAGAGGGATGGATTAAAGGTTACAAAGTGAACACTTATGAGAGTATGAAGAATCTTTTTTTTGTTGGAGTCGATTTATGATGCCTGTTCTCCTGAGCTCAGACAGCACTTGGCTGACTCGAAGGAATTGGATTCCCGAATGCTAGCTAAGGCTGCTGACTTATGGGTTGCCAACAGGACAGTGTCCAGGTGAATGGTCAGGAGACTCCTGCCATTAGGGACACTGGGGCCAGCATAACTGTGGTGGATAAATCGTTTTTTTCAGGCTGAGGATGTTGCTAAGGCACCCAAACACCTCACCAAGTTAGCTGGAGGGCCTGTGCAGATGCTTCCCCAATTACCAGTTCTCATCCAGTGTAACGACATGACTGTGACGATACCTGTCAGCATACAGAGTGAGGTACCAGGATGCGTACTGTTGGGTAACGATTTGAAAACTCTCGGAGTTGTATCGCATACTCCCAGACCTCCTAGTAAATGGTTACAGGAGCTAACCGGACCCGCAAGAGAGAGGACCATGCGCGGTACTCTCCAGGAGATGATGAAGAAAGAAATCACTCCTGCTCCACTGGAATTGTCGGCCGCTGTCTCCAAGAATTCAGAAGTGAAAGGGAAACCTAAGACTTCTATCCCAAAACCAACAGCCGACATTACAGTGCAGCCAACTGTTGGGTGTCCTGACCCACGTTTGAGCTATCATGCTGCAACATTTGGTGCTGTGGGCTTAGAAAATCAAAGATGGCCAAAAAGCCCACATGTACGCCAGAATAGGAAAACTGTGCAGTACTGGCATGGAAAACATCATGATGGCCAGAACTTCCCAGAAAATGCACAGGGAAATGCATGAAGAAAAGGCTGCCACCCATTTTTGCCTATGTTGTGAGCACAGGAGGGCACTGCCTAAAACCACCATTGGGCTACCCATACAGTAGTCTGAAACCATTGGGAATGGCAATTCTGATTGCCAAAAGCAACCTAGAACTGTGGGGAATTAATTTTCTTAAATCCCAAAAATGGTTGCATTACCAGTACTCACCACTATCAGAATGCCGGCGTTTTAAAACCAGCAGACTTGTGTGTAAAACTGAACAAATGAAACAAAACCAGACCAAGGAAAGACTTGCTAAGAGGTGGATACAATGTAAAACTATACTCTGAAATGACTTGAAGGAAGTAATTATTTAATGTGTATGTAAAAATCCTAATAGACTTAAACTGGGGGACAAAAAGTGACATTTAGATGAAACCTGGCTTAATGAAACTGAATTCTGCCTGACATCTACCCCCACAGGAGTTAAAACCTGCTCAGCCACTCTTGCCCTTGCCAAAAGGAGTTGTCACCTCTCTGATTAGATTAGGGGTGGAGCAGCTACAGGGAGTTGAACAAAGGCCTGTCCTGGGTTCAGGCAGATGGTTTATTAGGGTGGTCGTACATGGCTTCCTTTTGAACAAAGCCCTTCCTTGACTCAGGCAGATGGTTTATAGGGGAGGTCGTAAAGTGGCTTCCTCTTGGCAGAAACGTGGAGTGGCAGCCCCTCTGAGGACAGGCTGACCTTAAAGAAAGTCGATAGACTGGTTTCTCCACCATGTGACCTGGGAAGACACACCCCTGTTGGCGAGAATATGATTTTAAGAAAGATGTATAACTCATGGTGCGGACTTGTCAAAATGATCTAAATGATACCATCATTCTTGTGATTTTTCTGCCCACATTTTAAGAGGTTTTAGGACCTGGTGGTATGATCTGGGGGATTGCTAGCGGAAAATAGGGTTTCACTCCAAATGTCTGCATGTTAAAAATCTGGCACTTCATCAATTAATGTCCATAATCCTTGTGCACATGTGTGTAAATTTGGGTAAATGTCCGATATTGCAAAACCAGTTAAAAAGTGCAAAATGTTGCCATTTCTGAATGCAAGCCCCCAGGAAGAGCAGAGTTTGAACAGAGTATACCTCATGTGATATGTGATGGGTGCATGTAATTTTAAACAACTGTGTATCTGTGCAATATGTATTTGAATCAAATATAGATTTGTGGGCAAACTGACCAGGGGAGGATCCTCTGACCCATAAAACCTACAGCATCACTCTGACTCACATTTCCTTCCCCCAATCATGTGAGAGGGGAGAATTGGGCCAATGACAAGTAGAGAGGGGTAGGCTTTGCTAGGCCCAGGCACACACCCATTTTCAAAACACATAAAAAGAAACTGCTGGGACAGGTAGAGAGATTAAAATCCAGTTGCTGCAACGCGCTCTGCCGGACCACACAACATCCAGAAGATCCCAGATCCAACACTTAGACTTTAAAACTCCAAAGAACTTGATTCAGAACTCAAAGCAGGGCCTAAACCCACAAACTGAGAACTCTTCTCAGCAGGCCTCAGCATCCAGCAAACCTAACAGCGGTAGCAGCATCCAGGAGCCGTGCAGATCAGCGCTGTGTCCAGAGAAAGCTGTGCAGAAAGATCCAGGAGCTGTGCACAGACGCTGTACCCAGAGATCCAGGAGCCGGGCCAGAGCAGTGTCAGACCAGACCAGCAGAGCAGAGACCAGACGCTGTGCGCAGAGACCGTCCGGGGCGAAACCAGAACCAAAGCCATCTTGACCCGATCCGTGAGACTTAGACCTTCCAAATACATTGCGAGTGCAGCTAGGACGGTGTGAAACCAAATCTCTTAGTTTCCAGTGATATAATTCAATCTATTTAATCTAAATAGAACTGCCTCCTAACTGTCACTTGTCAATTCTGCAGCCGCATAGCTGTCACCTGTCATTTTTAAAAGCTGTCACCTGTCAATTTGAGTTACTTTAAATTCGAAAAACGATCTTTACAAAATCGTTCATATCTTTGGAACCGTTTGAGCTAGAAACTTGCTGTAACTTTCCTCTGAAAGCTAGAATCTCAGCCTTTCAACGAATCTAAATGCGACTTGCTACTCCTTATAATTTTGCCGTAATCGCGATTCATGCATTCGCGAAATTTGCCGCAATTTGCAATTTCAGCTGATTTCTCTCACGTGTGAAAAGCGGCAGCTTCCTTGCTTTACTTTGCCAAAAACTCGTTTAACCTGCTAGTTACTCCTAGAGCATTGTTAAAGTGATCCTGAACTCATATAAAGTAGCTATCACTCACCCTGAACCTCCTAAAGGGAATTAAAAGCATTTTCAGCATATTTCTCACTGCATTGTCACCATATTCAAAGCATTTTGCCTGTGTTTCAAAACTCCTATCTGTTGTATAAGCTGCTGGGGGGCAATTGAACTGAATTCTATTTGATTGCATTCCTAAGAACTGTCTGCTCTCCTCTTCATCTCCTTACATTGCATAAAGGGGGGGGGTGAATTGTCCAAGAAAGTGATTACATTGTCTTTTGCTGAAATCCTATCAAGTTATTTTCTGTACTGCATTTTCATTCCACATTGCATCTGTTTGAAACCATAAAAGTATTGTTGCTATCTTATCCATCCTATACCCACTCATCATTGATTATAAAGAAGTGTGCTAGTGCCAGACTATCCATTATTGATTACTGCTCAGATTAAGTGTGATATTCAATTATTAATTTATTATAAAGTGTGATATATATATATATTGTTTACATTCTCAAATAAACCTTTTAAACTTGCAAAACAGAACTACTTCTTGGCTCAGTGGGGTCAGGGGGATTCTAAGAGAGGGGTGTTATATAGGGGTAGTCATCCAGAACTCATGAACTGGACATAAAGATATATCAATAAAGGTTTCCATTCAGTATCCCCGACTAGGAATTGACTTAGCTGTATTGTTGAATTTAATCCTCTTACAAAGTGGGGGCTCGTCCGGGACGTCTGGGTTAGATCTATCACTTGTGCAGCTTAATACAGTGTGTTAACTGACGGCATACATACATCCGGTCGGATCACCACGCTGTGTTACGCAGTAAAGCACTCTTCAAAGGGACACTCTAAGGAAAAGGTCTGTTTTGCAAAAATAAAATACTAATTTCTGTAAGTCAGGACAGAGATCAATCTCTAGAATGACGACCTTGGTAGACATGAAAATAGCGAGGGAGCACCTCTTACATAAGCTATTTGTGAGAGGTGAGTGGACTCACCAGGACCAAACGGTCTGGTTGCAGGCCATCGCGCAACAGGTCGCTGAAACAGGGTCAGACATATGGAGAGATCAGGGTCCATTACATGTGGCCCTGAGTGAACTATATATGGCTCCTAAAGCCAAAGATGAACACAATAAGATTGCCAGGATAGCGGCATACCTGTACCTATATATGGGAGACATGCAGGATAAATGTACTGAAAGCCAAGATCTGGTGAATAAGCGACAGATGGCGTTAGAGAAGGTCCAATCTGACCTGGTCTCTTCTGAGCAGAGGTTGCAGGGGAGCCAGGAGTCAGAAAATGATAGTAGGCAGTATATCATTAAAATAAAAGAGGACATGGATAGACTGCAACAGGAGAAGGCTGATCAGGATACCAGATTTCTGGCCTTGCGGAAGGAGAACCAAGAAGGTTTGGACTCCCTACTGCAGAGCCAGAAAAAGCAGGAGCAACAATTAGACTTTAACAGGGCATGCACAGAGCAGGTAGCCACCCTGCAAAGTCATCTAGATAGAGTGAAGGCAGAGAGCAACAAACTAATTCTGAAAGACCTGGATACCCAGGCAGAGTTTGATGAAGAGCGCCAGAAAGCTGGTGCCTTTCAACGACAGAGGGACGACCTGGCGGCACAGATGCAGGCTCTTAGTCAGGAAAGAGACACTTTAGGCCAGGAAGTCTGCCACTTAAAAAAAGAAATTGAAGAAAATCACCTGGCCCTCCAGGGGCTGAGTGACCTCCAAAAAGAAAACCAGAACTTGTTAGAGCACACCAGGAGGGTGGAGGATGCTCTGGCAGGGAAGGAGCAGGCCAATAGGGACACAGCTCAGGAGGTGACCCTCCTGCAGCAAAGACTGGCCCAGTACTCCAGGACCAATCAGGAGGCGCAGAGAGAGAATGAGGCTCTCTGTCAGCACAACGATAGGCTCCAGCAACAGGTAGCGATGCAGGAGAGACTGATAGAGTCTAGTAAGGCCTTAACTGAGGAACTGAAGGCGCAGGCTCTTGCATTGCAACAGGGAGCAGGGGCGGGTAGAGATGAGGTTCGCTGGGAAAGGGAAACTCCTGAGCATAACCTCAGGATCCCTAGTACAGAGGCCTTCATCTCTCTTAGTCCCTGGACTCTGCCACCCCCATGTCCCCTGGCGCACATGAGCACCGGGCCACAGGGATGGAAGATTACTATCCGGCCAAAAGCATGGGGCTCATGGGCCAGTACCACCCAGGTATGGAGGGGCGGGCATCCGGGTATGGGCACCCAAGCACAGTGCAATTTAGTGGGGAACCCCAGGAGAGTAGGCCCATTAAGGGCATCCTGAAAACCTCTGCCCAGTTAGGTCAGTGGGGGGGTACCCATCAAATCCTGGGAGCAAGGAGGAATCAGAAGACTCCTCTGAGCACCCCAGGACACAGGAGACTAGGTCCCCACATTCTGCCAGCCATTCCCAGGCTCGCAGAATCCGGGAAAACCTGGAAGATCTGATGGGTACCTCTGGGAGCAGTGCCTCTGAGTCAGAAGATGAATGGACCAGGGTTACCCGAACCAAAAATGCCAATAAGGCAAAAAAGGGCCTTGCGTAAGGACCCCTTAAAACAGATTAAGGCAATCAGGAGTGTCATCACGCCTTAACATAAGAACGCCAAGTATTCTGTTTGGGAACACTTGGAGCTCTATGAGCAAATGATGGAGACTTTCCATTTGAAGGACAGCCAAAGCTGTATTCAATATGTAAAGTGGACCTTCTCCCCGGAATACTCCAGTTTCTTTGCGTGGCTGGAGGACCAAAATCATTTAAGATGGTCCACCTATAAGGCGGCCATCTTGAAACATTTTTCCGTTCACAGACATCCTCAAGAGGCTCGCAAGGCAGCCTACAATTTACAATGTAGGGAGGATCAGGCCCCACAAGAATTTGTGGAGGAGTTGAAGCGTGCTTTTGCACAGACTACGAAAAGGGTGCGCACAGACAGCAAAGAGTTTGTCAATACTTTTTTCCATGCTCTGCCCAAATATATAATGACCCAGCTCGTGAGAGATTTTCATGAGAAAAGATCTTTAGACTGGGTCATTGAACAGGCTACCCGGATCTATGAGGTGCATAAGCCCATAGAAAATAAAAGCAATACCCAGAAAAATCCCAAAACCAACAGCACCCCTGCTGCTGCCAAGGTGGCAGAGGTAAAGGTCACCCCCGTTTTGGATTTGGAGATGGGGGGCCTAAAAACCTACCTGCACCTAATAATGCTAGGCCCAGAAGGTCCTCGGGCCAGTCACAGACAGGGAGTGAAAGAGGTAGTCCCACAAATGGGGTCCCTCGCTCTCCTGACTATGTAAGTCCCTGTTACAAGGGAAACAGACCCATCCTGGGTTATGTGTTGACTCCTCAAGCCCAAGGGGGGGGGATCCAACCAGGCACCCAACCCGGGGAACTTCCCTTCAAACTTCCCACAGGAGGGCGGAAATTCTCCAAATCCTGGGCAGAACTTCTTCCACAGGTATCCGCCCAACTTCCAACCCCAAAATCATCCATCCTTCTTTTCCCAATTCCCTGAGGCCAGAGAACCTAATCCGGGAGAGGGGAGGCCAAGGGTGGAGGGGTACAAAAATCTTCCAAACCAAGGGTACTACCAGAGAAGGGATAGCTACCCTTCCTGGGATCAGCCCAGGGGAGAAAACAGAACCCCGTATCAGCCTGAGCGGGTTTCACAACTTGAGCACCAGGTCCAAAATATGGCACGGGATCTGGGTCACATGCTGAGGGCACAACAGAACCCTCAGATGAGCATGCCAGCGCAGAATGCACCCAACTCTGGGCCTGGTGCTCCAGAACAATGACGGGGGCAACACCCCGATAACCCACCGGTTCCCAGGGAGGAGGCACAAGGGGAAGGGGGGTGTAAAGCCTTGGAGGAAGCTTCATTCCCAACTTGTAAACAGCCCCTGGAAAACCAGGAACCGGAAACAAAATCTCCTGCCCCTGAAAGCCTGCCTCCCAAGGAGCAGAGATTGGGGGTAGGAGAAACAAAGGACCCAAACAGACCCACTTTGTGGAGGAGGTACAGGTCTTCCAAGTTGAGGGAGAGGGATCCTCAGAAGATCCTGGGAAAAGGATCTTCTCCTTCAGAGATGGGAGAACCAGAAAGTTAGCCCAACAGTTGTCCAAAAATGTGCATTATCTGTGCCCCCTTGAGGAGAAGGAGGGAAGATACTATGCCCCGGTACAAGTACAGGGGCAGGGTACAATTTTGGTACTGGTGGACACTGGATCCCAAGCTACCCTTCTGTCCAAAAGGGCCTTTGAGGAACTAAATGCAGGAAGGGGGGAGAATTACCGTATTCCTCTCACCTCTCTTCCTGGACAACTACAGAACTTTGACGGGAAGGAAATTCCTGTTGAGGGGACTGCAGATTTGGACATCAAAATTGGGCGACACAAGGTGAAACACCCGGTCATAGTAGTGACTCCAGAGGGCACCCCTTGTTTACTAGGGAATGACCTCCTGAGAAGGTTGTCACCCCTAATAGATTGTGTACACAAGGTCCTCTGGACCCAGACTAGCCGACCAATAAAATTAAAACAGAGTGTCAACCATGTTAGTTTAAACGGCACCTGCCACATGGTTGAACAAAAATCTGACCAAGTAGAATTTCACTTCCAGAACAACCAAATTCCAGACCTGACAGTAATAGCAGTAGGACAACAGACTGGTGATGGGGGGTCCTCTCTATCTCTGAAAATCAACCTTCCTTCCAGTTTAAGGTGGTATTCCACACTGGAAGGAAACACCCTGAAATTCTTTACTAATCCACAATCAGAAACTCCCACTCCTATAGTCCAGAAAGATATGAAATCAGCTCAGAGCCTGGCTGATATTCAGCAAATTAGAGAGCAATTGTTCATCCCTGTTCAGTTAAATGATGGGAAGGACTCTGTTCTCGCTCGAGTGTGCGTGAACAATGGCAAGAGCTTCATCAGCGAAGCCATGTTCCGCCAACTCCCAAAAGATCCAGCCATTCCCACATTCAAACTGATAGACAAATGGGAAATGGACCTGGAAGCACCTAATTCCAAACATCTCCTGCCAAGCAGGTGTATGCTCAAAATCTCCATTGGCAACAAGAGCATAGTCCATAATTGTTGGGTCGTGCGAGACGTCACTGCCGCCTTTTACTTAGGCAGTGACATTCTCAATCGCATTGCCATTAGTTTGGACCTAATAAACTTCAAAGCTTGGTCCCGATTAGCGGATAATACCATGGGCTTTGATGATCCAGAAAAAGCATTTAGGTCAGCTCAATTGCTACCTTATGCAGTTGAAATTCAGATTAAAGAGGAAGTTACCATCCCAGAAAGGACCCGACAATTCTCCCTGGAAGTGAAAGTTAAAAGAGGACAAAAATTGCAAAACCCTGATGCTTATATACATCTAAATGCTTCTCTCCAACAGCAAGGGTTGGGGGTAAACCCAACTCCATTAGTCAATATAGAACATGACACCATTCTAATAGAGGTGGATAACAGCGACTTAAAGAGTATTACTCTAGCCGCAGGCACCATTATTGGAATGGCGGTTGATGACCGACATTTTTCCATTGATTTAGGAAATGAACTGTTAGGACCAATCCCCAAGGACTGTTTTGACAGTGACAGTGAGGACAATACAACAACAGACAGGATTTTTACCCGGCATGGGGGGAACTTCCTGGGGTAAACTTCCTGCCCCTATGGTAAGGAAGATGTGACTTGTGACTTCAGGAGGGATGAGGGTGGCCTTTCCCACTTGAGGCCTCCAGTCCAAATCAGCACTCTGACCAGGGACTTTTCCACCCAGCTGGAGGAGGCCGCTGAGATAGCGAAACCAGAAGTCTTTCCAGGCTTCAGGCAGATGGTGGAAGAGAGAGTCAACCTAGCTGATGCCTGTGTGACTCTGGAACAGAAGCAAAAGTTGAAACAAGTTTTCTTGGATTTCCAAGATCTCTTTGCGGTAGACTCATATGACTGTGGTCGCACCAACATCCACACAACAACAATTCCCACGGACCCTGGAATGACTCCAGTGTTTGTGAAGCACTATCGCTTGCCTCTTGCATCCATGAGACCTTGAGTCCCGGGGAATATCCGTCCAGTTCACAGCACCTTCAATAACCCGGTGCTGGGAATATTGAAGCCAAACGGCCAGTGGAGACTCTGCGCCAACCTCAGGGAGCTCAACAAACGGGTCCATACTTCCCGATGGCCTCTGCCCTACATTGACCAAGGGCTGGCCCAGATTCAGGGGTCACAGGTATTCACAGCAATAGACCTGACCAATGGATACTGGACCGTGCCTGTCAGTAGGGAGAGCCAATACAAACTGGCTTTTACCTTTGGGGGCCAGCAGTACACATGGACCCGGACTCCCTTCGGTTACTTCAACTCCGGCAATGAATTCAACATTTTCCTACACAAGGCCATGCCCGACCTGGGTGCAAGGGGTAACCTGGCTTATGTAGATGATGTCCTCATCAAAAGTTCATCTGTGGAGGAACACATAGCGGAGATCTGTTATGTTCTGACCCAGTTGAGGGCCGCCGGTGCAAAACTTTCCTTTCAGAAAGCACAGTGGTGTAGAACCCGTGTTAATTTCTTGGGGCATGAGATTACTCCTCAGGGTCTCTGTCCCCAGGAAAAGAAGGTGGAAGCAGTCCAGAAACTGAAAGACCCCACAACTCTGCGGGAACTAAGGAGCCTCCTTGGACTGACTAATTACAGCAGAAAGTTCATTGAGGGCTACGCAGAGATCACTAGACCCCTGATTCATCTCCTGAAGGGGGGGTCAAGTGGGAATGGGGTCCAGAACAATCCGAGGCAGTAAGACAACTCAAAAGAAGTCTCTCACAAGCGCCCTGCCTAGCTTACCCTGTCAGAAACAAGGAGTTCTTCCTGGAGACAGGGTTCTCTAATACGTGCTTGACGGCAGTATTATACCAAAAGCATGACGAGGTCAATAAAGTAATCTCCTATGCGAGCAAAACTTTATCCTCTGTGGAGGAAAAATTCAACGATTGTGAGAAGGCACTCCTGGCAACGGTGTGGGCATTGAAGAATTACCGCCCGTTCATCCATGGGGAACACATCATAGAGGAGACTCCACACCAGCCTCTGCAATATCTCCAAAGTGACAGAATCCGGGCCGGAAATGTGAGTAATTCCCGAATTACTTCCTGGATTCTGTCAATGCAAGGCTTTCCTGTGGAGGTCAGATATGGCCAAAACAAGAAGAGTCCCCTCGCGCAAGGTCTGGCTGACTTGCATGATTGTGCCAGAGAAAACTGTCTCGAGGACGA
Organism: Ambystoma mexicanum; assembly: GCF_040938575.1. Classification (NCBI taxonomy): domain Eukaryota; kingdom Metazoa; phylum Chordata; class Amphibia; order Caudata; family Ambystomatidae; genus Ambystoma; species Ambystoma mexicanum. Next base: position 757,140,160 of record NC_090936.1, read on the forward strand.
AAGTCTAAAAATCAAGGACAACATGGAGGCATACCTTAATTCCCCACACAAAGTCTTTGAAGAAGACAAATGTGAGGGAATGCCTACTGTCTATGTGGATGGATGCTCTTACCATGTTGACAAAGACGGGGAGAAAGAACTGGTGGCTGGCATAGGGAATGCATGGGTGAAGGAGTTCCCAGAACCCTCCGCTGGATACAAAATTGGTCCCCGAAGTAGTCAGGTGGCAGAATTGATGGCTGTGCATCAGGCCATCCTCACTGCTGTCCAGCATCAACTCCACGAACTGGTCATAATCACAGATTCGGATTATGTACGGAACGGGTTCGTGGAGCACCTGGTTAATTGGAAAACCAGAGGCATGTTATGTGCTAATAACAAACCCTTGAAACATGGGAAGTTAATCCAAAACATTGATGATCTGGTCACATCTAATGAGATGACCATCTATTGGAAAAAGATCAAGGGTCATTCCAAAGTAGAGGGACCAGACAAAACTGGAAATGACTTAGCTGATCAGCTGGCCAAAACCGGGGCCATCCAAGGGGATCTAATTGAGATTGAGTCCCTGTTGGGGGAAATCCAGGTCACTGCTATCACTAGGTCCCAGACAAATGCTCACAATGATCTTTCAATTGCACAATGGAGTAAGGAGACCCCTGATGCTGATTTGATTACCGCTCAGAAGGTGTAACGCTCACCTGGTTCCCCCAGAGGCGCAGGTCTTGATCTGGCGAGGATACTGTCTTCAGTGTTAGGCGCAGGGTTCGTTTTGCTCCTGGACTGGGCCCCCTTCCCACCGACAGTTTAAGCTGAAGAGTGAGGTGTCTGCAAGGGTAAACCAAGGTATTAGTGTTTGGAAGGTTCGGAAAGTTCCTAGCCCCTCTCGCCCTTTCTTTCCCTGTGGAACTGGGTTGATATTGCGCTTACCTTATATAGGTAAATGCCGGGCTCTCCATCCTGCGTCTTATGCAGGGGCGCTGGATCCAGTTGCTTCACTGGATGCGAGCTCTGCCTCTTGATAGCAGAGGATTTGCTGAGAGCGAAGACGCCGTTAATGCACGAGCGTGCCTTGTAAGTATTAAAGTTCCTTTTGCCTTGTTCTCTTCTCTTTCAAAAGTCTTAAGTCTGTAAAGTCTATGTCTTTCCCTTTTCAGATGCTGTGACGATGAAGATTATCCTTCTAATGGCACGTAAGTAGAAAGACTGCACTAGCGCTGGAGAATGCTCCGTAATGTCTCTTTTGTCTTTGCAGGTGCTGAGGTGCAGCGCGAACAGATTGAAAGCGAGCATAACACAGGTAAGCAGTCTTGTAACTAAGCGTTACTAACCGATGTATCTTGCCTTGCAGGTGCCGGAATGCAGCGCGAGCTGAGTTGGAACGGGCATAACACAGGTAAGCAGAACTTGTAGTTGAATATTACTGACCGATGTTCTCTCTCTTTGCAGATGTCGGATGCCGGAAGAGAAAGGCAGAAAAAGGCGCCTTGGATGCTGCCGTTGGATTAGGTAAGTAGATTCACTGCCTTCACTTTAGCCTAACCTGTGCCTTTGTTTTGCAGGAGCTGCAGAAGACTGAAGAAGACTGAAGATTGGATTCCAGCAGGTTATTTTGTGTTCACAGGATCTGGAGCTGGAGGTTTCCTGGAGCTGACACGGTGAGCGTCCTGCTGCAGATGCAGAATAACGCGAAGCACGTGAAACCAATCGGGTGTGGTTTAAATAGCCTTCTGTAGTGCTTAGGTGTCTCCTTCCACGGCCCCACCCAGGTAAGAAAAGAGTTCCAGATTTCTAAAAGAGTTCCTGTGTTCTGCTTCCAGGGAGTGGCTCCTGCTCCACCCAGACAGAAAAAGTAGTTCCAGGCAGAGAAGGATCAGGAGACCAGTTAGCTGGTAAGTAAGCAGCATGGTCTGCTGCAGGTAGGTCCACCAAGCACTCTTATCCAATATGAGCCCGGCGCTTCCTGTGCCGGGACCAGTCACCATCATGATCCTGGCGCCACTGGCGCCAGGACAAGGTCCAGAGGGTCCCTATAGGGACTGGCTGGTTCCTGGGATCAGAGTCATGAGCCTGCTTCCAAGGTCGTGGGGCAAGTCCTGACCCCTTGGAAGCAGGGATCATGACAGCAGGGGGATCCAATAATTGGTAAATTTTACCAACACATTGAGGACCCTGAGAACTTTCCCCTGACGGATACCGATTACAACGGGAAAGAGGACCTTAGAGTGTTGATGAAATGTCCAAAAATGTTCCGGATCCAAGACGGTTTGTTGGTAAGGAAATCCCAAGCTGGCCATGATCAGTGGGTGGTTCCTACCTCCTTCCGAAGCCTGATGTTAAGTCACGCCCATGATGCGGCTACTGCCGGTCATAGGGGGTTTCATACAACACGTGAGATCTTAAGAGAGGTTGCCTACTGGCCACACATGGGCCAGGACCTCAACCAATATTTGAAGGGTTGTCTTGTGTGTGCACAATTTCAGCCAACATCCCTCACACACCGGGCGCCTCTCCAAAAGAGGGGAATGACACTCCCATGGTCAGATTTACAAATCGACTTTGTAGGCCCCGTGATTCGCTCCGCTAGGGGGAATAAGTACATGTTGACTGTGACATGCTTGTTTACCAAGTGGGTGGAATGTCTCCCAGCCCCAAACAGCAAGGCAGAAACGGCAGCTGCCTTGATGATTAACCACATCTTTTCCCGTTTTGGTCTACCTCAAAGGATTGAGTCAGACAGGGGTAGCCAATTCACCAGTGAAGTAATGACAAAGATGTGGGAGATACTGGGGGTCAAGAGGAAGTTACATATTGCTTACCGGCCAGCTTCTTCTGGAGCAATGGAACGCTACAACCGGACAATTGTGAGCATCTTAAAAAAGTTTGTGGCAGATTCTGGGCCAAGTTGGGATATCCGATTACCTCTGGTCCTAATGGCCATCAGATCTACCCCTTCATCTGCAACCAAAATGTCACCATTTGAGTTGATGACTGGACGCAAGATGGTGCTTCCCCAGCATTTGCTCTACAGAACCCAAGAGCAAACGTTGATGAATGCCTCCACAACTCATGAGTATGTGGAGAATTTAAGGAAACACCTTCAACATGCTTTTGCCTATGCTCAGCGGAATCTAGATAGATCAGCTGAGAGTATGAAGACACACTATGACCTGAAAACTTCCAGGAAGGAATATCAGATGGGGGACCGGGTCTATTTATACAACTTCCAAAGTCACCAGGCAAGACAGCGCAAATGTTTGCCTACATGGAAGGGACCCTTTGAGATTATAGACAAGATCTCCCCTGTGGCCTACAAGATCCGCATCCCCAAAGGCGGTTTGGCAGAGGGAGAAGACAAGTGGGTCCACATCAACCAGTTGAAGTGTTGCCATCCCAGGCACACTTTGCAGCAACTGGAGGAGTCCTCTGCAATCCCAGAGGGTACCGCTCCAGAGTAATTCAATTCCAACCCTAAAATATCCTGCATATAGCCTATCAAATTCTGTGTTTCTCAAGTTTATGTGTTCCTGTCGCTTAATTTAAAAAAATGTGCATGTTCATATCTGTTGAGTTCTAAAATAGATATGCCACCCCACTATATCAATGGTGGGGGAGAAATGTCCATGAATAGGTATTGCCGCTTTTCCTTTGTTGTCCTAGGAGAAAGAAAACCTGGAGACTGGCCAGGGAGGATGATCCGGAGGCCGGGAGCAGAAACCCAAGGGGCCCGGGGTACCGCCCAATATTCCCATCAGGACCGGCGAGGAGAACCGATCGATCAGTACCGGATGGAGGAAAAGATGCTGAACTGTGCCATTTGCAGAATTGGAAGAAGATTATGCGGACATACCAGTGCGTGGGTCATCACCTTCTGTGCACCCGACTGTCCATCGACTCAAATTCAAAGTGCAGTCGCGTGGGGGGGCTTTGTTGGGTGTCCTGACCCACGTTTGAGCTATCATGCTGCAACATTTGGTGCTGTGGGCTTAGAAAATCCGTGATGGCCAAAAAGCCCACATGTACGCCAGAATAGGAAAACTGTGCAGAACTGGCATGGAAAACTTCATGATGGCCAGAACTTTCCAGAAAATACACAGGGAAATCCATGAAGAATAGGCTGCCACCCATTTTTGCCTATGTTGTGAGCACAGGAGGGCACTGCCTAAAACCACCATTGGGCTACCCATACAGTAGCCTGAAACCATTGGGAATGGCAATGCTGATTGCCAAAAGCAACCTAGAACTGTGGGGAATTCATTTTCTTAAATCCCAAAAATGGTTGCATTACCAGTACTCACCACTATCAGAAAGCCGGCGTTTTAAAACCACCAGACTTATGTGTAAAACTGAACAAATGAAACAAAACCAGACCAAGGAAAGACTTGCTAGGAGGTGGATACAATGTAAAACCATATTCTGAAATGACTTGAAGGAAGTAATTATTTAATGTGTATGTAAAAATCGTAATAGACTTAAACTGGGGGACAAAAAGTGACATTTAGCTGAAACCTGGCTTAATGAAACTGAATTCTGCCTGACATCTACCCCCACAGGAGTTAAAACCTGCTCAGCCACTCTTGCCCTTGCCAAAAGGAGTTGTCACCTCTCTGATTAGATTAGGGGTGGAGAGCTATAGGGAGTTGAACAAAGGCCTGTCCTGGGCCCAGGCAGATGGTTTATTAGGGTGGTCGTAAATGGCTTCCTTCTGAACAAAGCCCTTCCTTGACTCAGGCAGATGGTTTATAGGGGAGGTCGTAAAGTGGCTTCCTCTTGGCAGAAACGGGGAGGGGCAGCCCCTCTGAGGACAGGCTGACCTTAAAGAAAGTGGATAGACTGGTTTCTCCACCATGTGACCTGGGAAGACACACCCCCGTTGGCCAGAATATGATTTTAAGAAAGATGTATAACTCATGCGGACTTGTCAAAATGATCTAAATGATACCATAATTCTTGTGATTTTTCTGCCCACATTTTAAGAGGTTTTAGGACCTGGTGGTATGATCTGGGGGGTTGCTAGCGGAAAATAGGGTTTCACTCCAAATGTCTGCATGTTAAAAATCTGACACTTCATCAATTAATGTCCATACTCCTTGCGCACATGTGTGTAAATTTGGGTAAATGTCCGATATTGCAAAACCAGTTAAAACGTGCAAAATGTTGCCATTTCTGAATGCAAGCCCCCAGGAAGAGCAGAGTTTGAACAGAGTATACCTCGTGTGATATGTGATGGGTGCGTGTAATTTTAAACAACTGTGTATCTGTGCAATATGTATTTGAATCAAATAAAGATTTGTGGGCAAACTGACCAGGGGAGGATCCTCTGACCCATAAAACCTACAGCATCACTCTGACTCACATTTCCTTCCACCAATCATGGGAGAGGGGAGAATTGGGCCAATGACAAGTAGAGAGGGGTAGGCTTTGCTAGGCCCAGGCACACACCCATTTTCAAAACACATAAAAAGAGACTGCTGGGACAGGTAGAGAGATTAAAATCCAGTTGCTGCAACACGCTCTGCCAGACCACACAACATCCAGAAGATCCCAGATCCAACACTTAGACTTTAAAACTCCAAAGAACTTGATTCAGAACTCAAAGCAAGGGCCTAAACCCAAAAACTGAGATCTCTTCTCAGCAGGCCTCAGCATCCAGCAAACCTAACAGCGGTAGCAGCATCCAGGAGCCGTGCAGATCAGCGCTGTGTCCAGAGAAAGCTGTGCAGAAAGATCCAGGAGCTGTGCACAGACGCTGTACCCAGAGATCCAGGAGCCGGGCCAGGAGCAGTGTCAGACCAGACCAGCAGAGCAGAGACCAGACGCTGTGCGCAGAGACCGTCCGGGGCGAAACCAGAACCGAAGCCATCTTGACCCGATCCGTGAGACCTAGACCTTCCAAATACATTGTGAGTACAGCTAGAACGGTGTGAAACCAAATCTCTTAGTTTCCAGTGATATAATTCAATCTATTTAATCTAAGTAGAACTGCCTCCTAACTGTCACTTGTCAATTCTGCAGCCGCATAGCTGTCACTTGTCATTTTTAAAAGCTGTCATCTGTCAATTTGGGTTGCTTTAAATCCGAAAAACGACCTTTACAAAATCGTTCATATCTTTGGAACCGTTTGGGCTAGAAACTTGCTGTAACTTTCCTCTGAAAGCTTAGAATCCCAGCTTTTCAACGAATCGACTTGCTCCTCCTTACACTTTTGCCGTAATCGCGATTCATGCATTCACGAATTTTGCCGCGATTTGCGATTTCAGCTGATTTCTCTCACGTGTGAAAAGCGGCAGCTACCTTGCTTTACTTTGCCAAAAACTTGTTTAACCTGCTAGTTACTACTATGAACTCATATAAAGTAGCTATCACTCACCCTGAACCTCCTAAAGGGAATTAAAAGCATTTTCAGCATATTTCTCACTGCATTGTCAACATATTCAAAGCATTTTGCCTGTGTTTCAAAACTCCTATCTGTTGTATAAGCTGCTGGGGGGGAATTGAACTGAATTCTATTTGATTGCATTCATAAGAACTGTGTGCTCTCCTCTTCATCTCCTTACATTGCATAAAGGGGGGGGTGAATTGTCCAAGAAAGTGATCACATTGTCTTTTGCTGAAATCCTATCAAGTTATTTTCTGTACTGCATTTTCATTCCACATTGCATCTGTTTGAAACCATAAAAGTATTGTTGCTATCTTATCCATCCTACACCCACTCATCATTGATTATAAAGAAGTGTGCTAGTGCCAGACTATCCATTATTGATTACTGCTCAGATTAAGTGTGATATTCAATTATTAAATTATTATAAAGTGTGATATATATATATATATTGTTTACATTCTCAAATACTCCTTTTAAACTTGCAAAACAGAACTACTTCTTGGCTCAGTGGGGTCAGGGGGATTCTAAGAGAGGGGTGTTATATAGGGGTAGTCATCCAGAACTCATGAACTGGACATAAAGATATATCAATAAGGGTTTCCATTCAGTATCCCCGACTAGGCATTGACTTAGCTGTAGTGTTCAATTGAATCCTCTTACACAACACAGACTTCCCTGCGGTTGTCCAAAGTTACAACCGTAACTCCACCTCAAGCCGAGGCTGAGAGGGAGGTACAACCCTGTACGGTAGAATTAGACTCTGAGGAAGAGCTAATAGAAGGCCAGGAACTCATTGGAGATCTGGATCCTGTTGACCATCCTGAGCTGCAGTCTTTACTGACAGAAGGTGGACCCAGCAGGGCAGACTTCAGTAAGGGACAGAGAGAATGTCCAACTCTGGAAGGTCTTCTCCACCAGGCAGAAGCTCAGGCTGAAGGGCAAGAGCCTGGGAAATACAGGTTACACTGGGAAGATGGCCTCTTCTACAGTGAACCGACCGAGTCTGCACCTGGAGACTACAAACGACTTGTAGTACCCCAAGAGAACAGACCACAGTTCTTGCAGTTAGCCCACGAGATTCCTTTGGCTGCTCACTTGAGTTTCAAGAAGACTAAGGAAAGGCTCTCTCTCTACTTCTATTGGCCGAAGATGGGGGCCGAAGTGGAAAAACACTGCAGGAGCTGCCACACCTGCCAGACCTCTGGTAAGGTTGGCTACAAGAATGTGGCACCTTTAGTGCCTCTCCCAGTTGTGGGAGTCCCATTTGAGAGAGTAGGGATTGACATTGTTGGTCCCCTTGATCCTCCAACCTCCTCAGGCAACAGGTTTATACTTGTTGTAGTAGACCATGCTACTAGGTATCCTGAGGCAATTCCTATGAGGACTGTTACAGCTCTGGCTGTGGCTAAGGCCCTCCTTGGTATTTTTACTAGGGTCGGGTTTCCTAAGGAAGTAATCTCTGACAGGGGGTAAAACTTTATGTCCCACTACATGAAAGCCATAAGGAAAACCTGTGGAGTTACTTACAAGTTCTCAACAGCTTACCACCCACAAACCAATGGGTTGGTAGAACGGTTCAACCGAACCATGAAGAGCATGATAGGTGCTTTAGAAGAACCCCTTAAACGTAAGTGGGACCTTCTACTGCCATGCCTTCTCTTTGCTTATAGAGAAGTCCCTCAGGAGGAAGTAGGTTACTCTCCCTTCGAGCTTCTCTATGGTCATCCCGTCAGAGGTCCATTGGCCCTGATTAAGGAGGGGTTGGAGAGTGCTCCTTCCCCCAAGCCAGTCAGAGTGACTGACTACGTGATAGGTCTCCGGAGGAGAATGTCGCACATGATGACAGAAGCAAGCGATAACTTGAAAGCTGGACAAGCATTGGTCAAGCACTGGCACGATCAAAAGGCTAACATGGTTGAGTTCGCTCAAGAACAGCTCGTTCTCGTTATCATCCCAACAAGGCAGAGGGCCTTGCAAGACAAGTGGATGGGACCCTTCAGAGTTGTGGGTAAACTCGGAGAGATCAACTATCTGATGGACCTGGGCAATCCCAAGGAGGCTCCGACAGTCTTCCACACCAACCGACTCAAAGCATATGTCTCAAGACCCGATGTAGGAGCGTTGCTTCTAGCATCATCTGAGGAAGAAGAAGAGAGTGAAGCTCTTCCGGATTTCCTCAGAGGCTTACCTTTACATGAAAAAATTGAAGGAGTAAATCTCTCCTCCAGTCTGACACCCGAGCAACAAGAAGAGTGCAAATCTATGTTGAATCAGTTTGTCTCTCTGTTCTTGCTTTCGCAAGGCTTGACCCCTTGGGGCCAGCATGACATACTCACTGGTGACTGTCTGCCGGTCAAAAGCAGAGGATACAGAATGTCAGAAAACCTACGAACCCACATCAAAGGTGAGGTCAGCAAGATGCTCGATCTCGGGGTAATAGAGCCCTCTACTAGTCCATGGTCTAGCCCAGTTGTGTTAGCACCAAAGGCCGGATCTAAAGAGCTTAGATTCTGCGTGGATTATAGAGCTCTTAATGCAGTCACCAAGACTGATGCCCACCCTTTGTCAAGAACAGATGAGTTGGTGGATAAACTTGGCGCCGCAACGTTCCTCAACACATTTGACTTGACGTCAGGCTATTGGCAAATAGCCCTGACCGACCATGCCAAGGAGAAAACTGCATTTTCTACCACCGTTGGCTTATACCAGTTTAAGGTAATGCCTTTCGGATTGAAGAATGCACCTGCTACGTTCCAACAGATGGTAAACCAGGTTCTGAATGGGATGGAGGACTTCTGCATGGCATACTTGGATGACATCGCAGTGTTCAGCAACTCCTGGGAAGAACATGTAACCCACCTGAGAGATGTTTTGCAGGCTCTTTGAAGAGCCAATCTGACCATAAAGGCGAGTAAATGCCAAATTGGACAGAGTATGGTAGTCTATCTTGGACATGAGGTAGGAGGTGGAGAAATAAGGCCTTTGCTCAGTAAGATTGAAGCTGTGCAAAATTGGACAACACCGCCTCACTGGGTACTACAGGAATTTCACAGAGAACTATGGGACCATAGCTTCTCCACTGAATGTCATCTCCTCGCCCAAATTCCCTAAAAAGGTTAGATGGAACGAGGAGTGCAATCAGGCTTTTGAAAAGTTGAAAAAGGCTATTTGCCAAGCCCCAGTACTCAGAGCTCCTGATTACCGCCAACACTTCATTGTGCAGACAGATGCTTCAAATGTAGGAATAGGTGCTGTACTCAGTCAACTGGATGGGAAAGATAGGGAGCACCCCGTTTGCTTCATTAGCCGCAAGCTGAAGGATTCTGAAACAAGGTGGGCAACAATCGAAAGAGAGTGCTTTGCTATCGTGTGGGCTCTGAAGAAGTTTAGGCCGTACTTGTATGGTTCTACTTTTGTCATTCAGACTGACCACCAACCCTTGAGATGGTTAATGCAAATGAAAGGGGAAAACCCAAAACTATTGAGATGGTCGATCTGCTTGCAAGGGTTTGATTTCACCATTGAGCACAGGTCAGGGTGTCACCACCAAAATGCTGATGGTCTCTATAGGATGTATGTCATCGACTAGAGGTATGAGATTCATCCAGGAGTGGATTAAATCCTCCTGTCCCTTAGTCTGGGGGGGGGGGGCGGGTGTTAGGGAGAATTCTCTGTTTAGGAGGAATTTCCTAACCTAGTGAGTCACCCAGCAGCTTTGCTGGATTTCTGGAGTTTGTTTTTTTTCCATCCTGCCAAGAGTGAGACTCTTTCTCCCACTCTTGGACATGAATGTGTGTAATTCCTTTGAATGTCAATGTGTTCTATGGGCTATGGGGTCTTTTACTCCATAGGGTCTCATATGTTTTTCTATGTGTGTTACACCGCACCCTACGTGCCGTAACACTGGGGCGTCCTAGCGGACCTCCCTCATTGACTCTATACCCGGGGACTGACTACTGTCTCCCCGGGCATGTAAAGTCACCATTGGCTTTACTAGACCTAAATTTACTAACAGAACTAGTACAAACCATCCTATTGTGGACGTACTAGTAGGGGTAATTCGATTACTCCTGGGTCTGTTATTCGAGGGGGCACTGTCCCGTTCCCCCTCGTCGAGTTTTGGCTGGTGGCTGTGGAAACTACTTGTTATATTCGACCCCGTATATAACCCTATGGGATTCTTCCCATTGTTAGAGATTGATACTGTTTCTCGTTAATCTCTAACATACCACCAGTCTACTTATCTTAAATAAGTCTATCGGATGGTATTTTCTGCCAGAACTCGGTTTTTAAAATGGCGTCTGTGTTCGTCTCTGTGACTCCTAAACCAAAGGTCGAGCCCTTTGTTCCACTTTTGGCGGGCTTCTGTACAGAGACCCTCCAAAGTGGTGCCATTCTCTCAGGGTTACCACTGGGGTGTGGGGGGGTGTTTAGGCACCCTGGACCGAGTTGTCTTGCCAACTCAGGTCGCACTCTGGTGTGATTGGCCCAAGTGGTGAGCCTCCCCGCTCACCACTTAGCATGTGTTGATTGACAGCTAGGCTGAATGAATGGGGGTTTTGGGACTGGATCTTCAGAAGTCGCCACAGGACCTCAGAATCCGACGAGGGTAAAGCTGAGCCGACCTGCAACGACGACACCTCCGGTGGAGCCCTGCTGAACCAACTCACCACTTCCCGACGACAGAGGATATCTCCCTGCCGGAGAGTCTCTTCCCCTGACTGGTGGGAACAACCAGTCCCTTTTGCTTTTTCTTCACCTCAGGACGCAATGGTCGATTTGCCCGTGCAGAGCACCTTGGCAACCGGATAGCCACTACCCCTGTACCTCGACCAAAAGGTGGTGCCTTGTGACGGAGCACTCCGCGGCTGGTCTCTTCCCTGGTGGTGCAACGATCTTCAACTTTCCTTCGACGACGAGATCCTCTCTTCTCTTGGCAAAGACCGGACATGCATCCACCACCAGGAACAACTGCCCCCGCCGGAGTTGTCTCTCCACAATCAAGGTACTGTGTCCGCCTGGCTTCCCTTGTTGCCGGATAGAGTGAGGTGTCTTAATCCTCGCCTCTCCATAGGGTCGCCTCCAAGCTTTCTTTAGCGTGTTGTTCTGAACTGGTCCAATCTGCCGATAACAATTTGCTTTAAAGACTCGAACGCATTTCCACTAAGATACTTTTGGGACATATCGCCTCGCCTCTCTCCGAGTGGGCCTGGCCTCTGAACTTTATAATCTATAGTGGTGCTTGTCTTCTTGCCTTGCATTTGTCCGTTCAGTATTGGGACCGTGTTGATTTCGTAACCTGGTTATTTTCTCTCCCGTCCTAACAAATACTAGTGTGCCATCTAGGTTGAGGCATACACCTCTGTCTGCACATAAGTGATGCTGGTAGAACCTAGACTTGTCAAACTATTGTTAGGGGGATTGATCTGTTTTCTTCGCAGAGTAATTGTCATTGAAGTGTTTGCCGTGATAGTGCCAAAGTGTTTTCCATAGATGTGCCGTTATAAATAGATACCTTTATATCTTTACACTGAAGCCTTGTTTCGTGTTTGCTTGTTTTACTGTGAAGAATTGCCCTATTTTGTATACTCCACATACTGCTTAACTCTTCTTGAGGGAAGTCTGACTGCTCAGCCACAGCTATCAAGTGAATCTGTGTGGTACAGACTGCTACCAAGTGGGTTTACTGCCAAACACCTGTAGTCCTAAATCTTTTGCAGTGGTCCCAGAGGGAACTGCACAGGTTTCCGCCTAACAGGCACCCTCCACCAGGCCCCCACTCATGTCCCCCTGCACCCGCACCCCCCAGCAGTGCAGGGCACCTGCCAGCAGGCCCCCATACATGTCCCCCCAACAACTCATGACGATCCATAATCATGGCCCCCATGCCCACTCAATACACTGCCTACGCCACCCCAGTCCGAACACACCACCAGGTATGACATCCACCCGACAAAGAAATCATCATCACATGATGCATCCCAAATGGCTAGTCTGCACATCAACACATATCCGTCAAACCCACACAATGACAGCATGTGAATGATAGAACACACATTGTGACATGCATGAAACCAAAGAGAGAATACCACACATTGAAGTACAAAATTATAATGTATTAAACAGAAAAGCAAGGCAATGACATGGAACAGAAGAAAATGGAAATAATAAATGAAATCCAGCATGTCCAATAAATGAAAAAGATGCATGAAATCCAAATGAAAGGCAATCCAAAAGCAAGTCTCCAAAGTGTCAGTCTGAGAAAATAAATCCAATGTTCCAAAATAAGAAAAAAACATTGATCCATGTGAAAAAAAAATCAAAAATCCAAATCCATTGTCAAACTATGTACAAGGTGAACATCCAGGGTCCATGTGCCCAATCTTTTAAATGAAACCTACAAAATAAAATACTACCTAATGAAGAACTATATACAAGAAGTTGGGGCATTGTCCAAGCGCCCCAAAACAAAACAAAACCGAAAGGAAACTTAACACTAAAGAACTATTTACAAGGGCAGCGGGCTAGTCCGACGGCTCACTTCTGGATGTTCCGGGTCAGGGCATCATCGAACTCCTGCTCAATGTCCCGGAGGCGGTCTTCCTCCATGGCTCCGAGGGTCCGCAGGGCCGACGACATGTTCTCCTCCAACTCCCTGCCGATTGCCTCGAGGCACTCGGCCCGCCTCAGGGCCCTCCGCATGGAGTTCTCCGCCCTGACCATCGTGAGCCGTGCCTCTTCCGCCCGCTGCCGCTCCGCATCTATGGCGTGGCCCAACGGCTGCCACACGGAAGACACTTCCCGTCCTGGGTCCTCCTGTCCTCCGGCCGATGCCTGCCCCTCCGATGTCGAAGGCCCCGAGCCATCATGGCTCCCACCTCATTGCTGCTGCTGCTGTGCCTGTGCCCGTGCCCTGGCTCCTGCTGCCTGCACATCCTCCACCGGCCGGGGTGCAGTCGTTGATGTGGCCACCCCTGCTGGACGGCCGACTCCCGACTGTGGCAGGGATGTATCCTCCACCAGCCTTGCCGCACCGTCAGAGGCAGCTCCACAGGGCAGCCAGGTGACAAATGGGTGGAAAGATGGCACGGAGGACGACTGGCGCATAGGGTGTTCAGTTGAGGAGGGGGGCGGAATAAGCTCCAGCAAACGGAGGAATCCGGCCTGGGTGACCTGTCCCAGTAGGCCGACGCGGTCAACGAGCCATTCGAGATGAAGTGCAGTCTCCTCATGAAAAGACTGCAGGTCACCTCGCATGGCCCGCTGATGCATCGCCACACCAGTCAGGACAGGCTCAACCCGTACCTGGGTAGCCATGTCCACAGGCAGAGGAAGGCCAGTGTTGTAAGCTCATCCCCTGCCTGAAAACGGGTCTGGACGTAGGCATCCCTGCTGGTGCAAGATGATGCAGTGACATGATGAGGGACAGGATTGCACACAGGCACCTCTGCGGCGGCCTGTGCTGCCTCCTGTCCCTGGTCCTGCACTGCACCACTAGCACCAGTGGAATCCCCACCTCCAGACCCCGTCTCTGTCGCTTGCACGGCCTCCTCCTCCACCAAACCCCCCACCAGCCTGGATGACTCCGTGCCATCTTCCCCCGTTGGGCCCTGTGGGGTCCCAGCTGCCCCTTCTGCTGCCGAGGAGTCCAACTCCGACCTCCGCCTCTTGGACCTCCCCCCAGCAGCTGCGGCCTGGGACACGGCACCGGACTCCTCACTCCCCGGCGAGATGACAACCTGGGAGGGGAGCCGGGCATTGCGTCTCCGGCTGGCGGTGCAATCCCTGCCGCTGTGCTCCACAGCACCTTCTCTGCCCTCTTCATCAGTTGACGCTGCAGACAGGGAGAAATAAAACACAGGCATCAGGGCACTGTACAATGGACACATACACACATGACATGACATCACATTTGCCAACACACATGTCATTTCAACACGCACACATGAGTCATATACAGCCATATTGCAACAGCAAGCACCATCCATACACATACAACAGCATGAGCAGGCAAAGGTGAGCCAAACATCACATGCAACACAGAGAGTGCACTACACATGCACACACACCACCACACTTGCATGCAGGTGTACTCCTCTGCCAACTGTTGCAGTGTTCAGATTGGCATCCATGTCACATCTGCCAATCAGGCTTCCATATCCCGCTGTCACATGCATCCATGTTGCATCACTGTTGCCCCCTTGTCAAATACACACACATGCACATGTACACAGTGCTGATACATGCAGCTGAAACCAACATCCAGGTGTGACATCACAAACATGCCTACTTACATACACATTCATCCAAACATGTGTGCCCACACATCTGCATTTGGCATGCAAGCCTACACACACAAGCACCATCCATGTCTCACACATGAGAGCCCTCGCATTTGTTAGCCTCATGGCCCTGTACACCCCCCCCCATACCTGGCCCCATAAAAACACATGTGCAACCTGCACACTACTTGCACACCACCACACGCACAGCTTACAATCATGATGCATGTACACTTAACGCTCGACTCCAGACGGGTCTGCCTCTCAAGGACCTGGACGTGGAGCGCTGGGGATATGCATTCCACGACCCTTATCTGATTGTCCGACAAGTGGCCCCAGCGCCCCTTAGCATCCGCTACCTTCAAGAGGCGCCGGGCCTTGTTGAGGGTCCTGGACCTGAAGTCCTCCCAGCGCTTCTTGACATGATGGAATAGTCGGACTGCTACCCCCTCCGCGTTGTTGGCAGTCACGATGTCCATCCAGATCCAAGTCCGTCCTTCCTTGTCGGCGCGCAAACTTCCGAAGAGGGCATCATACTGCCCCAGGACTTGTTCCACCAGGACACCAACTTTGGTGGCAGTGAAGCTGGTGGCCCTCTGCCTCTCTGGCTGGGGGGTGCCAGTGGTGTCAGATGTTGCAGTGCCTGACATCACAACTCCAGAGGCAGGAGTGGGTGGGCAACTGGGTCCTGGGGCTGGTCTGTGGAGCGATGGAATCCCACTCGGGAGTCTTTGGTTCCAGCAGGGGTGGTCACGTGTGAACCCCCAGGGGTCACATAAAGCCTTGCTAGAGCACTAGGGTACGAATTTCATCTAGTACCCTACCCCTTTGACCCCCAATTGCCCAGGACAATAGTTTACTGCCACAAGAGGTGGCCGTGGTGGATACGGTAGGGGACATGGCCGGGACTTGCAGGGTGCCCCTAGCCCCCATGTGTGGGAGACCAGTCAGGGACACCCATGCCCCCCTCCCGGTTAAGGGTAACGTGGCTGACACCATCCCTGCTCAGCCCTTGTTGGACCAGCCCATTGTGGCACCAGACCTGGCACAGGGTGACTCCATGGCTGACTTCCAGGTCAGCAGGTCTAGGCCATGTGTGGCGGTGCACGTTGGTGTCACCAGGCCACGTGGATCAGGGGCAGCTATGTCATCTGCTTCCCCAAGTAGGCAGGGTGGGTAGGCTGCAGGGGCAGCTGCGGCTCCATCCACCCCAGCTCTGAGTCTCCCTGCCAGGACAGTGTCGGTCCCAGTCCATCCTGCTGACGTTCCCCCTGACTACATCACACTTCAGCTAATGCCTGCACCAAGTCCCATGGTGAGTTTTCATTCCCACACTCCTAGTCCACAGTCCACCGGGGCTCCTGCCCCTAGTGTCCAGAGCGGCGTAGGACACTCAGGATCCCCACCACCTTCCAAGCGGAAGAGGAAGACTGCTCGTCCAGTACAGGCTGATGCCCCAGACATGGCTACACAGTTCGGCCCACCAAGGAAGCCTAGCTTCAATCAGGCCGAACTTGATGCACTTGTTGAGTGTGTGTCCGCACACGACAGCGAAATGGTGATTACTGCAGGATGCAAGACCACACCTGCACAACGTCAGGCACATTGGCAGACCATTGCGGACCTCATAAGTGCCCTTGGATTCGTGAGGCGCACAGCTAATGATTGCTACAAGCGCTGGAATGACCTGAAGCGCAGGGAAAAGAAAAAGCTGGCCTCAAGTCATGCCGCAACTCTAGTGACTGGAGGTGGGTCTCCAGCAGAGGACATAGAACTCACTCCACATGAGTAGGTTGCTGGGACCTATGTCACGGAGGAACAGATCCAAGGCGTGGGAGACCTGCCAGATTATGAGGCATGTCCGGTGAGTGCACATGCATGTGTGTGTCATCCATGTGCATGGTGTGTGTGTGAAGGCTTCTGATTGAGTGCCAGGTGAGGGTGTGTGTGTCTGAGTGGTTTGGGTCACCCATGTGCTTCATCCAATCCATTTTGCGCACCAGGATATGGGTATTGCAGTATCCCTTCTGGCAACAGTAGACATTCAGCCCAACCTCACGCTAGTTGCCCTTGAAGTGTCATCTTGCCACAACATAGTTGCGTATTATTCTGTGTTCATTCAGGCTGATTGTCTGCATTCCACCACTTTCACTAGGCATTTCTCAGTCCTATTGTCACATGTGTGACATGGCTATGGTACATGCCATCTGTGTGATGGCATGTGTCATGTATGTGTATTGGACATGCCAATCACAGGCCAATGTGTGATGCACTGCTAGCCAGCATGCAGCAAATGTGTTGGTCTTCCATCTTGGTGTCATCAATGTGTGCCATTTGCCTCCCCTTCATGCGCAGTGACGGTGCATGCATGGGAGGGTTATAGTCATGTGGGACATGTGTCAATGAAGTACTGTTTCTGTTGCTTCTCAGCCTTAATTGTGTGCCATGGTGCTAATGCCTGTTCCCATTTATTTTCTTTCATGTCTTTGCAGGGGATGACGCACTTGATACTGCTGGGGTTGTGGAGATGGTGCAGACCCAGGAGGGGTCTCAGGCCCGACCGGGCACCAGTGAGGGACGTGGTGTGGTGTTGGGTGAGAACCCACACTTGCTGCAGACCATCATCTCAAGGGGTGTCTCTGGGTGCACCTCCCCCGAGCTCTATTCAGGTGTCGATTCGGATAATGAGACCTATGTGCCGTCGCAGGTAAGTGTTTCTGGGAGGGATTCTGTACTGTCCAACCCACCTGCACCAGGGGTAGAACCCTCAATGGGGATGTCAGTGTTGGTAGGTCCGCCTTTGGTGGTTACGGATGCAGGGTCACACTCCGCAACATCTGATCCTGTTCCTGGGCCAGAAGGTCAGAGGGGGAATGCAGTCCTGCAGCCTCAGGCAGTGCCGGCACAGCAAGGCGCAGTTCGCCTTGCCCCAGACAGGTGTGGTGCCCGCCGACTTGGTGGCCGTACGCCACCTGGCAATACCGCATGGGAGCAATCCATATACGGTATGGTAAAACAACAGGCAGCATCATCTGAGATGATGGCTCAGGCCATGGATAGGGTGGCCACTTCCATTGTCCCCCAAGAAAGGCTGATTGAACAACTACAGCAGGCAACAGACTCCATTTGCCAGTCACACAGGGAGGACATGTTGGCGTCCAACAGGGACAGGCGGGCGGCACTGGAGACTCTGCGGGAAGCCATTTCTATCGAGTCCCAGGGCCACAGAGAAGCCCTGAGGGTGGAACTCTGTCAGCTCAGGGTAACTCTTGTTGAGCTTGAGGCTTCAACTAACACAAGGACAGAAAAGCAGCTGGAGCGGCTCACATGTACGCTCTCAGCTGAGATGCAGGCAACTAGGGAGGAGGTCCGGGCATCCCGTGAGTTGTTGCATGGTGACCTCCGCACGATTATCCTCCAGAACCTGACCTTCTACACCCGCATGCTTGCTGCCATGGAGGACCAGACTAGGGCTTTGCGTGGGCTGCCTCACATAGTGTTAAGCGGAAACCTGTGCAGTTCCCTCTGGGACCACTGCAAAAGATTTAGGCCTACAGGTGTTTGGCAGTAAACCGACTTGGTAGCAGTCTGTACCACACAGATTCACTTGATAGCTGTGGCTGAGCAGTCAGACTTCCCTCAAGAAGAGTTAGGCAGTATGTGGAGTATACAAAATAGGGCAATTTACACAGTAAAACAAGCAGACACGGAACAGAGCTTGGGTGTAAAGATATATAGTTATTTATTTATAAAAACACATCTATGAAAAACACACTGGCACTAATATGGCAAACAACTTCAATTACCATTACTATAAGTAACTCACTCCTCTAACAATATTTCAACAAGTCTAGGTTCAACGGCACCACTTATTTGCAGACAGAGGTGAATGCTTTAACCTAGATGGCACTCTAATATTTGTGAGAACGGGAGAGAAAAGGCAGGGTATGAAACCAACAAGGTACCAACACTTTTACTAAGCAAATGCAAGGCAAGTAAGGCAGGGTCTACTGTGGATCACAAAGTTCAGAGGCCAGGCCCACTCGGAGAGAGGCAACGCGATATGTCCCAAAAAGTATCACAGTGGAAATGCACTTCGAGTCTTTGTCGCAAATTGTTATCAAAAGATTGGACCAGTTCAGAACAGAAAGTTAGGAAAGCTTGAAGGCGACCCAATGGAGAGGTGAGGATTAAGACACCTCACACTACCCGTCACAAGGGAAGCCAGGCGGACATGGTACCTTGTATGTGGAGAGACAGCTGTGCAGAAGCCCGCCAAAAGTGTAACAAAGGGCTCAACCTTTGGTTGAGGAGTTACAGAGACGAACACAGACGCCATTTTAAAAAACGAGTTCTGGCAGAAAATACCAACCGATAGATTTGTTTAAGACAAATAAACCTGGGTTATGTTACAGACTAACGAGAAAAAGTATTAACCTCCAACAATGGGATGAATCCCATAGAGTTATATTCGGGGTCGAATATAACACACTCCAGTAATCCAGCAAAGCTGCTGGGGGACTCACTAGGTTAGGAAATTCAGCCTAAACAGAGAATTCTCCCTAACACCCTGGATGCTGGGGGGTGGGGGTGCAGGGAGACAGGGGAGGGGGCCTGGTGGAGGGTGCCCTACAGTGCTGGGGGGAATGGGTGCAGGGAGACAGGAGTGGGGGTCTGGTGGAGGGTGCCCCTGGATGCTGGGGGGTGGGGGTGCAGGGAGACAGGAGTGGGGGCCTGGTGGAGGGTGCCCCTGGATGCAGGGGGGTGGGGGTGCAGGGAGACAGGAGTGGGGGCCTGGTGGATGGTGCCCTACAGTGCTGGGGGGTGGGGGTGCAGGGAGACAGGAGTGGGGCCTGGTGGAGGGTGCCTCTGGATGCAGGGGGGAGGGGGTGCAGGGGTACAGGAGTTGGACATGAGTGGGGACCTGGTGGAGGGTGCCCTACAGTGCTGGGGGGTGGGGGTGCAGGGAGACAGGAGTGGGGGCCTGGTGGAGGGTGCCCCTGGAAGCTGGGGGGTGGGGGTGCTGGGAGACATGCATTGGTGGCCAGTAGTGCAAGGTGACATGTGGGTTGGCTGGGGGGCATGGCCATGGCAGATGGGCTGCCTGCGGGACATGTGCAGGGGTGCAGGTTAGGCCCCTGTGGTGTGAGCCGCCTGCAGGGGCCATGGAGGGTGTAGAGGGAACAGCTGGGAGGTCCCACACGGCCAATTCACGTGTGGGACTCCCCGGCACCCCCGAAATACACGTAGGCTGCTGGATTCGCGTGTGGAATTTCCCGCGCACCCGGAGTACACGTACCCTGCTGAAATTGCGTGTGGAACTTCACGCGCACACCGAAATACATGTACCCTGCAAATTCGTGTATGAAACTTCCCCCGCAACCCGAAATACACGTACCCAGGGCAATCACGTGTGGAACTTCCCGCGAACCCCGTAATACATGTACCCTGCTGATCTTGCGTGTGGAAGTTCACGCGGACCCATAATACACGTACCCTGATGAAATCGCGTGTAAGATTACCCGGCACCCCCGAAATACACGTACCCTGCAAATTTGCGTGTGAAACTTCCCGTGCACCCTGAAATACACGTACCCAGGGCAATCGCGTGTGGAACTTCCCGCGAACCCCGTAATACGCGTACCCTGCTGATATCGCGTGTGGAAGTTCACGCGGACCCATAATACACGTACCCTGATGAAATCTTGTGTAAGACTACCCGCGCACCCCTGAAATACACGTACCCAGGCAAATCGCACTGCTGGGGGGTGGGGGGTTGGGAGACATAAGTGGGGGCCTGGTGGAGGGTGCCCCACAGTGCTGGGGGTGGGGGTGCAGGGAGACAGGAGTGGGGGCCTGGTGGAGGGTGCCCTACAGTGCTGGGGGGTGGGGGTGCAGGGGGACATGAGTTGGACATGAGTGGGGGCCGGGTGGAGGGTGCTCCTGGATGCAGGGGGGTGGGGGTGCAGGAAGACAGGAGTGGGGGCCTGGTGGAGGGTGCCCTACAGTGCTGGGGTGTGGGGGTGCAGGGAGACAGGAGTGGGGGCCTGGTGGAGGGTGCCCCTGGATGCTGGGGTGTGGGGGTGCAGGGAGACAGGAGTGGGGGCCTGGTGGAGGGTGCCCCTGGATGCAGGGGGGTGGGGGTGCAGGGAGACAGGAGTGGGGGCCTGGTGGAGGGTGCCCGACAGTGCTGGGTGGTGGGGGTGCAGGGAGACAGGAGTGGGGGCCTGGTGGAGGGTGCACCTGGTTGTTGGGGGGTGGGGGTGCAGGGAGACAGGAGTGGGGGCCTGTTGGAGGGTGCCCCTGGATGCAGGGGGGCGGGGGTGCAGGGAGACAGGAGTGGGGGCCTGGTGGAGGGTGCCCTACAGTGCTGGGGGGTGGGGGTGCAGGGAGACAGGAGTGGGGGCCTGGTGGAGGGTGCCCCTGGATGCTGGGGGGTGGGGGTGCAGGGAGACAGGAGTGGGGGCCTGGTGGAGGGTGCCCCTGGATGCTGGGGGGTGGGGGTGCTGGGAGACATGCGTTGGTGGGCAGTAGTGCAAGTTGACATGTGGGTTGGCTGGGGGGCATGGCCATGGTGGATGGGCTGCCTGCGGGTCATGTGCAGGGGTGCAGGGTAGTCCCCTTTGGTGTGGGCCGCCTGCAGGGGCCGTGGAGGGTGTAGAGGGAACAGCTGGGAGGACCCACACGGCCAATTCACGTGTGGGACTCCCCGGCACCCCCGAAATACACATAGGCTGCTGGATTCGCATGTGGAATTTCCCACGTACCCGGAGTACACGTACCCTGCTGAAATTGCGTGTGGAACTTCACGCGCACACCGAAATACACGTACCCTGCAAATTTGCGTGTGAAACTTCCCGCGAACCCCGTAATACACGTACCCTGCTGATATTGCGTGTGGAAGTACACGCGGACCCATAATGCACGTACCCTGATGAAATTGTGTGTAAGACTACCCACGCACCCCTGAAATACACATACCCAGGCAAATCGCACTGCTGGGGGGTGGGGTGGGGGTGGGAGACATGAGTGTGGGCATGGTGGAGGGTGCCCCACAGTGCTGGGGGTTGGGGGTGCAGGGGGAGATGAGTTGGACATGAGTGGGGGCCTGGTGGAGGGTACCCCTGGATGCAGGGGGAGGGGGTGCAGTGAGACAGGAGTGGGGGCCTGGTGGAGGGTGCCCTACAGTGCTGGGGGGTGGGGGTGCAGGGAGACAGGAATGGGGGCCTGGTGGAGGGTGCCCCTGGATGCTGGGGGGTGTGGGTGCAGGGAGACAGGAGTGGGGGCCTGGTGGAGGGTGCCCTACAGTGCTGGGGGGTGGGGGTGCAGGGAGACAGGAGTGGGGGCCTGGTGGAGGGTGCCCCTGGATGCTGGGGGTGGGGGTGCAGGGAGACAGGAGTGGGGGCCTGGTGGAGTGTGCCCCTGGATGCAGGGGGGTGGGGGTGCAGGGAGACAGGAGGGGGGCCTGGTGGAGGGTGCCCTACAGTGCTGGGGGGTGGGGGTTCAGGGAGACAGGAGTGGGGGCCTGGTGGAGGGTGCCCCTGGATGCTGGGTGGTGGGGGTGCAGGGAGACAGGAGTGGGGGCCTGGTGGAGGGTGCCCCTGGATGCAGGGAGGTGGGGGTGCAGGGAGACAGGAGTGGGGGCCTGGTGGAGGGTGCCCTACAGTGCTGGGGGGTGGGGGTGCCGGGAGACAGGAGTGGGGCCTGGTGGAGGGTGCCCCTGGATGCTGGGGGGTGGGGGTGCAGGGAGACAGGAGTGGGGACCTGGTGGAGGGTGTCCCTGGATGCTGGGGGGTGGGGGTGCAGGGAGACAGGAGTGGGGGCCTGGTGGAGGGTGTCCCTGGATGCAGGGGGTGGCGGTGCAGGGAGACAGGAGTGGGGGCCCTGTGGAGGGTGCCCTACAGTGCTGGGGGGTGGGGGTGCAGGGAGACAGGAGTGGGGGCCTGGTGGAGGGTGCCCCTGGATGCAGGGGTTTTGGGAGTGCAGGGCAACATGCATTGGTGGGCAGTAGTGCAAGGTGACATGTGGGTTGGCTGGGGGGCATGGCCATGGTGGATGGGCTGCCTGCGGCCATGTGCAGGGGTGCAGGTTAGTCCCCCGTGGTGTGGGCCGCCTGCAGGGGCCGTGGAGGGTGTAGAGGGAACAGCTGGGAGGACCCACATGGCCAATTCACGTGTGGGACTCCCTGGCACCCCCGAAATACATGTAAGCTGCTGGATTCGCGTGTGGAATTTCCTGCGCACCCGGAGTACACGTACCCTGCTGAAATTGCGTGTGGAACTTCACGCGCACACCGAAGTACACGTACCCTGCAAATTCGCGTGTGAAACTTCCCGCGCACCCCGAAATACACGTACCCTGCTGAAATTGCGTGTGGAACTTCCCGCGCACCCTGGAATACACGTGCCCAAGCCAATCGCGTGTGGAACTTCCCGCGCACCCCGTAATACACGCACATGCTATTTTTCACACAGCGGGTGTCCGTGTTTGTCGGTACCCCTTTGCACCTCATTTGTCCTAGAGGGCCACAGTATGGATCATTCATCATAGCTGTATATGGGTGCTTTTTGTTAGCGCACATTTTGGCGCACATTTATTTCAGGTGCAGGGACGCTACTGCCTGCTTTCTTGTGGGGTACTTGTTTGGCCCTGTGCGCGTCTTTGACCGTGCGCTGGTTTGCCCTATTCGATTCCATAAATACGAGTTGTAGGCGAGCATGTGGGCGTTCCGCGCACTTGACTCCTGTACTTCCCCCGTTACGGCCATATTTTCACGCGTTGTTCCCCATTCCGAGTGTTACGCCCCGTGTTCTGCCTACTTTTGTAATGTGCGCCGCGCAATGTGCGATTTCGCAGCGGCCGTGGCGCACACCGTTGGATGACTTGTGCGCCGCGCACTTTTTCAGCGCACATCCAATATTTTTCTCGCGCACTGACTTCCATGAATCGATGTGCGCTGGTTTCCCTGCGATTTTCGCAGCTGCACTGCGATTTTCACACTTTTACTGCGAATCGCACGTTTTGGCACCTCTGCGCCGGAATTTTCGGCGCACATTAATTCCATGAATCGGCCTGATAGTGGGGAACAGTTGTTGGTGGGTCCCAAACATTGTAAAATTCAGATAGACTCCAATGAATAATGTTTTGCTTGTAGCTACAGCCCGAACTGCTGCACAGATTTGCACCATGCTTGCGAGAGGAGCCGAGGACTGGTCCTGAAAGTGTGCTCTCAGAATTTGCTGTAAATAAACAAAGCACATTTTTTTAATGCCCAAAAGGTAGGTGAAAACAAATGAGTGCTTTCGAAATCTGGTCTGTGGAGTCACTTCCTGATTTAGGGTCTGGAGATGCCTTTGGACCAACCAGAGAGCCGCACATTCACTGACATCATGTTAAGGTGTTGATTGGTCAATTGAGAAACGTGAGGTGTGTAAATACATCTGAAATGGCTACTATGTTGGATTTGCAAACTATACCCATAATCCTAAAATGTTTCAGTAAAAATGTATTAAACGTGCAACGTATATTTGTCGTAAAAATGAGACAACGTCTGGGTATGTGGTAGGGGGTGAAGATGCAGTGGAATATGCATAGGAAAGAGGAAAAAATGGTGTTTCCAACTCCAACGTACACAAACATTCGGGGTCTTTACTGTGATGTTCGGGGACATTCATGCATATCTATAAAGAATATCTATACAGAATATCTATACAGAATATCACAGAGTTTGTGCTAGCGACCCTGTAATTATGGTTAAGATGGCTTTCCCATAGCTTATAACATTGGCGAAGTGAGGATGTTCGGCCAGGTACCAAAAGTGTGCTTTTGCACATTTGGAGTTACTCCGTCAAATCTTTTAGCTTTTCAGTAAAAGAAATCGTGATATATGTTTAGGGCCTCAGGGTCATGCCTGGATAATCTAGCCACTTGACCAGGAGGGACCGGCTATAAGGTGAAAGTGATCACTGGCCCTGGCCCTGGCATGTGGCAAAGCCCACTGTCTACTCTGAGATGTGTAGCAGGGCCTACAACCAGTCTGAATCCCATGCCCCAAGAGTTCTAGTCATTGGCCATGGACGCAAGTCATGGACAGTGTCCCACAGTCCCACAATTGGGTTATACTGGCCACTTGGCAAGGCTGCAGGCCAGGCCCAATATCTACTCGGGATTGTTTTGTTGGGCTACCAACAACTCTGAAGCCGATGCCCCAGTGTTTGTGGCCATTGGCCATGAGTGCAAGCCGTGAACTGTGGTCCACAGTCTGATTATGTTTTAGTCAAAACAAGCTAGGTCCAGAGGATTTTGTAGGTGGCTTGGTGGAGCCTGGAGCAATGCCGAATCACATTCCCAACATGTGCTGCTCAGTGTTACACACATCCGTAAACGCTGCACAAAATATGTTTGTTAAAGGTGCATTATAGCTCTTTCTTATGTGTTAAAAGTGGAATTTTTAATAACCTCCATACAGTGCTGGAACATGATGAAACATTCAGTTATAAAAATAATTGACATTTTGTTTAAAAAAATCGTGAAAGAGACATGGGGCCTCAGTCCGAGGTTGGTGCTAGTCATGGCGCTATTAGCGCCATAACTAGCACCAATACTGGTACCGCCACCGACTTGGTGGTATGGGGACTTACCGGTCTATTTCGACCATTGCGGGACCGGTAAATCCCCATTTGAAAAGCCATTCCCCATTCCTATTCGAGCCCCCATAGGGACCAATGGGAAAGGGGAAGGTGGCAATAACGGTACCGTAAATTACGGCACCGTTATTGACCCCGATATCCCTTTGCAGGTCCCATCCTTAATGCCTGCTAAAACCAGGCGGTAAGGAAGGACCCGCAAAGGGACCTCGGAATAGGGCGCAAACGGATTACTGGCACCGGTGTCATTACCGGTGCCCGGTATCCCTTTGTGCCCAGCTTGTAATGAGGGCCATTATGTTTAAGTTGGTCTGATAAACACGTTTACATTCGGTGATGCTATTTGTGATGTCATCTTGACGTTCTGGCAGTTAATCTGAACTGGCGCAGGGTGGGGGGGCTCATGTTTTGGTTTCATAACTTACCATTACTGGAACATTTCTTTGGTTTTGGAGTTTTTGGTGCACCCAAATCGTCCCTATAACAATATATTTCAAAGGTTTTTATTGGAATAGTTGAACAATAACTTTCAATGTAAAAAGTCGTTTTCGCTGAATTTCAAAGGTTTTTATAAGAGCAACCTAACCATAAATTCCCTTTTTTCAAAACAGGTACTTCAATACATAGTAACATTTTAAGAAATCTCACTGTAACTAGGTTTCGCCAACAGTGTGGCTGATGTTATGATTCCAGCAACACTTCTCACACTTCTGTGCATTGCATTGTTTTAACTAAAATATACTATGTTGTCTAGCACCCACCCTCTCTGAGTGATGGTCTATCCAGCTCCTAGGGGCAGTGTACATTGAGCAGTGCCACCCATTCGAGACCGTTCACTGATTGCATCCCACTAGCGAAGTTCCTCGCACGTCCCCTTGAGGAGCTATTACTGTTGTTCAGCTTTCCGCTACCCTCGCTCAGGCTGGGTCGCCTGAAAAGTGGGGCCAAATAGTTCTTTGCCTACTCACAAGGTTGGGCGACATTTTTAAACCTCAAGATATGTTTTCTCCTAAGCGTGTTTTCCAATTGGAATATCTGTTGACATGAAAACCAGTCACTGATTGTCAACGGTCACAACTTCCTGAAAATCGAGGAATTCCAACACGTAGACAAGTGGTATTTTATCATTGACTGCACATTCTCTGTTACAGCAGGGGTTGCAACCACAGAGCTGCATTTTTCAGTACTAAACTGGCTCTTCATTTAGAAGATGCATGCATTCGTTTGAGTGCAAAGCTTAGTTTAAAAAAAATAATAATAGTCCTCACTGAAAAAAGATGACAACTTAACCAATCACTTAATTTTTACAATAACAAATATCCGTTACAAAAAAGCAAATACATGCAAACCTGCATGTCGACGTCTCGCCGGTATTTTCCATGCTAAACTTGAATGCAAGGGCTCTGTTACCTAGCAACCTGCATGCACTTTGGCAGCAGTGCTGTGACTGTTGCATACTGCCGAGTCAGCACATTTGTGTTCAGCCTTTTTTTTTTATTTTATGACTGTAAAAACTGCCGGAGAATATGCAATTCTGCTATGTACATTTGATTAGTAATCATGCTACGTCACAGTTCTGAAGCATATGGACGCTGTTTGTGGATACACTGATGTCTATTTTTCCAGTCGCTCAAGGTTACCTTTGCTTTGATGCTGAAATATGGTTAGCTTGTGATACGAGGGAATAGTGCTTTATTTTCCGTTTGACAGTATTTCCATTTGAAGCTACTTCATAAAGATCCAGATGTGAGTAACTGGAAAATGACTGAGAAGCACACAACCACAATCCAGGCACACATAATTTTTCAGTCTGCCCTGCTGCTGATTAGCTACCCTGTTTTTTTTCTTCTTCATATTATCCCAATCCTGTTTTCTAAATCACTAAGCCACAGAGAACGTCATCATTTTCCATTTTCTAATCAACTGCCTATGAGCAGACAGCCATCCCGCGGTGACTCCTTGCTTTGGCAATGTGCAAGAACATTCAAAGCTGAGGTCTGAAAGTTCACTGACTCCAGTACTCTGCTGTCTTGGTTGTAAGCCAAATTACAAAGGATTGTGGGTGCCACTCCACTGAGAACGAACATGAGTCAAATACCATGTTCTATGGAATTTCTTCCACTCGGGAGGGTCAAGAGCCATGTTTTAGCTCACTGCACCTTTGTGCTCAGGAGAGGTGCTCCCGCACTCCTTTGCAATTTTTGGGGTTCACCCTAAGTAACCCAGGGTACTTATTTCTCCTCTTTGAAGGGTGCATAGAATTAGATTCTGCGTGGATCACAGGAATGAAAGAGATTAGACAAAAACAATTTGGTAAGTTTTGGAATGCCTTTCACACATTGACCAACAGGGCACCAGCATGGTTAATTTTCTGTAACCGACATGTGTCCACACAGGTGCTAAAGGACAACACTGGACAGGACACTTGTTTTATCTATCCTGCACATGCACATATCTGCTCTCGGCAGAATGAGACTGTTACAGGTTGTGCTCACATCATCATCGCCACGGCCAGATCAGGCAACAAGGCATGCTAGGCATGACGCGAATACCTGGGGTGTGAAAACCCACTTCAGGTCAGTGCATTCCGGTACTCATTAGCCACAGGCTGCAGGTGCTATTAGTTAATAATGCTTCTTTATACAATGCCTATATCTCTCTGGGGCAGCAGCAAGGCTCTCTAGAAGCACACATGATTCTAGATGGTCAGATAGCTGCACCCACAGGTTCAGGGGGGCAAAGCACTGGAAAGGTGCCTGCCTTGTCAGCATGTAGAAGGCGTGTCTTCTTAAAGTGTGGGAACAGCTTTGTCAGAAATGGCTCTTGAAAGATGCAGCCCAGCAGAGCTTCCACATGATTCCTCTCTGGGTGGTGTCTTTGCATTGTTTTGGGAAAGCTTTATGTACAGACCCTATCGTTATAAAAGCCATTGGGAGGGCTCATTTGCAAGATTGCCTCCATTCAAACCTTTGGTGTTTGAATGGATGCCACA
This sequence comes from Ambystoma mexicanum, assembly GCF_040938575.1. NCBI lineage: Eukaryota > Metazoa > Chordata > Amphibia > Caudata > Ambystomatidae > Ambystoma > Ambystoma mexicanum. The sequence goes on from NC_090936.1 coordinate 757,168,462, forward strand.
ATCCGTGGGTACCACAAGATGTCAAGATTATGCTGCTGCCTCGGCTTTCATCGAGGTCCAGACAGCAATCAAGTATATGGATACATCTGATTGGGTTCTTGAAAATGCAGACCTTACTCTCCAAGGCAGACAGAATGCACGACCACACACAGCAACTTCTGTGCCCCACTCACTCCACAGGACACAATGTTAGTCTGTACGACTCAGTGCTGGATTTAGACAAGAGATACAATAAGGGAACACTGGGGTACATCAGGCTTACCACCACTAGAATAATAAACAAAAAACATTGGCAAAACCAATTAGCCTTGCTGTCTATGTGTGTTAATTCGTTTGTGGATGGGTGTGCGTATGTATGGAGTGTGGATGCATTTTTTATTTTTATTTGCATGTGGTTTATACAAAACCTGTATGACAGATGTACAAAAAATGTTAAAAGGTCATACATTTAAACAAAGGGAAAAAACACAAAGCAAGAGAGAAGATACTCTGACAAAAATGTCTTAAAAAACCAGCACTCTAAACACATTTTCTTATAACACCATGTCAGAATCAATACAGGTCCAGTAGCTTTGGGCTGCTTATATGTTACAGTGGTCGCAGCATGAAAATGACCATCAAACGATTTAAGATTTTCCGTTGCGTTTTGCCCCCACAATACACATATTAGATCGTCTTAAATCACAGTTGGCATCAGTTCCACGTTAATAAGAGTCAGAAGGTGAGTCCGGGCAATAACTATCAAAATGTTTTCTCCCTACATACATTTCACCCATAGAAAATGCCTTGAGTATTCGGTATTACCAACATTCTCTGTTCCAAACATGTTTAACCTATCGGATTCAAAGTAGGGAAAGCGATTATGAGTTGTTTGAGAGTTTCAATTTGGTTTTCGTAAGTGCAGAAACGGCACCTGGTATTATCGCTCCCTGTCACCATGGAATTCCAACACTTCATTTGCGCTCTGATTGAATTTGACTGCATTTAAACCGCATGTATAACTCTTGTGCTTTGTTGTATGGAAATCGTTGCAGATATACACAACATTCCTTGCAAAGCGGGCACATTCCTGATGCAAGCTGTAATTGCCTAAAGCATTGATTGTGCAAGACCAGTCATAAGTGTAGTTATTTTGTTTTTTCACACACTCTAGACGTGTAATTAATTCCTGTTCTTCTGCACCAATCTTAGCTAAAAGTGTTCACAAAATATTTTTACAGATGAAGGAGAAGAATCTCATACCATGCCGTTCACGTCCTCATATAAAGAATTTCTGGGGGGATTAATGAATTTGGCATAATTGAGTAATAGTCTTCATAGGAATTTGGATGATAATGAGCAGATATCCAAATCATGCCTAAGGATTATATTAGGCAACCATTTTTACAAGACCTAAAGTGCCTTTCCAAATGCGTCCCTGAATGGCATTTAGATATTCACTCATGTCTAAGAGACACATATCCAGGCCATACAATAAAGTGGTTTCAACTTTTAAAGTATAACATTCAATGGCAGATAATAGAGAAAATGTACATAATGTTTTGTACAAAATTTTAATCGGAGAAATGAATGGCGTGAGTTTGCATGTCAACGAGTTTCTATACATTGTTCCAGGAGCAGTATTGCAAAGGTGTACACAAGGTAACGCAACTGAAGGACTCGTTCAATCACATTGCCTCCCAGCGACCAAGTCATTATTTTAATACTTTTTCGTCCCTCGAAGACAACAATCTTTGATTCCTCCGCATCTGCGTGTAGGTTGTGTTATGTTGTTTTAAACCATAAAGATCTGAAGTTTGGTTTGCAACCCATATGGAGTTCTATCCAAGAATATTAATACATCAGCAAATGACATCCAGTTGATTCATAATTTACCCAATCTGGCTGGAAAAGTTTGATCATCATGACAAATCTCGTCCAGGTCACTTAAATAAAGATTGAACAAGGTTAATGTGAGATTGCAACCTTGTTTCACTCCAGTAAACGTGGGGATGGCATCTGTTAGGGAACCTTCCTGATTTATCCACACCCGATAACTTGTATCTTGATGTAACAGTGATATGAGAAATAATAGGTTTGAACGAATCCCATATTTTGACATTTTTTGCCATAAAATGGCACGATTAACACAATCAAAAGCTGAGGTTATATCTAGTGATGCCCTGTAGATAGGCCCAATCTATTTATTTTACAGTTTCAAGGAGATGAGCCAAGATAGTTGCTTTTAAGGCAGCTCCCATTCTTTTCCGAAAACCTATCTGAAATTGTGACAGTATGGCATCTTTTTGAATGATCTATTCGAGTTCTTTTAGAATGAGGATGGAAAAGACTTTAGATGAAGCGTTCGTTATGGCAATTAGTCTAAAGTTAGCAGGATTGAGAGGGACAACATTTTTATGTATTGGAATTATAAAAGATTGCAACCATGAGTCAGGAACACGGTTAGTTTAAAAACATTAAATCATATTTAATTTTCAAGATGGAATCCCATAATTTGGGATTAGATTTTAAAACACACGGCCGAATATCATCAGGACATGCTGATCTTGAATAATTCAACTTTGATATGGCCCATTCAATATCAATAGTGTCCCATACACATGGTGCCAAAGTTAATTTTCCAAATTTGAGAACCGTTTTAAACACTTGAGTTTCCACTATTTGATATTTTAGTGTGTAATAGTGAACCCACACCTCAGCAGTGATAGAGGATTCCATGGATGCTACTTTTACACCTACTGCATCCCTCATTGAAACCCAAAAATATTGTTTGTCATGTTCACATATGTATCTGATCATTTTCTGATTATCGTTAATGTGCATTTGAATTTTCAATGATTTAATTATCTTCCTGTGAATCCGAATGACCTGCTTTTTAATTAGAGTATATTGTTTATCGAAAAGATTACAGGCAGAACGTTCCCTTAGTTTTTTGTTTTTATCCCTTTTAGATTCTGCAACCTCTGAGTTGTACAAATGTTTATTGCGAGTGCAATTGCCCTTCTTAGACTCAGCTAGCATTGAAAGAGTTTGCCAAACAATTTCATTAACAGAGAGTGCTGGATATTGATATCACAAGATTGATCTTCATCATTTATTTGAAGTTGATGCTTCAGAAGAATAAGAAATTGGTTGCATAATTTGTTCTTCCATCTGAGAGACAAACCAGATCGCAAGGGTTCTAGAAGAAATTGAGTTTCCTTTATTTCATAGATGAAAAGTCTATATTTCAGATTATATTGGAATATCATTTGATCTCTGAAACATGGATTAGATATTGTGGACTTTTCACATCTACTTGTTAAAAGTGAAGAGACATATAAGTAGTCAATATGTGACTTACAGCTACCTCTTTGCAATGTGTAAGAGCAACTTCCTTTGTTAAATTCCACCAGATAAATATCCCCTTCCGCTAGGAATGAATCCCACATATGAACCTTAGTATTGGAAGAAGAATAGAGCCAGAAGTTTTTGATAATTGGTTAGACCAAGCACTGTATGCACAATTACAATTGAAGTCTCCACCAATAACAACTGTGCAACTGTGATCAGAGTGATTGGCGTTTTCAACTGTTTTGGTACGTTTTCAAAAGTTACAAATATGTCATTCTTCATGGGGTTCCAGTATAGACAAATGATAAGAAGAGTTAATTTACCATCGTCTTCCAGGTTGATTTCAACAGCCAGCAAATCCCCATATGTGGAGATGAACTTTACTTTAGCTTTGAGGATGTTATCTATAGCTATAGCCAACCCCGTAATGGGTCTTCCCTATACACCTCTCTTTGCCTGAGAGGTGTAAGTAGCGTATCAGTTTACGTTGAAATGTTTAAGCATCATTGTTTCTTGTAACATAATGAACGTAGGTTTGCTAACCATGTCCAAGTTATTAAACCATGAGTACATATTCTTGAAAGCACAAGTATTCCTCGAAGCAAAGGTCAATGCTTTGGTGCTACGGTTGAGGTTTTGCTTGTTGCATAGATACAACTGATTTCATCAGGGGTTGAATGGAGTTGGCTAGCATTGATAAATGATTGAACAGAGCTTTGTTTGGTTATATTGGAATAGAGTTACATAGTTGGTTTATTTACATTCACAATGTGTTATGTCTATTTTCGGAACTTGTCTCTTTCATCAAACTCAAGTATCAATCACACAAGTTGTTACCCACCTCAAGACTTGCTTGGTAACTGGATCTGAAAATGTTGAAAAGAAGACAATGAGGTTCCTCTTAGGGACCCCTATACCTCCGACTCCGAGAGTCAGGACGCACAGGAACCCCCAGGGAAAACCCCCAATGGGGGAAAAAACCCTGTGTCGGGCTGCTAGGGTTTGTAGAGTCCTGAAACCAGCCGGAATAAACTTCCTCTGTTCAGGCCAGGAGATCATCGTCAATGGACCCGTAGAAATGAAAACTGGGTGGAATAATATACAAAGTGACAGGCTGGTGAATACAAGGAGTGAAAATAACAGAAATAAAAGTAAACAGAATACACGGATTACCTGGGTCTTATCCGGTCTATCTTAAGGTAAGAACAAGATGAAGCAGGAATTCTGTCCTGATTCTATAGGGCTAAAGAAGGATAAGTTGGTTAACCTTCCAATAGTATGTTACAAACTGTCTTACTACCTAAAAGTGCCTCCCTTACCGTCTTTGTGATTGCAACAAAGAGAAATCCCTGTCCTGTACTTCCGGGTAGAATATCCTACTGATTCCGTGGCTATGGCTGGGGTCGGAACTGCTATTGTAAAGATAACAAAAATAGCAAAGAATAACTAATAAAAGTATCCATCGGAGATAATGAGTAAGTGGAGAGAAACAGACCACTGAGCGTAGTGTAGCTGTGGAAATCACAAAAGGAACGAGGAAGATTCGTAATGAAGTAAGAACCTTTGCCTGCAAGCCCGGCGGGGTTTTCTAGCGTAAAATAAGAAAACACAAATAATTAAGAGAACAGCGTTAAGAGGGTGGTAGTAAGGAGTAGGAAATAGTGGTTAAGGCAGATGGAGATCTACGCGAAACTTATGGAGCGTACAGCTTGTCGTATAGAGAGAAGCAACACGTCTTGCGACGGGTTGGGTGTCTGGATATACTGTGCGGAAGTCAGGGGGCGTGGTCAACCTTCGGTTGAGATCTGGAGAGAACGCTAGAGCGTTACAGCCCGTTCCGTAGATACCCGGAAGTGTTTGAGCCGTGTTCGAGAGTCAGCAAAACACTGCAGAAACCAAATTAGGTGTAACAGTATGCCCCTTCTCATATCCAGTTCCCCCTGGTTTTCCCGGGTGTCTCATATGAAAACGTTTTAACAGTTTAGGTGCATGTATTGCAGAATTCGGTTCCCAAGTTCGCTCAGAGGCGGTGTAGCCTTTCCATTTGACCAAATATTGGAGTCTCCCATGGTGCAGCCGGGAGTCACAAATATTTGAAACCTCATATTCTGGTCCTGTAGGCGTAAAAACAGGAGCAAGCCGAGAGGAGACATGGGGGTGAAAGACACTCCATCGGTCAGGTTTCAATTGAGAAACATGAAAAACTGGGTGGATACGTGCCCATGTCTTAGGAAGTTTCAGTTTAAATGCTGCAGTGCCCATGGGAGCCACCACCCGAAAAGGGCCCATAAACTTAGGTGAGAGTTTAGATGGTCTCAGATGTCGCGGGAGAAACCTAGAAGAAAGCCCAACCCAATCCCCAGGTTTCAATCCAGGAGCAGGGGTTCGATGTTGGTCTGCATACCGTTTCACCCTGTCCTGGGTGTTCTTTAGAGCTTCCTTAGCTACCATTTTCTTGGCCATGGTGGATCTGTTTTAATAAAGAGTCTACATCTGGAATCTTATTATCCTCTGCTCTCTTCACAGGAAACACTGTAGGGTGAAAACCATAAGTACAAAAGAATGGTGATGTTTTGATAGCAGAGTGGTAGGAATTGTTGTAGGCATATTCAGCAATTGGTAACAAGTCCTTCCAATTGTCATGTGCAGCAGAAATGTAGTTCCTCAAGTAACCTTCTACAGTTTGGTTAAGTCTCTCTGTTCGACCATTAGTTTGTGGGTGATAACCCAAACCCAAGGCCCGAGTAATCCCCAGTCATTGGCAAATATTTTTCTAGTATCTAGACGTATACTCGGATCCTCGATCCGAAATGATGGTATCAGGTAAACCAAGTAAGGAGAATACCCGGGTAACAAAGATACGTGCCATAACTGCTGCCGATGGTAAAGCTGCCAACGGGAAGAAATGAGCCTGTTTAGTGAAAGAATCAATAACCATCCTCCAGACACGGGTAGATCAACAATAAAATCAGTTGAGATTATTTGCCAGGGTCGAACAGGCAATGGCATTTTTACTAATGAACCAAATGGAGAATGTCTGGGGCTTTTGGATTGTAAACAGCAGGGACAAGATTCCACATAACTTTGAATGTCCTCTTTAAGAGATGGCCACCAAAAGTCACGGGAAATCAATTCATAAGTGGTAGCATATCCACGATGCCCAGCCGTTTTAGAATCATGACACATGTTTAACACTTCTCTTTGTAAGGATTTAGTAGGTACATAGACTTGCTTGCCCCTGAAATAACACCCTTCCTTTTCTGACAGGTTGTTTTGTTCATTTTTAGTGAGTGATTTAAGAGAGAAAGGGCCAGAATGTTGTTCAAGACGGTGTACAAAACTGGGAGTTTTAACAAAACTCATCGCTAGGCAAGGAAAGATGTGTTCAGGTCTGGAGCCCGATTGCAGATCCCATCTTTCAGAGACAGAGCATCAGCCTGCAAATTATTTCTCCCAGGGATAAAGGTGAAAATAATTCTAAATGGGGAAAAGAAGTGAGCCCATCTAGCCTGACGGCTATTACAGGTTTGTGCGTATTGCAGAATCCGGAGATTTTGATGGTCGGTTCTCACTTCAGTGGGATGTACAGCTCCCAACAGTAAATGCCTCCATTCCTCAAAAGATCTTTTAATCACCAGAAGTTCCTTTTCAAGCACGGTGTAATTCAATTCTGCTGGTGAAAGGGTTTTGGATAGATAGGCAATAGGTCATTCTGTATCTTGCTCATCCTTTTGTAGAAGGACCGCTCCTAAAGCATACTGAGATGCATCTGTTTCGATGATAAATCCCCGGGATTGATCCGGAGTCTTAAGGATGGGTGCTGTGGCAAAGCGTCTTTTTAAAGTATCAAACGCCTTTTGTGTAAGCTCAGTCCAAAGATATGGAACACCCTTCTTCAACAGATTGGTAAGAGGTTGAGTTAGAGTAGAAAAGTTAGGAATAAACCAACGGTAGAAATTTGAGAATCCCACAAATCTTTGAATGTCTTTACATGAGTTGGGAATCAGCCAATCCTGAACTGCGGTGACCTTTTCCGGATCCATGGCAATGCCTTGAGCTGACAAAATATAACCCAAATACATTACTTTGGGTTGGTGAAAAGAACACTTTTCAAAGTTACATTGAAGATGGTTATTCAGTAGTCTTTGCAAGACGTCTTTGACTTGAACCTTGTGTTCCGAACTGTCCTTAGAGAATACCAAGATGTCATCAAGGTAAACTATTATATAATGTAACAGTAAATCTGAAAATAAATGATCCATAAATCGTTGAAAAATCGCTGGAGCATTAGATAGTCCAAAAGGCATGACTTGATACTGAAAATGTCCAAAGGGTGTCTGGAAGGCAGTTTTCCACTCATCCCCCTTTCTTATTCTGATTAGATGATAGGCCCCCTTAAGATCCAATTTAGTATAAATACTTGCCCCTTTGACGGCTTCCAAGATATCTGGGATCAAGGGCATAGGATACGTATCGGGGATGGTGATTTTATTTAACCCTCTGAAATCTATACAAGGTCTAAGTTCTGTAGAATTTCTTTTTGGAACGAAGAAGAGAGAAGCTGCGGCCGGAGAGGTGGATTCCGTGATCAAGCCGTTCTTCAAGTTGGTATCTAAATAATCTCTCAAAACCTCCTTCTCAGAAGTGGACAAAATGTACATCCTGCCAAAGGGCAAAGGTTGTTCTGGAATGAGTTCAATAGCGCAGTCATCTCTTCGGTGAGGTGGTAATTGAGTATATTGCACCGGGGAGAAAACCACAGAAAATTCTTGATATTCTGTAGGGAGGCCTGCTACAAAATTGAGAGAAGTTACTGGTCCACAGATACCCTGTCTAGGGATTTCAGCTTGAGAAGAGACTTCCACAGATCTCTCCTCTGAATGACTGATACAATGAGTTAAACAGAACTCAGATCCCAAAAAAAATGACCCAGCCGTCCAATTTATAAAAGGGTTATGCTTTCGAAGCCATGGTAATCCTAGTATAATGGGGTAATGGGCTGCACGTATGATGTCCAAAGAAACAGACTCCTGATGGGTCGCAATACACATGGATATAGGGATAGTTTGACTGATAATAGGGCCAGAGATGAGGGGGCTACCATCAACACTCTCTACCGGAACAGCCTCTGTCTTGGTAATTCTGGGTATATGATGTTGTACAGCCCAGCCATCGTCGACAAAAAGTCCGGCTGCGCCACAATCCAGTAAGGCTGATACTTCCGGTAGGACCTGGTTTCCAAACTTCAAAGTAATACGTAATAGCAACATGTTTGAGGCTGAGGGAGTAATGCCTTGAAAAGTCTGCAAGAGATTGGAGGAACCTAATTTTGTGTCAGGATCCCGGACCGTGGTTCCTCCTACGGCCGGGTGTTGGCGTTTCCCGACTTCCGTGGAGGGGCCACGGTACATTCTTGTACCATATGGGAATTAGAGCCGCAATACATACAAAGACCCTGTAACCTCTACGAGCCCTCTCGTCTGGTGAAAGGCGACCTCTCCCTGTTGCACCCAACTGCATGGGTTCCTCAGAACTAGATCCCTTATTAGTAGAGACAGGAGCAGAAAAGGTACGAGTAAATCTTCCCTTTCGTCTTTCACTACTTCTTTCTTTCAACCTGTAATCTATCTGCATAACTAAAGTAATGAATTCAGTAAGGGATGTTGGGCGAGGCACCCTAGAAATCTCGTCCTTCAACTCCTCCGAAAGACCCCTCCTAAACAAAGTAACTTGGGCGTCATCTGACCAATTGGATTCACTAGCAATCTGTCGAAATCTAGTGATATATGTCAATAAGTCCTGACTTCCCTGCCTAAGGTCAAGCAGGTGTTCCTGAGCAGCTATTCTTATCTCTTGCCTTCCAAACATTGACTTTACACTGTTGCAAAAAGCAGGATAGGAATCGAGAATGATGTTGTTAGTCGTAACCAACGGAGTCGCCCAGACAAGAGCTGGGCCCACCATTTGGGAAATCATGTATCCCACTCGATCGCGATCAGTGTGAAAAAAGGCATTCTTAAAAGAAAACTGAATCGAACAGGCATCAAGGAACTCTTTGATCTTGTGAGGATTTCCATCAAATTGTCCCCCAGGCAAGGGCCCCGGAGGGTCTTCAGAACAATGAGGGACTCTACTTACAGCTGATTGTTGAGCTGCAATTTGAGCGGCCTGTTGCTGATTCTGTTGTGTTTGCCGTAGATTGCCATTCTCCTGTTTGAGGTTCTGTACCTCTGCAGTCAAAGACTGTACTGCTGCTATTAACTGTTGAATCTGTTGATCCATGGTAAATAACAACTTGTAAACCGATACTCAGTTCTAGGCCAATTGGGCGTTGCTTACTGTTATGTCTATTTTCGGAACTTGTCTCTTTCATCAAACTCAAGTATCAATCACACAAGTTGTTGCCCACCTCAAGACTTGCTTGGTAACTGGATCCGAAAATGTTGAAAAGAAGACAATGAGGTTCCTCCTAGGGACCCCTATACCTCCGACTCCGAGAGTCAGGACGCACAGGAACCCCCAGGGAAAACCCCCAATGGGGGAAAAAACCCTGTGTCAGGCTGCTAGGGTTCGTAGAGTCCTGAAACCAGCCGGAATAAACTTCCTCTGTTCAAACCAGGAGATGATCGTCAATGGACCCGTAGAAATGAAAACTGGGTGGAATAATACACAAAGTGACAGGCTGGTGAATACAAGGAGTGAAAATAACAGAAATAAAAGTAAACAGAATACACGGATTACCTGGGTCTTATCCGGTCTATCTTAAGGTAAGAACAAGATGAAGCAGGATTTCTGTCCTGATTCTATAGGGCTAAAGAAGGATAAGTTGGTTAACCTTCCAATAGTATGTTACAAACTGTCTTACTACCTAAAAGTGCCTCCCTTACCGTCTTTGTGATTGCAACAAAGAGAAATCCCTGTCCTGTACTTCCGGGTAGAATATCCTACTGATTCCGTGGCTATCGCTGGGGTCGGGTAAAGATAACAAAAATAACAAAGAATAACTAATAAAAGTATCCATCGGAGATAATGAGTAAGTGGAGAGAAACAGACCACTGAGCGTAGTGTACCTGTGGAAATCACAAAAGGAACGAGGACGATTCGTAATGAAGAAAGAACCTTTGCCTGCAAGCCCGGCAGGGTTTTCTAGCATAAAATAAGAAAACACAAATAATTAAGAGAACAGTGTTAAGAGGGTGGTAGTAAGGAGTCGGAAATAGTGGTTAAGGCAGATGGAGATCTACGCGAAACTTACGGAGCGTACAGCTTGTCGTATAGAGAGAAGCAACGCATCTTGCAACGGGTTGGGTGTCTGGATATACTGTGTGGAAGTCAGGGGGCGTGGTCAACCTTTGGTTGAGATCTGGAGAGAACGCTAGAGCGTTACAGCCCGTTCCGTAGATACCCGGAAGTGTTTGAGCCATGTTCGAGAGTCGGCAAAACACTGCAGGGACCAAATTAGGTGTAACACAATGTCTTTATCGTGGGTCTCAATAAAAGCATGAGCTTCATCCTTGGATTTAAACAAACTGAGCTGAAAGCCCAGTAAAAGGAGATCTGTACGTTGTTCTAGTTTAGTAATTATGAGTGAGTGAAGTTGTCAGTTCATGCGATTATTATTAATCAGAGGAAGAGTCACCAAAACAATATCATCAGAGATCAATCAACTCAATGATTGAATTTGTTTAAATGTTTCCAAGATAAAGGATTGATTAATTCTATTAGTTCCATTTATTTTAATATCACTTTCCCACCCAAGGATGCTAGTGGAGATGGGTTGAAAAGATTTGAGATCTGACTCGATGGTGGGATCTACTCCTAAAATGTTATCTGTTTCATATTTCAATACTACTTTTTCTTCCATAATATTAGAAACCTTGTTTATTTGGGAAACCGGCTCCACAGAGATATTGGTTATCTTGTTACTGGGTCCAGCGATCGCCATAGTTGCCAGATCACCATATGAAATCTTCTTTCCCGTAATGGGGAAGAAGTTAGACATTGCGTTTGTTTGAAGCCTGTTCCACCACTAAGAAGACACGCCAGCAAATGCATTGAGTCCACTGACTGGGTGTCTAATTGTTCTTGTGCACTAGCCACTACTGCATTGATTGAAGGTTTAGGTAAAAAAACAAATGTTGTCTGGTTGGTGGTTAGATCGATATCGATGTCCTCAGCATTGAAATCAGCAGTTTTTTGGTGTGTTATTTTTTACACGTTTCTGTTGAAGATCTATTATCTCATCGTTTTAAGACATGTTACGTACGTTTTTGATGATGCTGTTGTGACTAGATATTTTAGTTGGATGCATATTTTTTTGATTTTTTTAAGATTCATGGAATAATTAGCGCGGCGCAAGTGGGCAAATCGCAATGGAATAGCGAAAATCGCAGTGCAAGTGCGAAAATCGCCCCAAAAGCAGCGCACATTGATTCATGGAAGGCCGTGCGCGAGAAAACCAGCCGATGTGCGATAAAACAGTGCGCTGCGCACGTTGGCTGCACAGGCCATCTAACAGCGTGCGCCAGGTCACAGCGAAAATCGCACAGGCCACAGCGAAATTCGTACATAGCACGGCGCACGCAACAAAAGTAGGGGGAACACGGGCGTAACACTCGAAATGGGGAACAACTTGCCAAAACGTGGGCGTCACAGGGGAAAGTACAGGGCACAAGTGCGCGGAACGCCCACACGCTCGCCTACAACACGTATTCATGGAATAGAATAGGGGAAAAAAGCGCACGCTCAAACCAGCGCACAGGCACAAACATGACCGCCACAAGAAAGCAGGCGGTAGCGTCTCTGCGGCTGTAAGAAATGTGCGCCAAAAGGTGCGCCAACAAATAGCACCTATATACTGCCATGATGAATGTCCTATACTGTGGCCCTCCAGGACAAATGACGTGCAAAGGGGTACCCACAAACACGGACACCCGCTGACAAAAAATACGTGTGCGTGTATACCGGGGTGCGCGGGAAATCTCACACGCGATTTCAGCAGGGTACGTGTATTTCAGGGGTGCGCGGGAAGTTCCACACGCGATTTCATCAGGGTACGTGTGTTACAGGGGTTCGCGTGAATTTTTTCACGCGATCGGGCCTGGGGGAGCGGGCTACGTGTATTTCAGGGGTTCGCATTAAGTTTTTCACGCGATCGGGCCTGGGGGAGCGTGCTACGTGTATTTCAGGGGTTCGCGTGAAGTTTTTCACGCGATTGGGCCTGGGGGAGCGTGCTACGTGTATTTCAGGTGTTCGCGTGAAGTTTCTCACGCGATCAGGCCTGGTGGAGCGGGGTACCACTCACCGGCTGCCTTGCGTGTAGAAGAACGCGTAGCCAACACCCGCTGTGAAGTAATAGCGTGTGAAACCCAACGGATGGAAAACACACGCACCGCACGAAAAGCACGTACAGAACATAAAGGCACGTGGGATCACCAAGCCCTGCCAGGGCAACGCCCGTGCGCAAAACGTCACAGACGCGCTTACGCTGTAAGGGCCTTTGGTCCAATGAAATCGCGTACGCGTGCTGACACGCTTACGCGCTAAGGGCCTTTCCTCGATTTTCACGCTGACGTGCAGGATTTTCACGTGCCAAATCACTCCGTATCAAGCTGGCCACGCGAAAACACACAGAAGACCACGCTCCTGCCCAGAAGGCCGAATTACTGCCCCACAGTGCCCCGAGCAGCCTCCCACGTGCCATCTGCTGCTGCCTGCCTGCCTGCCTGCCTGCTCCCACCGTGCCCTGCCATTTGGTGCCTGCACATCAGCCATCTGCAGGTGTCCAGTTGCTGTGTCCACCCCTGCTGGAACAGAAGACTCCTGACTCGGATAACATCGCTCCACAGCCCAGCCCCAAGACCCAGTTGCCCACCCACTCCTGCCCCTGGGGTTGCCATGTCGGGCACATCAACATCTGGCACCAGTGGCAACCCCCAGCCAGAGGGGCAGAGGGGCACCATCTTCACTGCCACCGAAGTTGGTGTCCTGGTGGAGCAAGTCCTGGGGCAGTATGATGCCCTCTTCGGATCGTCCCGCGCCAACAAGGAAGGATGGGACAGGATCTGGGCCGACTGTGTGGTTGCCATCAACGCGGAGGGGGTGGCAACCCGCACCATCCAGAAGGTCAAGAAGCGCTGGGAAGACTTGAGGTCCAGGACCCTCATGAAGGCCCGGCGCCTCGTGGAGGGGGGCCGGGGCCGCATGAGTTCCATCCAGTTGAGGGTCCTGGAACGCGCACACCCAGCGCTCCACGCCCAGGTCCTTGAGAGGGAGACCCGTCTGGAGTTGAGCGGTAAGTGGCCAAGCATTGCTGTGTGAGACAGGGCATGTTGCAGTGTGCTGGTTGTCTGATACTTGCCTGCATGTGTGACATAGGCCATGTACGCATGTATGTGTGCAGGGACATCATGGGAGTGCATGTGCGACCTGTAATGTGTGAACCGCACGGTTGTTGCATGTGTTTGAATGCGACATGGGGAGCCCTGTGCAGATTGCACACATGAGAGCATGGCAGTCTCTGTTCCTGGACATGGGTGGGGGCGAGGGATGGGTGCTGATGCCAGATACATATGTGGTATCCATGTCTGTGTGCCTGACCTGCGTGTCTGTGACTTGTGAGTGCCATGGATGCATGACACATGTCTGTGACAATGTACAGATTCACTGATGCAGCCTAGTCATCCTTGTATGCACTGTGATTGGGGTGTACGGGGCCAGATGGATGTGACTGAGGTGAAGTGTGTGCATGTGATAGGCATGACCCATGATGCATGTGAGTCCCATTACATTGTATGATTCGAGAGTCCATTGGACATGCATTGAAATGTCCATGGCACGCACCATGACTGTCACTGTGTGTGTTTTGCCTGGACTGACACATGTGTTGTGGTTGACATGATGGAAGTGTACTTTGACAGTGGCACTCATCTGCTATTGCTTCCTGTCTAGGGGACCATTGTACAGTACCCTGATGCTTGTGTTCTATGTCTCCCTCTACGCAGCGGCTAGTGAAGGAGAGGGCGGAGACGGCGCTGTGGAGCAAGGCGGCGGGGATGCCCCCACGGCTGCAGCGGAAGGGGTGGGTGAGCCCCCACAGGGGCCTGCTACGGCGGTAGACGGCGAGGAGCCATCAAGGTTGGTGGTTTCCACAGAGGAGGAGGAGGCCGCCACTGAGGCGCACATGGGGCCTGGTGGGGGCATCCCTGCTGGTGCAAGTGGTGCAGTCCAGGGGCAGGGGCAGGAGGCAGCACAGGTCACCATGGAGGGGCCTGTGCATGTCGCTGTCCCTGAACCTGTGGGTACACCACCTTGCACCAGCAGGGATGCCCTGTCCCAGGCCCGTCCGCAGGTAGAGGGGATGTCCATGTCATCTGACTCCCCTCCACCTGCGGACGAGGGGACCCCTGGCCGTGTGGAGAAGGTCCTGATTGGGGTCGCGATGCGCACGGCTGTGATTCGTGATGCCGTGCGTGCTACCCAGGAGGAGCACGCACGTCATCACGAAGAGCACCGTGCCGACGTGGCCCAATTGGGATCGGCCATGTTCGGGGGTTTCCTGCATGTGTCGGCCAATCTGGCGGCCCTCTCCTCCTCTCTGGAGACTATACGCCAGTCGTTCTCCTTGCCGTCTTCCGGCCCAGATGCCACCAGGGCCCCCTGTGGACCTGCCCTGACCAATGCAGCCAGCTCGGTGGGGATCCCATCCCTGCCACAGTCGAGAGTCAGAGGTCCAGCAGGGGTGGACAACACAGCAACTGGACCCCAGCAGATGGAGGATGTGACGGCATCATCGGGCAGGGCACGTGCACGACGGCGTCGGTGGTTTCCATCATCCTGGATGCTGTTGTGCTGGCAGAGGCAGTGGCGTCGGAGGCAGCAGCAGGCTCGACGTGGGAGGCATCATGGCTCGGGGCCATCAAGATCAGAGGGGCAGGCATCGGCTGGAGGGCAGGAGATCCCTGGGATGGTAGTGTCTTCCGTGTGGGAGCAGTTGGTCCAGCGGATAGGTGCGGAGCGGCAGCGGGCGGAAGAGGAGCGGCTCACCATGGTCAGGGCGGGGTTCTCCATGCGTCGGGCGTTGAGGCGGGCTGAGTGCCTCGAGGAAGCTCGCAGGGAGTTTGAGGTGAACATGGGGTTATCCCTGCGAGACCTCGGGGCCAGGACAGAGTCCCGCCTCCAGGACATCGACATGGAGTTCGATGATGCCCTGGCCGGCAACATCACAGAGTGAGCCGCAGGACTTGCCCGCTGCCATTGTATATAGTTCTTTAGTTAGTTATGTGAGGTTTCCTTTATTTTATGAGATTTTTTTGGACCGCTCGGACAATGGCCACTTTTCTGTATATAGTTATTTTATTAGGTAGTAGTAGGTTTCATTTATAGTGTTGGGCTCATGGACCCTGGAATATTCTTGTGTATAGTTGGATTTTTTTTAAATACATTTTTTTGATTTACATTTGTGTTCACCATGAGGCAATGGTTTTTCCTTATTTTTTTCACCATGATTTTGCTTTGGACAACATTAGTTTTTGGATTCCTTTGTTTTTTTGATTTTTACATTACTTATCGGACAAGGACAATTTATTTAGTTATCCCCATTGTTGTATGTTTGATTAGTTTACTTCATTTTCTTCGAGAATGCATGTTTTTATAACTTTCTTTTGTGGTATATTCTCATTGGTTTCATGCATTTCATGATATGGGTTTTGACATTCACTTGCACCCATTGTGTATGTGTGTGTGACGGACATGTGTTCATTTACATACTTGCCATTGGGGTTGTATCATGTAATTGCATTTGCTATGTGGGTGGATGCAATCCTTGGCTGGGTGTTTGTGCTGGGTATGCTGCCCATTACTGCCATGATTGTGTATCGTCAGGACCTGGGGGCAGGGGGACATGGTTGGGGGCCTGCTGGCAGGTGCCCCACAGTGCTGGGGGGTGGGGGTGGTGGGGAACATGAGTTGGACATGGGTGGGGGCCTGCTGGCAGGTGCTCCACAGTGCTGGGGGGTGGGGGTGGTGGGGAACATGAGTTGGACATGGGTGGGGGCCTGCTGGCAGGTGCCCCACAGTGCTGGGGGGTGGGGGTGGTGGGGAACATGAGTTGGACATGGGTGGGGGCCTGCTGGCAGGTGCCCCACAGTGCTGGGGGGTGGGGGTGGTGGGGAACATGAGTTGGACATGGG
The DNA here is from genome assembly GCF_040938575.1 of Ambystoma mexicanum. Classification (NCBI taxonomy): domain Eukaryota; kingdom Metazoa; phylum Chordata; class Amphibia; order Caudata; family Ambystomatidae; genus Ambystoma; species Ambystoma mexicanum. Next base: position 757,184,985 of record NC_090936.1, read on the forward strand.
TGGGGGCCTGCTGGCAGGTGCCCCACAGTGCTGGGGGGTGGGGGTGGTGGGGAACATGAGTTGGACATGGGTGGGGGCCTGCTGGCAGGTGCCCCACAGTGCTGGGGGGTGGGGGTGGTGGGGAACATGAGTTGGACATGGGTGGGGGCCTGCTGGCAGGTGCCCCACAGTGCTGGGGGGTGGGGGTGGTGGGGAACATGAGTTGGACATGGGTGGGGGCCTGCTGGCAGGTGCCCCACAGTGCTGGGGGGGTGGGGGTGGTGGGGAAAATGAGTTGGACATGGGTGGGGGCCTGCTGGCAGGTGCCCCTGGTGACTGGGGGGTGGGGGTGGTGGGAGACATGAGTTGGACATGAGTGGGGGCCTGGTGGGGGCTGCCCATGGTGGCTGGGGGGTGGGGGTGGGTGGGAGACATGAGTGGGGGCCTGGTGGAGGGTGCCCCTGGTGACTGGGGGGGTGGGGGTGGGTGGGAGACATGAGTGGGGGCCTGGTGGAGGGTGCCCCTGGTGACTGGGGGGTGGGGGTGGGTGGGAGACATGAGTGGGGGCCTGGTGGAGGGTGCCGCTGGTGACTGGGGGGGTGGGGGTGGTGGGAGACATGAGTGGGGGGCCTGGTGGAGGGTGCCCATGCACTGCTGGGGGGTGGGGGTGCAGGGGGACATGAATGGGGGCCTGGTGGGGGCTGCCCATGGTGGCTGGGGGGTGGGGGTGGGTGGGAGACATGAGTGGGGGCCTGGTGGAGGCTGCCCATGCACTGCTGGGGGGTGGGGGTGCAGGGGGACATGAGTGGGGGCCTGGTGGGGGCTGCCCATGGTGGCTGGGGGGTGGGGGTGGGTGGGAGACATGAGTGGGGGCCTGGTGGAGGGTGCCCCTGGTGGCTGGGGGGTGGGGGTGGTGGGAGACATGAGTGGGGGCCTGGTGGGGGCTGCCCATGGTGGCTGGGGGGTGGGGGTGGGTGGGAGACATGAGTGGGGGCCTGGTGGAGGGTGCCCCTGGTGACTGGGGGGGTGGGAGTGGGTGGGAGACATGAGTGGGGGCCTGGTGGAGGGTGCCCCTGGTGACTGGGGGGGTGGGGGTGGTGGGAGACATGAGTGGGGGCCTGGTGGAGGGTGCCCATGCACTGCTGGGGGGTGGGGGTGCAGGGGGACATGAGTGGGGGCCTGGTGGGGGCTGCCCATGGTGGCTGGGGGGTGGGGGTGGGTGGGAGACATGAGTGGGGGCCTGGTGGAGGGTGCCCCTGGTGACTGGGGGGTGGGGGTGGTGGGAGACATGAGTGGGGGCCTGGTGGAGGGTTCCCCTGGTGGCTGGGTGGTGGGGGTGGTGCGAGACATGAGTGGGGGCCTGGTGGAGGGTGCCCCTGGTGGCTGGGTGGTGGGGGTGGTGGGAGACATGAGTGGGGGCCTGGTGGAGGGTGCCCCTGCACTGCTTGGGGGTGGGGTGGTGGGAGACATGAGTGGGGGCCTGGTGGAGGGTGCCCATGCACTGCTGGGGGGTGGGGGTGCAGGGGGACATGAGTGGGGGCCTGGTGGAGGTTGCCCATGCACTGCTGGGGGTGGGGGTGCAGGGGGACATGAGTGGGGGCCTGGTGGGGGCTGCCCATGGTGGATGGGAGGCCTGCGGGACATGAGCAGGGGTGCAGGGTAGTCCCCCGTGGTGTGGGCTGCCTGCAGGGGCCGTGGAGGTTGTGGAGCGTACACCTGGGAGGACCTACACGGCCAATTCACGTGTAGTACTCCCCAGAACCCCTGAAATACACATACCCTGCTGAAATCGCGTGTGGAACTTCCCGCGCACCCCTGAAATACACGTACCCTGCTGGAATCGCGTGTGGAACTTCCCGCGCACCCCTGGAATACACGTACCCTGCTGAAATCACGTGTGGAACTTCCCGCGCACCCCTGAAATACACGTACCCTGCTGAAATCGCGTGTGGAACTTCCCGCGCACCCCTGAAATACACGTACCCTGCTGGAATCGTGGTGGAACTTCCCGCGCACCCCTGAAATACACGTACCCTGCTGGAATCGCGTGTGGAACTTCCCTGCGCACCCCTGGTATACACGTACCCTGCTGAAATCGCGTGTGGAACTTCCCGCGCACCCCTGAAATACACGTACCCTGCTGGAATCGCGTGTGGAACTTCCCGCGCACCCCTGAAATACACGTACCCTGCTGGAATCGCGTGTGGAACTTCCCGCGCACCCCTGGAATACACGTACCCTGCTGAAATCGCATGTGGAACTTCCCGCGCACCCCTGAAATACACATACCCTGCTGAAATTGCGTGTGGAACTTCCTGCGCACCCCTGAAATACACGTACCCTGCTGGAATTGCGTGTGGAACTTCCCGCGTACCCCTGAAATACACGTACCCTGCTGGAATTGCGTGTGGAACTTCCTGCGCACCCCTGGAATACACGTACCCTGCTGAAATCGCGTGTGGAACTTCCCGCGCACCCCTGAAATACACGTACCCTGCTGGAATCACGTGTGGAACTTCCCGCGCACCCCTGAAATACACGTACCCTGCTGGAATTGCGTGTGGAACTTCCCGTGCACCCCTGAAATACACGTACCCTGCTGGAATCGCATGTGGAACTTCCCGCGCACCCCTGGAATACACATACCCTCCTGAAATCGTGTGTGGAACTTCCCGCGCACCCCTGGGATACACGTACCCTGCTTGCACGGGGCCAATCGCGTGTGGAACTTCCCGCGCACCCCTGAAATACACGTTCCCCGCTTGGCGTTTGCTGTTTGCCAGCCCGGTGAACTGGTCCAGGGTTAGCGCAGCCCTTTGCGATGATTTAGCGATTTTGATGGCTTTTCCTTGCGCGAGGGCGTTCTTGGGGGCGTTACTGGCGCTGCTGCAGGGTCGCTGCGATTCTCTGCGCCACGGCTGGTTTGGGAGCCTAAAATCCATGAATATGCTGTGCGCGGAAATCGGTTTTAGCGCACGTGCCTGGCGCAGACAATCGCACACGGACACTCTGCGCCAGCCGCTTGCGACACTTTTCTGCGAAATTCTATGAATTACCCTATCAGTTTTATTGACCCTATTGGCTCTTCTTTATTGGCTATAAGCTCTTTATGTGTAAGTCTTTGAGAGAAGAAGGCATCAGGGAAAGCAGAGCTTTGTGTAACAGATGAGGATGGAGATGTGCTCATCACTTTCTGTCCGATTGTTCTATCCATTAGTTCTATGAGGTCTGCGAGAGGTGAGGACTATTAGGGGGATCAAGATCGTATCCTGCAACCTCATCCCCTGTTGCTGGTAAATGGGATTTGGTCTGAAGGTCATTATAAACTAGCACGTGCGAGGCTTTTAAATTTAGCTCCAGTTCTGTAATCTTGGCCAAATTGGTGTTTACAATTTCCCACAAGTCTTTGCCATTGAGTTGAAAGGTGTCATCAGAGACATGATTCGAACCCCGAAAGACAGGAACACCCATCCCAAAATGACTAGTCTCGCACCAGGCGGATGCGCACTAAAAAAGCCTTTGATGCTACTGACAAGGGAAGGGGCAAAGTAAGTGAAGACAGAGAATTTAGCAAAGCTGGAATAGGATTTCACCATCTTGTTTCTATCTGTATCCTACAATTCATTTAACACAAAGCACTCCGGGTATGATGTCAGAAGACAAAGACAACATGTCTCATAACAAGGAATGCACCCTTAAAGCAGATTTGCTTTAATCCAATCACCTGTGGACTTTTGCTTTTAAAGGAAGGAGTTTCCTACTCCTTCTCTGATTCACTCTTGAGCAAACATATGAGGAAGAATTTTCCATACCTATATTGGGAGATTTGACATTTCCAAATTCCTCAGCCAGTGACGTGAAGACTGAGTGTCGCCGGCAGAGACAAGCGCTGCTCCTTAGACATCGCTCTGGGCACATTGACAGTGACCTGCTTCTGGAACAGGACCCTCCTGTCTGCAAGTTACACTGCTACTTAGGAACTCATTATGCTGATGGACCCATGCAGGTGTATGCTAGCATCAACCACGTTTGGGAGTCACAGAACAAGGACCAATCCTGTCTTTTGAGCCCCTGGAATAGGCCTCAAAGCACCTCAAAGCCACGAGAGCATTGAACCATTCATGCCCATTTGACCGTGTTTAAACCAACAGAACCCTCTGGAGCTGCCGTTGGCACTCACTGACATTCCAACTGCTGTATTACATGTTTAAACCAGTCTGCCACTGCATCGTGAAAGCTGAGCATACCATTGCCTCGGCGCAAACAAAGAAGTATTGTTGCACCTTTAACGCTCAAACTGCTGTTTGAACCTCCAGCATCTTCATTGCCAATCCATTTGACAGTTCAACCGGCCCTGTTGTTCTCACTGACGTCATTTCAGCAAAATTCCACGGTTAGAGGAAGTGACAACACATGACTCTTGACCTCTGATGACATCACAGGAAGGGATGTAATTTGACCTCACCCAAAGTGACATCACAAGAAGCCATGGAAGTGGCATCACACAGCATTGTTTCTAAGTACACTACAAAAAATATGGTTATGTAAAGTGATGTACATTTATAAAAGAATGGATCACCATATGGATCATTAATATCAGCGCTTATAGGCTCATATTACCAATTTGTTGTGAATGCAAGCAGACGTTCAAGGCCACACGATAATGATGTGTTTTTATATATCACTTATGCTTAAGTGCTTTATGTAGAACAAATATGTATATTACCCAACCTGTGTTGGTACTCATTTATCGACCTCAGCAGGTTGAAAGGCTGTGTTGATCTTGCCAGGAGTCTAACCTGCAACCTACAGATAACACACACATTGCAGCAGTGTGGGCTCAACCCGCTGAGCTATCTTAACGGTTATACTTATCAGAAAACAAGCCACTCCAGAGACAAAGAGCCACATGCTGTTTGGCACAGTGAAGGGGTCTCAATTTAATTTAAAAAATAATAATACTAAAAACAAAGGTTGTACATTTTTTTACATTTTAGTGTTAGCAAGGGAGACCACATGGGTATCAAGGGAGACATCAGGGGTTGCAGGTGCAACCCATGGCGACGCCTAAATGACATCCCTGGTTGGTCTAACTGAGCTGCACCCTTTACGCACAGCATCGTACCAACTCGCCTTCTGCATCCATTCATCAGTTCTCCCGCGGTTGAACCACAACCATAGAACTGAACCTGGTGACCTCAACGACCAGCATCCACAGAACCACACGCACCTCCAGTTTGAACTTGACTCAACATATGCTTGCCATTTTAATTAACACAACTGCTGCATTCAAACCTACATGGCTGAAACATGTCTGGGGATGCTTGTGGTCTCATGCAGAAGGGACGTGACCAAGCAGATTGAGCTGGACGGCCCCTTTTGGGGTGGGACCAAGTCTCATTTGCATGGTTTTTCCCCTTTTGTAATGGCTTGACAGGTAATGAACATTGGTCTGGAGGGTTGTCCAGAGCAATGGCAGAGGTTTAGATTAATTCTAAACCCTCCAGCCATCATCATTTTTGTTTTGCATTCGAACCAGAATCAAACTGTCTGCACAGTTCCAAGAAGCCTGGTTTGCCATTTTTGAACCTCTAGGAACAGCAAAGGTATACATGACTGATAAATGACCTCTGGGTCCAGGTTTGGGCCCTAGAGAGAGAGAGTTGTGGCTTGGTCGTGTTAATCCTTTTTGGTTCCAAGTACATATCCTTTTTAAGAACCTTCTGGTTATTGATTACCTTTCACCCCTGTTTCATTACCGAGAATGCTCCATCTTTCTATCTCTTGCATATTCTGTGTTCTTTCCAAAGTGGTGGGTTTTTGTGCTATACTATAGCAAGTTATTTGTTGATATGGTGTGTTAAATTTAAGTCTGTAGTTGTTATAGAACCTTGATCGGACATTCCTTTATTTTGGTCTGGTCTGGTGTACTTGGTCTGCTGCTTGGGTTGTTAGTTGTCAGATGACCTCACAGGGTGGGTTCCTGCTCCTTTGAGAATGTGTCAACCCTCCCTCAGGGGGATTAAAGAGAGGCTTCCTAGGCTGGGCCCAACATGATTGTTGTTGGTACACCCATGCCAGTCAACTAATATATAGTAGGCCATTTTATGAATAAGTCACTGCCTACCAAGCTGACAATAAATGACATTCTATTCCGGTGGCTGTATAATTGTGTAATCTCCGCAAACACCATGTAATATCTGGGCATGGCTTATAGTTAGATGTTAGTCTGCCAACAGGCTGCTAGGGTACACAATAATGATTGTTTGAACCAGAGGTGCAGAAGTTTAAAAAGCCATTTGAAACTGTAAGTTCCACACATATGTTAAGGAATGCACTTTCGGCCTTTGAATCTGTGCAGCTGCTACTCGAAGATGGCTGGTAGGGATGTCAGGAGATGGTTACAACAAGATTAACTTGTGCATTATGGATATTGGCATGGAGCATTATGAAAGTGGGGTCTGAGTAGAAGATCTCACTTTCAGAAACAGAATTACATTTATTATTAAAATTAAAAATGTGTAGGGTATCCCACTGTAACCAGGTGTCATTCTGTCACAACTACACAGCTGCCTCAAATGTTCACCTGTCAGCTCGCAAAATGTTGCCACTTTAATTGGGTAATAATAGCCATTGTTATTGAAGTGCAAACAGACACATATTTTGGTTTTATGCTTTATGCTTAGTTGTATTATTATTAGTGGTAGTAGTATTAATAATAGCAATGTTATTATGGGTAGGCATATTTCAGAACTTAAATACTATGTTAGATCTGAATATCATTATATTGTGCTATTTGTGAAACCATAGTTTGTACCAATGTCATGCAAATTAGATGGTCTTTCCTTACTATCAAACTCACTGCCAGCTAAATTGCTTTTCAATTATAGATTTCCTATAAATATCCAAATGTCATTTGCTATGTACGATGGTGGATATAAAGACGCAGCCACATACTACAGTGTTAACATTGGTAGTGGCCTACAAAAATGCAGGGTGAAAGAGGGAGTTTGGGAGGGGCCTTTCGATAATTCACCCTCCTAACTTCTTGCTTTGAGGGAGGAGAGTGAGGTATGAGGGGACATGATAATGGTGGAATGTCGATCTGGTGCAGCTAAGGGAATGGTGCAGATGGAGGTGGTCCCGAGAAGGTGGAGCAGATGGTGCACAAATATAAGTTCCAAACAAGATATCATGATATGAAGTGGCTGCAAAACCCACCACATGTATATTGAGTCTCATTGGGGGATCCCATCAAGGGAGAGCTGTCATTTTTGCTTTTTTGGAATCTGTGGGGAGAGGAGTTACCAAATCTAGGGGATGCCACATTCTTCTTACAATATTGCCACGCTTCACTTGAGAAAAAGTGATTCACTTACGTTAGTCTTTATTGTCTGGGTGTTATATCTAGATGCTATAAAATGTTCTGTGCTGCTGTGCACCCCAGGACAATCTTGTTCAGGGGCAACCTGTCCCTGGAAGGATGGCCCCATTTGGACTTCATAACACAACTGATTCTTGATTAAAAAGCAAATTTAGGTCTGTGGGTTGGTTGAAGCACACAGGGAGTGTGATGAGAAAACAAATCACTTTCCTCATGTTTCTCTTTACTTTATAAGAAAGGAAGGTACATTCAGTCCTATGGTGTTTGGGAGTGTATTGTAATTCCAATCTCCAACAATAAAGCCCCTTCTTTTATAGGATACAAAAACCAATAGGGAGGAGGGTGTGACTTTCCTATGAAGTTCTTCAGGTTTACACACTCCCACTTGATTACAATGTAGATGCAGCTAGAGAACATTGTAGCTCAATATCAATACAGAAATATAATTCCCTCTGAGGGTGTTGGCATCTCCGTCACTGAATAATTATGTTGAGACTAAGGATGGTTCAGGCAGGAATAGCATGTGTGTACATATTTTCAACCTAGCAATGGACAAAACAGCTTGAACAGGATTGGCATCCTACATTTTATGAGCTGGTTACAGCCTTTCAGACTGAATAGTGACCACAAGGAGGAAGAGCTGGTTTTCTGAACTATATCTGAATTATGTTAGTCAAGGTCAACCAAGAATAATGTCATGCTGGTGTGCATCTATTAAGTCGGGCCTAAACGTTTCTCATTCTCCCTGTGGTAGTTATACACATGAGTGATATATGTTTGCTTTGGAAAAGTTGTTTTCTGAGTGTTCACATTTATCAAATATGTTAGGTAACTCAGTAAATCCATGTTGCCCAGGTTCTGATCCAAAGTGTCATTGTCCACAGATTGGGTGAGAGAACATATGTAGAAAATCTTAACTCTTGCTGAAGGCCTGAGAATGTCTCAACTAATGGAATTGACAAACTGATTAGTCCTTAAACTAACAATGAAGCATTTAGAGCCGATCCAGCTGGCTGGATTGGGTGTTATCAGCCCGAGGCCCGAGTTAAATGCCCGAGCGAAGCGAGTTGCCAATGTGGTAACCCGGGGTGCTGAGAGCATTGTATTTTCATTCAATTAACGGGATGCCTTGCAGCATCCCGTTCCTTGTTTAAAAACACTTGACTAAGATGGCCGCCATGGATCTGGAAGGCGAGGCTCCATACGGAGCACCTCTTCCATTTCCATTGCAGCCACAACGTACCAGGAGCAGAAGCAGCAGCTATATGCTGCTGCCGCAATCAGGTAAGTGGGGATGGGGGAGGAAAAAAGGGAAGAGATCAGTGGGGGGAAGATGGCGAGGAAGAAGCCATGAGGCAGCTGGGAACATGGGCTTACATCGGGAGCTTCAGCCCGCGTTCCTTGCCTCCTGATGGGCTGCTTCCCTCGTGCCAGATGCTAATACAAAATGAAAGACAGTCAGCGTCCAGATATTGTGATAATAATATTTTTCAATATTTGCAATTTACTGATATAGTTTTTGGATGCTATGGAATGGTTACAGGTAAGACATGTAACTCACGAATAGTCTGCTGTAACAGCACATGGACTTCAGGCTGGTCGAGAACATGATGAACATGATGTTAAACGGGATATCATATCGTGCCTCCTTTGTTGTATATATTGGCCTAAGCCCAGTCGCTCTGCGAAGAAAACCACGTTTCAAAGCTCCGATCTTAGATCGACTTAGCCGCCATTTTAGGTCCATCAGCCATTTTGATTTCGATTCTAAAGTAGTTCTGTGTTCTAAAATGGTGGACAGTGTTTACCGCTTGTAACTGAGCCCTCCTGCACTTTGTTTGTTGGTTAATGTGTAAACTGTCTGTTGGCCGAATGTTTGGGTCGAGTAAAGAGACCTTGTCCCATGTCTGACTTGAACACAGAGGATTACCTGCACCAACAAGTCCAATCCGCAGACATACATCAACTAAAATGCTGTCTAAATACTGAACGTGGACACTTGCTGAACTACATTGTGTAGGACATGTGTTTAGGCTTAATGTTAAATCCGAGAATACACTTTTGCCATTGTGACTTGTTGACATGTAAACTGAAGATGATCCACATACATATAGTTGGACAAACCAGATGTGAACTTGGCACAAACCCTAGACTGAGTATCATTAACCTGAAGAGGGGCTGGACATTAAATTGGAAATGTATAAAATGTGTAACTGTTTAGACGTCCACACCTCTCAGTTCTCACACCGAAAGTGCTGGTATTCGCTGTGATGTACTGAGGGCCAGATAGCTATCTGATACTTTGTTTCTTTGTAAACTGTACAGTCTTAGAATAAAGATCTGCAAATCTTTATAAGCCCATGTTTGGTGTATTTCCTTTTGGGGTACTCAGCCTCGATATTTTCTCTTGCTTTTACAGATGGTGCCCGAATAGGGTCCCTCAAGATTGATGCCATCTCGTTGAAGGTTCTGGAGGGCTACGTACGGAGTCCCCTTTGATCACCACACCCACTCCATTATGAGACTACAAACACAGGACCAGTCGTAATTGTTTGACAGTGGAATAGTGTGAGCAGAGACAGCTGCCCTGGTTACAAAGATTTAAAATATAGGTGCACAGATTAGTCTTGATTAATTAATGAGTAACACAAGCAGCCTCTCTCACAATGCAATATTTGGTTTATTTTACGCTGTTTTAACAAAGCCCAACTAACCTATCATCAGTATGAGAGGTGATCATCTGGGCATAAAATGGCGGGTGTCTCTTTGGGAAAATAATTAACTTCTGACCAGAGCTGAAGCTCGTTGACTGTTCCTCGATGATCCCTAAACTTCACAGCAATGCAGCATTAACTTCATTAACATGTTGAAAGTCATAGACATTGTTCAATGTTATTTCTAAGAGCCTTTCGTGTTCTAAGTTAAACTTAGTTGTACATTCTCAATCTTACTGAATCTTACTGAATCTCTCAATCTCCTTATAGGAATTGTGATCTCTAAGAAAATTGTGGGTTTTTACGGACGTTGGCCGATCGGAGACTGTTTTCTGAATGCCAGGCTTGGTGTGCATGACTGTTAGTGTGCACAATTGAAGTCTCAGTGTGTATGCTCTCTGCTTGTGTGACGTGGTTACTGCGCATTCCTAAACACTGCAAAGCAATGACAGATTTGGAGAAACAAAGGGAAGCCATTGCAGGAGAAGAGGGGAGCCTATCTCTTCTGCACTGGTCGTTTGTAGGGTGTTGAAAGCCAGCTTTTGGCTTGAGGACACTCAACAAAAGGAGACATGTCACAAAATGTAGCAAATCAATGTACTGCAAGTGTAAAAATATTTTACATATACTAAACAATGCACCAGGCAACATGCCATACAAAGAACAATGCTCCTGTCCCAACTCACTTGACTATCTTGGGCCTTATTTAAAATGCTATGAAGTGGCCATTTCCCTGAACCATGGCGTTATCTCATATCTTTTGGCATTTGTTAAGTGCAAAACTGCCACACTGTTGGGCTTTTAACACTGTGTAACGTTTTATAGTACACAACTCCAACTGTGTTGCCAGTAGATGGTCGTCATAACACATATTGGACTTCTAATAACAAAGTACTTACAAGAGGTATTCCGAATTCTGCACCTTACTTTCAGGAGTAGGCCACTACGTGCCGGGTGGTGGTCCACTGTAGGAAGCTAAAAGTGTGCATAGTGCTGGTTGTACTATAGATCAAAATGGTGATTGGTGACAGTGGGACTTTAGGTGATGTTGGACGATATACTAAAGAATTATCTGTATTGAAACGTGCTTCTATATCAAACAACTGTCTGACAGCAAGGGCATTGAAATAGACCTTACCTTGTGCTGGTCCACCGTGCTGGCTACCATAGTCCTGGATTTTCTGAGGGATTAGGAAGAATGGAGGTGGAAAAAGAGAACATTTGTTTTCATTATCAAGAAAATGGTCAACGTCGGCGTGGGGTGCGGGGCAGAGGGACTTTGCATTTGGATACTTGTACATTGCATGCATTTCTGCAATTCTAAAATCACAACACACATGCATGACACACACGTCAATGTCCATGGCTCGCATACAGATTTCACCAAATGTCATGCCAATTTATACATCCATGCGCAGCAACTGACTCTGCTCAAACATTAAAGCAGTAATATGGTGGCCTGTTAGATGACCCCATGCAAGGACAATGTACTGTAAGTGCCAACACCACAGCTGCTGTCGCTAGCACAATCTCCACCACCACCATTGTGGCCACCCCTCCACCCCTGTTGTCGCCAACACAACCTTGAAAAGTGCCATTTTTTTAAAAGTTTTATTTAGTTACAAAAACCTTTAACACTATAAAAACACACAATAATTAAGTATAATCAATTAATCGCCAATATGGCTGTTGTGGCTGGTACAACATCTTCCACCAACTGTGCTGAGGCTGACCCCCCATATACGCCACCATCAATGTTGAAGGTGGCCTGTCTTTTAGCACCACAACGAATGTTACGTCTGGAACTGTCTACCACCACCACCACAGTGGAAACCACTTCAACACTGCTGTAACTACCTATCAACAAGCTGCAGATCAGGAGTCATGTTAGTACTGGCTTGTAAGGCCACAAAGACACCTGCGAGTATTCATCCAGCAACCAGTATAGAACGGAAATCCACCCAAATGTCGCCCTCAGAATTCCGACTCCTGAAATTCTGACTTTTTTTTCTGACCCTCCCTTACACCACATATATATGTATGTAAAGGGGGTTGGAAAAATCCATTTTCGGCCATCACATAGATCCTATAGAGCCACATGGCTTCACTTAGATCATTCTGGACAGCTGCTCACAACAAAACCTGCTGCACTGAGCATTGAGGACATTGGGCGAGATGATAAAGAGCCCTGCAGTGAGGTAATGCAGAGGGATGAGTGGGAGACGCTGAGAATACTGCAGGGACTCTGGCTCCATTCTCCAATACTGACTGTGACCTCAGGGCTTCTTGAAATGGCAATCACAATAAACACATGCAGTGCTCATTCCCAAAATCATGGACAAAGTCTGGGTTTCAATGACAATGAAGCCCACACAGTGGCAATGTTGTCTTCTCTTGTTGCTCAATCCCGAAGCATCGCCCTCTTGCAGGCCCAATGGAAGCCATCTACAGCTACCCACAAGCCTGAGAACCCCTGGTGCTAAACACAGAAGAACTCGATGGCTACCCTAACTAGGTCTGGGGCTGCCTCATCCTCCAAAGTCCAAAGCAGAAGGACACAAGGCAAAACATGAGGATTATGGGTCAGGTCAGGTGCTTTATACCTCTATGTTGCGGGAGGAGCTAAAGGAAAAGAAAAAAAAGGTAGAGATGTTGAGAAAGGGTTGTGTTTGAAGGCCGAGTGCCTTCATAGATTAATCACTGTGACCGGTAAGAGGGTTGTGGCGGTAATGAACCTATTACGGGCTAAAGTCTATAGATTTGAACATTTACAGGTTATATTAGCCTTCTGTCTACTGATGTCAATCTAGTGAGCTTTGAGTTGTATGAACGGATGCCTTTTTACCATTAGCCACTCAAGGACCCTGGTCCCAAGAACTATATATGATGAGGAACATCTTATATCACCAATGATAACAATATGTCTTCACGGAACAAATAGGTTAACTAAAGTGCAAAGGAACTTCCCATATTCAGGGGGAAAAGTCCAAAAGAATCCCCACAGTGAAACTGTCCTGGAAGTCATTTATGTCATGTTTTGCCAATACGAAGTGAAGAATTGCAATGGAATCTGGAGTATTATTAGGAAACCCCTACCTCATTAGCCACACTGCAAATGCACAGACACGGATAAGAATGTGACACCTGCTTCTACAGTTATAACTGGATTATTGTGAACATAATCGCTACTCTACTGACCCCTAGCGTTGTCGTTAAGCATTTTGCGATAGCACTTTATATCATGGGACACGTGTACAAAGAAAGGTTTGAGTTCACTCTGCCACGCCTCCTTTCTGTGCGGAATGCTTTATTCAGCGTGATAGCATCACCAGATTCTTTCAGTGAAACTTGACCCCGTTGAACTTACTGGGCAGATTTTCACAGACGGTAAAATTGGCTCATTCGGGCTTAGAACGCAGCATCCAAGACCAGCAGCTGCTACTATAAGCTGCTCATACTGAGTGCCAGGCTCAATTAACTCGCGTGCACAGCGCGCGCATTTAACGGCTAGGCTTGCTGCGACAAATTAAAAAATGTACAAAAATGCAAAATAACCAGTTTCTCCATCTGGATTTGAGGTCTGCACTTTGAACACAAAACTAAAGTTTCACTCGGGTAGCCGAAGAAGCCTGAAATAATGTAAATTAATCGTGCTTACATGTCATGTGTCCCACAGGTCACTTACAATCTTTTGGTGATAACATCATCAGTAAATTCATTTGGTACTTGGATTAAAATATCATTTCCATTGCTCCACTTTACCACAGACAGGAAAATATGAGTATGTCTTATATTCAACCTCAAGCGCATGCAGGGCACCCTGACAGCTGAGTCAGAACACAGGCCCAGGCATATGAACCAATATGAGTCATTGCTTGAAAGAAAGATTCTCGCCTGTGGAGTGTTAGGGATAATGTTTAGTTTCTGTGCTAATTCCCCTCAACCCGAGAGAGACCCCCAGACTTTTTTCTAGACTCTGGGATGTTTTGATTTATTCTCCTGAGTGAGTGGTTCTATTCACCACTCACTCATTCTATTGCTCTGACTGGGAATCCGAAGTTACTGCTTTTGTGTTCTCTTCTTACTTTAAAGGAGTTATGCTTTCCTGCATGCATTTCAATACAGGCATTTGTTATTGACTTTTGTGACACACAGCACCCTAGGTGCAGTGTTTCTGGGAGGTCCCTTGGCCTCCTCTTTTTATTTTGAATTAATTCTCCAATGTTAAGTAATGTTTACAAGCGTAGTAAGATAAGATGTATCTTACCTTTTCTTTTGTGGGACCAGCACACACCACCTTATGAGGCGTGCTGGAGGGTTACATTGTAACTCCTTTCCGACTGCTCCTGTAGCTTTCTAGATACCGTATCTAACACATCTAAACGGCTGGGGGCAGTACATTCCTTTTTTACCTTTCATGCAGGTTACTTGCAGGCTGATTTCTCAGCTGCAGTACAGCACACAGAGGTGACCATTTTTGAAAATCGTATGTGTCTTCTTTTTTCATCATTTTTCATTTGTAAGTTCCTTCTGGGCTCCCCTTCTATCATTCCAGGTGGGGGTGGGTTCTTTGTGAGTTTTTCCTTTGGCGGGCTTCTTGTGTGAAGCCTGCCCAGACTAGAGTGTTTCTGGAAAGACAAGAAGTGAGAAAGGGTCCTGAAACCTCACTGTCCTATGTCTGACGGGGAGCCTGGCTGGAACCAGTTTAAACTATATGGCTGGCTGTCCTGCAGGACAGCCAACCCACAGGTGATTGACAGCTCCATAGGAGTGAATGAATGGGGTTCAGCATATAAGGCAAGTATTTTTGGTCCACAGGCAAAGCTGACCACTGGAATTGGAAATCTGAAGCAGAAGATGGGCAGAGATGCCTGCAGCACCTTCAGCAGCTGAAGAAGTAGCGGTGAAACCCTACTTCTGTCCTCACCCCATTTTCAACTCAAAAGAGAAGCTCCGCCATGGATGACTTCCTCCCATAGGCTGGTGGGACCAACTAGACCCAAGACCTTCTTCAATTTGGATCATCCCCTGATGTCCGGCAACTTTCCCGGGCTGCAGAACACCCATACACGGGGCACCTAGACCCTTTTTGAGTGCATCACCTTGCAATCAATGAATCTCACATGACCTTCACAGGCACCCTTTTGGACCTAAAGAAGTTACAACTCTCCTCCAAAGGTCACTTCACCAGAGTTCAGGACTAAGAAATGAAGGAGAATCCGACCAGTGATTTCTATTGATTCTTGGTGCTAAGAAAAAGGTGCCAAAACCACAAACCACCACTGGTGTAAGCTGAATCCTTTGCTGCTGAAGCCTTCTCTTGAGCACTGCCACAGAAGTCCACTGAGGTTCCCCCGATTGTCACCACAACCAAGGGGCAGGAATCCAGGTCTTCAATGTTGCATTAGGAAGGATACCAGCTACATTTTCTACTTCACTCTTCAGGTACTGTGGGGCTTGGGTTACACTTGCCTTAGGCCATTTTCAGTGCTTCTTTGCTTTGGGGGTGCTGTTTTCCACATTTGGGCGTTGTCCTCAACTCCACTGTGCAGCCCTTGCAGCCTGTATACATAAAGAAAGGTTCATCTTGAGCTCCTGTGCTTTCTACATGAACCACTGACTGGTTACTTACATTTCCTCTGAAGATTGTCATCAGAACTGGTACTGTCCATTAGACTGGGGCCTTGCTGGTTTCCCAAAAGTCCATCTTCTTGATCCTACTGGCTTGGGCAATGGTTGTTCCTCCACAACTTGAACTGTGAACTAATTTCTAGTTAGGAAACAGACTGCCTATAACATTCTTGGAAAGTGTATTGTTACTGACCAGTTGCTAGCTGTGTTCTGTCTAACCTTTCCTTCCTCTTAAACTGGATTTTGCAAGAGTGATACATACAAGTGCTTTTACTGACCTTAACTGAAGTCACTCTGTGTGATAGATATGAAAGGTATATGAAAAGTTAATCACCTGCATTATTGTTCCTCTTCAAATCGTATTCCATGTTTAATTTAATGTTATTTGTAATTACTACATATTAGAATTGCTGGTGTGCCTTGTGTATATATAAATAAATAATTATTTTGATATAACTTTAAGTGGGTGTTTCCTTGGATCTGTGTATGTGCTGATTTCTTTGTACTGCTCTACAGCTCACATTCCTCCCTGCTCTGC
Organism: Ambystoma mexicanum; assembly: GCF_040938575.1. Taxonomy (NCBI): domain Eukaryota; kingdom Metazoa; phylum Chordata; class Amphibia; order Caudata; family Ambystomatidae; genus Ambystoma; species Ambystoma mexicanum. Next base: position 757,201,231 of record NC_090936.1, read on the forward strand.
TACTCTACCGACTTGGGTAGTACAGGCCTATATTAGTAGAAGAGGCCCTAAAACCTAGAGATAAGTCTTATGAAGTCAAACCCCAGTTGGACTTTAGAAAAACATATCTAACAAGGGGTTTAAAGGAATCTGCAGGTACTGAGAGCAAAGGAAACTGGTGTGTGGGGCAGAGGGGTCTTCCACCAGGGGCTTTTAAAAACTCACAGTGACAGTTTGTACAATTTCTTCACTATTTAGTAATTGGTCTGTTTCTTTTCATAAATCCAGGGCTGTAGGGGATGACAATTCCACAAATGTAATTTTATTTTTCACGAGAAGTAAAAATGAAAGTAATTAAGTCTGTAAGCACAGGAAAAATGGAGGGTGCTCACCTCTTCGACTTAAAACAATTATAGCTGGTTGTAATCCTGACTTGTTCCAAGAGAAACAAACACATAGGACCGCAAACAAAAGTGTCAATCTATAGGTTTATTGCGGAATGCAGAGATCTATGTAGTTGTCGTATTGACATAGGTAGAGTACAGTCGCAAGCCCCTGTAAATCACTTTCAAAAGTCTGTCTTATAAAATGCTTGCATGTCGGTTCATTTTAATCTTAAAGACATTTGGATCATAGCCTTGCTGCTCCACTTCCGTAATCAGATTAGTTTCAGTAAGAAGTGATAACTATAATTACTTCTGACAGCACCTCTGATTTTGTGTGGGCATGTATGCTTGCTATGTATCAGGTGAATATCTAGTTAATTATCTTCAAAACTCATGTTGAATTCCATCTCATACCGGATTGGATTCCACTGTTGTAGGACTCCAAATATTATCTTTTGCTTTTAAAAGATCCTTGGTAGTCACACGATTCTTGATCACAGAAAATACACCTTCTGAATGATATCAAAACCTACATCTAGAAAGAAAATGACATATATATCTTGGCACGTTCTACCAATGTCTTGTGAATGTCACAAAAGGTTTGGAATGAACACATAATCACAACAGAAATGTTCCTGCTGACCAAACCTGGTGCTCTCTTCCATAGTGTATTGATGCTATAGAATGAAAAGGGACATTATATGCAAATCGATTTCAATGACAACTTGGAATCAGGGAAGCCATAGATAGCTCAATTTCCAGCCGGTACATATTCCACAAAGCGATTTTGTACATAACAGCCAATTCTGCAACTTGAATGTTTTGGGTCCTAACCTCATGCTTATTATTGGAATGTCATTGCGTTTAACCCACCAGTTTCCTATTCCTGCCTCTAGTTCTTTTTCAGAATCACCTTCCACATTGTATGCACTTCCATCTACATACACGGTTTGGAGATCCTTACAAATTCATTCATTGAAAGCCTTGTGTGGGGATTGATCATATTCATTTGAAGTGTCTCTAATTCTGTGTCTTCGGGTGCACCGATAGCTTCACAATCATGTCATTCTGCTAGTCCTGAACAACTGTTGTTATGTCCATATCTCACTTCCACTGGAAATCGCTGTAATGCTAGTGTCCATGAAGTGATTCTTGACTGGGCCAAATACTCTGATCTGATCCTTTTACTTTGCAAGAATTGTAGTGGCTGTGTTTTTTTTGTTTCAGATTTGGGCAAAGCTGAAAAAACAGCGTGGCTATCATATGCTGACAACTTCCTCCCCTTCTGTTGTTCTCGAGTTGGAATGGGGAGGTTGTTGTATGCTTTTTCCAAATATGCAAAAACGAATGGTCTCAAAATAAACCCATCAAAAATGAAAATTCTGGAACTCTCGCAGGGAGGGAAGCGTAGTCTGAGTAAATGGAAAGTCGATGATCAACCGGTTGGAGGAGTAAGAAGCTTACATTTCTTGGGCTTTCACTTCACCTCAAAACCGCAAATGAAGAAAATACAAGACCTTCTTGGTATGAAGCCAAAGACATTGACGAACCAATTATTAAAATCAGCTAAAATATTTGGAAAATATTCTATTAAAGCAGCAATTCAATTTAATGAAGGGAAGGTTGTACCAAGGCTTACATACGGCCTAGAGCTATGGAATGATAAACTAAACACATGGCTGGACACAATTTGAGTCGATAATGGAGAGACAGGTCTTGAGGGTCCCAAATTGGGTCCCTGTAGCTGGTATGAGATACAAGCTGGGTCTACTCTCTTTAAAGGACTGGGTGAATTGGCAAAGTATTTCTCTTTATCAAAAAATCATATCAGTAAACACTGATTACTTGTATATGGTCATGAGTCTCACCTTAAAACAAAGAAGAGATTAAATGCATAATGGGGATACGTTTCTGGGAATGCTAAGAACCAAGTGTTAATCTATATTAAGTGATATATGCATTGAGAGTGGAGTGTTGAGGGACAATACAGAGAATGTTAAGAAGGGACTTACTAAGGGTTATTCTTCCATCAGTCATTTGTCCCATGAGCACAAGCTTAGAGGTGAGATAGCACCATATTTGAAGCAATTTCCAAACCAGCATCATTGTTCACTTATTGCGAGGCTTTGTTGGAATGTTTTCCCAACAAGGGTGATTTTGATAAGGCATGGACTAATAGATTCAACTGAAACATGGTGTAGACTTTGCAAAGGGAAAGGATCAGTAGAATCAATAGAGCATGTGTTTATGGAATGTGAGGCCTTAAACCGAGAAATAATTTGATATTTTATGAAGAAAATGGAGCTGTGTGGAGCGCCTGAGGTGAAAGAGTTGTGGAAAAGACTGCTGAATGCAGTGAGAACCTCAGAAGCAGTGGACATGGCGGCATTCAAAACACCTTGAAACTTATTTAATATAGAGGTTGCAAGTAAGCCAAAAGTTGGTAACATACAGAGCGAAGGGTAAAGGGAATGCTAAAAGAAAGTAATAGTTGGCAATGTTTTATATGTTTTATGTCATTCCAAGTTGTGAAGCTGGCAGGCGTTTTATTTACTTATGTTTTCAATATTATTTTTTCTCTTGTATTTTGTAAAGGTTTTCAATAAACCAAATACAAAATCAAATGAAAATAAATAAAAAAAGATTTGTTTCAACAATCACCCACGCTCCGTGAATTATGGGGCAGAAATGTTGCAATGCCTAGACAGTGGTCAAAAGAGCCTTTTCACATTCACTAAACTTTGTGTCTGCCTGTGAGAATGCCTTGCTGGCATATGCAATGGTTTTGGTATTTGAATCATGTTTTTGGTAGAGTACTGATGACATACATTGATCTATAAATCCTATTTCTACAAATAAATCTTGGTTATTTATTGGGTATGTCAAATATGGTGCTTTTATCAAACAGCTTTTTAACTTGCCCATTGCCTCACTTTGTTCCTTTTCCCATTACCAAGGTACACCCTGCTTCAATAATGTTGTCAAAGGCTGTGCAATATCTGCATAATTTTCAATACATTTCCTATTATAACTTGTCATTCCTAGCAAGCTCTTTAGACTTCCCAAATTACTGGTCTCGTTAAGTTTCTGAATGGCTTCCACCTTTTTCTTTTGCAGGTTTAACCCATGTTCTGTTACTTCATGGCCTAAAAAGTTTACCGTTTTTCTACACTACTGTGCTTTCTGTAAAGATACTTTTGCCCCAGCCTTTTGTGACTGACCGAGCACATGCCTAATTTCATTGAAGTGACCTTTAAAGTCCTCATTTTTAATTAGCACATCATCCACATAAACTATGGTTCCTCTGTCAGCTGCATCTGGGAGTGCCTTGCGCAGGAATATTCCAAATTCACTCCCACTATTGACATACCCAAAAGGGGTGTGGGACCAAGCATATTGTAATTTGTCAATGGAAAATGCAAATTCATTTTGTATTAGTGGCACACACCAGTGCCCAGCTGTACGATCTAAAGTGGTAAACACCTTTGACCCTTGAACCTGTGTACCCACTTGTTAAATTCTCTTAAATCTGCAAACTAGCACCATTGACAATTGGGCTTTAGCACACCTAATATGGGAGTATTTGAACTACTATGAATAGACCTTATGATGCCTCTAGATTCCAAATGTTTAATTATTTCCTCCAGTGACTCTAGACATGCCACGGGTCACCTATATTGTTGCACACATACATGTGACCCCCACCATATCTTTCTGTTACTGTGGCAACATGTAAATCAATCAAGCCCACAATCATAGGTGTCTTTGGCAAAAATCTCGTTGAATTCCATACAAATTTTCGTCATGGATCACACTTAGATGGAATTGCAAATGTTAGCATGTGCCTCTCCTAGTTAGAATTACGGTTGGTAGCATACCTCTCACTCAGTTAGAATTGTGATTGGTAACATATCCCTCACATAGGTGCATTATGAATGATAGCATATCCCACTCTTAGGTGGAAGTATGAATGATAGCATATCCCACTCTTAGTTGGAATTGTGAATGCTAGCGTATCCCACTCTTGGTTGGAATTGTGAATGATAGCATATCCCACTCTTAGTTGAATTGTGAATGATAGCATGTCCCACACTTAGTTGGAATTGTGAATGATAGCATGTTCCACTCTTAGTTGGAATTGCAAATGTTAGCATTTGCCACACTTAGACACATTTGTGATAAATAGCTTGTGCCCTAATAGCGTCCAAAGTTGAAGTTAGAAAGCGTGCCCTAATAGTGTCACTGTATTAAAGTTGAATCTAGAAAGTGTGCCCTAATAGCGTCTCTGTATCAAAGTTGAATCTAGTAAGTGTGCCCTAATAGCATCACTGTGCTAATATTGAATCTAGACGGTATTCCCAGCATCATTGAGTGTGCCCAATAGCATCAGTGTGTTAAAGTTGAATTAAGAAAGTGTCCCCATGTGAAAGCTGAATCTAAAAAGTGTGCCATAATTGCGTCACTGTGTTAAAGTTGAACTTAGAAAGTGTGCCCGAATAACTTCAATGTGTTAAAGTTGAACTTAGAAAGCGTACCCTAATAGCGTCACTGTGTTAATGTTGAATCTAGACGATATTCCTAACTTCATTGTGTGTGCCCTAATAGCGTCACTGTGTTAGAGCTAAATCATAATGGTATTCCCAACACCATTGAGTATGCCCTAACAGTGTCAATGTGTTAAAGTTGAAGCAAAAAAGTGCACCTAACAACGTCACTGTGTTAAAATTGAATCTAGAAAGTGTACCCTAATAGCGTCATTGTGTTAAAGTTGAACTTAGAATGTGTGCCCTAATAGTGTCACTGTGTTAAAGCTGAACTTAGAGAGCGTGCCCTAATAGCATCTCTGTGCTAATGTTGAATCTAGACGGTATTCTCAACATCATTGAGTGTGCCCCAATAGCGTCATTGTGTTAAAGTTGAACCTAGAAGTATCCCCTAATAGAATGAATTTAGAAGGTATTCCCAACATCATTGATTGTGCCTGATCGCATACACTTTACTGATTACCACAATATCACACTATGCGCTTACTCTCTCCTATACACCACCATTCAACTAGAACACAGCAGTACTATGACACATTCGGTAAAGCTGATACTAAAATGACCCATCAAACTATCCATCATCCTAATAAAACAAAGCTAGCTAGCACATATCGACTAGCTTAGGCATCTCCTCAGGCCTAACGCAGCCAGAACTCAGTCTCGATGTCAACCCTCTAGACCGAGCACATTCAACTGATCTCCTCAGCACCACGCCTACCGCTAAGAAGCAGCTATCATGCAACAACCACACCAGCTGCACACATACTTGATGTGCCCACACACTTTACGACTCTCTCTTTCTCAACTGACTTGAACTGCGGTTCCCGAGGGCGTTCAACCTACCAGCACTTTGAGATCATACCAATGATACATAAGGCGCTATACAAATGCAAAACAACATAACATAACATAACATGGATAGGGATCCATGGCTGTCTTCTCCCATGTATATCTCTGCAATGGTTGAAATATATTTTTCCTGATCTGATTCTGCAGCAATATTTGGTTTGCAGTTTTCCTCATCTAGATAAAAACACAATGTGTTTTCATCTATTTCTGTTTGCCAGTTTTTCTTTGGATCCAAATAATCATTTGGAGATTGTTTCTCTTTTTCTCTTTGCATTTCATTCTGTCACTTGAAAATGACATTGACACTAGACACACAGACATTCTGAAGAAATACTTCAACTGCACTTTCAGATTTAGCAATGGTGTGCCATTCTTTTGCACCATTGCTCCGAACCATTATTTTCTTACGTTTCAGTGTTTTTTTGGATAAAGACCACAACACTCCATTTTCCCCATCAATGAGGGGTGACAGCCTCCACAGGCAATGTGTCCCTATGAGGAATGGTATTTCAAAAATAAGCGTGACCAACACTTCATGTGTCATCCTATGCTTCCTTATCTTTATGTCAACCACAGATAATCTTCCACAGGTTTCTTCCCCATTGAAGTTGTGCACAAGGCCTTCACTCTGCATTAACTTTACACAGTTTTGTGGGGATCTCCCCTCATTGATGCTTTGCATTAGTTCCGAGACATTACTGTTGCCTGGGCGCCTGTGTCAATCATTGCAACTGCACCACATTTCTCTTCAAAAGTGGTAGGAGCATAATATTTGTACTCACATTCTTCTAGTATGGATAGACATTGGGAATTGTTACTTATTTCAGGGCTTACTTTCCCTAAGCCAGACTGACTTGCTGCTAGGCAAAGGTGCATATGAAATGACATTTGACCCTCCTTTTTGCACATTTCTTATTTAATTTCTTTGTCTATTCTCCTGGGTTCAGAAAACATTTGAACTGTAGCCACTAACTGCTCCTTTGGTATGGGACCACTAGTGTTCACTTCTCATTCCTTCTTCGTTCTGTCCCCATTACCTGGGTCCTTTGCACTCACCGTCATTCTGGAACCTAGTGAATCTATGTTTTCACATTGTCAGTTTTTTGTTGTGTGACACTTACCTGAATTTTGCACGGTACCTGTCATTTCTGTCTCTTGGAATATCTGGGGCTCAAAATACACCTCAGGTAACTGACCTGCATCTGCCTTTTGGGGAATTTTTTTTATTTCTGTGGAGGCAAGAACTCTATTTTGGATATCAAGTAAGAATTAACTATCGGTTGATCCTGACTTTCCATTTTGTTTTTCATTTTCATATTGCATATTCTTTTAAAATAGCCATTTAGGTTGCTACTCTTTAAGAATTTCCTCTGCATTTCTTATTTCCTGCTCCTCATTTTCATACACCTGAATGGTCTGGTTCACATCTTAGTTAAACCACACTCCCTTTTTGTATGTGGTATTGGTCTATGTCTCACTTTCATTCATTTGTTTTCTTGTTTTTAAATCTCTCAACAACTCAGTGTTTTCATTCAAAAGTAATTCATGGGCATCTGTGTTCTTATCATTGCCGAAATGACTAACTAGTCACTTGTTGTTGCTATGCGCAAGATCACTCCTATGACCTTCTGCGCTTTCATTTGGTTACTGTTTTTGCACTGCTCATAGTTTCCCTATTAGCTCAGACAACATTTTAACCTGTATCTCTAAGCATTGGAACCTGTACATGTCCCTGGACACATCCCTTTGTGGTCTGGGTCAGTAATGATTGAAATCCCCCTGTTCTGGCACCTTTCAGGAGATTGATTTGTTTGTGTTTCCCATGAATTCTCATGACACAGGGGGTAGGGAGCGTGGGGTGACCATCCTTTGACCATGGTCAACCTGTGGTGGGGATTGACTATATTGGTGAGGTGCACAATTCATGTTTTGTCTTTCATGTGTTGGAAATTGTTCCCTATGCTGATTCCCATTCTCAATGAACCTATCCACATACCTTGATCTTTCTTGATGACCATACACCATAGTGTTAGGGTCAAATCTACTCTGGGTCCCTAATCTCTGGTATGGACTGCTGTACATCTGATTCTGGTTATTGTTTAGTCCTGGCATATCATAGCAAAACCCCACCTTAGGAACATTACCAAGATACCTGGGAATAATGTATGAACTTCTGTTGCTGGAATCAATAGATTTGAACATATGAGTTCGGGGTGGTGTTCTCTGTTGAGCCATGCTCCTTTCACTGTGTGGTGTGTTATTCTATAAAGAGACTTGCGCTGTTTTCAGGGGTATCTTTACAGAATTTACCTCCAGAAATGCTAGTGTGGGTTCTTTAATCTTTGACTTAGTTTCTTTAATTGTCTTTCCCTCTTCTTTCTCATTAAATATTACCTCATAAATCTTGGTTAGCTGTTCAGTGATCTAATCTAAATATTTTTCCCTGTCAAATTCATGGATTAACTGAGGCATGATATCTTTCTGAAGCCCATAAAAGTAAGCAGTTTTGAATTCTACTGAGTGAGTGTTAAAGGCCATATCAAAACATGAGAATGCTCTTTTTAGATTTGGAAAGAATTGGCGAAGGGATTCATTTGGCTGTGCAAACATACTATAAGCAGCCTTCTTGGCGTGTTGCATACATTGAAAGGCAGAGATTTGGTTTCTAATTTCTTTCTCAGAATCCACCCATGGCAAATGTTTCTGTTCATTCAGGTCACAGATAACAATGGCAGAAGCAGCATCTAAAGTGAGGTGAAAATATTGTCCACATTGTTCCCTAGGAATCTGATGGGTCTTAAATATATCATATAACACCCCAAAATAATCTTCGATACAGCTATTTCTGCCCTTTTGAAATGGTTTTATCAAAGGCTTGATAGATTTCATAATTTTTAAGGAGCTACATGGTGCATTGTGGGATGTGTTATTTTGTGCCCGACTGCTGTTCTCTTGTGTATGAGCATGTGTGTGAGCTATTGTGGGTGATTCCACCTCAAGTCCTGCACCATAGCCACGCCTAGTCAAGTGGACAGATGTTGGCAAATTTCCATGGCTAGGGTTGTGATTAAATTCAGCTTCTGTGAACGTGGTGCACTGCCGCTTATCCTGAGATTTTCTGTTTCATTTCTCTGCACTGTTCATTGAGCTGTGTGCTTCATGGCAAAAACAGAATTCTTATTCCTTACTTTAGTTATTTTTCATTGCAACTCATTGATTTGCACCTGATAATGGTAACTGCTTTTTTTAAATTTTCATCCAACAGTTATAATATTTCATTTTCCATTGCATGCAATCCTTCCTAAGAGTTTGAATTTATAAAATTGCCAAATTTCTATTTTTTTGTATACTGTGCACGGTGGTCACTACATTTGGCCTGCAGCTGTGTGTCCAGCACCCCATATTTTCCATCTGTAGCAATAATTTCCGTTCTGCATCTAAACTACACTCTAAGTTGCTAATTACCTCAACATCTTTTCCTTGCAGCTTTATAAACTTATGCAGCGAAAACCACAACTTGATTGCCTTCTTTACCATTAATATGACACTTTGTGCATTGATTTGCACTACATTCTAATCATTGTAGCCAATTACAATGGTCTCACCTATTGCACTAATCACCTATCACCTTGCTTCTGTCACAATGATGTTTTGATATGATGTTTAAAAATCTTAACGTAACACCTGTCAACGATTGTAGTCTTGATAAAGACCTTCACATTGGTCAAAACACGTGTCGGCACTCTTGGTGATTAATATTTATTTACAAATATATTATATAAAACCCATGATGAGATCACAACTAAACATATGAACTATACCTATCATAATTTACAGTGAACATAGCATGAGCTTATAAGGATCTGTACTGGCGCCATCCATGTAGGTTCCCAACACAAACCTACCTAACCTATACTTGGGGCACCTGAGCACGGGCCCTTTGGTTCCTACAACCGGCCACAGGTACAAGGTAATCCAGTATCACGCAAGGAGTCAGGCACAGCCACCACCAGGTTCCAGTGCTCTCACGACTTCCTAAACTGTAACATTCTGTTACATCTGAATCTCATTACATGAGTGGCCAAAACACACTATGATTGTTTGTAACATGAACTTATCCAAACCCTTGAAATATAAAATTTATTTTGAGTAGCACATGAACCTGAAGTACCCACGTTTGTTAATTTAGCTACAGTTCTTTAGACTGGGATTGTAGTCAAATATTCTTCTAAAGACACTCATTCACCTCTCACCTCGATTTTCCTAGAACTCTCCAAAACACACTGAGTTGTGTGCGCCTCCAAACAGCAAGCCAGGAGCCCCTACACATGGACTTGAGAATTTCTTTATCTGGTTTTCTCCCACTCACCAGAGAATGATATCACTCACGCCTTTCGAGTCAGCCAGTCCGCCTGCGAGCCAATGCAGCATACCCCACAGCCAGAGAGAGCGGGCCAAAAACCCTGACTATTGACTGACAGCTTGTTTTAATCCCTATGTCTGTCACCGACCATGGACGAATGTTTGCCTACTTAAAATGTAAGAATATACTGCCTCTATTGTAATGTCATTTGTCCATCTGAACCACCTTCTTTTTAAAAACCAACTCACTAGAATGTTCCAGAAAAAACACATAATCAGCTTTGGTTTTAGAAAGACAGCACACAGATGAAAGGTGTTACAATATGCTCTGTTTCCCTGTTCTGAAAATTAACAAGGGTGCTACTTCGAACAACGTGGCTCTCCACATTCCACATCTTCAACTTATCACGTATTCACTGCAAATCAAATCTAATTCTTCATGTTTATTTTCTTGTGCTTCCAAATAACCTTGCACAGCCTGTGTTTGTCATCACATTCAGTTTACCAAATTGCACCAAAACTCATGGACTGAGTACCCGGAATTTTAGTAAGGGAAAATGTTAGAGTTTAGAGGTATTAGTAGAATGTATTTATTTATTTATTTTGCAATTAGTATAGCGCCCCCAACCCGGAGGCATCTGGGCTCTGTTCTTGACAGTAAGCAGTATCAAAGGTTACACAGGTTACGCATGTGGACTGTAAACAGTATCCAAGATTATAAAGGTTACACGGGTGGACATTATAAAAGGAGATCATAGGGTAGCACAGTTGCAGTAATATAGATACGCAGATGATTGGACCTTGCAGCCCCAATGATAAAAAAACAGTGATGATTTTAGGAATTAGACATGGGGCCTCATTACGAGTTTGGAGGTAACCATGCCGTCATTAGTCGGGTCCAGGTTCGGGTCCCAAAAAAAAGGGAATTACCAGGTCATTCCTACTTTTGCGGGCCCGGTAATTCCCATTTTCGTGACCCGGACCCGGTGCGTCCCCATTCCCATTTGATCCCCCATAGGGCTCAATGGGAATGCCGACGATGCAAACAATGGACCCGTTAATGATGGGTCCGTTGTTAGCATCCGGGTCTGTTCGCGGGTGCCGGTATGCACGTCTGGCCTGACCAGATGTGCATACTGCCACCCGTGAGCAATCTCGTAATGTGACAGCCCGGTATGAACGGTTCCAGTACCTTATCGGCACCATTCATACCGCAGCCGCCAGGGTCATAACGAGGCCCATGGTGTCGGAGGCTCAGGGGAGTTATTTAATTAACTCATGTGAGAAGAGCCATGTTTTCTGGTGTTTACCGAAGGTCCAGAAGGAGGCTGAAGACCTTAAAGAGGCTGGTATGGTGTTCCAATATTTGGCCGCTACCACAGGGAAGCTACTGCCTCCCGAGTTCTGATGTTTGAAGCGGGGGTGGGGAGTAAGTATGAATAGGCTGAGCGTGTGGGCCTGTTGGATTGGCTTGTGGTGAATTTGTCTGTGAGATATTTCTGTGCAGACTTATGTATACATTTGTTAGTCATAAATAGAGTTTTAAAGAGTATGCGCGCTTGTATGGGAAGCCTGTGTGTGTTCTGTCTTGTCAGTGAGATGTGAGTCTGTTTAGGTATGTTTAATGGTACTCTCATGGTGTTATTTTGGATCACCTGTAGTTTTTTTATATTGTATTTTTTATACCAGCATAGAGGGCGTTACAGCAGTCTAGTTTGGACAAGTTTAGGTCTCTGGCTAGAGTGATGCAGCTATCGGGTGACAGGAAAGGTCGGCAGCTATTAATGAGCTTTGATGTATAGGCTGCAGCTGAAGCAGTGGCATTGACTTGTTCAGTTAAGGAGAGGGTTGAGTCAAGGTAAAAATCTAGAGTTTTTACTTTTGGACACCTTGATGATAATGCCATCGATATTGAAGGATTTGAAGAATTCCTCAAGTGTGTTCAACTGGTATTGTAAACCAATGAGGAGAAGTTCCATCTTTTGGTAATTTAAGTATAATCCATGTTGGGCCATCTGAGTCTGGATGGACTATGTTGATTGATTTAGACTCTGTGTAGTGAGAGCCGGAGATGGGAATGAGAATTTCAGTGTCATCTGCATAGTTAGTGTAGGTGACACCGAGATCGGCGAGAAGGTCGAACAGAGGTTTTGTGAATATGTTATAGAGTGTCAGTGAGATGCAGGAGCCTTGTGGTATGCAGCATAAAACCGGGGTGGGCAAGGCTGCGGAGATCGGAGAAAAAACTCCTGTGGTTCTGTCCCTGAGGAGGGAATGTATCGACTGAGTGGCTTTCGGAGAGAAGTATGCTGCTGAGGCTATATGGTTGCAGAGTATGTTATGGTTGACAAGGTCAAACGCTGCAGAGAGGTATAGCAGGAGGAGGAGAGCTAAATTGCTCTTTCTTTCAACTTTTGTATTTTCAAGTCCAAAAGTGCTGTTTCCGTCCCATCTCTAGGACAGAATCCTGATTGTCGTAAGGCGAGGAGATTATTGGATTCCAGATAGTTTTGGATCTAGAGATACACTGCTCTGTCCAAATTTTAAGAAGAAAGGGCACTGTGGTTATAGGTTGATAGTTTGTGAGAGTGTTAGGGTCTAGTGTAGATTTTTTAAGTTGGGGAAGGACCCACGCGTCTTTGAGTTTTGTTGGAAGAGTGCTGCTTTGAAAGGAAGCATTGATTAATTTAGTGATTAATGGTGTTAATTCATTTTCACATTCTTTAATAAGTGGATCAGGGCAGATATTTTTTTTTTTGTTGTTTTATTGGTTAAGTATAGTTAAACCTTAAACATTACATCCTTATTCCTTTAGTAAAAACATTGTTCCTTTGTTTAAACTTCCTTAGTTCCAATTTTCATCAGACAGTAATTACCAAATCATTGTCATAGTCTCTCCGTTATCTTATGATCCACTGCTCCATTAATTCAAGGTTTGGGCAATCAAGGTAACTCGATCATTAATTATCTAGGACTACTCTTAGCTTTCTCTTACAGATCAGATATTTACTCCTCCTGATTCAAGTTAACATTTCAACAAATTTTAATGCATCAAGAGTTTTGCCAATTTTTTCCACAGTGAGGATTCTTTGCCAATAGTTTTCTTCCGTCTCCTCGGTGATATTCATTATGTAGCTTCCCATATAGATCTCTCTTTTGCATTTTAAAGCTGGGAAAATTAACATAACATGTCTTATTGTTTCCAGTTGGTCCTTCCGTTTACAGAACCGACAATATGCAGCTGTTCTGTCAATTTGTCTTCTTTTCCATTTCACTTCTCTGCTATTCCAGATGTTGAGTCTGCAGCGCAGCAGCAGGTCCCGGTTATGTTCAGTTGGAAATTTCAACAGATATGGAGGTAAGATGTTCAAGCCTTTTTTTCCCAGATGATGTTATAACATAGATTTCTTTTCAATCTTTGTTCCTGGGTTTCTTCCCAATCTTTTTCCCGAATCACTCTTTTTGCTTTATCCGGGTTATTCTTTAGGGTATCCTCCTCGAGATTTACTTGCTCCAACTGAGCCTTACATCTGCTTTTCCAATCATTAAGCATTTTGTCTTCATTCAGGATGTTCATCTGGGCTAGAATTTCAAATGGTTTTGATGGTATATCCAGAATGCACTTTCTATACAATGATAGGGTTTTCCAAAGTACGACAGAGTTTATTGATTGGAGTCTGAGCTCAGTTCTAATGAGCTCCACTGGTAATGAGGTTGGTAGGTGCAAGAGTTTACGCCAAAAATACGCTTCACAGAGATTCCAAACCTCCCATCTAAGGGCTAAGAGTGCTTCAGTGCCATAAGTGATGACCACCACCACTTTTTGCTTGTAGAAGGTTACAATTGGAGTTAAAGAAAACTTCCCATATCTGCGATGTAAGCAAATCCCTTGGTTTGTCAGAGCCACTAGTTTTTCCCGGATCAGAGAGTAGTGCACCTGTTCGTTGTAGTTTTTGTTTGTCATTATCCCCAGGTAGAGTGTCATTTCTACTTCTTCCAAATTCTGGTTTTCTAATGACCACCTTATAGTTTTTCCGGACTGTTTCCTGCCCTGACTAGATTTTATAGTTAAGATCATGGATTTTTTGATATTCATCTTCATGCTATTTTCCTTTCGCTAGTTGTTAAAAGTCTCAATCCGTCTTTGTAGGCCTATTGGTGTTTGATCGATGAATACCGCATCATCAGCGTACAGCATCCAAGGTATTTCTTTTCCATTTATTTTCGGCGGGAATGCACGAATCTTCTCCTGAGCTGTGTTCATATCGGCCATATATAGGACAAAGAGGAATGGGGCTACTGCACAGCCCTGCTTGATTCCTCTAAAGGTTCTTATCCTCCTCGAGAGTCCCCCATTACTTGTGATTTGGACTTTAATTGAGGTATCCCCAATTTCTCATCTTTGACCACAAGAGCTCTCTATTGATTCCATCGAAGGCTTGTTCAAGGTCAATAAATGCTAGATAAAGCTTTTTTTCCCGGCTGGTGTCTTTGCCTTCAACAAGTTGATCAAGAATAGATTCAAGGCGGTGCCAACTCCACTTACAAAGGCTGTCTGTCTTTCGTCTAGGATTTTCGCCACGGAGGCCCATTTTTTTAGATCTCTCAATAGCAGTGATGCAAATAGCTTGCCAATTGAGTCTAGGAGCGCTATGGGCCTATAGTTCCTAGGGTTTTCACAATCTCCCTTCTTATATATCAGTACTATATAAGCCTCCGTCCATGTAGCTGGTATTTGTTTGGTTTTCATGATTTGTTGAAATAGTATATATATTAGATCCATCCAGGTCTCACAGTTTTCTTTTAGTAATTTGTTGGAAATGCCGTCTGGGCCAGCTGCTCTTGAGGTACTAAGTTTTTTTATCAGGATTCGGATATCATCCTTATCAAAGTTCAAGGCCCAGGGAGTTGAGTCCGAGATCTCTTTTATGGTTTTTCCCCCACTTTCAACTTCATAAAGAGCAGTGTAGTGTTCGAACCATTTATCTTCTGAGACTTGATTGATACCTACGGCAGATTGATTGTGCTCTCTGTCGTTACGTAAGTCCCAAGTACTTCTAGCGTTATTTGTCGATATGGCTGCTATCATTTTTTCGGCATCTCTCTGCAGTCTTAGATATCGAGTTTGTCTCAGCCAGTTTTTATATGTTTGTTGATATTTTCTCTGGAGTTCGTATCTTTCTGGGCCGTTTTTCTTTTTAATGAGTCTCAATTCTGACATATATTGTTTCCTTCTTAACACAAGTTGTTCATCATATGTTTTTTTTAAATGTTCTTTTTTTTAGTTGGATCCTACTTAATCTCATGGGCTTCCAACAGCCATTTGTAGTCAACAAGCTCCTCATTGTTGTTTATCGCTTTTTTATATTCTAGTACTAGATTCGGGATTGCCTGATTTTTAATTCTCAAATGCTTTCTTCCCCCTGTAGCCTCAGTTTCCATTGTTCTTTCGGTTCCTCTATTAGTTCTTATTTACCAGACAAGTTCAGTTGCTAACAGGCAGTGATCACTACTCGTTTGTTTTGTTATTGTAAAGGAAAGTATCCGCTCCAACGTGTTTCCTCCCACAAAGCAATAAACTAAGCAAGCACCTGATTTCCCACTGTGCCAAGTATTGGCCCCCTGGAGATCTCCCTTAGTCTGGCCATTTATTTATTTATTTTATTTTTATTTATTTATTTATTTGAATTTGTAAAGCGCACAAACAGCCCGCAGACATCGAGGCGCTGGAACAGTGGTTAAGCGTGCTTACTTGAGGGTTACATTGAAGCCGCCCTAGG
This sequence comes from Ambystoma mexicanum, assembly GCF_040938575.1. NCBI lineage: Eukaryota > Metazoa > Chordata > Amphibia > Caudata > Ambystomatidae > Ambystoma > Ambystoma mexicanum. The sequence continues at coordinate 757,217,131 of NC_090936.1, forward strand.
TAGGTTTTGAGAGTTCAGACAAAGAGGTTAGTTTTGATGGCTTTGCGGAATGCAGTGTGGGATTCAATGGCTCTGAGGTGCGGAGGGAGCGCATTCCAGAGGGTGGGGGCAACTGATGGGAAGCTGGAGCCGCCCGCACGCGCTTTGTGAGTCCTAGGGATAGACAGGAGGTTAGAGTATTGTAGTCTAGATGGTTTTTGAGAGATGGGTTTGGTAATCCTGCGGCTTAGGTAAGGAGGAGCAAGGTCATGGAGACATTTGTGAGTTAAGGCCAAGGCTTTGAAGATAATTCTTTGCTTGACAGGAAGCCAGTGGACTTGTCTTCTGAGTTCAGAGATATGGTCTTTGCGTGAGAGGCCTGTGGCAGCTCTGAGCGCGTTATTCTGAACAGTTTGGAGTTTGGCTATATTCTTGGCAGTGGTACCAATGAATAGGGCATTACAGTAGTCGAGTCTCGAGCCAATGATGGCTCTAGCGATGGTGAGACAGTTTTGTTGGGTCAGGAATGGTCTGGTCGCATTGATGAGTTTGGAGTAGTAGGCGGATGTGGAGGTTATGGCGTTGACCTGTTTATTCATGGACATGTCAGGTTCAAGGTACACTCCAAGGGTTTTGATGGACTGGGAGACGGTGATGGGGATACTGTCTATGACGAAGGAGGAGTACTGTTTGTTTAGTTTATTTAGGGTGGACGGTGAGCCAACCAGCAGGAGCTCAGTTTTGTCACTGTTAAGGCAGAGCCAGTTTTCTGCCATCCAGGTTTGAATTGTTGAGTAGATTGCGTTCAATGTATTTTGGTCAGATGTGTAGTCACCTGAGAGGGGGATAAGTACCTGGGTGTCATCCGCATAGTTAGTATACGAGATGCCCATGGAGTCGAGGATTTTGAACAGGGGCCTTGTAAAGAGAAAGAGGTTGTAGAGGGTGGGGGCCGTGCATGAGCCTTGCGGGACGCCACACTTGATGGTGCTGGGGTCGGCAGAAGAGGAGTCTGAGAAGACCTTCATAGATCTGTCTTTCAAGAATGATTCTATCCATTTGCAGGCATTGTCTGAGAAGTTCGCTATTGACGATAGATGCTGGCAGAGAGTTTTGTGGTTGACTAGGTCAAATGCTGCCGACAGGTCGAGGAGCAAGAGGAGAGCAGGCTTTCCTGAGTCTCTAAGGTCATCAATTTGATTCTTCAGGTCAAGGAGAGCTGTTTCGGTTCCATGCCGTGGCCGGAACCCTGATTGCCTAAGGCCAAGGAGATGGTTGTCCTCTAGAAATTTCTGTATTTGCAGGTAGGCTGCTTTATCCAGAATTTTCAGTAGGAAGGGGACAGTGGTGATTGGCCTGTAGTTTGTTGGGATGGCTGGATCAAGTGAGGGTTTTTTGAGGAGCGGGCGAACCCAGGCTTCCTTTAGATTTAGTGGGACTTCGCCAGAGTGAAAGGAGGCATTGATGAAAGCGGCTATGATAGGGGCTAATGAGGGGGCACAGTCTTTAATTACTTGCGCTGGGCATACATCCCCCTTGCAGTTGGATGGTTTGATGATTTGGAGGAGAGAGATGACCTCTGAGACACTTATGTCTCTGAAATCGAACTGGGGGGAGGGGTTAGGAGGCTTGGTCGGTGGAGTGGAATGACTGTTGGTTATTAGCTTGGATATCTCCTTTTGGTGGTTGAGTATTTTGGTTTGTAGGGTTTCAAGTTTATTAAGCATTGCAGATTGGATCGCATTGCACCAGGATCCATCCTTCACTATTGGAGAGGGTGGAGAAGGGGGTGTCTCCAGTTCTCTGAATATGGAGAAGATTTCGCGGCTTCTTGATTTGGCAGAGGAGATTCTGGCATTGAATGACGTTGCCTTAGCTTCAGTAATGGCAGCTTTGTAGCGTTTAGAGGAGGTTTTGAATGCTAGATGGGTGGCTTCTGTTGGGTTATTGCGCCAGGTGGTCAGTGCCGCTCGTTTTTTCCCTCGCATCTGAAAGAGGTCCTGGGTGAACCAGGCATTGCAGTGTTTATTCTTCTTTTCTTTTTTAAGAGTGAGGGGAGCTACTACATTAACGGCATGGGAAAGGACCCTTTTGAAGTCGTTGGCGAGGGTAACTGGGTCATTCACGAAAGGGGGAAGCAGTGCAGGTACATTGAGGTGCTGAGAGAGGTTGTCGTGGGTGAGGAGTTTGGCGCTGCGCGTGAGGGCGGCAGGGAGAGGTGTAGTGGGAGGTTGAGAGTCTCTAGAGGTGTTGATGTTGAAGGAGATGAGATGGTGATCGGTCCATGGCAGAGGAGTGATTAGGGTGGGGCTGATAGGGCAGTTGTGGTGAGCGACCCAATCAAGGGTACGGCCTTTTGAGTGGGTCGGGCTCGAAATGGTCTGTGTGAACCCAAGGGTGGATAGCGTATTTTTTAAAGCTTTGGCGTGGGTGTCTTTGGGGTTGTTAAGGCCCAGGTTGAAGTCACCGAGGAGCAGGATTTTAGATGATTTCTTGAGGTTGTTTGTGATTGAATGGGTGAGGGCTTCTTAGATGAGGTGAAATGCTATGGTGTGGTTATGGGAGAGCTTAAGTTTTAGGAGGAGGTAGTCAGAGCTATCATCAAGGTTTTTGTGGATTATCCCAACAGAGAGGGAATCTTTGGCAATGACGGCGACCCCTCCACCTCTGTGGGAGGAGCGGTCTTGTCTGTAAATGAGGTATCCTTGTGGGATAGCTAGGGCGAGGGCAGGTCCTGAGGCATCGGAAAGCCAGGTTTCACTGAGGAATAGAAGGTCTAGGTTGTTGAGAATGATGAGATCATTGATATCAAGGGAGTGGGCAGTGAGGGATCTGCAGTTAATCAAGGCGCATTTGAGGGGGGTTGCAGGAATGGGGTTGGCAATGGGCGCATGCACAGTGCATGGCATATCAGCAGTAGGTACAGGCACAACAGTAATGCATGGCACATGAGCAGGGGGCGCCGGCACATCAGCAGTGCAGGGCATATCAACAGTAGGTACAGGCACAACAGTAATGCATGGCACATGAGCAGGGGGCGCCGGCACATCAGCAGTGCAGGGCATATCACCAGTAGGTACAGGCACAACAGTAATGCATGGCACATGGGCAGGGGCATCAGCAGTGCAGGGCATATCAACAGTAGGTACAGGCACAACAGTAATGCATGGCACATGAGCAGGGGCATCAGCAGTGCAGGGCATATCAACAGTAGGTACAGGCACAACAGTAATGCATGGCACATGAGCAGGGGGCGCAGGCACATCAGCAGTGCAGGGCATATCAACAGTAGGTACAGGCACAACAGTAATGCATGGCACATGAGCAGGGGGCGCAGGCATATCAGCAGTGCAAGGCATATCAACAGTGGTAGGTGCAGACTTGGCTGTGGCTACAGACCTGATAGCGGGCTTAGGAGCGCTGGTATGGTGTTTAGTATAAATGGGTGAACCATGGAGGTTTGCGGCGGTGGTTAGGAGTTCTGTTTTTTTTCTGTGCTTAAAGGAAGTAGACTTGTCCATGACCGGAAGTGAAGGGATGTTGCATTGCAGGTGGGCATGGCGGGAGCACAGGGATGCGTTCATGCGATGACCACGGAGTATGGGCAGGTTGGGGGTGCTAGGGACAAGGTCAGGTGTTGCGGGCAGTGATCTTGCCCTGAGGCGGCGTAGCCTTGAAGTGAGGCTGGGTTGGACTTGGTGCTGAGTGTTCTGTGACGTACGTGCACAGAGGTTGGAGTTTCTTCCTGATGGGCTGCGGGTTCCGGTGAGTACGGAATTGAATGTTGGAACAGGGATCTTACCTCCCTGCGGCATCGTCGAGCAGCGAAGAGCTGCAAAGAGAGGAGCGGGCCTTTTCTCACGGCCTTCGCTCTGCGGCTTCGCCTCGCGGCGCGCCTCCCCTCCATTTAAAGCAGGAGGGGAGGGCCTGTAGAGGTGTGGGAGCCTATGAGGGCGCTGTGGGGCTCGTAGTTGATTGGTTACCATAGTGATGGTGGCGACGGCCATCTTGTCTTCGTGCAGGGCCTCGTGGGCGGGGGGGCCGCACCGACTGCTGATTCCTGCACAGGGAGGCAGATCAGCTGGATCCTGGTGCGGCGGAGGTCTCCGGATGCCAGCTCGCAGCGGAGCTGCAAAGAGAGGAGCGGGCCTTTTCTCACGGCCTTCGCTCTGCGGCTTCGCCTCGCGGCGCGCCTCCCCTCCATTTAAAGCAGGAGGGGAGGGCCTGTAGAGGTGTGGGAGCCTATGAGGGCGCTGTGGGGCTCGTAGTTGATTGGTTACCATAGTGATGGTGGCGACGGCCATCTTGTCTTCGTGCAGGGCCTCGTGGGCGGGGGGGCCGCACCGACTGCTGATTCCTGCACGGGGAGGCAGATCAGCTGGATCCTGGTGCGGCGGAGGTCTCCGGATGCCAGCTCGCAGCGGAGCTGCAAAGAGAGGAGCGGGCCTGTTCTCACGGCCTTCGCTCTGCGGCTTTAACATCTTCATCTCACGGATTCTCATTTCTTGCATCCATACTTTTTCCTTTCCTAGCAGATGTTCAGTAGCTTTGATCTTACCATCTTTATCCAGCAGTTTGATATTTAGATCGCCATTTAATGATATCAGCTGGCCATTCCCCTCCATCATGGACTGATCAATTACCTCCATGATTGATGTTATAAAGTTTGTCTGACCCTGCATATTCTCACTCCAGTAGACATTAATCAGGACCATTTGTTTCGGGCTTTTTGGGCAGTCCACTTCAGATGTTACTTTCAGGATTTGCACATAGGGGTTTGGTGTCAGATGTTCCATTACTTTTAGTGGACATTCCAGTTTCTTAAGTATCATGAGGCAACCAAACGGTCTTCCCTTTGGCCCCTTCCTAGCCGGGTTTGTGCAGACCTCATAGCCCTCGCATATAGGGGGTTTACGTAGCCATGATTCTTGTATTGAGATAAAATCATGTTGGGTCAGGAAATCGCATTTACTAGAGAGCAGATGTTTGAAACCTCTTGTGTTCCACGATGCACAAAGGATCCGGTTCTGCTCATTCTCCGTACTCTATTGTTTCTTCTTGGAATTCAAAGCATTTGCCATCCAGGCCCATTCCTTTCCCTGATTATCTGCTTTAGTGGGTTTGTTCTTATCCCTCCTTTTCCGAGTTATCCACTGTGAACCTCAGGGTTTTCAATATCTCCTTACTCTTTTTAGTTGTTAAAGACTCTTCCTCCTGAGACTCTTTCTCTTTTTTACTTTTTCCATTGTTTTTCTTCAAATTTTCCCCCGGAATTATTGATCTAGTTTTTATTGAGATTTCCTTCTTTGTCTCCTTTCTTTGTTCTGTTTGGGCTTTTTCTTTTAATTGTCTAGATTCCTCGCCCAAAACCTCCAGCAGGAACCCTCTTTTTCTTAAAGTGTCTGACACTTTCCAAGAGTTTATGCTTTGTATTTTTAGATGACAAGTGCAAGATAATTTGGTCTAGCCTCTGTTCTTTTCGGAATTCCACTATTTTTATATATTCCGTTGATAACGTCTTTGGTGACAGGGCTTGCTTGCAGAGCTCCACCACATATCTTCTATTTAAGATCACCCTTCGTGGTCCATTTGCAGCTGTTTCTAATTTTAGATAACATCCTTTGAGTAAAATGGATTTCTTCGGGGGTGATCTTAGCGGTAGCTCTTTCCTTTTCTTGACTTCAATGTCCTTTTTTTTCCCTTATCAGTTAATTGTTTAAGACAAGGGTTGTCCTGGATTTTTTTTTCTATCCTCCCTTTATTCACCATTTCATTTCTTTTTTGTTCCAGTTTTTTAAATCTAATAGATTCCTGGTCAGAATCCAATTCAATTTCATTTGTGCCTGGTCTTCTTTCTTTTTCCCTGATGTTTTCTTGGGCATTATTCTTGTGGGGCTTTAGCTTCAGATCTTCCTTAGATTTTTGGGTTAGGTCTACTGTTTCCCAATTGTCTAAAGTTTGCCAGTCCGAGATACTTATGCTATCCCAGTCTTCCTTCTCACTATCGGATTCCATCAACTCAATAAGATCACTCAAATTTGCTTGTTGTTCTGGATCCTCCCTGCTTTCTTCCCTTAACACCTTTTCTTGATCTTTTAGTCCCTCGGTCTCTATATGTCCACTCATATTCATCTCTCTTCTAGATTTCTTAGCATACTGTGTGTTATCTCTTCTTGGTGGAGTTCTTAGATTTCTCAAAAAGGCTCTTGAACCATTTACTTTACGTTTAAGGGATTCATTTTTGTTTTTTTTCCCTTTTTCATTCAATGCACTTGTAATCTCCTTACCATTTCGATGGGTCGGATCCTTCGGCGTCGCCCCTGCAAATATTGCAAAAGAAGATCGTTCTAGATTTGCAGAGGTCAGCTTGTTAGTCTCCTTTATCCCGGACGGGATCAAGATAACCTCCTCTTGATGTTGCTCCTTTTGATTCGGGAGGTTAGTTGCATCCTTTTTCAATTTCATTGGTCCCTTGCCTTCTTTAAGTTTTGTATCAGGACAATCCGCCTTATTCCTCTGGTTGTTGTGTTTGTGGGTGCTTCTCATCCATTTACAGTCTTCTAGGACCGCTTCCATTAATACAGATTTTTCAGTCGCATCTCGCCTAGCTAGATCACTAAGGCGAGATTGCCAAATTTGAGTTAGTTCAGCTTCGTTGTTTGTTCTTTCATTTAAGCTCTGCAGGACCAAGGTCATATTAACATGATTCTCTTTTATTTGAGTGTTGCTGATGGTTACCTCTTGAACAGAATCTTTAATTGCCTCATAGAGCTTAAGAAAAGGGCCAATGTTATAGTTAGCGAGGACATAACCACTTTTTCAATATGGTTCAAGTCTTTTTCTCTTTCAGTTTTACAGGCCTCAGTTATTATCCTTAGAATGTGTTTATTCCATATGTCTCCTGTAGGCCTGTTTTCCTCTTCCAAGTTTAAGCGGCTGGCTAGATTGCTTCCCGTGTGGTCCTTCCTTACTTCTGCATTTTCCATACCTTCATCCACCCTAACCACTGGCAAAGTTTTATTTCTCCCGTCCCAAAGTGGCAAATGAGTTCCTTTCAGGGCTGTCATATTTTCCCGATGGCCAAAAGGAGGTGTGGCGGTATTCTCAATCTGTTCTTTATCCAAGGCAGCTATTTTTTCATTGATCAAGCAGAAGCTCCTTCTTTTTTCTCTTCCTATTTTATCCGTCAGTATAGTGATGTCTTGCATGATTTTATCTGCCAGGCATAGATTACTCAAGCTTGCCGGTACAGTGTCTACCGCACTGTTGTTATTCAATCTTTCTAATGGCCTCCGCCCTCCCAGGCGGGAATTAATAGATCCTGCGTCATAGTCATCTGTATGAACTCCTTTATTTACTTCATTTGGGGGATTTGCAGATCGATTCCCCTTCCCCTTTGTGGGGTTAGCTGCTATGGGGCATTTCTTCAATGTTGGACTAATCCTCTTTTCCCTATATGGTTGAAAATTGTCTATAGGGTCTTGCCCTATCATTGAGGGCCTTCTGAGGTCAGTATTTTCATTCAGATTGATCGAGTCCTGTAGAGCGTCTTTGATATGTCCCAATTCCAACACGTCCCATTTGTCACCTTGATCCCATGATGTTTCTACTGTTTGCTGGCTATTTACAATACTAGTCACGCCAGAGGTAAACTGTACCACTGGTGGCCTTGTAGGGTTTTCTAGACTCATGTCCAGTCTTTCTTGAATTATTGATACACTGAGGTCCACCCCTATCCCATCTTTAGGTACTGTTCCGAGGACCTCATCCTCTGTTTGTAACGTCTTCTGATTACCTACAATGTCTTCAAATGGATTAGTTGACAATAGGTTTGACTTTGTTGTCTCCTTTTCCTGTGTGGAGATAGAGTCCTTACCTGCTGGCACTTCATCAGGTGGAGCTACGTTCTCCTTGCAAATATCCTCAATTGTTATTTCAGCTACTTCATTGGATTCTAGAAAGCTTTGTGCAGCTACTTATCCCTCACAAGTCGCCTCAAATACCGCCTCTACCTGGCCTGCAAATGTTGATGGGGAAAGCATTTTTATGATTTCTCTTTCCACTGATAAGCTTTTCCTTTTGTCAGTACAAAATGGTAATCGGCTTTGTTTTAGCATCGTAGTTCTCAAGGTTTGCTCCGGGCTCCCATTTACTTCTGGGAGTGAAGCGAATCTCTCTCTTACCTGCAGGCGTGTTCTTAATCCTGTTCCTTGCGTACCCTTTGAGACCGGGATTGACTTCATTCTCTCAAAGGGGTCTTCGTTATCTCTCGTCTCAGTAGCTTCCCGCAGCTGGTAGTCAGGCAATACCTGTACCGCCACCGCAAGCAGCCAAACAGCCTAACAGCTCCTTCAATCCACAACAAACGATGCCCTCTGCGCGCCAGGCGTAGCGCCGCAAGGGTGTCCGGGGGCAGGTCTTATTGCACTTCCTGATGTCGTCACAGAGAGTGGGCAGGGGGCGGAGCCAACTAGCGCAACAGCGCTCGAGCCTGCACGGCCCGCTCCTCGCAGGCAGGCACCTCAAATCCTCCAACGGCTGTCAGAGGGCAGGTGAGCGGGGTTAGGGGGGGGTCGCAGCCATAGCCTAACAGCTCCTTCAATCCACAACAAACGATGCCCTTTGCGGGCAGATATCACCTTGTCTATTATTGACAAGGATGGTAGAATTACATTTGATCCAATTAAAATTAACTTGACATTTTGTGACTTCTATGAGAATCTATATAGCAATGAGGCGGGTATTACCGGTTAGGGTGAGAACTTCTTTGGTAATTTGCCGATGCCGAAGGTTTTAGATAACGATCGTGATCTACTTGGTGTTGAGATTACGGTGGATGAGATCAAAGGGGCGATTTCGGCGCTGAATACAGGCAAATCCCTTATGAGTTTTATAAGATTCTTCCTAACTCAGCCTTGGACCTCTTGAGAGACGTGTTTGTTTCTAGCAAACAGACTGGGACGCTGCCTAAAAGTACTAATCATGTGTCTATTTCAGTATTTTTGAAAAAGGGTAAGGATTGCAATCTCCCAGCCAGTTACCGTCCGATTAGCCTAATCAATACAGATAATAAGATTCTTGCTAAGGTCCTAGCTATGTGCCTGGTGCATTTATTGCCTACTTTGATTGGAGAGGAACAATCCGATTTCATGAAAAATAGGCGTACATCTAGTAACATCAGGAGGTTATTGCTTACTATGGAAATGGCGGATAGGACGAACTCTGATGCCGCTGTCCTGTCGCTTGATGCAGAAAAAGCGTTCGACAGAGTGAGTTGGAATTATTTATATTCTGTACTGAGGAGGATGAATTTGGATGAGGAGTTCATCTCTTGGGTTGCTCTTCTATATTCAAGACCAACTGCGGCCGTTAGGACTAATGGAGTACTTTCAGAACCTTTCAGTTTGGAGCGCGGCACGCGTCAGGGTTGTCCGTTCTCGCCTCTGTTGTTCATTCTGGCAATTGAGCCTTTAGCTGTTTGCATCAAACATGACCCAGATTTGCGCGTGAGTGAGTTGTTGGGGTGTGACTCAAAAGGCTTGGCTTTATGCGGACGACCTTTTATTGGTACTGGAGAATTTGCAAGTGTCCATACCCAGTTTGATGAGGCTTTTGTCTGAATTTCATGATTGTTCAGGCTATAAAATTAACCGTTTGAAATCTGAAGTGTTGCCTCTGACGAATAGATGCGATAAGACCCTGGTTACGGGGCAGGGATTTACGTGGTGTGAGGTTCGCTTGCATTATTTGGGGGTATGGCTGACGTATCCTCTTTCCAAGATGGTAGATGAGAACATGAGTGTGGTTATTCGAGAATGTAAATCGGAATTAGAAAGGTGGTCTTTGCTTAATCTTTCTTTGTGGGGTAAAGTTAATGCCCTGAAGATGAATACAACTCCTAAGATCAACTTCATATCTGGTATGCTTCCTCTGAGAATTAAGAGCTGTTACTGGAATGATGTGGACCGCCTAGTTCAGGAATTTTTGTGGGACAAAAAGCCACCAAGACTTATTCTATGGAAGTTGCAGCTTCCAGTTCATTTAGGTGGACTGGGAGTACCGAATTATCGGGCCTACCATTTGGCCTTTTCTGCTCATTCTTTTGTTCCATTTTTAACTAGTGAATTGGACAACTGGGCGGTGGCAGAATCGAGTGCCTATGGGCCGCTGGGACCGACAGCCTTGTTGACCACTAATGCCAAGATTCAGGGTGGTGATTTGTTGGAAACGTCATTTTTGCGCAAGTCATGGACTGCAGTTTTATCATGGCTTGGTCGGGATGCATTCAAGTGTAAGAGTGCCTCTATTTGGTTGAATCTTAAGATTAGGGACAATTTGAGGACAATTTTTTGGCCTGAATGGTTTCTGATGGATATTAAACAGGTTTCTGATTTGGGGAATGATGATCGATGGTTGACTGCAGCGGAGCTGAGAGAGAGATGGAACTTTGAGGGTTTATCGGACTCTGCATACAGACGGTTTAAGAGGGCGGTTGGTGAGGTTGATTGGTCCGACTCTTTGTATGTGTGCACGTTGCTGACAGATTCTAGTGGGAAGTGTGGCGGTCTGGCCAGTCGGCTTTACAAACTAATGGTGTCAAATTTTCGGAGTAATGACAATTTGCGGAGAGTATGGAGTGAGAAAATTGGATCAGAGATTGATTTGGATGACTGGCAGAATATGTGTAGTAATGTATCTTTGTGCTCCCTGAATCTGGGTGAACGGTCTCGACAGATCAAGATCCTGAACCGGGTATACTGGTGCCCTGAAACATTGCATAAAAGAGGCATGTCTGACAATTCTAACTGTTGGGGGTGCGTCCAGGCAGTCGGGTCATTGGAACACATGTGGTGGGAATGTGTGAGAGTCAGAGATTTTTGGAGTGAAGTTTGTAATGTGTGTGACAGGATTGCAGGAGGTGGGCTGGCCCTAGATTTTAGGAAGGTAATCCTTGGTGATGTTTCCGGGTTGGGCGATGTCAGCTCAGCACACAAAAGTGGATTTTTCGTGCATTCATTGTTGCCAAGAGGCTGATTCTCTGTGGGTGGAAGGGGCGGGTCTCACCTTCCTATGAGGAGTGGATACAGGAAATGCATAGCCTGTCACGGACAGAGAAAATGATTTATAAATTGAAAGGTAAATGTTCTACATATGAGAAGATCTGGAATGTGTTTAATGATTTCTTTTAGGTTATTTCTTGATTTGTCTTGATTGTTTATATTTTTTTATTAATTCTTTTTATGTACTTCCTGTATTTGGTTTTGGATAATATTGCTGTTGCTGATATGTTGTATATATTGTATATAATATAAATAAATAATTAAAAAAAAAAGATATCACCTTGGCATTTTGAAGGTTTTAGATTGGCTATAATTTTTAGGACATCAGTGTTTGAGACGGGAGAGAATTCAAAAAGTATGCATGTTTTATGACTCGCAGGACTGAGAATCGGTTGAGGTTGTACAGGCTTAAGATTGATTTTCTTTGTTTCAATTTTGGATTGAAGGAGGGCTATTTTATACAGGAGGGCTTTCTGAATGCCGGTGCACCAGTTCTCATCTTTGAGACAGCCTTCAGGTGGTGGCACTGGCGACTCAAGTTCTCTTAGAATGGCGAAGAGTACCTTAGTCCCTGATTTGGCATTTGATATTTCTTCATTGTATGTGAAGCTTTCTGTTTGGAGGATGGCCTGATTTCAATTTTTAGATGCAGCGCCTAAGGCTACCTTATTCAATTCTGTTGGGAATTTTTTCCAGTTGGACTCAGCAGTTCTCTTAACACTACCCAATATTTTCAGGTTGGAAGTGTACCACGTGTTGAGTTGGGCTAGAGATTTAGCTTTGGATAGGGCTAGTGAGACTACTTTATCAATGGCTGTTTGGACAGTGTAGTTGTAGAGGTCAACCATGACTGCAGGGTTGTTAGTCTGCTGGTTATGGTTTGTCGTGATGGGGTGAAGTAGGGGCAGGATATTCTTTACAGTGATACTGCAAGAATTTCTGAGTAGGGCAGCTGGAGCCATCGGAAGAGGGTGTTAGTCCTGGAGTTCTTGTCAAAGTTAAATGTGATGATGTGGTGGACAGACCAAGGGCATTGGGTGTTCGAGGCTATGTTTGTGTTATAATTATGATCCGTTAACCAGTCAAGTGACGACCTTTGATGTGTGTAGGGTTGTTGATTCATTGTGCGTAGCTTAGTGCAGTAATGGTGTTGGCCATGACTGTGACATTGTTGTCTTTGGGGTCATTTAGGCCCAAGTTAAAGTCTCCCAGTAGCATGGTTTGGGAGCTGGGCTGGGTAGTATTGGAGAGGAGTTGTGAAACCTTATCCTCGAAGGAGGCACTTGAGCTAGGAGGTCTGTAGATATGATATGATAGGTTATTTATAATGTGCTTAATACCCAGAGGATTCTAAGCATGGACCCGGGGATCAAACCTGTGTTGCTCCGTGTCGTCTTGCTTCCAAGGCGAGCATGTTGCCCCTGAGCTATCCTCCCAAGATATGGTGAATGGTCAGGGTAGCTGTAGGGGATAAGGTGATTTTAATTGATAGGAGATTGCCTGAGTGGAAGGAGAGGTTAGGCATTTCATAGATGAAGAAGCATGATGAACGAAGATGTAGACAGAAAGAAATGGAGAGGAAAGTTAGGTGGCAACAAGAGAGAAGGATAAAGCTAAGAAGGCGAGGATAGGGCTAAATAAATGGATTGGGGAACAGATATTACTTAAGTTAGATGGAAAGGGCATTGATGGTGTTCGAGAGAGTGAAGAAAGAGAAGCACGGGAAGAGAGGGAAAAGGAACAAGAAAGGGCGTATAGAGAGGAGAATGAGAAAAAAAGGAAATAACGGGAAGAATGAAGAAGGTATGAGGAACAAAAGAAAGAGAAGGAAGGAATAGAGAACAGAAAATGCAGAGAAATCGAAGCTCAGAAAATGAAATAACGTAGGTTGCAAGGAAGGTGAGTGGAAGAAGAAGAAGATAGGGAGACAAGAAGGGAAGCAAATGAGAAGCAGTAGGGAGATGATGAAATACACTGTATTGTTAATAGAAGTATGGTACCCATTGAAGCGTGAGAGTGATGGGAGGAAGAGAGAGGGTCAAAATAGCCATGTAGGGAGTTGCAAGGGATACCGAAAATAAAGTCATGGGCTGACGAGCATGAGACAGAAGGCATAGGGAAAAGGATTGGAGCTCTGTATAGACAAATGAGAGAGAAAGATGGCTATGAGACTATGAGGAGTACCACAGGAAACAGGAAGTTGAATAGAAGTAGAACAGATGATATTTTGATTGACGAGCATAGATCGACGAGCATAGAATGAGATAGAAAAAGGAGTAAAATGGTCAGATTTAGAAGACCCTAAAGACAAAACACCAGAACCAACACCATATTCCAAATGACCACCAGCACGATTGCGCGGTACAGGGGATATTGCCAGGATGAAGACAGGTGGGCGAAACTAGACCCATCTGGAAAACGAGAAGTGTAGGTGGGTATACTTAGGTATCCGGTCATTTCATCTAAACCCAAACCATTGAATGTCAAACCATCAAACTTTTTTTCATCGAAATACCATTTCATCGAATGGCCATTTCGTTGAAAAAATGTTATGGTTCCATCGACATGTAATGGTAATTATTAGGGTTGGCGTTGGGGCTTGGGTTAGTGTAAGACGTTGGGTTGGGGCTTGGGTTAGTTTAAGGGTTAAATTAGGGTTAGGGCTAGGGCTAGGGTTAGGGTTGGGGTTGGGGCTTGGGTTAGTTTAAGGGTTAAATTAGTGTTAGGGCTTGGGCTAGATATAGGCTTGGGGCTTGGTATAGTTTAAGGGTTAAATTAGGGTTAGGGTTAGGGTTGGGGCTTGGGTTAGTTTAAGGGTTACATTAGGATTAGGGTTAGGGTTGGGGCCAGGGCTAGGGTAAGAGTTAGAGTTGGAGCTTGGGTTAGGGTCGGGGGGTAGGCTGGGGCTACCCTCCCAATATATAAAAAAAATTAAAACATTACAAGGGGCTGGCCAGTTCTGAAATTTCAGCACTGGACAGCGCCATGTAATGTTTTAAAGTTACACAAAAATGCATGGAATGCTACTTTTTACATGTAAAAGTGCATTTCCATTGAAACCAGTCCATGTATATTGTTGATGGACTGGTTTCGATGGAATTGCACTTTTACATATAAAATATTGATGCTTTGGCATTCGACTGTATGTATTTGTTGCTTTAGCATGTTGACCATTTGTTTTCGAGGGAATCACTATAAACCTATAATTATGGGCGAGGATATATGAAATTCACATTATTAGAGAAAGGGGAGAATGACAGCAATATATTCCATGGCCACAAATGGATAAAGACAATTTCAAATTTAAATTGCCTAGTTTGACTGTAGGTGCGCGGAAATGGATTTATGAGTTAGAAAAAATGACAGAAGGAATGTTGTTAGCAGTAGGTCACATAACAGGCATGCTAGCAGCAATTGTAGGTGAAGAGAGCTGATGACATTTGGAAGTGAGCGAGTATGCGAGTGTAACAGCACAAAACATGACACATGACAGAGTGCAATTTAATAACTGTAAAGCAGATGTATGGAGAACGCTTAGAGTAGACATCGGTGTGATTATGACTAGGAAATTTGGTGAGAATGAAGACCCTGTTGCCTTTATTCAAGAGATTCAAGCATGCTGGCGGCTCAAGATGAGAAAACTATGGGATAAAACAGTGGCATTAGTTTACCACATTTTGTGTCAGGGGTTGCCCGAGCCAGTGCAATCGAAAATGAAGACACAGGTGGCGATAGAAGTGAAGCCCTGGCTAGAAATATAATTGATTATTGTACATCATTGTTGATTGTTGCAAGAGAAGAACAAGAAAAAAGCTGAAGGTAGAAAGAGGAATCAACGCTAGTTCAGAAATCTTTTTCAACATTTGCCATAGAAGGAGCAGTATTGACAAGTGGTGAAGGTGTGGTAACACAAGGAGTACAGCCAGTAGAGAAAAGTAATGGCGTGTATCCTACAGATCAGAGTGGGTATCATTTTTGGCCATGAGGCACAGGGAATGCACCTAGAGGATGAGGAGGGGGATTTCAAAACTTTC
The DNA here is from genome assembly GCF_040938575.1 of Ambystoma mexicanum. Taxonomy (NCBI): domain Eukaryota; kingdom Metazoa; phylum Chordata; class Amphibia; order Caudata; family Ambystomatidae; genus Ambystoma; species Ambystoma mexicanum. The sequence goes on from NC_090936.1 coordinate 757,232,204, forward strand.
AAGGAGGAGGAGGCTTTAATGGAGGACAGCCACAGTAATGTTAGAATTGCGGGAGGATGGGACATACAGGCCAATCCTGTAGGAGTAGAGGGGGCATGCAACAGAAATGGCAAGCTTCAAGAGGGGGGATGAGTTGTTCTCAACAGTATAATGCAGAACCACAGGAGTAGTATGCCTGAGACCACACACAAAGTCAGACGCATGCGCTGCAAATACAGCAAGCAAAGCAAAGTCCAGCACAAGTACAGATGCAAGAAGTGTACTTATAGCAAGCGCCTATACAAGCACAAGTGCAGACTCATCAAGCAGCAGTACCACCATGCAATATGAATAAAGGTGTCCCACAAGCAACTACACCCAGGCTAGGGATTGTTACTGAGGTAGGAGGAAATCAATTCACGGGTAATGGAATTGATTTACACACACAATAGGACATACCACAGAGCAACTTGATGTGTTCCATACTATCAGTGACATCGGACCCCAAGACGAACCAAGGGTCAAGGTGATGATATGAGTCAAGACATTTTTTGTTTCTTGTAAGACACTGGAGTGACTCGCTCCTGTGTTAGAGAGGGAAAATACCCAATGTCTGGTATTGACATAAATGCACAGGGATTCTCTGGGGTGATTACGTTAGTTCCTTTTACTGATGAGTTGCCAATTTCTATAGAAGAACATGATGTATCTATGCCACTATTGTTCTCTCTTTAGACACCAGTTAACATATTATGATCAGATTTGATGACAAAATTAAATATGATGATATCTTTCACTGACAAAGGGATTGTGTGTTGCACGCCAGGAAAACCTTTTTTGAATGTAAGAGAGTTCATATTAGCATTTGCAAAACACAAGGCATTACAAGGGTTCCCTGTAGACCCAGAAGTATTTTTATACAGAGTAGCCATTTTGTTATCATGGCTCCATAGATTAATAGGTCAAACATTGAGAAGATCAGATGGATTTTTGTTTAGACCAGAAATACCTATGGATAATGAATACAGACTGGTAATTCCACTAGAGTTAGAGGAAGCAGTTGTTAGAGAGCAAAGGGTGATTGTTCATGGGACAGATAATACGGGAAGAAGATGGAGAGCAGTGATAGCCCTTGGTGGAGGAAACTAATTGACAGATTTGACAGAAAAGAAATTGTTCAGAGATTACTATTCAGATGATGAATGAGTATTTCTAAGTCTTATTTATTGGATAAAAATAGAAAATAGAGACATCACACTGCGAATGGCATTAATAAGAACAAAACTGCAATTTTTTCAGGAAGACTTAGAGAAGGTGCTAAGCATCTTGTGGACTCGCATGGCATGCGTCTACTAAAAGGAGTAGGGGCAGTTAAGCCTGGAGCTATTTTGCCACAAGCAAAATAGTATCCCATGTCCAGAGAATTGGATGAGGGCATATTTGAAATCATTTTAACTTTGATGCAGCAAGGAACAAAGCCGAGCAGGGAAGGCCGGAAGGAAAGGCCTCCCACGCTCTTATCAGCTCTGCTGCGAGCTCACCGACACACGGATCAGCAGGGAGCTGATCCGATCGAATTCGGATTCTCAGAGTGCTTCATCCACTCATCCCCGTTCGCCGCATGTTCCACGGCCCTGCAACTTCCTAAGATGGCGCCCATGGTTGCCATGGACGCCAACACAACAACGGAGCCAGCTGCTAGCACCGCCGCGGGCCCGAGCGCCCATTTGCTGCCTTCCTCTGCCTGCCCCTCCCCTCCTGCTTTAAATGGAGGGGGAGAGGGCCGAGAGGCGAAGCCGAGCAGGGAAGGCTGGAAGGAAAGGTCTCCCACGCTCTTATCAGCTCTGCTGCGAGCTCACCAACACACGGATCAGCAGGGAGCTGATCCGATCGAATTCAGATTCTCAGAGTGCTTCATCCACTCATCCCCATTCGCCGCGTGTTCCACGGCCCTGCAACTTCCTAAAATGGCGCCCATGGTTGCCATGGACGCCAACACAACAACGGAGCCAGCTGCTAGCACCGCCGCGGGCCCGAGCGCCCATTTGCTGCCTTCCTCTGCCTGCCCCTCCCCTCCTGCTTTAAATGGAGGGGGAGAGGGCCGAGAGGCGAAGCCGAGCAGGGAAGGCCGGAAGGAAAGGCCTCCCACGCTCTTATCAGCTCTGCTGCGAGCTCACCGACACACGGATCAGCAAGGAGCTGATCCGATCGAATTCGGATTCTCAGAGTGCTTCATCCACTCATCCCCGTTCGCCGCGTGTTCCACGGCCCTGCAACTTCCTAAGATGGCGCCCATGGTTGCCATGGACGCCAACACAACAACGGAGCCAGCTGCTAGCACCGCCGCGGGCCCGAGCGCCCATTTGCTGCCTTCCTCTGCCTGCCCCTCCCCTCCTGCTTTAAATGGAGAGGGAGAGGGCTGAGAGACGAAGCCGAGCAGGGAAGGCCGGAAGGAAAGGCCTCCCACGCTCTTATCAGCTCTGCTGCGAGCTCACCGACACACGGATCAGCAGGGAGCTGATCCGATCGAATTCGGATTCTCAGAGTGCTTCATCCACTCATCCCCGTTCGCTGCGTGTTCCACGGCCCTGCAACTTCCTAAGATGGCGCCCATGGTTGCCATGGACGCCAACACAACAACGGAGCCAGCTGCTAGCACCGCCGCGGGCCCGAGCGCCCATTTGCTGCCTTCCTCTGCCTGCCCCTCCCCTCCTGCTTTAAATGGAGGGGGAGAGGGCCGAGAGGCGAAGCCGAGCAGGGAAGGCCGGAAGGAAAGGCCTCCCACGCTCTTATCAGCTCTTTGCTGCTCGTCTGCTGACTGCCCGGAATCCAAGCGGCATCTCGGAGGTAAGAATCAGAGCTACGAGTCAACTAGCTCATACACATGCCCTCATACCAGATGCCTCAGATTGCGCACCCGCACGCTGCAAGCCACCTTCAAGTACAATCCCCTCCCCACGAACACCCGCAATGCACGGCTATGTTCACGCATCTTGCCGCCCCCACAACATGTGACCTCGAATAGACTCCTCCGCAAAAAGCCTACTGCTTCTATGGATATTGACAACATAGCAGATGATGACGTACGTGACCACACCCGCATGGGTGCCACCCCCATACAAAATGTGTTACCGCCTGTGCCCACCACCACTGAAAATGAGCCCCCCAGTGTAAAACCTGTGGTTTGCAATTCTTCTACCACCATTTTGAATGCTACTGTGCCAAATGTATTACCACATGTGCCCACCACCACTGAAAATGAGCCCCCCAGTGTAAAACCTGTGGTTTGCAATTCTTCTACCACCATTTTGAATGCTACTGTGCCAAATGTATTACCACCTGTGCCCACCACCACTGAAAATGAGCCCCCCAGTGTAAAACCTGTGGTTTGCAATTCTTCTACCACCATTTTGAATGCTACTGTGCCAAATGTATTACCACCTGTGCCCACCACCACTGAAAATGAGCCCCCCAGTGTAAAACCTGTGGTTTGCAATTCATCTACCACCATTTTGAATGCTACTGTGCCAAATGTATTACCACCTGTGCCCACCCCCCCCCAGCCACTACCGGACCACATCTTAAATGCACCTTGATTAACGCTAGGTCCATCAACGCCCACGCTTTAGACATCCATGACCTCCTAACCACCCATGACCTCGATCTACTCATGATCTCTGAAACATGGCTACACGATGCCTCTGGCCCAGCACTCGCCCTCGCACTACCACCTGGATACTCCATCACTAGACAAGATCGCCTCTCCAAAGGTGGAGGTGTAGCAATTATTGCCAAAGACTGCCTCTCTATCAGAAAGGTAGAGAAATCCTTACTGAACAGTGACTACCTCCAAGTCAAAATCAACCTATCCCCCCAATGTACCATTACTGTCCACATTGTCTACCGCCCCCCAGGCTCAACAGGTGACTTCCAAGCCTCCCTCATCCACCTCCTCTCTGACAACCTCAAAAAACAATCAAAAGCCATCCTCCTTGGGGATGTTAACCTAGGTCTCCTGGACAGGAAGGACCCAGCAGCCAAATCCCTGGACTCAGCCCTCAAGGCTCTGGGGTACAATAACACCATCTTTAGCCCAACCCACACCCAGGGCAGAACTCTCGACTGGATTGCGCAACACAACTGCCCTCTCATTATCACTGGCAACTCTCCCACCCCATGGTCAGACCACCACATCATCACCTTCAACATCCTCACTACCCGCTCCACCACCCCCCCACCCCAACCACTGCCACCCTGTCTTGCCAGAAGCTCCCGCCAACTCACTAAGGAAAAGCTACTGCCTTTCCTCCAAGGCCCAGCCTTCAGACCCCCTTTCTCCACAGACCCAGAAACACTCGCAACAGCCTACAAAGTTGCCATCAAAGCAGCCATTAATTCCATTGCCCCCCTTAAGCCCCGTAAGCCCAAACCCACCAGCCACTCCAACTCCTGGTTCACCCCGGACCTCCTCGCACTCCGCATTGAAAAAAAGGCCGCTCTCACTCAGTGGCAATTGTCTCACTCCGACAAAGACAAGACGACTTTTAAATCTTGCTCCACTAGATATAAAAAAGCAATCACCCTAGCTAAGGCCAAATCCTTTGAATCCAGAATCTCTGAAGCACAATCCAGCACTAAAGAAATCTTTGCCATCTTCAGGGAGCTTGAAACACCCACGCCCGCCCCCCAGAACTTCACCAAAGACAAGGCCTGGTGTGATGCTATACAAACAGCCATGAAAAATAAATTGAACCTGCTCCAAAACAAAATACTAGCCACTAAGCAAGCCCTACCCAACACACACACCCCTGCCCCACCACCAGCCCCGGACCCCCCCCAACCTTTCTCATTCAAACCCATTCTAGAAAAAGACATCACCAACATAATGAGGAACATCAAACCCTCCAACTGCAAAGGTGATGCATGCCCAGCCACCATTATCAAAGACTGCTCTGAAGCGCTAGCTCCCTTCCTTACAGCCTTTGTAAACGCCTCCTTTGCTACTGGGAAAGTCCCTGCCTCCCTCAAGGAAGCCTGGGTCCGCCCTCTCTTAAAAAAGCCAACTCTCGACCCCACATCCCCCAACAACTATAGACCTATCACCACTGTCCCTTTCCTCCTCAAAATACTGGACAAAGCAGCCTACCTGCAGGTTCAACACTTCATTGAGGAGAACAAACTCCTAGGACTCCGCCAATCAGGCTTCCGCCCCAGACACGGGACTGAAACCGCCCTACTTGACCTGAAAATCCAAATGGACGATGCCAGAGACATGGCCAAACCAGCACTTCTCTTACTTCTTGACCTATCCGCGGCTTTCGACCTCGTGGATCATGACGTCCTATGCCACCACCTCTCCTCTACTGCCAAATTCTCCCCTGAAGCCACAGCATGGATCACTTCCTTCCTACAAGGCAGAACCATGCAAGTATTCTCGGACTCAGCATCCGCATCTCCAACTACCATTCTCTGCGGTGTGCCCCAAGGCTCCTGCCTCTCACCCACCCTCTACAACATCTTCACACGACCACTCTTTCTCATCCTCGACGCCATGGGCATTTCATACACTAACTACGCCGACGACACACAGATCCTCCTAACCCTCACTGGTAACTATGACACTGACTCCATGACCCTCAACAACCTCTACAACACCATCCAAGCCTGGATGGCAGACAATGGACTATGCCTCAACTCTGACAAGACTGAACTCCTTTTGGTAGGCTCACCTGACACACTGAAAAATCTAGACTCCCAATTCAGCCACTTCACCATAGACTCTATCAAAATACCTGTCTCAGAATCAGTCAAAACCCTTGGAGTCTACTTGGACTCCAACCTATCCATGGATAAACAAGTCAACGCTATAGCCTCTGCAGCTGCATACCATGCCAAACTTATCAACGCAGTCAGGCCCTTTCTCTCCAAAGAGAACTGCACTAACATAGCCAGAGCCATCACTGGATCCAGGCTTGACTATTGCAATGTACTCTTTCTAGGCACCTCCAACAGAAACCTAGAGAGGTTGCAAATCATTCAGAATAGTGCTCTCCGGGCAGCCCAAGGCATTGCCAAAAGGGAACACATCTCGGAGGCCAGAAAGCTAGCACACTGGCTCCCAATAAAAGAACGAATCATCTTCAAGACACTGACACTGACCCACAAGTGCATTCACCTCACTGCCCCTGACTACCTCTCCCAGAGGATCCACCCCGTCTCTTCTACGAGGCCAACCAGATCACCATATACTAACATGCTCTCTGTGCCATTAGTAAAAAAAGTCAGAGCGGGCGGATCCAGCTTCCCATATCTCGCACCCACGCACTGGAACGCCCTACCTCCCACAATCAGAGGCGAGTCCTCCCTCAGCACCTTCCGCAAAACCTTGAAAACAATCTTATTCACATAAGATGCGTTGCACTAGTCGAATACATCTCATATATTCCTAATGCATAAACTGTACTGTAATGACATACTGTACCAACCAAAATGTCAGCTCTATACTTTGTCGAACTCATAATGTACCTATGAATGACTATATGCCTGTAACTAAGATTTTTGCAAGTAACAGCGCCTCAATGCCCGTGGGTTACTTGCGCGCTATATAAATATAAATTAAAAAAAAAAAAAAAAAAAAACATTAGTACCAACAGATTCCCCATGCAACACAGCGGTTTACCCTGTAAAGAAATCAAAAAGGGGATATGGAGATTTATTCAGGATCTTAGCCCTCTTTATAATATTGCCAAAGCTGAATTTCCTTTAGTTCCGAATCCAGCTACTATATTGGGCAATATCCCATCTACAGCCAAATATTTCACAGTAATAGATTTAAAAAACATGTTCTTCCCAATTACCCTTCATGAGGACACATATATAAACCAGCATCTAAAACACACTAATTTGCATCAGGGGTACTGTGAGTCCCCCTCAATCTTCAATTGAGTCCTTCAGGTGGGCAGAGGTAACATACAGCTCGAGAGTGCAATAATTTAATACATAAATGATGTATTAGTTTCCAGTGAGACAGAAGCAAGATGTAGAGAATATTCAGTTCAACCTATGTCCATCTTGCCAGAAAAAGGATATAAGGTAGTCAAAAAGAAGTTACAATATTGTCCGGAAGAGGTCCTGTACATAGGACAGTTGATTTCTCAACAGGGGAGAAAAGTGACACCTGAGAGAGCGGCAGCAATTTAAACAGCTTCTAAACCATAGGCATTAAAAGAAATGAATGTATTTGTAGGCCTATGTAAATATTGTAGGGCCTGGGTTTTTGACTGCAGCACATATATTCAAACACCTTTAAAAGGATTTAAGGAAGCAAAATGGACACGAAAAAGATAATGTGGACTGAGCAAATTAAAAGGAGCAATTTGCACAGCTCCTGTGTTAGGAATACCATATTTTAATGAAGTTTTATTTATTCTCGCATTCAAGTGGAGTAGTGATGACAGCAGTCCTTACACATAAAAAACAACTTTAGGACATGGGCACAAACCATTAGCAAATTACACTGGGATTTTAGACCCAGTAATGCAAGGACATTATCCTTGCAAACAAGCTTTAGCTGCCGCCACATTTGTGATTGAAAATGTCTCAAGTATTATGATGGGCTTCTCAAACATTTTTCATCGAGCTTGAAATGCTCGACGTCCCCATGAAATGCTGCTTTTTTTGTTTGGAAGAGATGTCACACATTTTAGCATTAATGAATAAACCTAATAGTTCCACTATTGTCCTGGGGGACTTTAACAGACATCTGAGGAAGTCCCCGGGTCCTAATGCCTCGGACCTGAAACATTTACTACAGAACAACCAATTTACGGTCTTTAATAAAGAACCTACTCATAAACAGGGCAATATTTTGGACTGGATTGCAGTCAGGAATGTACCTGTTGTTACAAAGGATATTAAATGGTGTGTTTGGTCCAACCATTCCTTTGTTAAATTCAACCTTCAGCTTCCCAGCATTTTTACCCAAAGAAAAAATGTTGTTAAGAAAGTTATCATTAGGAACTTTAACAATATCGTTTTATATTTTATATTGATTTAGCTGAACTAAGTCAACTTTACAATATACATTTATATAAAAAGATCACATGAATACAAAGTATTTCATCTTAAGCAATCCATTAAATAAACACCTAGTCAATTAATTTAGAAGCAACAGAGTAAGAGAAAAAAAACAAATAAAATAAAATAAAACAGATCAGGAAAATTGCTAAATAATTTATCAAATAATAATCATAATAAATATGGTCTATTCCACTCTCATATCCTGTTACTTCTTCTTGTTAATATCCTTGCTATATATCACTTACTACTTCAAGGTCAGACATTTTTAGTTCTTTCAAAAAATTGATGGCACTTATGTGCACATGGGTTAAATATCCTGCATGAATCATTAACCACAGATGGTCTGGCGTTAACTCATGATAATCATTGAAAAGTTTCTTGAAATATTTAATTCTCACACTAACCAAAGCTGAGCACTCAATCATCAAGTGGCGTATTTACTCTTCTTGTTCCACTTGATTACAAAAACGACATACGTTTTCAGCTTTTTTGATTTTTAAATGCTTAGCTTGGACTTCTCTCGTATTCCAAAGATTGAAGCGTAGCCGAATAAAGTCAAACCTGTGGGATACTGATGGATATCACATCAAGTATTGCTCAGGATTACCATATTGCTTCCTAGTAAGTATGTTTTCAGCAAAGTCACAATATTTTTCACATTTTGTTCTCATCTGAATCCAGTCCATCTGAAATAACTTCGTCTTTACATGAATTGGAGTCTGAATCAAGGTTATCAATGTGACATCAGAAGTTGCCAGAGCACATACAGCCAATGTACACCAGTCTAAAATAAATGTATCTCTGGAAGAAAATATGTACTTGGCAAACATACTCAAAACCGTAGGGGACTCAAAAGCCAAGATGCATTTCCTAAACATTGCAATAATTTGCCACTGATATCGAGCATACAATGTAATCAGCCCCAACTCGTGCAGAATCAGTGACACTGGGACACATTGTGGCAGATTCAATAAACTATCCCAAAATTTCCCTTCAAGTTTAGTCCATTTGCCTTCTTGTAGCACTGGTTTAGTTTCAGATGCATACAGCAAGATAGGTGTCACCTTTTAACAACATCAAGACAGCTAACTTGGAATGCTGTCTCAATAAACTCATGGCTTCTACTTCAGAAGGGGAATCCCCCAACTCTCTAGCATTGGAATATGAGAGGGTCCTTACTGCACTACTGGACAATGTGGCCCAAGTCTAAGTCCACTAGAGAAAGGACAAAGAGACAAACATGGTTTACACCAACCCAGGTAATGCGTAAGCAAGAAAAAAGGAAAGCGGAGAGAAATTGGGTTAAACTACAAACACAAGAGAGTAAGGATAACTGGAAGGAACAAATCAGGGATGTTATTAGACCTATCAGCTGCCTTTGAGCTTGTGGATCATGAGAAATTGATTAGCAGGCTGGTGGATCATGGAGGGTGGTCTAGTGAAGCGATAGATTGGATCAGCTCCTTTCTCTATGACAGGAAATCAAGAATAGTTTGGGGTAACGCATGCTGTAAGCCTGACCTAATAAACTGTGGTGTTCCGCAGGGGGCCTGTTTCTCCCCAGCACTATTCAATATATTCTGTGACCCATTATGTAATCTTTTGGATTCACTAGGCGTGCGATTCTCGAATTATGCTGATGATACTCAGCTCATTATGGAGCTGATTGGGGAGTATGAGAAAGACCTGGGGAACACTGAACACATGTATAAGTATATCTAAATTTGAATGACAGCACACAGACTTTGTCTTAACACAGCTAAAACAGAGTTCCTCTTCTTTGGTTCCACAAAGGCACGCACTAAATTAGTGATACAGTACAAAGGATTTACCATAGATGGGCACTATATCAAAACAGCGGCCAAGTTGAAGACCTTGGGGGTGATTTTCTAATCATCCCTCAGTGCTGAAGCACCTGCTCACTAATATATCCTGCCACTCTATCCTTGCCACCTCTCACGCCCAATCACCAGCACACTCACAGTATCACTCTCATTTGGCACCTCCTCATTGCTCTAACCCTTAAACTAGCTACCCTCTGGCACACTGATCTAGCCATAATGCCCACCTCCATCACACACCTCTCGCCCCACATTCTCTATCAGCTAGCATGTTCAGTCAACACCTCCATCGCAAGCAACCCCACGGCCAACTCCCAATCCAACCTAGGATATAGGTTCTCTAGGATCAGGGTTTGCACAAAGCCCACTCTGCAGCCCAGCCTGCCCACCCCCCAGCCATTAGAAATTACAAACTGGGCTCTGCCTCCACTATCACATAAACACCATCCCACTACTCCACAACCAAGCTCCCTCACAACCAGCAAGCTCATGCACACCAGCCACCCCCCTGGGTCTCCCCACCCAAACCACATGCACACTCTCGCCTTTCACTGCTGCTCCTCGCATCCCCAGCCCCTCCTCAGCCACCACACCCCCTCCCCAACAGCACCACCACCCCACCACCACCTCCAAAAAACACATCTCTGCCGAGGCTCTTAAATGTGCTCTCATTAACGCCTGTTCCCTCCCCACCCATGCACTCAAGATAAATGAACTCATCAACATCCATGACTAATGGCCTCATTACACGGACGGCGGTAAGGGTTAACGGTTACCGTTAATGGTACCGGTGACCGTTAACCCTTACCGCCTTACTACGAGGTCCCTTTGCGGGTTGGAGACTTTAACGCCTGCTTTTTGCAGGCATTAAAAACCAACCCGCAAAGGGACCAGGGAGCTAATTACAGTACCGCAATTTGCTGTGCCGTAATTAGCACCTTCCCCATTCCCATTATGCCCTATGGGGCAAAATTGGGAATGGGGAAGGGCAATGGGGGAAGGGGGAATTACCGCCCCACCAACCTTGGAATAGGGCGATAATTCCCCTTTCCTCCAAGGCGGTGCCGGTATTTTACCGGCATGGACCAAGGTGCTAATAGCACCTTGGTCCACCGCCGTCCGTGTAATGAGGCCCTAAGACATACTTGCCATCATGGAATCCTGGCTCCACGAGGCTTCAAGCCCAGCCATCTCCCTTGCCCTCCCGCAAGGTTACTCTATGCTTCGACAGGACCGCCTGCTCACAAAAGGTGGAGGTGTAGCCCTTATATCTAAGGATACACTCTCCATTAGGCGGTATGCTCACCCATGGGAAGGTAACACCGACCTCCTCTAAATTGTCCCTGTCCCCCAACTGTACTGTAAATTTACACATCATTTACAGGCCCCCAGGCACAACCGTGATTTCCAAGGGCACCTCCTCCATATTCTAGGCAACAACCTAAAAAGCTCCACAAAAACCATCCTATTCGGAGATTTCAATCTAGGTCTCAATGACCCAAAAGACAAAGCAGCCATAGCTCTAGCCAAAGGGCTCAAAGACCTTGGTTTCTCACAAAAAGTCACAAGCCCAACTCACGGAAAAGGCTGCACCTTCGATTGGGTGGCTGACCTTAACTGTTCATCCACTGTTATTTCCAACATGGCCTACCCATGGACTGATCACAATGACATCCAATTCACAGTCCCCACCAATCCCACCACTAAAGTACTTTCCTCCGCCCCTCCAGCCAAGGTCAGAAGTTCCAAAAAATTAACTAAGGACAAACTTCTTCCCTACCTAGATGTCCCTGAACTTAAACCTCCCTTCACAAGCGACCCCAGCTCGCTCGCTGACATCTACTCACACATCCTCACGAGAGCCATTGATGCTATAGCCCCGATCGAAGCTAAAAAGGAAAATAAGTCCATGCACACCAACACGTGGTTCACAGAAGACTTACTAGCCCTTCGCAGCAGTAAACGCCTAGCTCTAACCAAATGGCAGGCTTAGCGTAGTGATACCACTCTGGAAGAATTCAAAAGGCTATCAACACAATACAAAAAGGCCATATTCCAAGCCAAGTCTAACTCTTTCAACCACTGTATCACTAATGCTAACTCCAAATCAAAGGAAATGTTCTCTATCTTTAAAGACCTCATCACTCCTTCCACTAGCCCCGATTAGATAATCAAAGATGAAGCCTGGTGCTCCAGCATACAGGCAGCTATGTTAAACAAAATTAAACTTTTCCATGACAAAATTCAATCTCAATATAAAGCACTCCCCAAACCCACCCGACAGCCCACACCCAGTACCGCCCCTCACAAACCTTCCGACCCTCTCTTTGCATTCAGAAACATCTCAGAACCAGAAGTCATAAATCTCCTCCAACTTCTCAAACCATCCGTGTGTAAAGGGGACTTCTGCCCCCTCAACATTATCAAAAATTGTGCTGAGTCCCTAGCTCCCCTCATCATGCCATTCATCAATGCCTCTTTTTCCACAGGTTCAGTAGCTTCCAACCTAAAGGAAGTCTGGGTCCACCCCCTTCTAAAAAAAATCCCTGGAACCCACTTGCCCTAATAACTACCACCCTACCACTACCGTCCCATTCCTGCTCACGATCCTAGATAAAGAAGGCCACAACCAGATCCAACACTTCATAGAGTTTAATGCCATTCTAGGCAAAAGGCAAACCGCTGACCTACATGTTAAAAATCAAATAACCAAGATAATGTACATGGGCAAACCAGCCCTTCTGCTGCTACTGGATCTCTCAGCAGTGTTTGACCTTGTTGATTATAAAATCCTTACCTCCCATCTCACCAACGCAGCTCACTTCTCCAAACAAGTGTCTTCATGGATAACCTCATTCTTAGAAGGCAGAGTCATGAAAGTCTTCTCGGATCAGGCTAATGCTGCGCCCGCCACTATCCATTGCGGAGTCCTCCAGGGCTCCTGCACATCACCTACACTCTACAACCTGTTTACAAAGCCACTCATTGACAAACTGGACTCCTTCGGCATAGCTCATATTAACTATGCCGACGATACGCAAGTCCTCCTCCCTCTCGCCGGATCCTATGACCAAGATTCAGCAGCCCTTCTCCAAATGTTCTCCTCCATTCAAGCTTGGATGGCTGCCAATGGACTTTGCCTCAGTGGAGACAAGACAGAGATCATCCTCTTAGGCCCTAAAGAAACCCTGTCCAAACTCAACAAAAAATACTGCAACTTCACCACCGACAACACCATTATTCCTGTCTCCTCCTTAGTCAAGACCGTTGAAGTCTTCCTGGACTCTTCCCTGTCTATGACACGAAGGTCAGTGCCATTGCCTCTGCCTCTGCCAACACCACTAAACTAATAACTGCCATTAAACCTTTCCTCTGCAACCAAAACTGCCTCTCCATTGCTCGAACCACTAATGGAGCTAAATTAGGCTACTGCAATGCCCTCCTAGTAGGCACCTCAGCCAAAAATCTAAATAGGCTCCAAATAGTCCAAAACAATGCGCTCAGGGCAGCTTTTAGTATCCCCAAAAGAGACCACATCACACAGGCTAGACGATCCGCCCACTGGCTCCCTGTAAAAGAGAGAATCACATTCAAGACCCTCACCATAACGCATAAATGCTTCAGCCTCTCCGCTCCGCCCTACCTATCAGAAACTATCACCAGAGATTCCTCTCACGTCCTAAGAGAAGCCATTACGCCAACCAACTATGCATCCCGCCTATCAAAAGAGCCAAAGCAGGAGGGATTGGTTTTCCTCAACTAGCTCCCAAACTCTGGAACGCCCTACCCAATGCTCTAAGGGCTGAGACCTCCATCACTGCATTCCACAAAGGCCTCAAAACCAAACTCTTTAACTAACACCAACCCCTCCCTTCCCCTTCCACCTCTGCACTCTGCATACTTCTGCCTTTCCTTGTAACCATGTATGACTATTCTGCCTCATCATCTTGTAACTACGTTTCTTTTCTCTGTAACCAGCAACAATTTCTTTTGTCTGTAACAGCACCATGATGCCTCCGGGCTGATGCATGCTTTATAAATGTTCATTAATAATAATAATAATAATAATAATAATAATAATAATAATAATAATAATAATAATAAATAATGTAGGCAGCATAATCAATACATCCCAATATCATCTAAGACTGCTTAGATTGGTGTAGCCATTTGTTTCTCTGGTGGACATCACTACACTAGTTCGAGCTGTTATAATGCCTAGGCTCGACTATTGTAGTGTGTTAGTGGCTGAAGCAATTAGAGGCTGAACCAAAAAGCTTCAGACACTCCAAAATGAAGCAGCCCGGATCATTGAAGGCATGTTAAGACTGGACCCGGTGTCTGCACATAGGAGGGAATTGCACTTGCTTCCAGTGGAGGCTAGAATGTGCTTCAAGATGAGGTACTATTGTGCACAGATATTTATATGGGCAAGCACCAGAATACCTGAAATAACATTTGATACCTGAAAAACATATCAGTTAACCGGTCTAAGGGCTCAATGTTACTGACCCAGCCTAGATGTAAACGAGTTAGAGGCAACGGACACTCTTTCACGGTACAGACAGGGCTGGTTTGGAACAAACTACCCGCTGAGTTGCGCCTTAAAGAAAATATGACCATCTTTAGGAAACGTCTTAAGAAGTTATTTTTTGTTATTGTTATTGTTTGTTTAAATGTAAGCTGCTTGTGTTGTCTATGTCAAATATGGTGTGCCCTGATGCCCATGGGCTCCGGTACATTATAAATGAATAAACATAAACATAGAATTCCAACAAGAAGCTGTAGCACCTGTAATATATATTTTCATAGCAAATACACTTTTATTTTTAGGAACTTCTAATTGAAGAGTGTCACTGATGTAAAGACCTCTCGAACCCCCTTAGAACTTTAGTCTATCATTCAAAGAAGAAGAGGTCTGAGCATGAATGGCTTTATATGCAATCCATATTCATTCAAAATCAATCTTAGCATCTAATGTTAGCCATTGAAAAGTTTTTAAAATAGGAATAATATGATCAAAGTGCTTGGCTCCATACTTTAAAACAATCAGCATCATGAAAGACACCTTTTAATAGAGAAAATGAGGATTAAGGAAGACCTACTAAAACAGAATTGGCAAACTTGATCACAGATTCAACCAGAGGTTGCATCAATAACTGAAAGTGTGCAACTATTGACAAATGTTAAATTCACAGATTTAACCACCACATTCTTGCGTGGTATTAAAATAAGCGGGAATACAGAGTAAACCCGAATGATTTCCCAAAATATAAAAAATCTAAAGGGGCCTCGATAATCTTTAAACCAATGAGTCAAACTGAAGCTGGTGGCAAACAAGAGGTGTGTGACAATAAAACACTCCGTTTCAGTTATGTGTAATCAAGAAATATGAAGCAATCCACGCATCATCAATGTCCAGTAGCCAATCAAACAGTCATGTGATATCTCTTTGAGAAGTAATTCTGAGATAGATCTCAGAATCATCGGAATATTGATGAATGTTTACACCATGCTTCACAGCCAAATGACCCAGTGGTTTAATATACAACTTAAACAAAAAATGGCAATTGGATTGAACCCTGAGGATCTCTGAAAGGTAATAACAAGGGGTCAGATCCAGCATGGCCCATAACTACTACTTGCTTTCTTGCATTCAGAAATTATTAAAACCAGTAACCAACCAGTCCCCCGATTCAAATTAGATGTGATAAAATCTCAAGAAGAACCTCATGGTCAATCATGTGGAAAGCTGCTAAAAGATAAAGAAGCACTAATAAACAGGAACAACCGTCATCCTATATTCTATAAACATTGTCTCGGATAGGTGGGGTGGCTGTTTCCATGGTGCAGTCAATTGGGCACTCTGACTGGAATGAAGATTAACATTTTTCATCAATTATACATTCATACAATTGGTCAGAAACCACTATTTCTATGAACTTTTCCGTGAATGGCAAATAACATAATGGTCGATAATTTGACAGACTTTCTGCATCAATTCATTTTTTCAACAAAGGAGATATTTTAACTGTTTTACGAAAATCATAAAAGCATCCAGAGCCGAGAAGAAGATGGACCAGCTGAAGAAAAAAAGAAAGATAAAAAATGATCTTTAATGTTTGAAGCTTGACATGGATCATCAGCAAAATAAGTGGCTTTCAGCCTTTGACACCAATGAAACAAGTTTGTCTGCATCAAAAGGGGAAAATGGTTTAAAAGACATGACATTAGGATTAGTAGATGTCAATGGTATTGCTTTCTGAATATCTGCAATTTACTGTAGAAAAACAAAGCAAAATCGTGATATTTCATGTCAGGTAAAGACAATTGCTTGAGTGAAAGGTGCTTCTTCATCACCTTCAGCAGGTCAAAAAGTGCTTTAGATGGATTATCTTCATATTTAATGGGTAAATTATTATTATTGTAATGAGATTAAGAGGTATTATCTAAGTAACAATGACCTGCCTGATTTACATTCCTTAGATTATCTTTCAAGGAAGATGAAGGCAAAACGCATTCCTATTGTCAAAATGATTATCATTGGGAGTACAATTCTTCTGAAAACCAAGGGGCTGATGGTTTGGGTCAAACTGTTTTCACACTCAAAAGTTCAATTACATGTTTGGCGGACCAGACATCCCCATGAATTTTAATACCACAACTTGTGAATATGCAGAGGCGATAGAAAAAGCATTAATTTTTTGGGTATCTCATTTTAACACAGATCATTTCTTTTTTTGTTTTGGAATAGAGATATGTTTAACAGCCACATTAAATACAATCAGCAAGTCATCAGACAGTCAACAGTTTGACTTTCAGATTTCAAAATATAATGTTGTGGGCCAGTGTGATTAATTGACTTCTGCCCTGCAGGATCACAAGAGTGAGTAGAGGATAAAACACCCACTCAGCCCTCACACTTCTACGAACCAAGAGCCAGCACAATCATAAAGCTAAATCAGGCACAGTCAAGAGATATAACGCCTTTGCCTTTTCTGATAATGTCGGCCGAGGGAAGGCTACACTTTTAAGAGGGGTGTGGATGTGGTTGATTAGCAATCCAAACAGCGAAATGTAACAGTTCAAAAGGAATGTCAAATTAAGTTTCTATAAAAATATATACACTTTAATACTCAAATGCACCATGCACAATAATAACTAACTACAAAATAACTACACAAACCCCACCCCTGAGGAAAGAACACAGAATAAGCAAAGCTAGGAGATGCAGCACACTGGGTAGTAAATCAGGGGTGAAAGGCAAGCAAAAGCAGCAATGTTCTTGAACAATGATATGCACTTGTGAGCAAAATGGGTTCAGAGTGACCTAACCAGCCTCTAGGGCACAAAATGGGCCGAGGGGGCAGTTAGCAGTCAATAGTACCGTGTTTGCAGTTCTTGGTTGTTTGGCAGTGCAGAGCCGGACTTCTAGGCGCTGAGAAAAGATCAGAAGAGAGCAAAATACAGCACTGGATGGTGCTGCTGGTTCAAATGTGCTGAAAAGTTCCTGAAACACACTCCAAGCAGTTATACACTAAAAATCTGTCTGCCTTGCATCCCAATCCAGGAGCTCTGGGACAAGATGAGTCATTTTATCGTGCTCCCAAACACAGAGGAGGCTGGCACACAACTGCAGGGGTCCTCCAATACGGTGAAATCCTGGCTACCATTGTGGCTGGCAGAGAGACAGTCCTGTTCCAGTAGCAGATCACCCCCATGGGTCGCTGGGGATGGTTAGAGGACAGAACTTGCTTATGTCTTTGGAACTGCTTCCTGCATCCCCACTGGAGGACTTTAGAAAGATTTGCTCTCTCAGCAGGGTCCAATGAAATCTTCAGGATGGTTCAAGATGAGTCCAGATGATTAAAAGAAATGGTAGGCAAATATCCCTAGGTGATTGGACTAAAGGCAGCCTGCTTTAGGGGGCCAATCCATGCCCTCTTAATGAGTGGACTTTGCCCTTCTGATGTCAAACCCAAAGTGCTTTGCTTCAGAGGAAGTGGAGGGTACAGGAAAGAGAAAGAGAGGCAGAGAGAATAAAGATGACAGGACCTTGCAAAAACTGCACAGACCCCTATCCTAACATCGTCCCTCCCTTTCTCATTAGAATCAGAGGACCTTCAGAGAAATGCAGCAACCTTGTGTGAGGCCTGGATCTCTGTGACTGGGTGTGCTTCTTGGTTTCGGCTCTGAGGCCAGCATCCCGTGGAATGGCAGTCCTTGGTGAAAGGGTGTTAGCATCCCTTACAAAGGAACAGGAACAGAGAGAATCAATCCCCCATGGCTCGTCCTGACAGTGGACAGGGGCGGTCCTTGCCTGGGAGGAATACACATAATCCTTCCACAGCTGATCAGGGCACAGAGGGATGACATATGTGGGAAATCAATTTAATGTGGCTGGGATTACTCTGAATGATTCTTGCCACCATACCCTAACTCAGGTATGGTTTATATTAACAATTTTATGTGCCACCAGGGTAACATCCACAGGATTATTTCGTTTTTGGGACAGAGGTGCTTATTTATGTTATGCTGCACCTGTGCTGCAGAGACTTGGTGGTCACTGCAGTTGTCAAGAGGGCAACTGTGGCCTCTGAACCTGCTCTGTGCCACTGGTAGAGCAGGTGCTGTGAATCGGTATATTTATGTAGCAGCGCACAAGTACACAGTATGCTTTTGGCATGATGCCTATGACAGGGGAATCTGATTAGCAGATTTCGATTTCAGAGATACAATTACCTGCATAATTTCATTATTTAATAAAAAATAAAAAAGCCAGGGCTTTTACACCCATGCCAGATGGCAATTCATCACAACTAATTACCCAATCAAGGTTATCGAGGCAGAAAACAATAATTTTGATGGAGATCTGCTGTGATGAAGAGTTAAAATGAGAACATGCAGTATTTTGTTAAAATCCTCAACAGAAAGACATAAAGGAGACAGCAACCATACCTTGGTATCAACATCCATCAATTCAGATGCAAGTAATGTGTTAATAGCCAGAGGTTTATAGATCACATTGACCTGTAAAGTTAATGAAACATCAACAAATAACTTTGAGAGCAATACATTGAAATGTGAAACGTGATTTAATAGCCAATTGTATACATTTTAAACAATTGTGAAATAATATGTCAATTCCCCCTCCAGCTCTATTGCTACGGTCCTTTTGTAGAATTGAAAAAGCATTTGGTAAAAGAGCATCTAAAATATGATCAGAGCGCACATAAAACCATGTTTCAGTAATACAATTCGGATCAGCTTCATATGAAATAATGGCATCAGAAATAGCACCAGCATGAGGCACAGTGGAGCATGCATTGATCTGTAGACACTTAATCTGATCATTCTGAGTAATTAGTTGTTTGCCAACTTTTGGCTAAAGTGTAACATTAATGAGATTTTGACTGTTCTGTGTTATAGCATGCTTCAGACAAGGTATTATGGGAGAAGAGACGTGTACTGGAGCGAAGAGTGAATCGTTAATCGTACAGTCTCCACAGAATACAGAATGTATTAGACACATCTTCATTAATATCATGCACAATTCAAACCTGTGACCCTAGGCCAGCCATGGAAAGGCTATGTGGGTTCCAGCCAGACTGCCTAGCTCTGCTCAGCTTGGAAGATAATAGTCAGTAAGGCTGTGTCTCCTTTGGTTCTTTGGGAGATTTTGTAACACATATCCAGGCCAGTAAAAAACAATTAGGAAGACTCTTGGAAATCAAGCTGCAAAGAGGCACACCCACCACAAAAGGGCTAGCCTCACACCGGGGTGTTGCATACCAAAGGACCTTTGAAGCTCCAAGCTTGGAAAAGGTTGGCGTTAGATCAGTCAGACAAAGCAGAAGGGGCTGGAGGAAAGGTTCCACCATATTGGTATTCTGTGTGCTTCTCTTTCCCTCTTGTTTCCTACACTTCCTGCAGAGCAAAGCACTTTTAGTATGATGCAAGAAGGCACACACCATTTGTTACATTGATAGGAAATACACCGGTTGTATCATGCTTGCTTTATCCAATCACCTGCGCACATTGATGTTTATAAGGAAGGGGTATCCCACTCCTTCTTTGATTCCTTTTCGATTCTTAAGTACAAAAGAATTTGATTTGACCATGTTGGGAGAGCAGTCCTTTCCAAAGCTCTCTGCCAGAGTTGAAGATAGGTATT
Organism: Ambystoma mexicanum; assembly: GCF_040938575.1. Classification (NCBI taxonomy): domain Eukaryota; kingdom Metazoa; phylum Chordata; class Amphibia; order Caudata; family Ambystomatidae; genus Ambystoma; species Ambystoma mexicanum. The sequence goes on from NC_090936.1 coordinate 757,252,277, forward strand.
CCAAGGGAGAGACAAGCTGTGCTCACTCTCTATACCCAGGGAAGATTGACGGTGATGCTGATAGACCAAGATCTGCACTCCATGCCAGTTGCACCAGTGTCCAGGCTCCTCATTAAACGTGATAGACTACTGCAGTTGACAACAGACCTCCCTGAACTGGGAGTTAAGAGAAAATGGATCAATCCTGTCTCTGAGACTCGATTGGTTCTCACAGCATCAGAAGATGTAAAAACAGCTAGATTCCTGCTTCAAACTCAAAGTCGAGTCGGCCTCATTCAAAAGCCTTTGAACCAACAGGATCCACTGAACCACTGATTTGTTATGTTACATTATGGTATGGCATGTAGTAAACATGCTTGGGTGCCCTCGGTATGCGTGCAGCTAGTGTGGAATAAGTGGTGTGTAGCTGCATACTAGTGCTATGTGTGGTGCAATGGTTGTGTGAGATCAGTAGAATGTGTGCAGCAAGGCCAATGGACTTGGGTATCTGCATTCTGGCGGCACTCAAGTTTGTGAATGAGATTATGAGTGCAGCTAGGACGATTTTGAGGGGCATTGCTGCATTCTAAAGACTGTCGATGTAATTGTGGAGGAGTATAAGTATTTGTGCAGCTAGGCTGAAGTAATCGAGAGGTATAGCTGCATTCTATTGTTTGTTGGTGCAGAAGAGAGAGTTAGCATAATGGTGTGTTTGAGTGTCTGTTTGCTTTCAAGGGATTGATGTTCCCTGTTGAGCTTACAGCGCCTGTCGACGGGGTGGTATCTCCCATTGGGTTCGGGCTGTTAGGCTAAGTTCCTCCCTGTGTCTTGTTGGGTCAAATTGCTTTGGTGAAGACTGACGGGTGGTGACAGGCAGATCTGTCCCAACTCATGATGTTACTGTATAGGTGCTAGAGTCGTCCTTGGTTGGTAGTTCTGCTAAACAGTATCCCTGATAGGTATTTCTGCTAAATACATTCCCAGATAGTTGGGAGTACCAAAGAATCATGGCTGATAGAGTATGTAATGACGAATGGACCTGGCACTCAATTAATTTCTGGCTTTGTTTTCTGACCTTGCTCTATGAGTCTGAATACAAAGAGAAGTTGTCCTAAACTGTCAGGCTTACCTTCTGTTACCAACAAAGCCCATTCCTGGCTAAGCCACTTGTGGCTCGGGCTCGGCAGTCCATCTGACCTGCGGTACAATGTAGAGAGACGCCTGGGCAAACAATTCACTGAGCTTTCTGTTTTGCTTGATCACCCTCTTGAGCCTCACATGATTTCAACACTATGTTGTGTACTAACTTTCAATTCTCCAACTCTGCTTTGCAAGGACAACCCAATTATCACAGCACATTAGTGCATATCCACCTACTCCCTTTTGAAAAATGATGTTCTATCTAGTAGGACCGATATCAATGCATGCCATCACAAATCATTCTTCCCCCGCTGCATCTCTCCTTCCCTGTATTTGCAGCATCTATTTCCGCTTTCCCATCCTCTCATCTTCACCTTGGTGATTGTATTTCCTGGAGAAGACTATGGTCTGGCTATCCCTGGCACCCCTGGCATTACACCACTGCATGTACAAGGTTGGGTGCTCTGAAACTGCTATGCTGGTGATTTGATGCAGTATACACATGTGTTAACATAACATAACATATCATAATGCATGCCACTGCAGTGCAATTTGATGGCAAGGTGGAGGATAATGACAAAGGCACAATATCACAGAGGCAGTTGACCAAAATATAATCCAGCCAAATGGTGAGGCACAGGATTGAATATGGGCCAAAAGGTAGGGATGCAAAAGAGCCCTTAGTGACCTTACCTCCACTGATTGAGGGCTGGCTGGCAATGAATGTGAGCTCTAGGTAGTGCAGGAGTGCCTGAGCTATGGTCTGGAGAGTAGGTGCTTAATTTGGCTCAACCACCCATCTCATTAAAGCTTGCCTACAAAAGAAGCAGCACAGTTGGCTGGCTGGCATCTTACTTCATGGCTTCTTCCAGATCAATATAGGCCTTTGGCACATATTTTGCTGCATTTGGGTGCTCAAAAACAGAACCTGCCTTAATATCTTGCAGGCTACATTTAGCACAGATGAGGTATCCTGTCCTCAAGTCCTTTGTGAAGGCCTCACAGCAACCGGAGGGCCAGACCAGCCGAAGCTCCCTGTTCAGCCGTACTGAATCGGTCGCTCCATGTTACCTGCATCTTGAACAAAAGTGAAGATGCTGGTGCTGCTGTCTGTGTTTCTCCAACCAGCTAAACTATTGCACTTCATCTAAACCAGTTTGACACTGCATTGTGTCCCTGCGAAGACAGCCACTTGTTAGGTCTGAAGAATCTGCTCAACCCCGGAACCTGAACCAAATCTCTGGTGGGTCACTCGCTGACTCTAACTAGGGGTTACAACCCCAGCTCAGCTGAGTTAGCCTGAGAACCTCCACCTCATTGATCGCACCTTGACACATCCTCAATCACCCTCAATCAACACCGACTGTCGCCTCCCAACTCTAAACACTGGAGCATCACTCGCCAAACTCTCCAAGCGGCCAAAGCCGGACTCGGCCTGGCCAACTGTGAAGCATTCTTAGGACCGCCCTGACCTGCATTATTAAACCGCCACTGTTCAACCACACAGAGCATCCCCATTCAACCCTGCTTGACGTCCTCTTGCTGACAGAACCTCCACAATACTACGTGCCAGTACTGATCCTGATCAGCTTGTATCATTGTTCGACATCGGGTCTTGTGCCTCAGCCCACCAAAAATTGAATTCAGGTACTATGACTCTGAACTGCCCCCAATGTCTGCTGGGACCCTAGAGACAGGTAAGGGTTTGGTCGCTCCTGTTTTCAACCCAATAACGTATTATGTTATGACCTTACCTACCACCCCTTCAACTACACTAAAAGTGCTACTTTCTTCGGTTTATTGCATCTTCTTTGTCTTTCCTTTGGGTTGGGTTTTGTATAGTAATCGCCTTTTGTTCTACTTGCAGATGGTGTGCTTTATTTACGTGTTTATAT